>NC_141757.1:58932974-59616099 GCF_982258835.1 Parasteatoda tepidariorum | reverse complement strand
CACTAAGAAATATTTCTTTTAAAAGTTAAATAGCAAGCATATTAAAGAAATTTCTCCTGGAATTAATTAAGAGTATTAAGTCATATAAATGAAAAAAAAAAAAAAATACAATGATTTTCGCATTGATGCGCGAATATAGATAAAATAAAATAATCTTTGGAGAACTTTGAATGGCATTTTCTTAAAGCAAATTTTTTTCATGCAAGCAATTGAAACATCTCATTCAATTTTAAGTCGATTTACCTAAAGTTTAACAGCATATATAGTGTTCCGTAACTACCGTCCTTAATACACATTTACAGAATTGTTTTCAAAAGTTAAAAAAAAAAAAATATATGCACATTAAAGGTTACACACGGTGTGCATGCCGATTTTTAATGTCTCGATAGCAACCTCCAAACATATCATATTTTGCATATATGATTCTGAATATCAATTTTAATGGCATCTGGCATCTAAAATAAAACGGAAAAACTCAATTTTTGTTCCTTCTTATCAATTATATTTAAAATAAAAACATATTCTTTTGCTTAATCTATAATTGCGATTCCGGGCATTTAATGAATAATTCGAAACTCATCACCACACTATATGTCATAATTATTTGTTTATTTTCAAATGATGTTTATCATTATTTATTTGTTTATTTATTGTAGGAAGTTGGAATCTACACTAATGCTGAAGTGGAACAAAAAATAGCTGCGAAGAAAGTATTTGTCGTATAAAAAACAGAACTTAGAAAAAGTTATACATTGAACTAGATTGAAACCAGATTGGTGTACAACTGTTACAAGATTAATAGACACATTAATATGGGAATATGCAAGAGAGAAACAAAGTATTAAATATTGTGCTAAAAATGTTTAATAAAACAGTTGCTTATCATATTTTGATATTTATTTTTTTGTTCTGTTTTATTTGTTTGAGTAATTTTTTTCTTTCTATTTCCTGCAATAATTCTTGTTATTTTTATGCGATAAAATTTTTTATTACAGAAGAATTATATTTTTATTATATTTAAGATTTATAATTTTTATTATTTTTCCTTTTTTTTAATATGAGTCGTTTTCTGCGTATAAATTTCTTGAAGACCCAGCCGTCAGAGAGGAAGATCGGAGAAGTTTCTACTCTCTTAAAATGCTTAGTCTCGAAAAAATTATCAGACTTCAAAATAAATAAGTATTAATCTTTTAAGATAGGTGGACACTTTTTATTTTATTTTAAACGTTTTTGCTAAAAACTAGTCACCTGCAGCGACCAGCTGGTTCGTCGACACGAACTCACCGCTTTGTGATCCCATATTATTTTCTACTTTCACAGAGTCACCACTTCGCTGTCCCTCATTGATTCTGCTACATGCTGTAGTACTGCTCAGATTCTATGGCATTGGTATTTTAGAAACAAATTAAAGGGATGAAAATAAAGCCATGCATGGACTCGCCGCTTTGCCCCTCCCTCTTTATAATTACCTGCACCTTATACGAACTCACCTCTTCGCTGCTTCCTATTGACCAGTCTGGCTTCTGTAGCACTTACAAATGAAAGAAAGTAAGAGGAGTATTTTTTTAAGAGTATTTAAATCTCTGCAAAAGTATTCCTTGCTTTAATATCAACACCAAACAAACTCGGTTATCAGTGAGATCTTTTATAAGACTTATTCTCTGCAACTCTCTGCTTACTTTACTTTATTTATAAAAAAATTGGGCACCTGGGCCGCGCAGCGCCCCCTATCCCATACATCTAGAAATATACATAAGTTTAAAGTGATAACATTTTGAATTTAGCAGTCGATGTGGTAGCTAATACAAAATTACAAGCACTTTGCTTGGGTAAATAAACATTTGAATATCGAAACTAAAATTAACACATATAAATATAAACATGATTTGAAATATATATATATATGTATATATATATAGGTTGACATAGATAAATATAATTGATATAACATTTGAATATCGGATCTAAATTGACACATATAAATATAAACATAATTGGAAATATATATACGTAGGTTGACATAAATAAATATAGTAAATATAGCATTTGAATATCGAATCTAAATTGACACCTGTTGACATATTTAAATCTAAACATAATTTGTATTACATATACATAGGTTGACATGAATAAGTATAAACAGAAATTGATAAATATTAAATTTCTACATTTAGCTGGCACACGTTTAATTAAGATATATATTGAAAGTCTAGAATTTAGAGTTCAATGTTGAATGAAAAATCCGGAAATGAGAAATAAAATGTCACTGAACTGGAGCGGTCTACCCTAGGATCCTTTGCAAAAGACGAATCACTTCTTCATTTTTTAGTAGGTCTTTCAGCTCTTTCACTAGTGATACAAGTCTGTGAGCCAATTTAGCTGGTGTGGAAGGAACAGCACAAGGGCCCTTCCTGCTGGGGTGGGCTTTGCATCCCGTGTAGTTTGCGGTGTGAATTTCTCCACAGTTGCAGCACTTTGGAGGTGTGAGTCTATCCTTACGACAATCGAAGGATCGGTGGTTATCAGCGCATTTCACGCATCTGGGAGGTGCATTGCATGTCCGTTGAGCGTGGCCATATTCCTGACAATTAAAACACTGCAGTGGTCCCCGACCGCCACGAAAACGTTCTACTCGGACTGGAATCCGCTGCATGTCTGTGATGGTGAAAATTTGCCGGTGATTCTCCGTTACTCTAAGGATTGTGAGAAAAAGTGGGAGGAGCCTGTAGGTCCCGCCCACTCTTCTTTTAAACTGTATTACGTTGTGGGTTTCGATGTTTAATTTCCCTAATTCAATGGAAATATCCTCTGTTTTGAAGTCAAGTGGTAGTCCACGGATTAAAACTTTTGTAAACTTGTTATGTAGAACTTTCACTGAAGTTGTGGGTGGATCTGGAGCTTTGTTGAAATACTCTTTGGATTCTGATGGTGCTAAGATAGTGGAGGTCTCTAGCAGTGAAGAAGAGCAGCTATTTGTAGTCGTGATTGCGTAATTATCTTCAGCTTTTTTGACATCAGCTGGCTTTTTCTTCTTTTTCCTTTTCTTTGTAGGAGGTTCTGTGTTGTTTTTGTAAATACTTTCTGAGTCAGAGGTCTGTTCCGTATACTGGTCTCCGTCGTTGATTTCCATAGCTGGGGCGTCAGCTGAAGTAGTCGGCGTTTCAGGCGTAATTTGTTGAGGTACCGGAATTGGATTGGCCGAATAATATGGTCTTATAGCTCCTTCGGGCACTTTAAAATCGCTGAGCGTGCAATAACTTCCTCTTTTGGACCAGCAATGGAAGTGTCCATATTCATCTTCAAAAATTTCACCGGGCTTAGCATCTGGCTTTATGTAGTTGGGATATATCACCGGTATTACAATTCTCTTGATGAGCGTGTGAGTAATCTTGCCGCCACGTCCGCAGCGCCGAGATAGCATTTTTGCAGTAATTAGAATGAAATGGTCAAATCAAAACTTTACCTCCTTTGCTACATCCAAACATAATTGCAAGAGAATGAAATACGTATTACTCACTCGAAAAGGAAAATGGTCGATCAGCAGTCAGCATGAAATGGTCCGAAATCTTGAATGCAAGGTCCATGAATCCCGGTCGATGAGCGAATGACAATAGTTGAAGTACTCAAGTCAAAGCCAGTAAGTGAGGACTCGCTTAGCATAACCGCATCGTGCTGTTCAACACCGACGATCGCATACCTGCAACTCTCTGAAATACATTTTAATCCTAAAAGCTAAAAATACCTAACATAAAAAGTGGTATGCCTGAATAAATAGTGCTATGCTATCAGTATTGGCCAGCTCCCATTTGTTGAAAAATTTATTTTTTCCTCCATTGAACCATCAGCTGCTTAGTATTCACGAAATATTTCATTCAAATTTCGCAGCATTAAATTGAAGAAGCTTTTGAATTAAGAATCCTTTTCAAAAAGCAAACTGAAATTCACGAATCGCTGAAAATTACCGCAAATCACGAATGAAGTAAGAATAAAACATTAACGAAAATTTAAATTAAACAATATGATTCTTAGCAGTAAACATCGCCGAGCTTTCCGTACAATAATAAGAAGAGAAAATAAGAATACCATCTGTTTCATCTTGTCACATAATATCTATTTAAATTTTATTTCAATTTTTGAGTGAAGAAATCATATATAATTATTTTGTTTTATGTTGTTCAGTGCGATTCAAGCTAATTGAAATAATCTTTAATTTAAAAATGTTTTATTATTTTATCTAAAAGTTTTCTCGCTTCAAAATTTATTATATTTTTATAACCTTAAGCACTTATTGGCGATCGCAACAATCGAATACGCCATCTGGGGAGAAACCGGTTTCATGTCTTTAGCCCTTCTATTTCCCTCTCCTCCTTTTTTCAGTTGTATAGGAATGTACTATGATATTTTCCCTTTTTTTAATGTTCTTCCTTTTTACAAAAAAAAAAAAAAAAAATATTTTTTAAAATTTCCGTGATGCTTTTCTTTAGAACTATATGCTTAATGTAGTTTTCAGTTCCATATAGTGTTCCAACTTAAAAGATTTTAATCTGTATGAAAATCAAGAGAAAAACTAACCTACTTCCTTCTCCTATGACTCTCCGCACGCTAATGGGAAAAGCATGTGAAGAGTTGCCATAGGTAGAGAGTTCTGCTCAACGCCACCTGCAGCTCATTTCGATCGCCATATAAGTCTATAATTTTCAAAGTGAATGGATGGTGTTTTCTACACTAGGGAACGCTGCAAGCTCGGGACTGCCTAAATTTCCTGATTACTGTTTCCGTTGTATTTTAAAGCCATTTGGCATCATTGTGTTTTGAGATTCTTGCAAACAATGTATTTGATTATTTATTACTTATATTTACAATGCTCACAATACTTGTGTTTACAATACTAAAAGTGTTAACACTAACGTAAGATGTTGCACAGCTTGCAACACGAACAAACAGTAATAAGCAAATGGAAAGAGGCCAAATCAAGACTGCCAAAAAAGCGAGTTATTCAAAATCTAGCAACCATGTCACCTTTTTTAATAATAAATAACAAAATAACTAAAATAAATTTTCACTCCAAACTCCCCAGAATTACATAATAACATTAATATCTTATGAAATACGGCAGATTTGAGCTCTGAAATCATCTAATTGATTTCTTTTATTGAAAACAAAATTATCCGTTTGAAAACATCGCCTATCAGAATAACATGTAGCGAGCAGCTGCAAACTTTTTAACCGGAACTAGAGTAGGTAGATTGTTATTGTTTACATTTCTATTGAAAACACCATTCATACAAAAACTTAAGAATTTTTCGTTCAGGAGCAACCAACTTACCAAAATTAGTGTCCATATATGCCATCAGAGTATTGTACGCTTCGCTACAGGGACCACTGTCTTTATAATCGTAGAAAATGATGTTAAGAGTTTGTAAATTCGTGTAGTTCGTGGTAAGTATAGATCAGATGGTGAATTAATTTATCAATAATCACGAATTCACATAACAAACAAACTTATCAAATTTTATTATTAAATATAACAGATCTGTAAAAAATGGCAAGAAAAAGAACGATAATGTTTTTTTTTATAAAAAGCAAGCGCGTGGCTAGATAATGATTGCACGCGACAACTGGTAGACGGTTTCAGCGCAGTGAAAGTATTTAACGATAGATGGCGGTCGCCACACCTGGTGACCCGGACGTGATGTGAACACGCCTACCTTGGCAAAAACGCCCACTTTGATCTGGATACGCCTACATCGGTAGTAACGCCTACTTCGTTGGATGGTCCACATTGAACAGTTTACTTGCTACTTGTGACTGCATCATTATCCACCTCCTCACGCTGTTGCTACTCAGTCTCATCTCGATCACACACAACGTTGGCTTGCATACACTCGACTGCTAACGGCAACACAGGAGCGACTACAACCGTGAAGTTAATACACCTCTCACATTCAGCACTCAAAAAAAAAATACGGTGATCTTAATACAGCTCTCCCGGCTTCGCACAAAACAGCAATGAATCAACTAGTGGCATTCATTCATCGAATTCTATCATAGCTATAATTCTGGTGGGGGAGTACTGTAGCATATCTACCACTACAAAATTACAACTATAATTCACTAGTATATAAGACATGTTAACTCGACTCTATGTCGGGGTACCTTTTCATAGATGACGGTTGACATGGTCTGTAACTCCACCCCCCACAAGTTCTCCCAAATGTGAATCGTATACAATGTAAATATTCTATCTTGAGACAGTCACAATGCTTGACTAAATGTAAACAATAACAAGCTTATAAAACCAGAAAAAATTTGGAAAACTTCCGTTGTACTCCTCCGCTTTATGTTATGCTTACGAGGTGATGTGTGAACAGGCTTAATATTATAGGAAGTTTTATTGTGATTTGCACTATAATTTAAGTGCAATTTTACCATTCATAAGAGTTTTCCTGTAGTTGATATATTCTAAAAGGTCGTGAACCTAACCAATTTCAACAAAATTAATATCACAGGTTTAAAAAAGTGTAAGATTAGCCATATTTTTTTCTAGTGTTATCCCTAATTTGGCTATATTTGAGTAAAATAGCACCGTTTGTTATTTTTTGAACAGCATTAAAGCAGGCTTGCGGAATTAATTTATTGTTTGTTTTGCTGAAAGTTATATTGAAAAAACGCGTTATATTGATAAACACTACAAGTATAATATAATAATATTGGATGGTGCGTTTTTTGAAGTTTTTTGACGAATTTTAACCCCTAGTGCCATCTGCGCTTAGCTTCATGCGATCCATATCAATTTTCCTTATTCTCTCGGCCATCATGACATAAAAAATGAAAACAAGTGAAATGAAGATAGTTTTCTCCTCATTGTTTGTTTATTTTTTGACCTGAATTAGTGTTTGGCACTTAAAATCTTGCCTTGATATTAAAGTAAGATAACGTTAGTAATTTTTTGATTCAAGCTCTAAAAATTCGATAATTTCTCAGACATTGATTTGTATAATTTTGCCCCTTCGTATAGACATTTTTTTAAAATCTATTTTAACTAATATGTATCAATAATTTGATTCGGTTTTCTGGACGGGATGTGGGCGTTTGGTTTGGTTTTGATAAATTACTTTTATTTACGAATTATATTTATATGTTAATACTATTTCATATCATCAATACAGCAAAGTTATTCTGAACTTTAAAAAATACCTAATTTATTGCTGTTGCAATCTTGAAATTGTAATAACTCATACGATTTATCAAAATTCCTAACCGCCTGAAATATATTACTCATGGTTATATACAAATAGTTAAATGCTCCTTTTATAGTTAAAATTATAATTTGTACTGTAATGTTAGAGTAAACAAGTAATAAAAGGTAAATAAAAATCACAAGCATATTTATTGCTTTATAAATGCTCAATGATTTTAGTTGAAATCATTTAGAATTTTTCGTGTTTTCTGTCGTGTAGAAAAAATGCTTTTGAAATGTTTCAGATTTGATTTAAGTGTCATTTTTCAATGACGTGAGAATCGATGTGCTGAAATATGAGATCTGTTGTAATAACTTATTAAATTATGCCAACTATTTTTCTTTTAAGCTTACTTGGCATAATTTATTAAACTTAAGAAATCAGTTATCAATTAAAAGTATAATTGTTCTAGATGATTTTTTGTCTAATGAATCTATTAAAATAAATGACGAATTTTATAAAGGTTTTCTTGTCTTGTCGATAAATTTGTTTTCATTGTCTGTTGTGGGAATAAGATGTTTTAATGACTTAAAACATAGTAGGATCATGCAAATATATTTATTTACAAACATGTATCAATAATGTTGCTGGAATCATGACTAATTCATTTCTATTTATTTATAAGATTTGATATGCTTATGGCAAATTGAGTTAAACTTTTATTTTAAATTTATGTTGGTAGGTTCCTTAAGTTTTTAACTGCAAATATTTTTTTTGATGAATACCGCATGAATAGCTAAGATATTAAATTTTCTAACTAAAGTGATTAAAATAAATATTAAATTATTGCAAATTAATCACTGAATAAATAATATCGTCATTCTTTTATGCTTGGGGAACAATCTCATGAATTTACAAAGTTTTTAAATATTTGAGTTAGTTTACAAGTGAAGAATGAATTATTTCAATATGGAAATATAAAAAATAAATAAAAAATTTCTTCTTCAAATTATTTGCAGGAACTATTTATTTCATAAGTTTTAAATGTTCATAAAATTAAACGGTTGTGATTGAAATGTGTTTGTTTAACAGTAAGTAAATTATATACCTACATACAACTAATGGAAAATTCTAATTTTGCAGTTCCATGTCACTTTTTCCAACATATAGTCCTTTTTCATTAATTAATTTTGAATGTTCAATAATAATTTATGTTAATTTCCTCTAATTATTTCTCTGGTTTAAACCTTCATTCAGGACTGAGTTTTTCTGCTATTTAGGGGAATTCAGATTTTTTTTCTATTTTATATGAAGAAATACTCTGCTTTCGAGCAATTCTACTTTTTTGAAGTCTTGAATAAAACATAATTTTTCATGCTTTTGCTTACCTGTGAAAATGGAATTTAAAATTGCATACAAATTATTTAAAATCACACATCATTATAATAATTTACATGATTTGAAATTACATATTGCGATTCGTATTCAAGAAATTTAAAATTATACTTCATGATTCATATTCAGGTTGAAGGAGAGGAACCCTCTCATATTAAGTTGAGGACAACTATGACAAAATCAAACAAACATTTATTACCAACTGAAACATAACAATAAGATAAAAAACAGAAAAAAGTTAAGTGTGAGTGTGCTCAGCAATGTTCGAAGCTTCTTAAATACTGAAAAAAGGTACAAAGTTACCGATCCTGTGTACGTCATCCAGCTGATTCCTTTGGCGACTACGCACCATGCCTGGCTCCACAAGGTTATTTAATTGCACATCTGGATTAGTATTCCTCAAGTAAAAAAATCAGACATTGAGAATCGTTTTTACACGTTTAACCAAATTCATGTATCAATATTTCTTATTAAAAAGTTGATAATAATCTATGGGTATATTGATGGTATATATAGGGTATATATAGGTACTTATATTCTTTTTTTTTGCATGCTTTTTCAGGTATAATTGTATCATTATTTAAATGTGGTCTACTCATAACATAGTTGAATTTCTATTCTTATTTTTTTTGTTTTTTACTTAACTTATCTCTGGAGATGAATGTTATCAAACTTTAAAATAAATAAATAATCACAATTTAAAAAATATGTTTTTAAAATATATTGTGTAAAAATATTTTCTACTTAAATCATTGATTTAAAAAAATAGCTGATTAGAATTAATAATATTTTTAAATAATCAAGTGATTTATGCCAACCCTAATATTAACTGAATCTTAAAAATTATATTAAAAAAATGGGAATCAATTTGGAAAAGAGAGGAGATTTAGATTTTTGTATCTATGTTGATATGATTTCAATTTTTGATAAGAACTAAAAAAAAAAGTATGACTAAGCTACTATTCATAAATAAATATTCTCAAGAAACTGAAGCAGTAAATATACATGATAAACGTAAATTGAATGAAGCTACGATGTATTTTTTAAAAAATTTATTCCAAGCAGAGGAGAAAAAAAACCCATATGCTAAGCTTCAATCTTGATTATTTCAGTTGGCAAGAATAGCTGCATTGTAATACCCTTGGTAATGATCTTTATCATCTCACATCCATAAGACGAAAATAATTAAATAAAATTTTTCAGATTAATTTATATTCTTTAGAATCTGTCCATTAAGCATTTTAAATTTCTGAGCTTTTGATTAAGAAAAAAAATAAGTAGCTGTAACAAAGTTATAAAATTAATGATGCATTGTAAAGTTAATAATTTTTTTGTAAGATTTAAATATCAGAGTTTTTTTAAAATTATAATCTATTTATTTAGCTGTTAAAAGTCAGTATTTTCTTTAAAATATTTAAAATAAGTAGAAATCACATGTAGGTAAAAGGCTTTTTAAAGAGCTACATTTTCCTGTTGCATTAAACAAAGTTTTCTTATTTTTCACTCAAACCTTGGATGAACAAAAAAATTTGAAGCTTAATTTGATTGAATTTAGTTTTTACATTTAATTGATTTTGTTTGAAAACTTTAGGTTCTCCTGATGAAACCAAAAATGACATCAGAATCTAAAAAAGTGCAAAATTTTCCAAGTAATCTTTTGAGTCCTGAGGAGAATCAAAAAATATTTTACAGTTTGGGAAAACAGTGCACGGTAAAGTATAGTTTCAACTTTTTTAAATAAATTTTTTTATGTGATTTCTTTTTTGATTTTAAAGATTTCATTTTATTAGATTTATTTCTGTTTAGCATGTTAATTTTAAATTTTCTTATTACATTCTTAACCCTATAGTTATGTTTTACACTATCTAATCATATGTGATTAAATTGTTTAAAAAATGTTATGTTTTTAAAATTGCTGCTGTTTATTTTATGTTCCTTTAATATACAGCTGAATAACATAATTGAAGGAGATACATATTAATAACATAACATATAATAACAATAACATAATTGAAGATAACATCTGAAAAACATAATTTATAATTGAACAATTATATAATTTAAAAACCCAGGTAATTGAATAAAATATTTTCCAAGCAACAATGTTAAGCTTAAGCAATCTGAATTGTTAAAAAAAAAAAAAATATGCAATAATCTGTGTAGTACATGTTTGTAGATTTTTTTCCCAATAATTTTATACATGTCTTTCTTTTTTGGCAGTGTAATGAAGAAAGTCTTAGCTGCTTCCTTCATTAACCGTATCGTTGATAGTGGAATGTATGAATGTTCATTTTGACCAATATTGAATGAATAAAAACAATAACGTTGAGTTTCCAGGAAATAATGTGCAAATCATTGAATGTAAATTTAGGTTTTATTAATCATAACTTAAGATTTCTATAGTGGCCACTTCATCAATAAAATAAGAAATCCCTTAAAGGGATGAAAAAAAGAATAATACTCTCTATTGAGAGATCATAAAGGCAGAACAACATTTCTGACCGTTAGAAAATTAAGACTGGGAGTCCCCCGAAGGGGTCCCAGCCTTTCCAATTTAGAAATTCAAAGTGAATATATTTATTCTCAACGGACAGAGAAAGAGTATGGGTAGGAGATCCAAAATTTGGCGATTTATCATAATATATCATAGCCAAAAACAAAGCCAACTAGCATATCCACATGGGTTAAAAAGAACACCTTGGCGATCACGAGTCGCCAACAAATTTATGTGAATTATTATAACCATGCAACCGAAACATTTAGCCGTTGGAAAATTAAAATAAAAAGTTATAAATATATTTTTGTTTTCGATTAGAGGCGACAGTGAATTTATATGTCTGCATAATAATGAAATAAAAAAGAAAGTATCCGTTACATTGATCTGGAAGAGAAGAAATAAATATTTTATGTTCGTTTAAAAAGATTAAGTTTTTGATTTATTTTAAAAGTAATTCTATTAATAAAAATAAGCTTAAGTAATGAAGGATATTTTAAAAGATAGAAAATAAATATGTGTATGCCAATTCTGGCATCACATATATCCCCGCTGGACACAGAAAAAAAAATATATATACATATATTTTTTTTTTTTTTTTTTTTTTTTTTTTTTTTGGATCTCCCCCCATGTTACAAAAAATTTTATGCATTGAAAATATTAAGTACTGAATCTGTAAAATAGTCAGTTAGAAATTGAAAAGCACTAAATGCAATTATCTTATAATTGTGTAATTTTTAAAAAAAATTTACTGCAAAAAAAAAAAGCACTGCAGTTTGTGTAAAAAAATTTCTCTCCGATTTTGATGAAAGAGAGAGAGAAAAAAAATTCACTGTTGAGAGACACACACACAGTTGACTTTCATCTTTTCAAAGTGAGAAACACTTTCTTGAAATTCTTTTGAAACAGACACATTTGCTGTAATTCTTTTGAAACAGACCCGAACACTCTTAAACAGGTAAGGAACACCGTAGAAATTGATTTCAATCTTTTGGAAGCATATTATGAGAAGCACAGAAGACTCGTTTTTCAAACGCACTGGTATGCTGCTGATGACATTCGGAAATTTTTATCAGGATCTTGAAGATTTTGACATCGGCTATAGTTTCAAACAGGATGCAAATAGGAATGATACATGATGGACGTAAATATTCTTACAGGATACGTTTCCCCGTCATTATCCTGGTCACGGCACCACTTTTGTAATGAAGAAAGTCTTAGCTGCTTCCTTCATTAACCGTATCGTTGATAGTGGAATGTATGAATGTTCATTTTGGCCAATATTGAATGAATAAAAACAATAACGTTGAGTTTCCAGGAAATAATGTGCAAATCATTGAATGTAAATTTAGGTTTTATTAATCATAACTTAAGATTTCTATAGTGGCCACTTCATCAATAAAATAGGAAATCCCTTAAAGGGATGAAAAAAAGAATAATACTCTCTATTGAGAGATCATAAAGGCAGAACAACATTTCTGACCGTTAGAAAATTAAGACTGGGAGTCCCCCGAAGGGGTCCCAGCCTTTCCAATTTAGAAATTCAAAGTGAATATATTTATTCTCAACGGACAGAGAAAGAGTATGGGTAGGAGATCCAAAATTTGGCGATTTATCATAATATATCATAGCCAAAAACAAAGCCAACTAGCATATCCACATGGGTTAAAAAGAACACCTTGGCGATCACGAGTCGCCAACAAATTTATGTGAATTATTATAACCATGCAACCGAAACATTTAGCCGTTGGAAAATTAAAATAAAAAGTTATAAATATATTTTTGTTTTCGATTAGAGGCGACAGTGAATTTATATGTCTGCATAATAATGAAATAAAAAAGAAAGTATCCGTTACATTGATCTGGAAGAGAAGAAATAAATATTTTATGTTCGTTTAAAAAGATTAAGTTTTTGATTTATTTTAAAAGTAATTCTATTAATAAAAATAAGCTTAAGTAATGAAGGATATTTTAAAAGATAGAAAATAAATATGTGTATGCCAATTCTGGCATCACATATATCCCCGCTGGACACAGAAAAAAAAATATATATACATATATTTTTTTTTTTTTTTTTTTTTTTTTTTTTTTTTTTTTTTTTTTTTTGGATCTCCCCCCATGTTACAAAAAATTTTATGCATTGAAAATATTAAGTACTGAATCTGTAAAATAGTCAGTTAGAAATTGAAAAGCACTAAATGCAATTATCTTATAATTGTGTAATTTTTAAAAAAAATTTACTGCAAAAAAAAAAGCACTGCAGTTTGTGTAAAAAAATTTCTCTCCGATTTTGATGAAAGAGAGAGAGAAAAAAAATTCACTGTTGAGAGACACACACACAGTTGACTTTCATCTTTTCAAAGTGAGAAACACTTTCTTGAAATTCTTTTGAAACAGACACATTTGCTGTAATTCTTTTGAAACAGACCCGAACACTTTTAAACAGGTAAGGAACACCGTAGAAATTGATTTCAATCTTTTGGAAGCATATTATGAGAAGCACAGAAGACTCGTTTTTCAAACGCACTGGTATGCTGCTGATGACATTCGGAAATTTTTATCAGGATCTTGAAGATTTTGACATCGGCTGTAGTTTCAAACAGGATGCAAATAGGAATGATACATGATGGACGTAAATATTCTTACAGGATACGTTTCCCCGTCATTATCCTGGTCACGGCACCACTTTTGTAATGAAGAAAGTCTTAGCTGCTTCCTTCATTAACCGTATCGTTGATAGTGGAATGTATGAATGTTCATTTTGGCCAATATTGAATGAATAAAAACAATAACGTTGAGTTTCCAGGAAATAATGTGCAAATCATTGAATGTAAATTTAGGTTTTATTAATCATAACTTAAGATTTCTATAGTGGCCACTTCATCAATAAAATAGGAAATCCCTTAAAGGGATGAAAAAAAGAATAATACTCTCTATTGAGAGATCATAAAGGCAGAACAACATTTCTGACCGTTAGAAAATTAAGACTGGGAGTCCCCCGAAGGGGTCCCAGCCTTTCCAATTTAGAAATTCAAAGTGAATATATTTATTCTCAACGGACAGAGAAAGAGTATGGGTAGGAGATCCAAAATTTGGCGATTTATCATAATATATCATAGCCAAAAACAAAGCCAACTAGCATATCCACATGGGTTAAAAAGAACACCTTGGCGATCACGAGTCGCCAACAAATTTATGTGAATTATTATAACCATGCAACCGAAACATTTAGCCGTTGGAAAATTAAAATAAAAAGTTATAAATATATTTTTGTTTTCGATTAGAGGCGACAGTGAATTTATATGTCTGCATAATAATGAAATAAAAAAGAAAGTATCCGTTACATTGATCTGGAAGAGAAGAAATAAATATTTTATGTTCGTTTAAAAAGATTAAGTTTTTGATTTATTTTAAAAGTAATTCTATTAATAAAAATAAGCTTAAGTAATGAAGGATATTTTAAAAGATAGAAAATAAATATGTGTATGCCAATTCTGGCATCACATATATCCCCGCTGGACACAGAAAAAAAAATATATATACATATATATATTTTTTTTTTTTTTTTTTTTTTTTTTTGGATCTCCCCCCATGTTACAAAAAATTTTATGCATTGAAAATATTAAGTACTGAATCTGTAAAATAGTCAGTTAGAAATTGAAAAGCACTAAATGCAATTATCTTATAATTGTGTAATTTTTAAAAAAAATTTACTGCAAAAAAAAAAAGCACTGCAGTTTGTGTAAAAAAATTTCTCTCCGATTTTGATGAAAGAGAGAGAGAAAAAAAATTCACTGTTGAGAGACACACACACAGTTGACTTTCATCTTTTCAAAGTGAGAAACACTTTCTTGAAATTCTTTTGAAACAGACACATTTGCTGTAATTCTTTTGAAACAGACCCGAACACTCTTAAACAGGTAAGGAACACCGTAGAAATTGATTTCAATCTTTTGGAAGCATATTATGAGAAGCACAGAAGACTCGTTTTTCAAACGCACTGGTATGCTGCTGATGACATTCGGAAATTTTTATCAGGATCTTGAAGATTTTGACATCGGCTGTAGTTTCAAACAGGATGCAAATAGGAATGATACATGATGGACGTAAATATTCTTACAGGATACGTTTCCCCGTCATTATCCTGGTCACGGCACCACTTTTGTAATGAAGAAAGTCTTAGCTGCTTCCTTCATTAACCGTATCGTTGATAGTGGAATGTATGAATGTTCATTTTGGCCAATATTGAATGAATAAAAACAATAACGTTGAGTTTCCAGGAAATAATGTGCAAATCATTGAATGTAAATTTAGGTTTTATTAATCATAACTTAAGATTTCTATAGTGGCCACTTCATCAATAAAATAGGAAATCCCTTAAAGGGATGAAAAAAAGAATAATACTCTCTATTGAGAGATCATAAAGGCAGAACAACATTTCTGACCGTTAGAAAATTAAGACTGGGAGTCCCCCGAAGGGGTCCCAGCCTTTCCAATTTAGAAATTCAAAGTGAATATATTTATTCTCAACGGACAGAGAAAGAGTATGGGTAGGAGATCCAAAATTTGGCGATTTATCATAATATATCATAGCCAAAAACAAAGCCAACTAGCATATCCACATGGGTTAAAAAGAACACCTTGGCGATCACGAGTCGCCAACAAATTTATGTGAATTATTATAACCATGCAACCGAAACATTTAGCCGTTGGAAAATTAAAATAAAAAGTTATAAATATATTTTTGTTTTCGATTAGAGGCGACAGTGAATTTATATGTCTGCATAATAATGAAATAAAAAAGAAAGTATCCGTTACATTGATCTGGAAGAGAAGAAATAAATATTTTATGTTCGTTTAAAAAGATTAAGTTTTTGATTTATTTTAAAAGTAATTCTATTAATAAAAATAAGCTTAAGTAATGAAGGATATTTTAAAAGATAGAAAATAAATATGTGTATGCCAATTCTGGCATCACAGGCAGTCATCATTAAAATTGTTCATGTATTAGACCTGTTACAATATTCTTTACTAACTTTTTGAAGATTGGCATTATTTTATGATTTTGTTTAAAATTGTTTCATTCTCAAACATGTTTATATATCAGATTGCAATTATTTTTAACAATTAAAATCATAAATTTCTGATCTAAAATTATCAACTGTATAATTTCTTTACTTTAAATTTTTGAGAAAAACTCCTTAACTGGTATTGGACAATTTTTAAAAGTTGTCCAATGCCGTTACTCTAGATTTTATAAATTGAAGCCCTTATTTCCCAAGTTTTTTTTTAACAGCACTGTGCAGCAATAATACACTATAGTCAAAAGCTTATTAAGAACTTAAAGAAATGATAAAACAAAATCAAAAACATTTAACTTTTAAAATTTAGGATAATAAGTAAAGACTGAGGAGGATTCTTAAAATGTAAAGCTTTTTTTCTTTTGAAAGTTATTATCATTGAGTGATTTTATTTTGTTTATTGAAATCTTAATTGTTTTGTATCTTACGTTTGTTTATTAAAGTGTATTAACTTCTAAAATTCAGGATAATAAGTGAAGACTGAGGAGGATTCTTAAAATGTAAAGCTTTTTTTCTATTGAAAGTTATTATCATTGAGTGATTTTATTTATTGAAATCTTAATTGTTTTGTATCTTACGTTTGTTTATTAAAGTGAGTTTGGAAATTCAGGCCAAATTTTAATTTTTGTTCTATTTGTGCAAAATTAAAACAATAACTTCTGCACCAAAAACAGCTGACAGTTCAGAGTTATTAAAAATAAAGTTCTATGAAAAAAAAACAACAACAGATTTTTATTATTGAATAATATTTTGAGTATAGTTTTGACATTCTCTAACGGTTTTTGCATTTTGGTGAGCAGGATTGTCTGCCCAGATTATACAGTTTAAGGCTAGAAGTCTAGAGTTTATGAGAATAAGCACAAAATCTCTCACCATTTGAAGAATGAGATTAGTGAAATTTTGTTGATATCACTCAAACTCATTCAAAACTGTCATATTTGTTTAATGCATATTTGTTGAATTAAAGACATAAGAGTGTGTACATCGCAGCTAAGTCACTTTTTGCAATGCTGTTCTATAAATAACCTAATGCTAGATACTTAATGAATCAGTTGAAAATTCTCAATCTTCTTTTCTACATAAATTACTTTGTGTTTGAATTTTGAGGCGCCTTGTACATGCCTTATTTTAGACAACATTTGTTTTCTTTAGACTCTTGCAACAACTGTTGTTCAACTGTATTTGACCGAAGAACCTCATCATTCAGCATGGTGTAAAAAATGTTGTGGAGTTATATGCTTTGTGAAGGATAATGAGCGTCGTGCTTACTTCATAAAATTGTTTGATATGGATGTAAGTTAGATTAGACTTAAATTTATCTTTAATTATTATGTGATTGTAAATACTGTGTGAATTTACTTGTAGTTGTTTCATTTTATGCTTTTTATTATTGTAAAATGCATATTATAATAAATATTTCTTTTTGTTAAATATCAAAAGTGAAAGTTCATAACTTTTTTTTTCAGAAATCAGCCTGGATTTGGGAGCAAGAGTTATATACACCCTTTGTATACAAACCAACTTGTACATTCTTCCATGTTTTTGAAGCTGATGTAAGTTTAATTCTGCCTAATAATTTAAATAAGTTTATTTTTTTTTTAAATACATAGAGTTAGTTTTAGTGTTAATCTTTTAAACTAGATACTATTCAAACTAGCATTTTAAATAAATTATTTTTATTTCAAAAAAATTATATTAATTTTTTCATTCATAATTTCATAAAATTCTCATGCTTTAATATATATATATTTTTTTACATTAACATGAAAATAATGATTAAATATAAAGTTGTCATAAAATAATTTCTTTCCAGACATTTATGGCTATTAATCTTAGAATAGAACTTAGTTTTGTTAGGCTTATAAAAGTATAAGAAAATAAAAACTTAAAATACTATTTCAAGAAAGTTATAATTTGTTATTTAATACTATATTAATCAAAACAGTTCATGTATCAAAGTCTTATGCTATATAATGGGTATTAATGTATGAATTAAAAAAAAAAAAAATTCTTTGTTTTTAATCTCAATCTTTTGTTTCATTGATTTGTTTGAAATGAATTTGTCATAATGCTTAGTTTGATGTCTTTTTTAAAATTATTCATTACAACTTTTTATTTCAGTAGTAAATTTGGATGAAAGTTTTAGTAAAATTTATTACATATATCTTTAAAGTACTGAAACTATGTTAATATTCATTTCCAGTGTCTTAAAAATATTTTAAACTTTTTCTCAGAAGCCAATACACTTTTCAAAGACATATATAAATAATAATTTGAAAATAAAATTTTATGTAAGCTTTTTAAATGCATATAATAATGAAGGCTTAAATTTAATTGAAATTTATCATTTTTTAAAGGGTTTTTTGGGTTTAAGTTTTAATAAGTGTGATGGAACTTATTTACTCAAAATATATAAAATGACATCATACCAATCATTTAATTCTTTAAGATATTATATTGAATAGCATATTTAGTATCTTTCCTTATAAAATGCTGTAAATAAATTTTAATTTTAAATCTTTCAAAATTGATTTTTGTTTTAATATTTTTAAATAATTCAGCCAGTTTTTAAATTAACAAAGTATTCCTTTTGAGTTCTGCCATATTGCATAATTAAGGTAAAATATTCAGTACTAATGACAGGGTGCATAGCGTTTTTAAAAAGTGCTTAAAGGTGCTTATTTTTGATTTTCATTTTTTAAAAGCCCTTAAAGGTGCTTTTTTCATTGGGCGTTTTTTAAAAAGTGCTTAACTTTCCCTTTTTCAAAATGAGATTTTTCCTTTGCTATGTTGATTTTCACTTCGAATTATGCTAAAAGTCAAAGTTCACATTGTTCTATTCAATGTTTTCACAATTAATTCAACCCCAATCTATTTCGACGTATTGTCAGTCCGTAGCGTATGAAAATGCCATTTTGTTTTACATGATTCAAAATCTCATGATTTTTGACAATTGTCAAAAACAATGCCAATAGATTTTTTTTTGACATGACGGTTAAAACAAGATAAAACCGTCAATTGTCAAGAACTTCCCAACCCAGCCTGATTAATATTTTTTTAAAGTGCTTAAAAATATTTTTTGAGTGCTTGAAAAGTGCTTAAAAGGTGCTTATTTTTTGTTGAATAATTTGGCTATGCACCCTGAATGATGTTAAAAAAAGCACCTTTATCTTATAAAATAAATTTAAGAAATATATATAATAAAAATGACCTTCTGTTACTTTTTTTATTTTTAATCTACTTATAATTTTTGCTACTTTATTCACTGAATTCATACTTTGTTTACCCACAGAATTGTATGGCTGGTTTAAATTTTGCTGACAATGATGAAGCTATGAATTTCAAATCAGCTGTTCAAAAGAAACTTCAAATGAGAGATGAAAGGAAGAGAGGTACATAATTTAGAAATAATGTTTATTAGTATCAAGAAATATGACATTTGAACTGTATTTGCTAGTTTAACAATTGTAAACACTTGCTGTATAAATTTGTACAATACTGTTTTTTTATTTTATTACAGTAATTTTCAATAAGTTGATTTGATATCTTTCTATTATATCTTGTAAACTTTCAGAAAATCTTAAGCTTCTAAGTTAAATGTCTTATTAAGCTGAAATATTAAATTCATGGTGTAATTAAGATACACACTTAAACTTTTGAGTTACTGAAATATAAGAGTTTATTACTCGTGATGTCATTCAATCAATATCTGATAAAGTAAACAATAAATAGGAAATTCATTAATTGAATCATATCTGTGATCAAATTTTTTTTGTTTGATATTTTTAAGATGTCTATTTCTGTTTTAAAAACTTAATTTGTATGTTTCTACTAAAATATTCTCTTTTTAAGCTTGAGCAGGGTTTCTTTATTGAATTTCACCAAATAAGTAGTTTGATAAGCAAAAAACAAACAAATCTTATTCCAAGGTCCTTTGAAAGTTAGAATTAAAATTTTTTTGCTTTTATACTCTTTATTCTTATGACTACCATTGTCTTAACTTGTTTTTCTTCAGTGTAGTTTTCAAATAAGTTTATTTTATTAATATCCTAAACAACTGATTCATATATTAAATGTGCAACCCTAAATGTTCAATTGTATAATGTTGCAATATTAAACTTGACTTAGAAGACAATGTAACTCCTATATCAATTATCAGGATCACATTCCTAGCTGACTTTTTATGTGTCACCGAGAATAAAGTTAACAAAACACTTTCCTGGTTAACTTGTCTATTATAGATTTCAAACCTCTAATCACTCTAATATTGGGGAGTACTTTCTTTGAATACTATGGTTGGTGTAAACTGGGAGCATTATGTGAGCCAATCAGCCATTGGCAGAATTCAGATAGGACTACTTTTTATCCAGAAATGTTAAAGAACTTTTAGCGAGAGGTTATGTTTTTATGGGAAAAGCTAATCTGTGGCTATTATTACCTATTAACAGTTATAATGTTTATTTTGGCATGTGAATGTTGATAACTCCAGTAGTAAAGATATTGTTCACTCTCTTGGTGGAGAACCAAGATTGGAAGTTTGGTTCTGGCACTCTATTAAACAACCTGCATGTATATGCAGAAAGACCTCACTTTGGTTGTGTGTGGAAGTTTGTAGGGAGGGGTTATCAGGTTCTGTGGGCAGTTGACTGACAGGGATCAAAATTATGTGTAATGGCTTTTAACAGATAGAGTGATGAGAAACAGGGTTAGGTGCTTAGTCATTGATGGATAGTGACTGAGAATTCACAAATAACATTTATGTAATGAAAATGTTAATAAACAATGATAGTTTCTAGAAATGAACTGTCCTTTCTACCATTCAATTATATTCTGAATAAGCAGTTACTCGTCTTTAAAACCATTGACTTTTCATTTACTTTTTCTGGATAAGTAGTAGCCCAATTAGAAGTAAACACTTTATGATTCTGTAACCCCTTTGTAATATTTATTTTATCAAGCCTTTAGGTTGCGCCATTCAATCGTGATAGCATGTCCGTATTTCCGTAATAATTTTCCAAATTTTCCTTTTTTTATATATTTATTTAAACATAACAATAGGAACACTAAACATAAACACAAATAAACATAAAATTTTCCTGATTATGCATTATATATTCAAATCGGATTTTTCCGATTCCACGAGATGTTTATCTCGCCAGTTCAAGTTTCATTCTAATTGAATTCTCCCTCGGTTAGGGAAGACGCCTAGTAGAAATCCCTTTTGTGGGGATTTAACCTTATTCGTGGCTTGAGTTGCCACATCCTCCCGCCCCGAAAGAGAGTTCAAAAACAATTTACAAAAAGAATTTAAAATTATACTAATACTAATTCTACATTACTACCAAACAAAATTCTACATTACTTCACGACATAAATAATGAATCATACAAAAATTTATGAAAACAATATCAGCAAAAAAAACATAAATTCGAATTAGAATAAAAACAGTCACTTATTCATAATCAACTTGTTATTTGTTACTCACTCATTTGATGCAATTTCTAAATTATACAATAACTGTACTGGGCGTTTTATGACCCCTGAAGACGTTTTCACAGAGACTGATCTTACCATGCCATCTCGACCCTTGTGGCATTCAAGAATTCTTCCTAACTTCCAAAGTTGTCTTGGTATTTTCTCGTCACCTATTAAAACTATATCATTTACATTAAATTCAATGTTTACATTTACATATTTGTTGAAATTTGCACCTTTTAACAGAAGAAGATATTCCTTTTTCCATCTTTTCCAAAAATTATTTAGAATCTTTTCCCTATACAAAAATCTTTTTATCAAATCCCTTTTACCTTTAAATAATTCAAAATTTGCATTACCTGACCAATTAGGTAAGGCTGTTAATCTTCTTCCAGTTAAAAAGTTAGCAGGAGTGAGAGGGAATGGTTCATTAGGTTCATTATAAACATACGTTAATGGACGCGAATTAATTATAGCTTCAATTTCTGCCAAAATAGTTTGCAATTCTTCAAATGAAACAAATGATTTCCCTAAAATTTTCTTTAATGCGATTTTGTTATTCGAACCATTCTCTCCCAGTATCCTCCCCACCATGCAGCACGTTCAACGATGTACTGCCACTCTATACCCCTTTTGCTAAAATAGTTCTGAACTTCGAGTTCATTAATGTTCATGTATAGTCTCTTGAGTTCAATGTCAGCACTTTTAAAAGTTAAAGCATTATCAGAGTTTACAATCCGGCAAATGCCTCTTCTGGAGATAAATCGTCTGAATGACAAAAGAAAATGTTCTGTACTTAAACTCGACACAACTTCTAGGTGTACTGCTCGCGTTACAGCACATGTAAATAATGCGATGTAAATTTTATCATGGTCCTTTGAGTACACAGGACCAGCAAAGTCGATGCCTACAATTTCAAATGGGTTGGCTTCACAAGTTCTATTTGCAGGTAATGGAGCAACTACCTGAATTCCATGTTTAACTTTAAATCGTCTACACTTAAAGCACTTATTCAAACAAGTTTTTGCAGCTTGCCTGCCTCGGATTATCCAAAATCGTTCTCTCAATTGTGTAAGTGTATCCGAAACACCAGAGTGACACAAGTTTTTATGTTCTTTAAATATTAAGAGTTCTGTAAATTTTGTCTTATTTGGGATGATAATTGGGTGCTTTGATTGAACATCGAAATCTGAATTTTGTAACCTTCCTTTTAAAGCTATTAAATCATCAGCTGACAAAATTGGATTTAAATCGTATAATTTCGAATTTGGATGTATGGGACTATTGTTTTTCAAATCCAGGTATTCCTTTTCAAATTCAATTCGTTGCACAACTTTAATCCAGTAAGTTTCCGCGTTGGTTAGTTCACTCGCTGTGATTGCTCCTATTCTCTTTTCGTGCGCTGCCTTACAGTTATGAATGAAACGAAATATGTACCCTGTAATTCTGAAAACTTTGTTTAGGTCAATATAATTATCAAGATTCAGTAACGGCTGAATAGATACAGTTTTTAAATGTAAAGTTACAACTTTTCGCCTCTCTCCTACAACGTTATGCAAGTCAGGACAAGAGGCACTTTCATCGTATGTGATATTCCTTTCTTTTAGCCATGGAGGTCCCGATAACCAAACAGTATTGTTTAAAAGAGCTTGTGCATTCATTCCTCGTGTAAGTTTATCTGCAGGGTTATCTTTTCCGCTACAATGATGCCAATGATCCGGATTGGTTTTTTCCTTTATTTCTATCACTCTGTTTCTAACAAACTGCTTCCAATCATCGGATTGTCCCTTGATCCAGTGTAGGCAAATTGTAGAATCTGTCCAGTAAAATATTCTTTTCTCATTTAACTTAGAGAAAGTGTCTTTAAGATAACTTCCAATTCTTGCGGAAATTAATGCTCCCATCAGCTCTAACCTCGGTAAAGTAAGCTTCTTTAAAGGGGCTAGGCGAGATTTAGACATTATAAAGCTCGTAATATTCTTCATCCGGAAATAAGCTACAGCTCCATAACATTTAGGACTTGCATCCGAAAAAATATGAATCTCTAATGACTCCCAATCCAGTTCTTCGAAATATCGCCTAGGTATTTCCAAGTTTCGAATTATCTTTAATTCGTTATACCAATCAATAAATGTGTCCTTTATTTCAGTGGGAATACACTCATCCCATGAAATGCCTTTTTCCCAAATCTGTTGTAACAAAAGCTTTATTCTGATGCTGAAGGGGTTCATTAGTCCAATGGGATCAAAAAGCATACCGCCTGCTGCCAAGATAATTCGTTTAGTTATCGCTTTGCGCAATCTCAGCTTTTCAAACTGTTGAATGTCGAATCTAATGTTGTCCTCAACATTGTTCCAGATAAGTCCCAAAATCTTTAAAGGTACGCCTAGTTCTTGAGATGTTTCTCGGCAATCTATAAAAGCTTGTTTCCATGCTTCGCTAAGAATCGGAGAATTTGTTGTCCATCTACGTAGATTCATGCTAGCTTGTCCAAGAATAAATATCATCTCCTTACTCAAACGAAAGGCATCCTGCACCTCAGAAGTTCCGTCGATCATATCATCTACATAGAGTTCATGGAGCATTTCACACGCTTCACCATAGTCTTTGCGATATTTTTCTATGTGTGATCTTATTGTTGCTGACAACAAAAATGAACTACACTTAACTCCAAATGTAACCCTTTTGTATCGAAGTGTTTGGATATTGTGATTGCTGAGATCGAGATTAGGACCCTTTTCTTTTATCCACAAAAATTTTAAAAATTCTCTATCTTGTTCTGCGATCCCTACTTCCAAATATGCACGCTGAATGTCAGCGCAAATTGCAATTTTGTGCAATCTGAACCTCAAAATAATTTTTAGTAAATCCGGGTTTAAGTTTGGACCGCAATCTAAACAATCGTTTAATGACAATTCCCCTTTACCCTTTGAAGATCCATCGAAGACTACCCTAACCTTTGTACTGTCCTTTTGTTCGCGTACTACAGCGTGATGTGGGAGAAAATAACCTGTATTTATACTTTTATCTAAATCCATTTCTACCCTTTCAACAATTCCTTCCCGTACGTGCTCATTTATGATCTCATCGTATTTTAAATATAATCCCTTATTCCTCTCGAATGTTTTGTTTAAACTAAATAAACGACGTTTTGCAATTTCATAATTACTATTCAATTCTCTATTATCCGCCCTCCATAATAATCGAGTTTCGTATCTTTTATTTGAATATGTCGTATTTTGTTCAAACGATTCCAAAATTTCTTTATCTGACGGAGACAGTTCTTTATCTGCATTTATCCCGATTGCTTCCAATGACCACAAATTCTTAATCCCATCACAATTTAATTCTTCATTTTCAACAAATAAATGATTGACTGGCACCTCCGGTGAATTGGATTCCTTATCCTGTCCTTGTAGTAAAGCTCCAAAAATACTATCCACTGCGATCAATCTTTTACTAATTCTTATGTTCCTTTCACCTAAAATTTGTGATATGTAATCCGAACCAATTAAAACATGTATTTTATTGGAGGTACTAACATCAGCTAATTCAATCCCCATTTCTATAGCAATATTTCTAACCCATTGTGACGGAATGTTAATTTGTGCCGAAGTAATCGAGTCGATTACCACCGTTTGTATTTTTATTTTTCGATTTGAATTTTTTATACTTTGTAATGTTAATTCGACCACATCATATGTGCGCTTTTCTGCGATTTCATTTCCAAATGTATAAATAATTAGTGATTCTTTATTAATCACTTCTAAATTTAATGACTCAGCTATTTCTCTTAAAACGAAAGATTTATTCGCCCCTCCGTCTAACATGCAACGCAATTGAATATTAACTCCTTGTTTTGTTTTGCTTTCCGCCGAAAAAGTTTGCAATAAGATCGAATTACAAGCGCTCCTCTTTGTTTTATTTTGTTTAGAAGAAAGAGAAATCATAGACGATATAGCATTTTGAGTTTCAGGGATTCCCCCTTTCCCCCCTTGCACGGCGTCAACCGCTGACGCCGAAACATTTTTTCTTTCATTATGTTCGTTCCCATTACAAATTAGAGAGTTATGAGAAGAAGAATTACACTGTTTGCATTTTTGATAATTCCTATCACAAAATTTACTTAAATGATTTTGAAAACATATAAAACATAAGCCCTTAGACATTAAAGCTTTTTTCTTCTCAAACACATTTAACAAGCAATCGTGACTCATATGATTTTTAGAACAGAAAATGCATTTTAAATTATTCACATGTCTATCAGAATAGGAAGTATTAAAGTTTCGCTTTGAATTGTAATTTGTTTTCGCGTAAGAGTCAAATTTATGAGGGTGTGAATATCGTTCTTCAACGTGTGTAGCTAAAACTGCGGCGCTAGATTTATTGCCCAAATAATCATTCCTTTTAGCGTTCGAATAATGAGGCCTATTAGGGTAACTTTGATCTGTTTTATTTTTAAGTGAATAATCTCTAACAGTTGCATTTTTAGGATTCGCTAATAATAATGCTGCTTCTCTGCAATTTACCTCATCTTTAATAAATTGAAGCAACAAAGAAATATCGAATAATTCACCTGTTTTACGTTGCCGATTAAAATTTAAATTCAATTCCTCGGGTAATTTTTGTAGAATTACTGGGCATAGGAGATTACTATAAGTTCCTGCAGCTACTCCTAGTGATTGTAAAGATCTAATTTGGATTTCTATTGCGTCATACATTTTTCTTAATCCAACAATATTATTACAAGATTTAACAGGATCTATTAATAACAGTTTATGCATATGTGTTGACATTATAATATCAGTTCGCCCAAATCTATCTTTCAGCAATTGTATTGACGCGTCATAATTTTGATCCGTAAGTGAAAATCCCGATACTGCACTTAATGCAACTCCTCCTAGATAGGATTTTAGATATGTAAACTTTTCTATTTTCGATAATGAAGCATTATTGTGTATTGCAACTTCAAAAGAATTCCAAAAATCTAAAAAATAACTACAATCACCGTAAAAAGTTTGAATATTTAGTTTCAGGAGTTTGACAATATTTTTAGTTTCGTTTGGAACGTTAGAAGTATTTTGCACGTTATGTGGTACAAACTGAACAGAGTTATTTACATTTGCCGCGACATTTGTCTCGCTTATCTGAATTACACCTTGTGGTTTAACAATTAAATTTTCTAAATTCCTTTCTATTTTCGATTTCGCTTCAATACCCTTATCTTTATATTCTTCACTTAAATCTATTTCAGCTGCCATATCCTCTATTTCAATTTTTAACTGCACTTCATCATCAGCTTTAATTAAATCATTTAATTTTTCTGTGAGCTGAGATTTTAAGCTCAAAAGCTCATTCACTTTCCTTTCTTTCGTATATTCATTCGAAATTTCAATTCCTATCGTATTTTCTATCTTAGTTAAATGCTTACTAAATGAAATTCTTAACCTTTTTCGTTCTTCCTTAATTCGTTCTAAATCCATTTTATATATCAATAAATTGGAACAAAGAAAAATGGACCTACCTCAAATCTCAGCGTTTCACTATCTGAAGATATTTTCATCGACTATGTTTATTCCGTGCCAATTAATGAATGTTCGTGATTCATAGATTTCTCGTAATAGTTTCATAGATTCGTAATTCCTAAATCACCACAATTTCCTAATTCCATACTAGATAACGTCCGTTGGTCACCAAATTGTAATATTTATTTTATCAAGCCTTTAGGTTGCGCCATTCAATCGTGATAGCATGTCCGTATTTCCGTAATAATTTTCCAAATTTTCCTTTTTTTATATATTTATTTAAACATAACAATAGGAACACTAAACATAAACACAAATAAACATAAAATTTTCCTGATTATGCATTATATATTCAAATCGGATTTTTCCGATTCCACGAGATGTTTATCTCGCCAGTTCAAGTTTCATTCTAATTGAATTCTCCCTCGGTTAGGGAAGACGCCTAGTAGAAATCCCTTTTGTGGGGATTTAACCTTATTCGTGGCTTGAGTTGCCACACCCTTCCTTCTCGCTCCCGTGAAAATGACGAGGTGAGGTTTCGTCCTCTATTTCTCACTCCCGTGATATTCCCGGACTGGAGTGTTCAGTAGTAACGTGCCAATAAGAATAAAACTAATTCATTTCTTTTGCCCGGAAAACATTTTATTTCTCATTTTACACACCAGATGGCAGTACCAGGATATTTTTAAGGTAATTGTAGATAGTTAGTTTATTTTAAACTAGATGTCAGCACTAATCAAATACGTGTATAATATATGTGTGTGTGTGTAAAAAAAAAGGCACTTTTATGACCGTTTTCTTGAAAATTAACCGACTGAAAGGGGTTAAGCCATCTTAGCTTCTGTAAATTAATTGTGAATTTTAAATGAGGATTTATTTATTATGTTTTAAAGTACTCTTATTGTTTTCTTCCTATAATCATAAATTATGCAACGTGCTAAGATTTTTTTAAATAACAATTTATTCTTATACATTGTTTTGTATGTTTTAAAATTACTGAACATGTTATTCTTATAAATGTTTTAATTTATGTAGACTTCTCAAATACCTATTCAGTTACATTATGTCATAAATGTTTATTTAATGTGATTTTCACCATTACTATTTAATTTGCATATTTCCTTATAGAAAGAAAACGTGTGCAACAAAACAGTCTTCAACCTTCAAATGCTGGGATTAATATCGCTGCTAGTGAGTTTGCATTGTTGTTTTTGGAACATTTTAAAAACTGTTTTTTTTTCTGCACCATAAAAAGCTTACTTTTATATATTATAATAAGATTGCTTAAATATTTCCTGAAATTACAGAAGCGAAATCACAATCGACTCAATCGCTTGCTAATGGTAAAGATACAAAAAAGGACAAGAAGAAAAAGAAAAAGTTAACAAAGGATGATATAAGTACTCCAACAAATTTTATGTGAGTTTTTTGTTTGTAAAAGTAGTATCTTAAAGTACAAAACTTTAATACGATATATAACTTGCACTTTATGGTTTGTCTAAAACAAATGTTTATTTCCTTTTTAATTTAATTATAACCAATTACTCATATTTTGTTTTATAAAAGAAAAAAAAATCGAAATATTTTGAGGGATATAAATTTCGAATAAATGAATTTATGACACAGATGACATACTTAAGATTTTTTTTAAATTGATAAAAATATTTTTTAAATTAGCTTTTTTTCACTAATTATTCAAAAACAACTTTTTTCCTCCCTATCACTTATGAGACGGTTTATAAATAAATTCATTTCACACAGTAAAAAACATATACTAAATAGTAAAAGGTGTTTATCCTTTCTCCTTCATTTCATAATTGATGTTGCTATTAACTTAATAAATGTAGTTAATTCCCATTTTCTAAAATAGAGAAATTTCCATAAGCAACAGTTTTCAATCATTGTATATATATATAGTATTAAACATTTCATGTAATGTTACATTTTCCCATTGATATTAAAATATTAACTTAGTTATTTAAAATGGAAAAGTTTTTGTTATTAAGCGATAATTGTTATTACTCTAAATATATTAACTTTTTTCAAACTTTTTTTAGGCATGTGCAACACGTTGGATGGGATCCTAAAAAAGGCTTTGATGTAAGTCAATAAGTTTTTTATTTTTATAAAATGTATATTTCAAATGTATATTTCATATAAATGTATAAAGTCATTTTCTCAGTTAACTTCTACACTAAATTGTTTTTATAATATACTGTAGTTTTTTTTAATATTAATATAATGTACAAATTTTTTTTTTAAACAGATCGAAAATGTGGATGAAGATTTAAAAGTATTCTTCACACTAGCTGGAGTGTCAGATAAAGAATTAAATGACCTTGAAACTCGAAATTTTATCTATGACTTTTTAGAAAATCATGGCGGTGTTGAGAAAGCTAAACAGGAAATTGCTGAAAAATGTAAGTCTTTTTCAAATAAATAAATATAAAAATTCAACTCGAAGCTCTGTTTATAAAATTTTACAGTAAAAATGTTACACTGAAATTGCAGGGATAAGAAAATGAATGCACCTCGTAGCTAAATTTTTATATGAATACTTTTCTCTTTTTAGTTTTGTTTTTTGAAAAAATGTCCCACCTTTTCAAAAAGAATATGATGTGATTTTTCAGAAAAGTCTAAAATTTTTCTATATCTTCATTTTTTTTAATTGATGTTTTATCATTGTAGTTGCTGTTAGTTTAAAAGATTTTTAGTATATTTAGATACAAAAAGTGCTATATTTGGATACTAGAGACGAATAAGATGAATATTTTCAATAATTATGTTATGGAAAAGAGAGTAATACTCTTATGCCGTTATCATGTTGCTTTATTTTTTGCTATAGATGTTTCAGGATTATGAAATTTTTTTACTCATAAAGTGACACTCTAAATAAACTTTTCATATTAGTCTAAAATTAAATAATTTTATTAATTGCTGGGGTAATGAATTGGATAAGAAATAAATAAAAGTATTAATTAAATGTTAATAAAATGTTCCCTGAATGTGCAATTTTTTTCTCTTATTTATTTATTTAATTTGCTGGCAAAATTTTTTTACATCAGCGGTTCCCAAATATTTTTTTTACTATGGAACTATAAATTATCAACCTTCTTAGAACAAAAACTTCAAGCTTAATGAATACATTTCATTAGTAATTGTAAATATATTATTCAAAGATGGACTTGAATATTTAATGAATGGATGAAATATGAAAGTTTTTCATTCTTTCTTTCTATCAATACTAGTCTTTGAACTTAGTTTTATGTCTGAAACTTGAATTTACTGGTCTGGAGCGACATCTAATTTAGCATATATTTGAATTTACTGCATGCATAAACTGAAAATAAATTATCTGAAATATGGTTTTTGTTGAAATAAAAATGAAAATTAGCAAAAATAATTATCAGGAAATGGCTATCAGCAAAACATACTTCATTGTAATTTTTATTTGTTGCAAAATACTACTGCAATTTCTTATTTATGCATTCATTATTCATTCAATATAGTCTTACTAGAATATAGATTTTTTAAAATTTTACTTTATTTTTGCAGAAGTATTTTATTTAAATAATAATTTTTTAAAAATACCAGAAATATTAAATAAATAAGAGATAACTATTTAGGTATAAATTTAATAACAGGTTTTGAAAATTATAACTGATTTAAAACGTCCTATCTCTCGGAACCCCTGAGACTCATATATGAAATCCTAAGGTTCTGCGAAACACCATTTGGAAACCTCCGCTCTTTGTAATCCTTTAATAAAAATCAGTCATTTTAGATTGGTTTTAAGAGCAATATTATAAATTACATTCTTAATGATTATGTGCCTAGCCTACTCAAGTTTTGTTTCTAAAAGAAACCAAAAACCACTCATCAATGGTTTTATGCATTTGATACTGATTTCTCAAAGTGTTGATTTTTAATAAGACAATATTTGTACAGTTTAATTGGGCAATATTTAATGTCATTTTAACATTCATACAGCATAAAATCTATAGATGTTACATTTAAAGGGGAGCGTGAAATTGTGAACAAGAACTCACATCACTCATTTTTGTTAAAATAAAAACGTTTAAAATAAGCAGTTGACATGTTCTTATATTATTTATTTTTATATCTTTTCTTCTTATGTTTAATTAAAAAAATTAAATATGCAGTTTGCTATTGATGATTTTGTTTTGCAAATTTTTTAGTTTAATTTTAAGGGGTCACAGTACCCAAAAAATGACAAAAATACCAAATTTTTTTTTATTGCTTATAATAAAACTTCAAAGTATTTCAAATGTACAGAAAAAAATTCATCTCCCTATCTACATTTCTTAAAAAGTTATGAATGATTTTAAATTGTTCTAATACAGAAACTTGCCCAGCAGTCTGACTTTAAAGTGCTTTTTCGCATAGATGATAATTTTGTGTCTTAATCTTAATTAAATCCCTAAGGATTTTTTTCTATTTAAGATAAAGCTTTGAAGTAAACTTTTTTATCTTGAGTATAATACACTTATTTAAACTGTGCATGGAATAAGCATTTTATGAAGTATTACAATTTTTACGGCTTGTTATATATACCTAACAGGAATTTTTACTCTTTTTTTTCTACTTTTTTACAAAATAATCTATAAAAAATATTCTAATTGATATATCAACAAATGAATGCACAAAATTGTTAAGTATATAATGCAAGCACTATGAAAAAAACTTTTTTTGAAAATATGCTAAAATAAAAAAGCCTTAGGGATTTAAAAATTTACAATTTTTTCAACTTTTTTTAAAATTTACAAACAATTAAACACTTTAATCATTTTTTGAAGATAAATTATTGATTATAACTTAAATGAGCATGTAAAGCATCCTCAAAATGAATGATTATACCTTTATTTTAAAAAATTGTTGCAAAGGTACTGTGACCCCTTAAATTGAAAAACATTGATGCTGTTTGAAATAAGTCCAACTTAAAAGCTTAGATTTTAAAAGAAATATTAGACATTTACACTTTCAAAAAACAAATTACTTGAATCTTTTTCATAAAATTTGAATAATGCTAAAAAGTTGAAAAATAATAACAAATTAATGCATCTGACTAATGTCATTAAAACACATAGCTAATGTTAAAAAGTAAAAATATGAAATGATCTATAATGAAGTGCTGTATTTTTTACTGTAATATATATTTGTGTAATATCTTAAGATATAACAAGAGGGTTGAAAGTATGTTCTTGAAGTTAGACATTTGTGCATACCATACATGAATTAATGTTTGTATTTTAATATTCTGAAATAGTTAATAGTCTTTTATGATTTATTATTTTTGTATCAAATTTTTTTCCTTCAGGTACTCCTCCACCAGTCCCCACTAGAGAAGTACCTCATACGCCTCGTACCCCACGGAATACACAAACAAGATCTGCTGCACCTCCACCCCCGCCTCCTCCACCTTCTGTGCCTCCTGTTTTTCAGCAATCGTCTAATCCCGTTTCTCATCGATCTGTCCGAGGTGGAGCAGAAGCCAGTCCTGCTCCTCCTCCACCACCACCCCCGCCACCTCCTCCTGCCCCATTAGGTGGATGTGTACCTCCTCCACCCCCTCCCCCTCCGCCAAATGTTATGCCAGAAGCCAAACCTGCATCCAATCCTGCTTTTACGAAGCAGCAGGCTCCACCAATCGACAACAGATCAGCTTTGTTAGATCAGATTAAAAAAGGCAAGGAACTTCACGTAAGTATTTGTTTTTGATAATTTGTTACAAGCATAGATTCTGAATCATTACCTGACTTCATTGACTTCCAAAGTTGGCTTCATTTATTTATATTCCTTTGGATACTTTGCATGGCTTTCTCCTGACTTTTTAGTTGCATTACAATATTATTTTCTCTTGCACATGCAGTATAACACACTTTCTGTTCATTTATTTATATTCCTTTGGATACTTTGCATGGCTTTCTCCTGACATTTTAGTTGCATTACAATATTATTTTCTCTTGCACATGTAGTATAACACACTTTCTGTAAGCAGAATTGGTAGCCATAATGATGAAACTGAAATATTCTAGTTGTAATGAAAAGGGGAATGAAACATTGAAAATAGCTGCAAATCTAAGTGAAACCACTTCAAAAAATAATTTTTTTATTTGTCACTTTCGGTATTAAAATTTAAAAAAAAGACAAAAAAGAAAAAAAACCTCTCTGGAATTTACTTTGATTAACCAAGAGTATTAGGATAAATGAGCTACAGATTATTGAAGTTCTGCTATAAATATCTATGTTCAAAATTATAAGAGCTGCCTCATGTTACATCCAAGGTTTGCAAGTTTTTGACAATTGACAATTTTATACAATTTTAACCATGTTTTTATCTGTCATGTCAAAAAACCCTTTTCGACAAGTGTCAAAAATTCAAAATTTTGGTGTAAGGATTATTATTAGCTATTAGAAATATGAAGTACTTATAAACATGCATATAAAATTACAAGTGATTGATTAATTATGTTTTTGAATTATTTTGACTTTAAACTCATATTTATGTTACGTCACGTTAAACTTATGTTTTGACAATTACTACCAAAAACCTAAATTCTGGTGTAGAAAATTTGCAATTTATCTGAACCATTAATTTGTTAAATTATTGAAAATCAAAATCGAAAAACAATCAGCTTAATAAAAGAAGAACACTCAGCAATCATGTTATACATTCTATGTAAAATCAATTTTTATTTACTCCCATTTTGACCCCTCCTTTCCCTGAAGCATGCGGTTACAAAAAAACAATTTTGAAGCTCTCTGTACTCCAAGTTAATTTTTCAGTTTTGTATGAATAAGATGGAAATTCAAAACTATTCTTTCTATTAATACTGAGCAGCATAGACAAGAATGTAGACGTACTAATACTATAAGAATAAAATAACATGTAGCTAGGCAGTTTATTTTAATAACTGTACTAAATAATAGTAATTTAGTTAAACTCTTGAATTGTGGTTGATTGAAAAAATTATTTACTCTCTTGAACAAACATTTATCTTTTTTGTAAATTATAATTAGTTCACTAATCAGGGAACATATTAGAGTCATGATTTATTGGAAATATTCAGGCACATATAAGCAGGAGTGCAGAAATATAAAATGTGTTTACTCTGCTAGACACTAAACTATTTTTATACTTATCTACTACGTCTCAGGAAAAATTGGAATGTTTGTTTTGTACAATAGTTTTATTGTAATTTGTTTACTGGTTAATAGTGTAATAATTTAGTAGTAATATATTGTGTGGCTATTTTTCAGCATGTTGAAATCAATGGTAATGATGCTCCCAAAGAAGTAAATGATGGTCGTGGAGCTCTTTTAAATCAAATTAGGCAAGGAGTTGTTTTAAAAGCCGTAAGTATAAGAACAACTTTACTTGTACATTATTTTAAAAAAGTTTTTTTTTATTTTTACGCTAATCACTCTTAAATTAGGTATGAACAGCAACCAATGTTGTCTCGCTTCACTTCAGCTGAGTTTTAGATATTTTATTGCAAAAAAAAACAAACAAACATGATTTTCATTCAAAAAAACCTTTTAAATCTTATGTTCTTAATATTAAACTCGACAATCAAAGTATTTTATCCATGCTTTCTATTATTATCTTGTTTCATTATTGGTGCTTTTCATATAATTAAATGTTTCCTTTTATTATTTTTTTCAAGGATTTATTTGAAACTTTGCTGTATAATTTTTCTTTTCTTTATTCCTTAAAAAAAAGCTGTAAATAATTTTTGAGGTATTTGAGAGTTTATGCATTTTGTAGGTTTCTGAAGATTCTCGTCCGGCTCCATGTGCTGCACCAATGGATGGTTTGGCAGGTGCTTTAGCTCGAGCTCTACAGGAAAGAAATCGAGCCATTCACCATACAGGTAATAAATAGTAGATAGATTAACCTGTATGCAATCAGGGGCCAAATGTAGCCTCCAAATGATAAATGTGTGGCATTTTCTCTTCCTAACAAAAATTAAATAAATCATGGCCATAAAAAAACTACAAAACTAGCATGGGAAATTTAACAATAGCCTTTCAAACTAATTTTAATACACTTTTTAAAAAGCACCAAAATTATAAAATTAAAAGCCACAATGGTTCAGTGGTGAAGTCACTGGGCTGTCATTGTGCAGAACTGGGCTTCAATCTCTAGTGGTGGCAAGAAGTCCACCCGGCTTCAGATCGATGGGTATCAGCTTGTCTGGGAAGTAGAGGCGGCTTGTGCACAGTGCTGACCACATTGCCACAATCATGCCGTTGATCATGAAATTGTGGAGCTCTATCCTCCATGACCCCCCTGTTCCACAACAGGCTGTTGCTGGATTGCTTTTTTTTATTATAAAATCAAAATTTCTGGTATTAACTAGTTGTCTTGATGTTCTTGATTTTTCTATTAAAAAGTATTTTGCCCTCATTTGTCTTGATTTTCAGCTTTTTACATTGACATGAATTTGTATTCATGAGCAGAACATCCCATTTTCTACTAATACAAGGGCAAGTTTTAAAATACAGTAAAACCTTGATTGATTGTTTCTCATGGGATTATCATTGGAAGTGATAAATAAGAGAAAATAATTAATGCAGGTCAACATAAAAAAATGACTTGAAAATGCATAAGTAATAAAGAAGTAATGGGCATGAAAATTAATAAGCTGAAGTATAAAATATTCTGATTGAAAAGATTATCTTCATATTGTAAAACTTCTTATAGTGCTAAAGAATGAACATTTTTATTTATTTAAAATATTTGAAAATTATGGTTTTAATAGGCTCTTTTTTTTTCAATGCACGAAATGTTTTTTTGACATTTATAACAGATTGCTGTTCATTTTCTGTACACTCCTGGGTATACAGAATGTTGTTTATTGTTTCAAAGCCTTCTGCAAATGTTTGCACCGGTAATGATTCTGTTTCACCATCTTCATGGGTATTACTTAGCACTTCTGCAGGTTCTGACACAGTTTCTTGAACTATAACCTTAAATATTAAATTGAGGGATTATCGACTAAATTACTTTTGTGCAATAAAAGTGGCATATTCACTTAATTTTCATTTTGAGATTAATACAACCCAACTGAACTTGGTTACTACTGAAATTTTTTAACTTAATTAAAATTTTTAATGAAATATTGGTTTGAAAGAGTATTAACTACCTAATTGATACTACTTTTTTTTTACTACAATGGTTCTATAAATATTTTTTACATATTGTCTCAAACTATTATTAGTTGGTAAGTGCTCCATTAGTAAAACTATTTTAGAAGCTGTTAAAACTTTCTTTTCTAAATAAAATAATTCTAAAATTGAAATTATTTCATTATTCTTTTTGTGATTAAATTTGCTGTTTTTTACTTAAATAGAGCAACTTTAAAAGTAAAATGTTATTTGTATATTGTTCCAAAAAATGTGGCGATTTTTGTCTTTCTTTTTCGAAAACTGTTCTCTCATATTTTCTACTTGCCCACTACAAGGTCTATACTTATTCAATGGGTTAAAAGATTTAAATTGTTTAACATTTTGAGGTTTTTTCTGTGATTAAAGCATGCTTAAAATGATTATAACTTAAGATTTTTTTTTAAATATTAAAGATGTTAATAATTGGCATAGAAAACTGAAATCATTGTGGCCTCCAAAAATTAAAATTTCTTTTCTGTAATCCTCTTCTGAAAACAATAGTGCACCCCTAATAAAAAGAATTGCAAAAATTGTGCTGAAATAATTTTTGGAATTGTATTTTATAAAGGTTTATTATTGTCAGAGTTATTTGTGAGAAGATACTTTCTGCAGCTAGTTTAGCTCAAAGCTGGTATAAGTAATGATACTAATAATATTTTCAATTCCTAGCCGAAATTTGAATAATTTTCAATTTCAACTCACAAAACTCCCATACTTTAAAAGTTTAAAAAAATGTCTGGCCACAAAGTGTTCTTAGAACTAGATGCTTTTGTGTTTGTTTCAGTGACATTGAGCATACCATAACTGGTCTAAAGACCGGTTATAGTGTGTTGTATTGTAAAGTGTTGGTATGTTTATTGTTAAAAATAAATGAGGCTGGATAATATTTGTCAAACATACATTTTAAATGCAATGCATAAAATGATTGACCATTTTTATTCCTCTTATTGTGCAATAAATTAATATTTTTATTATGATTATTAATTTGTCTTTGATGATTTATGATTATTCATTTGTATTGATGAATATTTGTTTAGATGAGAGTGGCAGTAGTAGTGATGAAGATGATGATGAGTGGGATTAGAAATCCTGGTTTTAAAGGTAAACTTTATCCTTCTCTTAACATATTAAGTGAACTGTTAATTTTTTTTAATCTTCCGGACTCATTTATTTATATTATAAAGTATTCATTATTTATATTTTAATTTATTTTCATGTTGTTGCATATCTCATGTTGTTCATATTGTTGCATAAATTTGTGAAATCTGTCCCTCTAAGAAAGTATAATACTAGAATTGGGTTTTGGAAAAGATCTTGCTTCAGACAATCTAGTATATGGTCTGAGGTGGCCTGGTGGTCAGCACACTTTACACAAGTTTGAACAACCTTTTTTCCATTTGAGTAAGACAGAGAACTCAAATGTCCACTGATAAGCCTGGTGATGGCCGTCTGGTCCCGCCTACGAAACTTGAGTGATGAAACACCCCTGGTACCATTGGTGAACAGAAGGGGTGGTCCAAGACTTTTCAGCTTTATTAGATCTTAAGAACTGCTCCAAATAAGTTAGTGAATCAGGTGTGTCCAACGCTTTACCAGCACCCTCTTTAACCAAAATATCTGCCATCTCATTACCATGTATATCAATGTGGGATGGTATCCATTGGAAGTGCACCTCACGAAAGAATGAAAGATGTTCCAATGTGTTAATAATTACCCTTCCTGTACTATCACCCACTTCATACCATTTAGAAAGGTGCTGAATAGAACCTCAGCTGTCAGATAGGATCTAATCAACTCCAACATCAATGGTTAGCTCACTTCTGAAGACTTAACAACAGTTTGGGGTTCCCCTAATTAATTTTGTTGTATATTAATTTATTTTCCTTGCTTACTAATAAAAATAGGTATTTTTTAATTATTTGTTCAATTCATAATTTCTTTCCCCATGATTTCCCCATTTTTTTTTTAAACTGTACTCATTTACTATATGTTTTTTTTACTGTCCAATGAGAGAGGCATGTTTTTTCTGAACTTATATAGCTTTGTACATTTTGGTTGTGGTGCGTTTGCAAGGAGGACGCAGAACAGGGAAATCAGATAAAAGTCAGGGAATTTTATCAATCTGGAAAAATCAGGGAAATGTCAAGGAATTTATTTAAAACACCCAAAACGTCAGGAAGAGTTAATTAATTTGAGTTTAAAGTACTTTTTAGAACCAAAAATCTAATTTTTTTTTAAAAAAAAAATTGCTTTTTTTCTAAAAAAAGAAACCTTTTTAACTTGGAATAGCAATTATAAGTGTTTTGTAATATATTTTATTTTTAAAAATGAAGCATGGCTGAGAAATTAATAATGAAAATTCAATAAAATCAGGTGAACCAAGGTCATGAGTATTTGTGATCACCTTGGTTTAAAAAAGGGATTATATGATGGTTTTACTCAATAGTATTCTACCCCCCCCCCCAGTTTATTTTGAAAAAAAAAACATTAAGATTTAAAGATTTTTTTTTTTTGTATCTTGTATGATTTGTTTTGAAGCAAAAATGAGCTGGAAGTGTACTTGCTTTAAAACAAGCTTGGAAAAACTTCCATGCATGTGAAAATGAGGATGAATTTATATTTTTAATCAGTGAAGTTGATATAATATTCAAATAAGGCAGTCACATGTATGACTGACATCAGTTTATTTCAATTTTAATTATTATTACTTATAGCAGTCATTATTTATAACTGTCTTTGCTATTCATTTTTACTATTTCACTTTTATCTTCAGACTCCCAAGTTTCTTTAAAAAATTTCTATTAAGCTGTTTTTAACATGCACCAATATTTCACTTGAAACTTATACCTGGGAAGGTAAAGACAGCTTGAAGGAAAGGGATAATATTTGATTGCCTTATCTGTAATGTTAGCCTCCGTTTCAGCATTTTTATAACAATGAATTAATCAGACTCAGGGTAGTAACCTGGTGGTTGTGACTTATTAGGGAACAAGCAATCTAATTTTTTTGCAAAAAAAAAAAAGGAAAGATCCTAAAAGTGCTGTAATTAAGGTGCTCTCTTACAACTCTGTAAAATTGCATTCCAAACAACTAATGAATAAAAGCCATAAATTAATGCTACAAATAAAATAAAAGTCAAGCACTGGAAAGTTAAATCTTTAGTTATGAGTTGGTTACCTTTGTTAGTTGAAAAGATAATAGAAAGTTCAGACATCCAAAAAGATCCATATTATGAAGCTGTACCCAGTTCCATCTCACCACAGATCATGATTGTTTGGGTGAGCTTGTTCATTGTATTAGTTTCCACAATACTCCTAACAGTTGTCTCTGCAAACAACAGAGCCCATGAGTCATACCCACCTCCACCGATGTATGCCCCGGAAGGCAGTTTTGCTCCATAAGTTTTGTTGGTATTGGACAAAAAAGAACATTTTTTTCAGAACTAATAATTTCAATGATGTATCCTTAATAAAAACGAATAGTATGTATTTTTAATAAAGAATATAAGATTTTTATACTGTTTAATTTTGTTTTAGGATTATCTTGTATGCATCGAGATTTTGAAGAGCTTTTTAGTCAAACCTGTGATCGTAAATATATAAATGAAGATACAGTATTAAAAATACATGAGTTGTTATGTTATCTGTAAAAATATATTTATTGTAAATTCTATCTTGTATTTTTCATATAAAGTTTGCTTTTAGTGTTAATTACTTTATGTAAATGATTTGTTCAATGTAATAGGAAATGGGAATAATATGTATATTTTTTAAAAATAATAAATTGTACATAATTACCATTTTCTTATTTATTATTTTTGTAAGTAGCAATTGTTTTCTTTTATGAAGGATTTAATAGTTAGTTTTCTTTTCAGATATGATTTTTGACTTATGGTAATTCAATTAAATTTTTAGCTTTGTTGCAATTTTTTTAGGTATTATTTATTAAAGGACTAACCTTAATTTGTGCTGATGATACTTAAAGTTAAGAAATCAGGTGCAAAAAATTAATTTTCCTGATTAATTTTATTTTTTCCTCCTGCGAATGAATTAAGTTTCTGACCCTCAAAATGTGGTACCCAACAAAACATACTTTCAAAATATTGAGTAGCCACAATCTAGAAAATACAGTGTCTATTGTTTTGTCAGGAGGACTGTCAAAACTTATGTACCTTTAATGTTAAATTCACCATGACTCTATAATTTTTAAAAAATGTTTTTAAATCACTTTTTACATTGTTTTAAATTATTGTTTTTCAACGGTGGCTGTGAACTGTTTTTGTGTAGTAGGGGGGCAGTTGGTATGTTTTGGGCGGTAGGGGGGCGATGAGTATGCTTTGTTATTCAAATATAATTTTAAAACTCCCAAATAAAATTATTAAATTAAGATTAATTTTATGAATAAAATTAATTTAAAATTAATATTAAAGAAAAAAAGATTAAATTAATATAATAAATTAAGATAATCCGATTCACCATTTGTATGAGCAATAAAACGAACTTATGCAAAGCCTATTCACCAATACGAACCAGTGCAGCACATAAGTCAGTTGTTTTTGCCTTGACTCATTTATGCCATTTAGCGAATAAAATTAATTAATTTTATTTATGTTAAGTGTTTTGCATTTTATGAGATTTTGAAATTGTGTTAATTTTCTCCATGTTAAGAAATAAAAAGATCCATACAAACTTTTCTTAAGTACCGTTTCAGATCTGGCATCAGTTAACCAGTTTCACTCATGACATAATGTAAATATGATAAACATATTTTTGCAAACATGGTTTATTGGATAACATAGTTTAAACAGTATATTTTACAAAAATTGTTTATTCAATAACAAAGTTTTACAAAGTATTTTACAAAAATGGTTTATACAATAATAAATTTAACAGTGTATTTTACAAAAATGGGGTTTATTAGGTAGCAAAGAACAGCTAATTTTATAAAAATAGGGTATATTAGGAACCAAAGAATAGTGAATTCCAGCATTATGTCAGACTCTACGGTAGTTAGCTAGAGGTCCACCTTGAAAGTGAGGCCACTGCTTAATAATGTTGTAAAGAGCAGTACCGGGACATTCTGTTGGTCCAGCATCTCTATGTCCATGAAGTTTGAAGTTTTCCATTACGTAATTCTGAAAAGAAAATATAAAAATAATACTTATTTTGTAGGAACTAAATGTTTATTTAAAAGGCATATTTGTTCAGTGAAGTGAAACCTTTGTTAATCGGACACTCCCAGGACTGAAAAAATTGTCTGCTTACACGCGATTTTAAAAACATCTATATTATTATTCACACTATTTTAAAATTAAATATCGCGATCCATTTTCGTGTGATTTAAGAACCACACTTTGAGATTCCATTTTCACATAATTCAAATAAATAAATTAAATCTCACATATTTTTTTTTACTTATTAAAACTATGATAACGTTGTTTGGAAAAATGCTTCCAACATACACTTTATTCTTGCTCAAATTTCAGGTATTTTTTCAATTATTTAAAAAGTGTTTTTGCACAGAACATCTTTGGATTTCCTTTTTTTCTGCTTTACTTAATTTATTTGTTTATTATTTCTTTTTTTCCTTTTCCAAAGTGTTTGTTCTTAAGAATAGTGAAATGTTTTCATTATACTTGTTTACTCTGTTCTGATAATTTCAGGTGAAAATGCTGCCCAATTAGTCTCTTTTTCTAACTATACTTCTGCTTATTTACTAGCAAATTATCTTGCATGTACTTATTCAATAAAAAAAAACACTCTTAGTTAGGATTTTAAATTACCTCAGACATCGCATGGTGGATTAGACTTTTTGTTGTATTCAACATCACACTTGATGGTTCCTTGTTAGAGAAATCACCCATGAGACTTAAAGCTACTGCGTTTCTGTTGTATCCATAGGTATGGGCACCTACTCTGTTCCATCCTCGCCCAACATATACTTTCCCATCACCTCCAATTAAAAAATTGTAACCAATATCATCCCATCCTGTTTTAAGAAGAAATTGTATTATAGATTTAATATACAAAGGTTGGACAAATTATGGAAACACTTCTATACTAATTCATTTTTGTTATATTTCTCCTGAAATGTTTAGAGAATTATTTTAAAACTTTATAAGTGTTAATGTCGTGCGTTTGCTCATACATATCAGTAAAGTTTAAAGCTTTAAGAGTTTTGAGGGACCAACAATAAATTACAAATGAAAAATTATGATTTTGAACACCCTATGCCAAAAATTAAAGCGATAAACGTGGAACTTCTGTCAATTTGGTTATTATATGCAATAACAGCACAAAATTTTGTAAATCTAGCTTAAATATTCATGAAGGTATGTATATTTTGTGGGCTACTAATGTTGCCATATTAAAACATCTTCGGAATGGCATGTCTTCGGATCATCCTCAGGGATGTTTCCCAGACCGTCACCAATAACCCATTGTGCAGCTCTAGTCTGACGTAAATGAACTACTATAACAACATACATGTGATTCTCCCACCAATTAGATTATTTTGATTTCGTGGATTTTCGCCAATTTGAATATTTGCAACTGCGCCAGATTCTGCTAATATCCGTATTCTTATTCACGCGATTATAATATCTGTAACGAGCCCTCATCCCCCTCATACCAGAAAACTATCCCCAGATGGCGCCACTGGCGCATCAGAAGCATTAACTTTTTATTTTTTCTAAAACTTAAAAACAGTAGAAGTAGATGTAATGTAACTAGAGACGCGCCATGCAGCGCTAATACCTAACTAAATGTTTTCATCACTTTATAATCATCATTTACCATTTCATGTAAATTCATCTTCATCTATTTGTAATTAAAACCAATAAAGGTTTATGAATCATCAAATTGGCGGTCTAAAGGTAAGTGGAACATTTTCCACTATTCATATTGAAAACAGGAATTCATTTTAGATTGAACATTTTCTGGCGCCCGAACAGGGACCGCCATTAAGAGATTTCTTGTTTATTTTCGATTAGAAATTTAGTTTCATAGAATAGTGACTTTAAGTGTATAAATAGTTCGCTTATAAATTAAGATGGAGAAATCCAAACAAAAGCGTACTACGATAAGGTCATTAACAACTAAGTTATTAACTAAAATCGAAAACATTTATCAAGACGATAAGGTTACAATAGATGAATTGGATGAGTTAATGTCTGAATTAATGTTAAAACAAGAACAATTGAAAGAAATTGATCTCGAAATTCAGCAGGGTATTACGGATGTAAATGAAATCGATACAGAAATTATAAAGTGTGATGAATATTTGACAAATATTGTACGAAGTAAAAGCAGATTAAAAAGAAAAATAGAAAAACTGTCGACTTCGGTAGTGTCACCTGAGTTAAATTCGAACATTTCCGAACCGAAGATAAACACCAATATAAGAATAAATGAAACTTCTGTGAAACTGCCTCTTTTAACTATAGAGAAATTTTCTGGTGATCCTTCAGATTGGCAAAGATTTTACGATCAGTTCGAATCTGCCATAGATAAAAACACTGATTTGTCGAATGTTGAAAAGTTTAATTACTTGAAAACATATTTAGTGGGATCGGCTTCAGATGCGATTAAAGGATTCAGTTTAACAAATAATAATTATGTATCAGCAATTGAAACATTAAAAGAACGCTTTGGCAAGAAAACGTTGATAATTAACTCTCATTTGAATAAATTGTTGAGTTTAACCCCAGTAGAAAAATCAACAGATATTTTTTCATTAAGAAAACTTTTTGATTCTTGTCAAACTGAAATAAGAAATTTAGAATCTTTGGGAATTAATCAGGAAAATTACGGGGCTTTACTCTGTCCTATACTTATTAAATTACTTCCCTCAGATATAGTGTTAGAAATAACCAAAAAATATAGCAATGATGATGAGTGGAAAGTATCAGAGATCCTCGATATTTTAAAAACAGAAGTAATTAGCCGAGAAAAAGCCACGGCCTTGAGTTCGTCTATAACACGAGTTTCAGAATGTTTCCCCTTCCCCTCCTCAAAGCGTAGCAGTGGAGACGAGAATTCGAATAAACAAAATAAGAATCTCATATCAACGGCGTCTGGTTTATTGAATGAATCGAGTAATAAGAAAAATGTATTTCTTGCGGTAACGATAGACATAATTTATGGGATTGTAATGAATTTAAAATGAAAGAAATGAATGAGAAAAGGGATATTTTAAAGAGAAGCGGTTGTTGCTTTATTTGTTTTCGCTTTGGCCATACGGCTAAAAAATGCAGGAGTTTTGTAAAATGCGATATTTGTTTTAGACGTCATTATACATTTATGTGTCCGGAAAAGAAAACAGATAGTAAAGTGGAAAGTACGGTTTTATCAAATGAAACTTGTAATCCGGAAGTATTAATGCAAACGTTAACAATTCGCTTAATAAACGGAAAAAAAGATATAGTAATACGCGGATTGATAGACACGGGGTCCCAAAAGTCGTATCTTTTAAAAGAAACAATAAATAAAGTAGGTTACAAACCAATAGGGCAAGAAAACTTAAATCATAGTCTTTTCGGTGGATTACAAAGAACTAATCAGCATAATAAATACAGAATTTTTTTGAGCGATTTAAATCGGGATTATTTTTGTAACTTTGAAGTTTATGATCAGGAAAAAATTTGTACAGAAATTCCTAAAATAAGAGACGGCTTGTGGATAAAAGAAGCGAATAAGATAGGAATTAAATTTTGCGATTATAAAAACATGGGAGGGGTGAATTCGGAAACTAAAGAAATAGATTTACTTATCGGAGCCGACGTTTGCGGTAAACTTTTCACAGGTATTATTAAATCGGTTTCAGAAAATTTAGTTGCATTCGAAACGCGATTAGGTTGGACACTTATGGGTAAAACTCGTCAGCCAGAAAACAGTAATAGTACCAACATAGTTTTGTCCCTTCATGTGGCTCAGGCTAAAATTTCGGATCTCTGGAAACTAGATACGTTAGGGATATTAGACCCAGGTGAAAAAGAATCTAGAGAAGAAATTGCAAAAGCTACCGAAGACCATTTTAATCGCAACATAAAGGTACTTGAAGATGGGAGATATGAAGTGAGCCTTCCATGGATCTTAAATCACCCTACTTTGCCTAATTATAGAAGTGTTGCTGAAAGAAGATTGAAGAACTGCGTTGAGTCCTTAAAGAAATCAGAAATATTAGAAGATTATGAAGCGGTATTTAAAGAATGGTTGCAAGAGGGAATTATCGAAGAGGTTAGCCCAGACGATACAGCCACCAATGAACATTTTTTGCCACACCGAGCTGTGATAAAAGAAAATTCTACTACCAAGATCAGACCCGTTTTTGATGGTTCGACCAAAATAAAAAATTTCCCCTCTATCAATAATTGTCTTGAAAAAGGACCTAATCTTGTGGAGCTCATTCCTTCAGTGATCAACAGATTTAGATTAAATAAGATTGGAGTCATTACAGATATTCGAAAAGCTTTCTTACAGATCCAACTGAGTGAAGCTGATAGACCTTTCTTAAGATTTCTATGGTGTGAAAATGGAGACCTTTCGAAGATCAAAATTTACCAACATAGAAGAGTGGTGTTTGGCTTGACTTGCAGTCCATATTTATTAGGAGCCACTCTACGGTACCATTTGAAAAAAGCGCCAGAATCAATGCTGGATACTGCAGTTAAATTAGAAGAATCATTTTATGTAGATAATTGCTTAACCAGTGTTGAAGATAGAGAACATTTGCACAAATTTATGACTGAATCGCAGTATATATTGAAGAGAGCTCAATTCGATCTAAGAGGGTGGGAGCATAGTATCCTAAATTCACAAGAAGTAGCCATCCCTAAAGAAGAAAGAAAAGTACCAGTTTTGGGACTGATTTGGAAGTTAAGTACTGATTCATTGACTTTGGACTTAAAGGAAACATCGCAGGCCTCTGAGACTTTAACCAAAAGAAAAATTCTGTCTGAAGTTCACAAAGTATTCGACCCAATTGGTTACACGTGTCCAGTAACATTAAGACCGAAGATCATGCTTCAGGAGTGCTGGAAGCTAAAATGCACTTGGGATGCAGAATTACCATCTTCTATTAGAAAAACGTTTGAAAAATGGCAAAAACAACTAAGTCAATTGAAGGATATAACGATTCCGAGATGTCTCTTGGACAATCCTGAAGGTTCGAGAAAATTAAGTTTACATATTTTTTGTGATGCGAGCAAGGTAGCTTATGCTACATGCATATTCCTGAGAAGCCAAAACGAAGACTCGACATCATGTCAGCTCATTCAAGCTCGATCTCGAGTAGCTCCTCTAAAACCCGTCACAATACCCAGACTTGAACTTTTATCCTGTACAATTGGAGCTAGACTGGCACATGGAGTTAAGTCAGACTTAAGACTTGAAACTATTCCAACATTTTTCTGGTCAGATTCAGTAAATGCCCTCTTTTGGATAAAAAGGAATGAAAATTGGGCCCCTTTTGTTTACAACAGAGTCCAAGAAATCAGATCTCTCAGTTTGCCAGAAGAATGGAATTATGTTCCCGGAACTCTTAATCCAGCTGATCTTCCCTCACGAGGATGTTCTGCAGAGCATCTTAAGCAATCTAAATGGTGGGAGGGCCCTATATGGTTGAAAGATCCACCACAGCTCTGGCCAAAAGATATTATCGATCCAGATTTGGACATTATCAACGCTGAAAGAAGAAAAACGATAGTGACTTCAACAAATTTATTCAAAGGACAAATTCTGTTATATGATACTTTAACATCATATCGAAAAATGATAAGAGTAACTGCTTGGATTTACAGATTCTATCGAAACATCATGAGTGCTGCGGATGAACGAAACCTCGAAAAACAGCTGACTATTGAAGAAATGAAAGACGCTGAAATGGTTATTATGAAGTACGTGCAGAACAGATGCCTAGCAGAAGAAACCAAGCCTTGCTATACTTCTTTACAAACTATAACGGATGATGAAGGCCTTATACGAGTCAGAACAAGAATAGCCATGAGGCAGGATTTGAGAACATTTAAGTATCCTATTGTTCTACCATCTGACCATAATGTCACTCACTGCCTTATACGTGATAAACACAAAGAACTAAAACATGCCGGAACTCAAATTGTAATGTCAGTTCTAAGAGAACAGTATTGGATCCTCAGATGCAGAAAAACTGTTCAACGAGTGATTAAAAAATGTGTCACTTGCAAAAGATTCAGTGCTCGTCCTACAGAAGTGCTAAGTGGTCCTCTACCTGAAGATCGTGTACGAGAAGCATTGATTTTTGAGGTCATTGGACTGGATTTGTGCGGACCACTCTTTTTGAAGGATGGAAGCAAGAGTTGGATCGTGCTGTTCACCTGTGCGGTTTTCCGAGCCATTCATGTTGAGTTAGTAACTTCACTTTCCACGGATAGCTTTCTGTTGGCATTTAGAAGGTTTATATCACGACGAGGAAGACCCGCAACGGTTTTCTCTGACAACGGCACAAATCTGGCTCGAGCGGCTGCAGATCTGAAATCAGTAGACTTCGAAAAACTAAAAGAGTTTGCTACTTCGAAAAAGATTCACTGGAAGTTCAATCCTCCCTCTGCACCCTGGTGGGGTGGATTTTTTGAAAGAATGATTGGAATGCTAAAATCAATTTTACGGAAAGTCCTTGGAAGAGCAAACCTTCTCTATGAAGAGCTATACACAGTAATTTGTGATGTTGAAAGCATCATAAATTCCAGACCACTTACGTACATCTCAGAAGATCTAGAGGACATGATACCATTAACACCTGCCATGTTTTTGCACGAACTTAAAGAATCTGGAGTACCAGATATTGATCTAATTGATGCCACCAGGATGAAAAAACGATTTGCCTATCGTCAAAAAATTCGAGAGGACTTAAGAAAACGTTTCCGAATTGAATACTTAGGACAACTTAAGGATTTTGCCCGTAAAAAGAAAGACTCTCAAGTTAAAGAAGGAGAAATCGTTCTCGTAGGAGACGATAACCACAAACGCATCAATTGGCTTTTGGGCAAAATAGAAGCTCTTTACCCCGGCAAAGATGGAAAAACAAGAGTGGTGCGCGTAAAAACTCGGCATGGATCATACTTACGACCATGTCGAAAACTTTATAGACTTGAATTGACTAATTGAGTTTCGTCATGACATTTGTCGTCCAAAACTCAAGGTGGGAGGATGTAACGAGCCCTCATCCCCCTCATACCAGAAAACTATCCCCAGATGGCGCCACTGGCGCATCAGAAGTATTAACTTTTTATTTTTTCTAAAACTTAAAAACAGTAGAAGTAGATGTAATGTAACTAGAGACGCGCCATGCAGCGCTAATACCTAACTAAATGTTTTCATCACTTTATAATCATCATTTACCATTTCATGTAAATTCATCTTCATCTATTTGTAATTAAAACCAATAAAGGTTTATGAATCATCAAATTGGCGGTCTAAAGGTAAGTGGAACATTTTCCACTATTCATATTGAAAACAGGAATTCATTTTAGATTGAACAATATCAAACATTGATTTTCGTATTCACCCGATTTAAAAGTTGCGCGCTGCATTTGGTATTCTTTAGAAATCGTACCTCACGATTCCCATTCATGCGTTTTTAAAAATCCAATATTGCGATTCGTATTCACGCGTTTTAATATCAAACATCAATTTTCGTATTTATACGAGATTTAAAAACTACGCAAAGCTATTCCTATTCTCGCGGTCTAAAAATTATGCATCAGAATACGTATTTACACAATTCGTATTTTTAAATTCGATATGGTGATTCATATTAACGTGATTTTAAAATCCCTTATCGCAGTTCATATTCACTCAAATTCAACATTCAATATCGCAATTTGTATTTTCGCGTTTTTAAAATTCGATATCGCGGTTCATATTCACGCGATTTTAAAATCCAATATCGTGATAAGAAGTAAGTTTTTTCTTGAATTAATTACTATAAAGGTGTGATATGAGTAGGTAATTTAATTAAAATGTTAGTTTCAAAAAATTCTGTTAAATATGAAACATGTATGGTACATAAATTGATATTTTGGCACAGACTTTTTGCACATAAAACTTTCAGGGCTTTTCATTTTATGTGCCAATCACCCCAGATCATAAAATATGCATAAATGCATAATATTCATACCTCTAATATAAATTTACCTCTATCATCCATGTGAAAATTTTGTATTGTTTGCATCATTTTACAGCAGGATTCAAAATGAAAACACTCGCCCATTGCAGTATGGTGAATAAATAAATGAGGAACTGGAGTAGGCATTGTTTCTATGTGTTTCGGCTCTCTAGCGCCCCATTCTTCCCTCGAAACGAATTCTATATCATGACAAGCTACAAAGAAAATTAAAAAGATACCATTTTTAGACAGTTTTGTAAAATTAATAGAGTATTTTCTCATTAAAAATACAATTAAAAGTAATTTTTGTGAAATTTAAATCGAAAGAAAAAAATCCCTGGTATATGCCAAGCGTACGCTTTATTTTTTGTTTTCAAATGGAAGAAAAATTCTGATTAATCGTGAGAATCTATAGCAAAACGCATCTGATTCCAAATTTAATTCAAGGTCAACACTTGTATGTTAAGTGAGCCCCTCCATGTATATGTATAACTTGTAATTTTATCAAAATTTATTATTCAGGCCAATTACTTTTTTTTAAAAATTTTATCAAATAAAATAAGTTTTGTCTTTTTCGATTCAAGAAGTGAGTAGAACGGGAAAATATACATCAGCAAAATCATTAAAAATTTCCTTCATTGAAGTTAACAGTGCCATATTCAATATTATCCCCTCTCCGAAAAAATGTGCTATACCTTCATAAATATACTCAAAACACAGAAAAAGATTAACTTATAAACCTTCTGGTTAATTTTCACAAATTCACTTAAATGCCATTTAGAGAACTTTTTCTCCACTGCAAGCTCTTCATCTAAAATTCGGATAAATTTATTGAACAATATTTCCTACAAGTTGCTAAGAAATTCTAATTGATATTAGTAACACAATGAAAAAAGTACTAGTACATTTATACACATTTTTTTATAATACCTGCCATTTTATTTTTTAAAATGCTTTGAGCAATGACTTCTGTTGTGTATTTAAAATGTCTATCTTTGTATTTCTCCGCCAACTGCTATAAATGATTTGCCTCCCTCAATAAGTAGAGCTGCTCTCCTGAAATAACACGTTTCTGTGTAATTGGAGTGTGTCATGATCTTCAACCTAGAAACTAGGCATGATAATTCATCAACTTCAATTAATATAAGTTAAACAATGTCAGGTCCAAATTATTTTGAAAAATAAAGGGATAGGGGACTTAAAAGGCGCTGTATTTTAGATCAAAATCTAAATATTTTTATTCTATTATGGTAGAGAAAACTGCCTTATTTATCTAAAATCTTCTTCAACGGCACGACAGCCGTGGGAGGGCCTTGGCCTTCCTAAGAATTTTCCTCCAGCCCTCTCTATTTTTGGTCATGTTCCAATTAATCTCTCTTAAAATTGCGAGATACCTTTCTAGGCAAGCAACACATCTGAGGTTAAGTCGGCTCCTAGCTCTTGTTCCAGAGGGCCTGGTCAAGAATATTTCCTGTGTTGGGCGTTCTTTATTCATTCTAATAACATGACCAGCTCATTTCATTCTTTGGATTTTTATTTGTTCGATGACGTCGGATTCTTTGAAGGCAGGATAAAGTTCTAAAGATGAGCGTCTTAGCCATCAACTTGTATTCCTCCAAAAATGGCTCTTAGTATCCTCCAGTTCTGTAAAATAACTCTTAATAACTAAACACTTATGCTGCCCCTTTCTATTTTTTGATAAAATGAATCGTCCTTTTAAAAAAGCTCCTCGGCACAAAAGGGTTAATAATGATTCGCAACCAAAATAAAACTAACATTGTAAACTAAATAAAGCTTCTTGTACATGAATAATTAGCTAGAAGAAAGACTCTTATACAGATTATGCCTAAAATAGAAAGATTTATGTGCATTAATTTATGAGCACAAAAAAAAGTTCAAACTAACTACTTACAGTAAAAAGCAGCTGCCATCATAGGCTGTTCTAAGTGAGGGAGACGAAGCGATCAGAAATCTATGAATTCACTGATAATTTTAGAAAGTAATGCTACCATCTCCCCATCCCACTCATGAGTCATTTTCACAGTATATTTATGATTTTTGTAGCATAATTTCAGAAAACTAAGATTTGCGTGTTTCAAAATAAATAAATAAATGCTTGAAATAAAGCGTTTTTAACTTGTCAATTTCTATGTACTTTTACATAGGCCAGTTCTGTTTATAAAAAGGCTTTTTTTAAGCATAAATCACATGATTAATTATGAGAATATGTAACATTCACACATGATCTCTAAAGCTAAAGGTTCATTAGTGGGTGGAGATGGCATTCATCACGCTCTTCGGAGGATTACTAGATTCAATCTCGTTCTTACTCTGAATATCGAGTCACGTGAGTCTACCGCTCTCGTCCGCCAAGGACGCTATTTTATGTCGAACTTATTGTGTTCTTCTATCAAATGAATTTTACTTTGTTTATCCATACAGTACAGCGTTTCATTAATTTCTAACATTATCCCTTCCAAGGCTTAATACCATGATTTTTCTTATTTATTTTATAACCATCTTTGAGTAGCTGACTCAATTTTCAGTTTACAGCTACCAATGTTCAACTCCGTAGCCTTGTAATTTTGAACACAATCCAGACACAATCAGACTTTTTAATGGAAATAACCGCAATTGCGGTACATGGAGAAGAAAACCACTAAAACCTCCCACCGATGCGGATTTCGTTTTGAGCAGCCATCGTTGGGATTCAAGCCCGGGTTACCTCATTGGGAGGCGATCGCTCTATCCCCAGAGAAATACAAAAATCAATAATCGAAAATCAATCTGTTTAATACCAATATGAAAATATTAAAGAGAAAGTAAGAACTTTTTTAGGTCTAATACAGGCCAACATTTAAAGAGAAACCAGAAAGAAGGACCGCTGGGTTTCACTTCGCTGTGTCATTCGCCCCTGTAGAAGTTTTTAAAAATATCATCAGATAATGTTAATATTTGTACTAGTTAATAATATTATTTATATGAATTATCATATTTATTTTTACTAATATTGAATAAACAATTATAAAAGATATTTTTAATAAACAAATATAGACCAAAACTTTATCACTTAAAATCTGTAAAATGCAACCGGCCGACCCCGTGCGTGGTGGTACAAGGTAAGGTTGAAAGACAAGGAATTTAATTTAAATGAATTATTAAGAAGAGAGAAGATATTTTAAAAAAATATTTCAATAAATAATAATAAACAGCTACAAATATTTTAAAGCGAAGCCTTCTATATCTAATCTGTTGCTACCTTTTATATATAAATGTTAAACTTTTCTGTGATAAAGTTAAAATTATGCGAATCTTACATTTGGCCCGCTCAATGCTAAATGTAGGTATTTACTTTGAAGCGTAAACAAAGGTTCTGGGACAGATTTTGTCTAAGTTTTACAGACACAGCCGCGATGGCTCAGGGGATAGAGCGTTCGCCTTCCAATGAGGCGAACCGGGTTCGAATTCCAGTCGATACGAATTCCGCATCCAGCTTCCACCGACCACAGTGTTGACGTGAAATATCTTCAGTGGTAGATTGATCATGGGTTAGAGTCCCCTTGCCGTCAGGCTAACCGTGAGAGGCTCTCGTGGTCTTCCTCTCCATGTAACTTAAATGGTTAGCTCCATCAAAAAGTCCTCCACAAAGGCAAATTTCTCCCAATACTCGATCCAGGAGTTCTCTTGTCTTCTGGATCGGGTTCAAAATTTCAAGGCTACGGAGTTGAACATTAGTAAACGTAAACCCATAAAATTGGGTCGGCTGTTCAACGATGGTTATAAAATAAAATAAAAAATTCTTATAGGCCGGGCTTCGATTGCGTCGTTAAGAATCGAGAAGATATTTGAAAAAAAAATATTTAAAAAAAAATATTTTAGTAAATAATAATAAACAACGACAAATATTTTAAAGCGAAGCGTTCTATTTCTGTATCTAATTTGTTACCACCTTTTTTTTTTATATAAATGTTAAACTTTTCTGCACTGTGATAAAATTAAACTTATGTGAACCTTACAGTGGGAGGCAAAGAGAGGGTGCACGTCCATAATAAAAATTTTAGATAGCGGACTTGTATCAATATCTAAAGTTTGCTGTTACTTTGGTTTGGGTGTGGCAAAGGTTCCAGGGACGAAAACCAAAAGAAACACCCATTCAATGACTATAAGGGCACTACCACTTGTACACGATTGTACACAGTGCGCTGGTTCATTAAATAGTATAATTTCAACAAACAATACTTTATTTTAACAATTGTAAATAACAAAAATCATTGCACTATTACAATGGAAGCCACGACTGGCTCAAACAAGAGTTCAAGAGAAACTGAGCAGTTCACAACAATTGCTACAGATGGCGCTTCGCCTAAGACCGAACATGCCGGCCCCTTGAAATATTTAACATATTTCAACAATAACTAATATACATTGAAACTATAAGAATCACAATAAAATTATTAGAAATATTTGATTTCAATTAATAGAATAAAATTATGGACTGTAGAAAAATATTTGTTCCAATATTAAATGAATGCCCAATTCCAAATTTAAAGGAAATTATTAAAATACAATGATACAATACAATTATAAACTAAAATTAATTCAATGAGGTTATAAGTATTACCAAACTATTTAGTGTCCTCAATAGGTAAAATACTCAATTTATGAATTGGTCTTTTAAATAAACCTTTAGGAGTTCGCACTAAAACAACTCTAACCTTTTTATCTTTGCCAGCTATAGTTTCTTCAACTCTACCAATTACCCAATGACATACTGGAAGATTATCTTCCCTAACTAGAACCATTGTACCAGGGGTAACATTATCCTTTGAAAATTGCCACTTAGTTCGTTCGTGTAAATTAGACAAGTAATCTTTTTGCCACCTTTTCCAAATATTTTGAGTCAATTTTGTAACTCTTTCCCATCTAGACAATCTGTTATCTGGAATTTGAGTGATTTCGGGTTCTATGGGGGCAGTTATTGGACGCCCTATTAAAAAATGACCTGGCGTCAGAGCGTTCATATCATTTGCATTTGTAGATAATGGGGTAATTGGTCTAGAGTTTAAAATTCCCTCTATCTGCGTAACAAGGGTCAAAAATTCCTCAAAGGTTAGTTTTGAAATTCCAACTGTCTTTTTAAAGTGGGTTTTAAAGGATTTCACTGCTGCTTCCCAAATACCCCCGAAATGGGGGGCCCGTTGCGGTATAAATTTCCAATTAACCTCTTCTGTTAACAGATAATCAATTAATTCTTGTTCCGGGGATTGAGCTAAACTATATAACCGTTTTAACTCGTTCCGAGCTCCACAAAAATTACTCGCATTATCACTCATTAACATAGAACATTTCCCCCTTCTTGCAAAAAACCTTTTTAATGTGGCAATCAAGGCCTCAGTTGTTAAGTCCGAGACAATTTCCAAATGTACTGCCCGAGTGCAAAGGCACACAAAGACTGCTACATACATTTTTTGAAGACTTATTTTTCTTTGATTTTTTTGCTTGACAAGAAACGGTCCGCAGAAATCTAAGCCTGATTTATTAAAGGTGAACTCGGGATTTAATCGATAAGATGGAAGATTACCCATTAATTGATCAATAGCTACAGGTCTAAATTTAAAACAAGTAACACACTCGTGCACTATTTTTCTGGCAAGATTTCTTCCGTGAATTGGCCAAAACCTTTGGCGAACAGAATTAAGTAATGCCTGGGGACCAAGATGCAAATCTTTTAAATGGAAACACAACATAATTAAATATGTAAGCTTATGACCCGCAGGCAAAATAATGGGAAACTTAGCATCGAAACTTACCTGCGAGTGGGCCAAACGACCACCTACCCTCAGTATACCATCTGCATCTAAAAAAGCGTTAAGTGATTTAATCTTACTCTTAGAAGAAATTGCACCTTTCTGAATATCTGCAATATCAGAAGAAAATTCATCCCTCTGTACTTCTCTAATCAAAAATAATTCGGATAATTTTAACTCATCCCTCGAAATCGGTCCCGTAGTTTTCTTTGCTGAGATTTTTGCATTTCTTACAAACCTGAAAGTAAAACTTAAGATTCTGATTAGTTTCATATAACTATTGCTTTTGTTCAAAAAATCAATTATAAAAGTGTTTTTCTCAAAGACAGTAAAATTAAGATCAGAATTTTTCTTGAGTTCAACCATATATTCATCGCTGGAAGAAGGAGAATGTTCGAATTGCTTATAGTCCTCAGTCTTTAGAAAGGAAGGGCCATTCCACCAAAGTTCAGAGTTTGAGATTTTGTCTGCAGTAACACCACGCGAAATGAGGTCAGCAGGGTTGCTTTCGGAAGGCACGTGTCCCCATTTAAATAATCTAGTGATTTCTTGAATCTTGGACACTCTATTCGATACGAAAGTTTTCAACAAACATGGATCAGTTCGTATCCACGCCAAAGTTATGGTTGAATCCGACCACAAATAGACACTTTGTATATCCATTTGAAGAGCTCTTAACAGTTTCTGTAGAAGTTTGGACATTAGTTCAGCCGCCAATAATTCTAAACGAGGAATCGTCAACTTTTTTATCGGCGCTATGCGTGACTTGCTGCACAGTAAGTTAATAGTCACTTGATTCAATTCATTCTTACATCGTAAATAAATCGCTGCACCGTATGCATCTTGCGAAGCATCGCAGAAGCCATGGATTTCAAAGGAGGAAACAGCAGTGCCGTAGCGAGCTTAACTCGCGCCCGGGGCGCAATACCTTTTTAGCGCCCCCCCATTCGAAATCCATCTAAAATATACTCGCAAAGTAATAAATAAATAAAGTAGAATTAATAAAGTCATAGGCTCAAGTTAGGCATTAAATTTGAGACAAAAAATGTACTTGAGAAAACAAGACTAGACTTTGAAATGTATATGATCATCTAAAATTAGTTCATAAGATACCTATTATTTATTTTACATATTTATAAAGAAATATTTTAAAAACACGCAGTTTTAAAACAATAAAAAAGTAAATATTTATTATCTCTAAGGAGATACATATATTTAATAATATGATTATAATACAATTATAAAACTAATTACTATGTGTAAATTTTCCGCTTTTGATGAAGCAAATTTATCAATAATATCATCAAAGTTGATCATTTCAAATTTTTCTCTTTCCACACTTAAAAATGCCAGGTCACTTAGGTGATCTTGTCCCACCGTTGATCGTAGATATGTCAAAATTAATTTTAATTTGCTGAATGACCATTCGCAGTTAGCGATTGATACTGAGATAGTCAGGAGTATTTGAAGTGCCACTCTCAGGTTTGGAAAAACATCTTCTCCATACGGGATTATAAAAGTAAGAAATTCTAATGGAGTTTTAAGTTCAATTTCTTTTCTACAAAGGAGTAACATTTTACAGTCACATTCTTCGATAAAGAGTTCTATTCCATTGAAATCTGTATTATACACTGTACAAACATACAAACGATTTTTGTACAGTGCAAATATTTGGAGATAATATATGTAACCACACAGCGTAGATGCCATAAGGAAGTGCTGACAGATACAGGTCGAGTCAGCCAGCCATTAGAAAAGACGTGTCATTTCTATTATGAATATATTATTACAGTTTGATTAGTGTTCCTTTTTATTTACGAATTAACATTTATCATATTTCACTGGCACTAAATTTAAAATATTTTTTGCAGAAATAAATTATAATAAAAATAAAAATTATCCAACAATTTTTTTTGTTTTGCTGACCATTTGGCGCCCCTTTGTGAGTAGCGCCCGGGGCATGATGCCCCCCCTTGCTCCCCCCTCGCTACGCCACTGGGAAACAGTTCCATTCGTTACACAGCGGTCTATTTTAATGTCTTTCACACAGAGAAGAGAGGAAGCATATTTCTCCCACTCCTTAACTTTGCAATCTGGCAGTGTCTGGTCCCAGTCCAGTTTTTGTAGCCAGAGCTTTTGCATAAAAATTTTGGCCTTCACTATCACCGGCCCCAAGAGGCCTAATGAATCAAACAGTCTTGAAATGCACGATAAAACAGTTCTTTTAGTACAGTTCGTCAGATTAGTGCTATCTGAAATTGAAAATTCAAACAAGTCTACATTTGGGTTCCATATCACACCGAGAGTCTTAACGTTGTTTTTAATATCGAAATGGTACTCCTGGTCTTCATACGGTAAGTTTTCTAACAAGGACTGTTCATTAGATGACCATTTGTGTAAATCCATGCCACCCCGATGAAGAAGGTTTATTAACTGATTTTTTAACTCTAAGGCAGAAGAAATATCATTAGCCCCCGAGACTACATCGTCCATGTAACAATCATTTTGGACGACACGAGCTGCAATGGGAAAATCCTTCCCTTCATCAATCGTACCATTCGTTGTTTTTAATATCGAAATGGTACTCCTGGTCTTCATACGGTAAGTTTTCTAACAAGGACTGTTCATTAGATGACCATTTGTGTAAATCCATGCCACCCCGATGAAGAAGGTTTATTAACTGATTTTTTAACTCTAAGGCAGAAGAAATATCATTAGCCCCCGAAACTACATCGTCCATGTAACAATCATTTTGGACGACACGAGCTGCAATGGGAAAATCCTTCCCTTCATCAATCGAAATTTGTCTTAAGACACGCGTTGCCAAAAATGGAGCAGAGGTAGTACCATAGGTAACAGTACAGAGCTTGTAAATTTTAGCTTCATCATCTTTATTCAATTTCCACAATATTCTTTGTAAGTCTCGTTGATTTTCATCAATTAAGACAGTGCGAAACATACCTCTAATATCAGCCGTAAAGGCTACAGGATGTTTCCTAAATCTACACATAATTGAAAATAAATCACCCTGAAGCACGCCCCCCTTCATTTGTATAGAGTTAAGTGATTCACCACTCGATGTTTGCGCACTAGCATCAAAAACGACACGCAATTTTGTGGTAGTTTTGTCAGGGTGATGTACGCCAAGATGGGGAATATAGTAACTAGTGTTTACATTAATATCGGTGTCAACAAGTTGCATGTGTCCTGAATTTTGATATTCAAGCATAAAGTCTTTATATAAGTTACAAAGTTCAGGATTAGAGTCTAACTTTCTATATATATTATTCAATCTCTTTAAAGCTAGTTTCTTTGAATCACCTAAACATTGGGGATCCTTTTTGAGTGGCATTTGAACCACATATCTACCACATTCGTTGCGATAATGAGTTTTTAAAAAATGATTTTCACAATATTCCTCCTCACCAGTAAGCATATCTGACGAAACACTTTCGATTTCCCAAAATTTCTGAAGAGAATCTTCAATATTTTCAGAGGTATGTGTTAAACCGCAAAAGGAATTTAAATTGTTCTCATGAACCTTACCCGTTGCTATCAAACCAAAAGCAGAATTTTGGAATAACAAATTAGGAGAAACTCTGGTTTTTCCTTCCTTTAAAATATCATAAAAGAGCTCAGCTCCTATAATCATGTTTATTTTACTCGGTATCTCAAAATTTGGATCAGCTAATAACGCACGATCAGGAATTAAATGCTCACTAATTTTAATGGGAGTCGATGGAATCAAGCCCGTAATTCTAGGAACTATTAACAATTCAACTTGCGAAGAAAAAGATAAATCCTTATTACAAATCTAAGAAGTCGCCTTCCACTTAACATTCATTTTATTCTCTCCCAATCCACTAACAGAAATGTTTATTTTTTCTCGCTTCAATCCCAAATCAAAACAAGTATCAGAATTTAAATAATTCGACTGACTGCCATTGTCCAACAATGCTCTTATTAAAACATATTTATTTTTAAGCGGACTCCAGATGTTAATTAAGGCAGTAGATAGAAGAACTAATTTATTACTATTTAAACTACGAGTTGAGAATGCGTGGGAGGCGCTACTCTCTTTCGATTTCTCCGAGTCAGCAATTTCACCGGCTTCAGAAATATTACTCAATACATTTGGCCCCAGGGAGGGGGATTGTTTTGGCATATCTGAACTCGATTTAATAGTTTCAAGCGGGCGAGAATTATCTCTATGAAGTAAATCGTGATGTTTACAGTTACAAATTTTACAACAAACTTTCGAAAAACAATTGGAAAGTTTATGATTATTACCAAAACAATTAATACAAAGCCTTAATTTTTTAACTTCTTCAAACCTTTTTAAAGGGGAAAGATCTAAAAATAATGGACAATTATGCAGTTCATGCGGTTTTTTACACAACAAACATTTCAAACTAGATTTTAGAATAAAAGATTTACTTTTATTTACGGGATGAAGTTTCGATTTATTTGGCTGCACACCTTGTAAATTCTCTAATAACTGAGCTCTTTTATGAAGAAAGTCCAAAAACTTATCCCATTCGGGTAAATCAGAAGTTGTTAGAGACATTTCGAATTCCTTACGTGTATTTTTATCTACTTTTTGTAGAATAATATTCATTAGCAATTGATAACATAAATCGTTACTTTCTAATTTCAAAAGTTTTAAACCTCTTAAATTACGGTTTAACACATCAATAAGATTTCTTATATCTTTAAAAGAATCATACGATAACTTTTCTAAGTTTAATATATTAGAAATATAACTATTTACCACAATACGCTTATTCTCATATCTATCAATTAAAACTTTCATTAAAGATTCAAATGAATCTTCACTAGTTTCTATATATTTAGCATCGCCCTTAAGCGATGATCTCAAATAAATCAACTTTTGTAAATCAGACAATGAAGAATTATTAGATATTAAACTATCGAATTGTTGTTTAAAGCTTGACCAATGCTCAACTTGTCCATTAAATGTAGGCAAATTAATATCTGGTAACTTCAAATTCACTTTAGTTACAATAGAATCATTGCCTCTCACTTCATTATGTTGAAACTTAAATATAAAGGTTTGCAAGATTACCTTTATATGTTCTATAGACTCTTCTAAATTGTCCATTTCAGCTTCAAAATTGGGCAAATCTTTTTCATCGAGGGTGGCATAGTAATCCAGTTTTAATTTCTCTAGTTTATCACAAGTATCCAAAACGTTTTCTAATTTGCATTGAAGCAATAATAGTCCAGCTGTTTCGGCTTTCTCACGAACAAATGTCTCTAATTTGGTTATTCGAAATTTCAAATAACCCTTTCTGCGACTAAGCACAGTCTTTTCTGATTTTTTGTCTTCTTCACTACTACTGCTCATTATGAAGAAAATGAAATGAAACTACGCATTCCACAACAAACCGAAAGTTCGAAAGTACGATTTCTCCGGTTCCACTAGGATCACTTTATTATGTACACGATTGTACACAGTGCGCTGGTTCATTAAATAGTATAATTTCAACAAACAATACTTTATTTTAACAATTGTAAATAACCAAAATCATTGCACTATTACAATGGAAGCCACGACTGGCTCAAACAAGAGTTCAAGAGAAACTGAGAAGTTCACAACAATTGCTACAGATGGCGCTTCGCCTAAGACCGAACACCACTTAAAATCCATTGTTATTAGTTTTTATTACAAAATATTTTATTAATAGTTAATCATTTTAAAAACAAAAATGTGTTAAGAGGATAAATGCATAGTTTTAAAGCAACTTTCATGAAATTTTAAGTCAGTAAAATTTATTATCATTATTTTCTTTACATTCTCTTGGCATTTTCGGCAAAATTAAATTCCTAGTGCACTTTAGCATCCAAATAGAGTCTCGGTACTGCCATCTAGTGTGGCAGAAACTAGACGTCCAAATTAACTTGGCCAACGGTATCTCACCCATTGTGGCGGTCCTGAAAGAGTGGATACCACTTCTGGAGAACCCACTAGGTCTGCTCACCGGGAAGACTGATTGTGCAGCTCATTGGAAATAAAATTTTCTTTACATTAAGAATATATTGTAGAAAATAGTTATTTTTTAAATAATTCCTACTGACATTTACATAAAATTAAAATATGGATCTAGAATTTCATAAATATATTACTCATTAATATTTTTTTATTAAAGGGCTTTTTCCCCACCGGTGATAATGCTCCTCTTTTCAGAGGTACTTAATCGAGAAATTTTACCCTCGACACCTACACACCTTTGCACTGGTCTTATTCTCTGTCTTGAATTTACTGAGAGAGAGAGAGAAGCTTAACCGTTATATTGCTATTTAGACAGATGAGGTATTGCTACCTACTATTCTTTTACGCTGAATTGAATGAGATTAAACCTTAGTTGATAGGATAAAAAGCTTAGAAGTTACAAGTGCTTTAAGTATAAAAAATACAGTTTTAGGCTTAGTTCTATTTACACATGAAAACCTTTTCCCTACAGTAAACTCTCGAATTGTAACAAGACTAAATATTGTAAGTGCTGGGAACGACTATGCAGTGTCGAAATCAAGATTGAAAAAAAAGATTAAGTCTTTTTTTTTTTTTTTCGTTAATCAGATTTAATAACATAAAGTTAAAGGGAGAATAGAACAGGGCTCGAAAAAATTCAAAACTTTTACCAGTCCCCGAGGACGGCTTGTCCAACAATGTACCCGTCCTCCTTTGAAAATAACCCGTCGCATCTAAATAAATAAAAATCTAATTTTCTCTTATTTATGACAAACATTTATATAAATTGCACAATGAATTAGTAGTTACTAGGATTACAAATACTAGGATTGCATTATACAGTAATAAAAGGAATACTAGGTTACTAATAGGAACCCAGTATTTCTTTAATAAGATAATTTATTTCTTTTATGAAATAATTTAAATGGCAAATGTCAAGTTATCTGGAATGTCAATTTATCCGAGGGTACTGCATTTTTTAAATGAATCAAATATGACGTTTGCCAGTTCCACAATCAAGCTAATGATTTACAGAGGTTTCTGCACAGAAATCTGAAAGGGATTTTCCATTTAGGTGGATGTTCACAATTGTGTTTAACGCTTACGTAATGTGTTTTTTTGTAAGTTCATTGCTGAAAAGTCCCTTTCAACTGCTGCAGTACTTCCAGACGGAAACAACATCAATCCACCAGGCGCAGTATGTTGCTGTACGGGATTTCTAGATTAGAGGGTCATTTTAGAAGTGAGGCGCTAGACTCTTGTAAGATAACAAAAATTGAAAATGTATCACCAACATTAACGGGAAAATGGCCGTCCGCGCGGACGTCAGATTCGAAATGTTAAAGAGTCTGAAAAGTTATCTTACCTGTTATCCGTAGCATGCAACCTGTCAGAGAAAAGACACACAATTTTAGTAGTAGGATCTTCATAGAAATTGATTTTTTGATCAGACAATATAAAATGAACCTATATGTAAGACATGTTTATACGAAAAATTTAAGAACAAGTTTTTCATTAATGATGTATATGATTATTTTAGTTAGATCAAAAATGTATAATTGATAGAGTAACTTTGAATTAAGCACTCAAAGTTAGGAAATAAAAAATAAATATTTTTTGCTTATTTATAACTATATAAAAGTAAAAAATCTACTTCGACCATATCGTAGCTGATTTTTTTTTATTTTACTTAAATGACAGTCATTCAAGGAAAAAATTTATATTTTTGCTGTATTGCAATTCAAAATAGGGAGAAAAAGATTTTTTTCATTTTTTTTCCTTTTTGGTCAAGCTTCAATCCATTTTTTAAAAAAAATTATTCTGAAATAAGCGACTTCAATTTTGAACAGCATTCTTATTTTTTTAACTCGTTGAATGCCACGGCTTGTCCGTCTGGCCAAACGTTAAATAACTACAAACTAACTTTGCAAATTTAGACAGATTTTGCTAGTTTTTTAAGAGGTTTAGCATGACATGTCAGAAAAAAAGTGCTGAATTATATAGACCTACGAATTGTTTAGAAATAGCGGTGTATAAAAATCTACTAAATTGAATTTATTAAACCGATTAATTAGCTACCATTTGAAAATATTTATTCGCTATCTGGAGCAAGTTGGCATCTCTGTGTATATAAATAAAACTATTTTTGTGTGTTCGATATTGTATTAATTTCTTCAAACAACTTTTGTTACGATAATAATGTAAAAAAATTAAAAATTTACTCCAATTATGTGTTTCTAATAATCTTGGCTTCGCCGGTCACCGGTGACCCCCGTGGAGCTACGAACAAACTCAGTGCTTGTCACCTGTGACCTCCATGGCATTCAACGTGTTAATGAATAAATAATAAATTAAATAAGTAACTTTTTTTAGTCTTGTTATAGTGTTTGATATGATTAAGCCTTGACTTTAAGGACATTTTTCGTTTGTCATTATTTTGTGCAGACACATATTTTTGTTTGAGGATTAATTTGAAGGACTTATCGTGCTTGCCATACTTTTATACCTCCAAAAAATTATTACATTAACGACCACACGCGTTTTTTAATTTTGCGTTATTTATTTTATTGGATACTTGAAATTTAATTAAAAATTGTGGAATATTATGTAAAGGAATAATAATTTTTTAGGTTTGTATTCAGTACGCAATTTCTGAAAACGAGATAATCATAATACTAAGTCTAGTACATTTTAAAGAAAATCAATTTATTTTTGGCGACTGATTTTTTTGAAAACCGAAATAAATATTCTATTTTGGTTTTCTTAATATTTTTTTAAAGGGAGTATTATAATTTTATAGGCAATACTCCCTATATAAAACTGTTATAAAATACTACTACTATTATATATATATATACTACTATATATATACTACTATTATAAAATATAGAATGTATACTCAATAACATTAAAAATTATTTTAAAAAAATATTAGATACTAGAAAAAAAATATTAGATATTAGATTTAAAAATATTAGAAAGTATAGATTAAAAAAAATATATTTGAAAAGGTTTATTTTCTTTCTTTTTTTAAAAACTAATTTTGCTTTAAAAAATGAAAGTGTTTAAACACGAGTACATAGTTTTAAGAATCCTTACTATATAAACAATAAAAAAAAATATATTTATATAAATCAGCCCTATTTTGCAAAAGGGAAAAAAGCATTCCTGAAAGAAAGTACTTAGTTTTATTAAACCTATACTTACTAAGAGCTAAAGTAATGTAACAGTATAAAAAAATATTCAAATGCGATAATCTATGAGGAAGAAAAATTATAGTATTCCTAAGCAGTTTATATGTAAAACACCATATCACGTTGTCAATGATTGGGAATTACCATGCATCGAGGCAGACGCTCGCCGCAGTTTTGCTTACTTCATATACCATATATTTTTTTTGGTTTTTCCCTTCAGTTATTTTCCGAGCGAAAATCTTCTTTTGAGATTGTTCTTCGTTTCCGGCTTTTTGTCGAATGGGGCTTCCAAATCAAATAGTTTTCTTCTTAAGAACTTCCGCCCTGAATGCTCATAAAAATTATGTCATTAAATTTTTAAAAAAAACTTTTTTTGCCATTGCAATTTATTTTTATTTCGAACTAGTTTTATTTATGAATAATTTCCTTTATATCTAGTTTTTATTTCCGAACTTGCTGCAAATCACTTACACAACTGTTGGGCATTATGTGGAAAATTATCGGGTTTTAATTAATAAAATAATTACATTTTTGCAAAGTCTGGGAAGAGAATGCGTAGTCAAGATTTGACGGAAGTTTAACATTTCTATCAGTTAGTTCCACGTTTAAAAAGAAATTTAATTTTCATTCATTCTTTCAAAAGTTTCCTTTCTTAAAATGTATGGTTATATTATAACTATGCAACTTGCAAAAAAATATTTTTCCTCTTTGATATTAATCGAACTAATCAGATCTAGAAGTGCATTTTTAAGTTTTAAAAAATAAATTTTTTTTCTTCATAAAGTCTTAGGTGGGGGAATATAATAATCATTAATAGACTAAAACTTAAACCTTTCGAGATTCCATTAGAGCCATGGAGGTCACCGGTGACCGGTACTGACTTTGTTCGTAGCTCCACGGGAGTCCCCGGCGAAGCCAAGATTGTTAGAAACACACAATTCGAGTAAAATTTTAATATTTTTTATTTTTTTATATTATTATCGTTACTAAAAAGGTTTGAAGAAATTAATGCAATACATACCGAGAAAATCATTTTGGCTTGACGGGCAAGCCATGTAAAATTAGCATGGCATTCAACGTGTTAACGTTATATTTTCGCCTATAAACTTTTCACAATTCTTGGGGGTTTGTTCTACTAATAAGGTGTTGCTATCGCATGCTAATTCTAATACATGTATTTTGTAGGTGATATTTCACTATTTTGTTTTTAGAATTCATGCATAGATAGTAAAATAATCAAAACTTTCTCTAGAATTCATCGATGGCTAAACACAAATTCTTTCACTGTTAAAAATTTTGGGATTAAAAATCCTCCAGATTTAGCTGAAATAAATGAGTGACGAAAGTAGACTTGAAATTAATCCAAAATATCTTGCTACTCGCGCAATTTGAAGTGTTATGGCAAGGTCCATTCCGTAAACAAATGTTCCAGAAATTTTGTTAGAGCCTGAAAACATCACAACATGTCTTTTTATCTTTTTTGATATGTCTTAGTCAAAATAATTTTAGATCAAATGTCAGAGAATAAATATCACTATTACATTATATATATTTGGGGAAAAACTACAGGTAAAAAAGAATTGTGTGCACTAATTTTTAAAATTAGCATTTTTTTTTATTTTATTGGAATTGCATACATTCGCAGGGTGTTCAACGCCGGTGATAAAATGAAATAAAGAATACGGTGAAATTTAAATAATTCACTGATACGTATAAAAGATTGGAATGGGAATAGAATCGTAAGTGGTCTCAAGCACGATTGAACTATTTAAATATCGTGGCAGTTGAAATCATTTAAAATTTAATGTTAAAGCATAAAGTTTGCACCACTTAAATATTTAAAAACGAATGAAAGCTGAAGAAATTGGCAGGTCTGTTGTTAAGAAAAATATGAACATAAAATAATACTAATAAACTTAGAAATAAGAACATAATTTACATCCAACCATTAGTTTGGATACTACAAATTTTTTTTTTACGAAAATATTAAATAAAAAAAAATTGAATTAACAACTGAATAAACATTAAACATACTTTTTTTGAAAATATCAGTTCTCCCTAGTGGTCTACCAAAATAGTTAAAGCGGTTTAAAAATTTATATCATAAATTTTTTTTCCCTTAGAAATTTATCATAAAATATTCTTTTGGTCTGTACATTATTTCAGTAAGACAAACACAAATGTAGAAAAATGACACCCATTACATAAAAACCATTTAAAATTAAGTGGTTACTAAATTAGGGAACTTCCATTCGCTTTCGTGAATAGTTACTACTACATAAAAATATTTCTGCAAACCATCGGGAATCCTGAAATATGTATTTTCTTAATTAAATAAAATCACCTTCCTTTAAATAATTATTAATGAATTATATTTCTTACCTTGCGGAAATTAATCAGGTGTTACTATTATAATTGCTATTTTGTTTTAGAATTTAGGATTAAACGCGTATTCTGCAGGAAATCATACAGTGAATAGAAAAAAAAAGTTTTATTATTCATCTTTTATATCTAGATCTCTCTTTGAAAAGATGAAATGTTTATACACTGTTGTTGATAATGTCATTATTTCTTTGGCGAGCAGGTGTTGTCATTCAACAAATTTCATTGTGTAATCAGTTAGAAAAAATTGTTTTATCGTTCCAATCAATGATATTCATATTTTTTATATTGCTATTTTTTTTTTACTCCTTTATCGCTACTGTTGGATTATTTTGCAGTTTATGTAAGTCTGAATGATTATTTGAGTCCAGCAGCAAGTGTATAAGATAAAGCTTGATTTTATTTACCAAAAGAGGTTTTTTTTAATAAAAAAAAATCCCGCTTTTTTTAAAAAAAATGATTCTGTTGGGTTGTTTGGAAAGTAATTCCGTTTCGTTCCTAACAGAGGACTTCATTGTATTTTTTCACAATCAACTTCATATTTAAGTCGTATAATCATTATACATTTTGAAAGCTAATAAAGGAAGACTTACTTGTGAAAAGATCCAATTGATGCAGTGTAGTAGTTTTTGGTTGGTACTCTTTCAAATATGGAAAGTGGAAAGCAGCATTTTCGACACATTTTACTTTTTTACTAAAAAAGGTAAAAATGCTGTCCATGGGAGAAAAAAATTATCAGATGAATATGGAGAAGATACATTGACAGTAAGCTAATGCCAAAACCGGTTTGCAAAATTTCGATCCGGCAAGATTTCAATTAAGACGTACGGAGATGCACTACGAAAGTTTAGGCTGATGAAGACGCAATAAGGGCATTAATTGATGCTAACTGGTGAATAACAACTAGTGAGATCGCTGAGAGATTAAAACTGTCGAATTCGACCGTTCACGATCAGTTGAAAAGTCTAGGTTTATTCTCAAAGCTCGACATATGGGTTCCTCGTGTTCCTACGGAACTAAATATATGGCCGTCGCATTCATCTGTGATTTGCTTCTCAAACATCAAGAAAATTATCCATTTTTGAAACGCCTCGTCATTGGAGACGAGAAACGTGTTGTCTACTATATTTATCTGGTCACTACAAAATTTTTAGACAGTGATACTTTTACTTCAATTGAGGAAATTCAAATGAGGCAGTTTTTTGCCAGTAAAGAACAAAAATTGCATGAGCAAAAAATCTGGTACTGCTGGGAAGATTGTTAAAGGTATTGGAATAGAATAAACAATATTTAATTCAATAAAATATTTATTCACCTTAGGAACATCGTATTCCTTTTTCATAGCAAAAAAAAAAAAAAAAAAACCTAATTACTTTCCGAACAACCCAATAAATTTAAAACACATTATATTAGTTTTTATTTGAATCTAAGCTAAACTTTTATGCAAACAATAATAAATATCAGTTGCAGCAACATGTGCTTTATTCAGTTATTAAAAAGTTTTATAAACCCATTTTTTTTCCAGTTGAATTCAGTTTTCAGTTCAACCATAATCATCAGTGTTAAGGAGAATATCTTCTCTGAGATTAGTATATAAATATTTTTTTATGAATATTATTTTTCGTGCCTCTTTAAACGAAATCCAGTAACTTGCGAATCTATTCTTCTTGGCCAATGAATCGATTTTGTCATCCGATTTATAGAATAACGCGCTGGCTGATTATTTCCATTCTCGTTAGGTTTTCTAAACTCTTTATTTTTTATTGAGTGCATAGTTTTGCTTGCATCATTATCTCCCTCACGATTAGAAAACAAATGTCTTTTATATGATCTAGTTTTCTTTTGCCGGTTGAAACTAATTTCAGTATCTTGGGGATTTAATTGTCTAAATCTTCGCGACCATTGAATCGATTTTACCATTCTATTTACAGGGGAGAATGTTGGCTCAATACTTATAGCTTCGAATGTAAAATTAAATGACTGATTAGTAACATTCATCAAAAAGTATTCTGATAAGTCTTGGAGTAATTGGGCAGTTTTTTCAACCATTCTTTTTTCTTTATATGGAACACCTTCCTCTTGATCATTAATGATGTCAGCTTTTTGAGACCCATGAAGTTTAGTTTCTGACCCCTTACTTCTGTGTCCATCTGTATCGTGGAATGATATTTTGGCGAACATATCCGTATCATTCTTTCGCGCAGTATTTGGGTCAGAATTATTTAACGACAATTTCTGTTCCATGCCTTTCAAACTTGTACCTGTTGAAAGTGCTTCTTTATTTTGTTCTGTGCTTAACCGAATATTATTAAATGTCAGTTTTCGTTCCATTTCTTTCAATTTTGCTTCCATAGGAAGCGTCCCAACATTTTGATCTGTGCTTAGTTCTACTTCATTTAATGAAAGATTTCGTTCCATTTCTTTTAATGTTGCTTCCATAAGAAGCGTTCCAACTTTTTGGTCTGTACTTAGTTCTACTTCATTTAACGACATTGAGTCTTCCATGTTTTTTAATGTCGCTTCCATCGGAAGCGTTTCCGTTTCTGCAAACGTAAAACTTTCCTGCGTTGTATTTCTCAAGAAGTCTGCTGCCATTATATCTCCTTCAAGACTTTCAGTTCTGTTACTAACACTTTCAAATAGATTTTTTAAGTGATCTTTGTTAATGAGCTTTATATTATCTTTCATATCTTTGTTATAAATAAGTGATCTCTTTGGAAATATGCCCGATAGAAACTTTCTAAGTGTATTAATATCATTTCCAGTTGCATTTTCTGTCACTTTAATGGATGGATAAATCCTTGAAGCTTCTGCAAGCTTGTTACCATTTTCAGTTCTTTTGTCTGCATCATTATCTTTAGAACCTAATTTAGCAGATAATGTTGCAAATGCTAACACATCTTCTTCATTTTCGGGAAAACTGTTAGCAGATTCCGAAAATATCGACCCTCCGAGAGTTTTATTTCTTGCTCTTCTCATGAGATCCCTTGCAATTTCTTTTGGTTCTTTTAGCATTTCTTGAAATGGTGAATCCTGATCTTTGGTGTTTGAAGATTGGGTTTCATTTTCTGGGTTTAGGAAAAAAGCATCTAATTCCTCTTCTTTAACTTTGTAAGTGAGTTTAATCAGTTTCTTTTTTTCTTTAACAGCTGACTTAGATTGAGAGACATCTAAAATTCAATAAAAAATACATTAAAAATTTCTTTTCGGTATAAACAACTAGTACTAGTTGTTTATACCGAAAAGAAATTTTACCGAAGAAAAATACCGAAGAAAAATATATAAATAAAATGCTAGATTGTTTGTTCAGTACATTTTTTTAATGTTTCTTTTAAAGTACGTACTTTAAAGGAAACATTAAAAAATGTACTGAACAAACAATCTAGCATTTTATTTATATATTTTTCTTAAGCGGCAACAAAATCACATGTATTTCAAGTTTACAATATTTCAGTCATCTCCACCTTTTTTTTAACGTTCACTAATAACTTGTAAACGTATTGTACTATTTGCATGGCGTCTCTGATCATTTCGGAAAAGTGCAAAAAGAAGCGCCGTGCTCCAATATTAAGCTCAAACTTGAACCGATCAATGTAAATTGCAGATTAACCTGTTGCAATGTAAATTGCAGATTAACCTTTATCTCTTACACTGATTTTTCTACTGCGCGTCAGACATATGATGTTACACAAATGGTGCCCGTTATTATAATCTAATACCACTAAGACAAATCTAGTACATTATTCTTTCTTGTGCATTGTATATAGACTTGCCGTTTCCTTTTAAAATAACCTGTCTTTTCAAGTTGAAACTTAAAAATATATGTTTACATACTTTTGAATAGATTGAATTTTGAAATGATTGAAACTTTATTAATTCAGTTCTTAAGGCTTCGTGTAACTTAATAACGTACCTTTGTTTGCTTGTCCTTTATATTTTTTACTGGAAAAATCCCTTTTCTTTTTATTATTCTTGAAACCTCTTGAGTTCACTGAAACACATACAAAAATAGTTTGAAAAATTTTCTCTTCATAAATTAAAAGCATTAAAGGATTCTTTTTCTTAACTAAATTGATAGATTAAAATAAAAGTTTTACTCACGGATAAAAAATGGTTTTACAATTATATTAAAATGATTGTTTAAATTTGCACCACAACTCCTCATTTGTTTACTTTAACTTACACTGAGAAAAAAATGTTTGGTAAAAACTAACAGAATATGGTAAAATTTATCGTATTTCTAGCTCTATGGAAACATTAAAAAACTCGATAATTTTTACCGACGCTCTTTGGTAATGATTTTAGTAAAATCAACTGTAAAATATCGTTTTGCAATGCGTGTTAAACTTTTAGAATTGTGGTAAAATTTGGTTATTTAAAGCGTGATACCTTAGAGCATGGCATAAAAAAACCATATATCCCTTCAATTTACTTTCCAGTTTGCTGATTTCACTAATTGTATGGTAATAAGAATTAGAATTTTGAAAACCAGAGTTTCCTGTAAACCGTTACATTCATGAACGGGAGAATTACCAAATAAATGGTTTAAATACCATATATTTTGGTTTTGTTACCAGAATTATTATTTTTTTAACCACAAATGTCTTTGCCATAGATTGCTGTAGTTTTACTAGAATTTTTTTTCTCCGTGTATGTTGTTGTGAAAGAGTATAAAGTATAACTTTTGTAAACAATAAAGTTGTTCGATTTTACCCTAAAAAATTAACTTTTAAACTGGACCTAAGAATATTGTGGTCCAAGGAAAACTAAATTTTTTAGTACAATAATATTTTTTGTGCTGAAATGAGGGTTGTATTTTTATAGGAGTTGGCTATATTTTTATAGTATAAAAACTATTTTATTATTTTTTAGAATTATTGTTCAAATGGACACAGGAAAATAGGAAATACATAAGAAAATAGAAATAAGTAAGAGATTGTAGATGTATCATTTAGAAAAAGCATTATGGGCATGTATCCCAGTAGAGCATCAAAATGTTTACAAAAACATCGAGAAATATAAATCAATTTTTGTTTGGTTTTTTTAAAAATTAGTTTATAATGATTCTGATCATCACAACACATTCATATCAGCTTCAAAATTTATATAAAAGTTTCTCATATACGCGGAGATATTTTTCAAAATTTGAACTCCAGGAATCATGAATCTTTTTATTTGCCTTGATTTTGATTTCAGCAAACGTTAAAAAAATTTCTTTGATCACTAGGTCAGGGATTCCAACATTCTAAAAGTTTCACCACGAGAAAGCTGGAACAAAGTTCCGTTTCATATGAACTTTAAACTTTTGAATCATTTAAATGTAGCGGTTTGCAAACTAACTTTAAATCAAATTTGCAAAACAAAGAATTATACATTGAAACATAAACTTAGTTAACAATAGAAGAAATTTTCCAAAAAAGTGTAAAAATTGGGAACTCTGTAAGGTCAAACGAGCCAACGCCCACTATCCATTGTTCATTGTGAGAGCAACATACTGGATATGACTTGACTTAATATATGGATTTACCCATATGTGAAGAATATTTTATAAAGAATCTCTCATACCCAAGTAGCACAGAGGTATTGTAACAGCTTTAGTCTACATCGACCGACATTGTCAATATTGGCGGAAATCGACATTGCGTGTACGATATTGTACGATTCCCGTCGATTTCACATTAAAAGTCTGTTTGTCAAACTTTTCATTTTAAACTTTATTGTGTTCTTAAATCAAAATTAATCATTTAAAAGACAAAAAATGACGTCAAATTGTCATAATTCCAAAAAATATATTTAAAATATAAATTTAGAGATATCCGAAATGCTGAGAGATATCAATCAACGTTCCCAAACGTTTTTACAATATCGAACAATATTGTTTCGCGATATTGAATATACGCTATAAAAGGGGTCCATTTTTATAAAGTATAATGTTTCACTATGATATTGTACAATGTTCAAAGCTAAGTTTTTACGATATCGTTTTTGTGAATTGTTCTACTTGGGTATTTCGTAAAGAATCGTAATTGAAAAAAATTAAGTAAATAAGTGTTAGTTCAAGATATTTACATACATTTCAAGAACTAGAACTTTTTCAAAATGCTTAAAGCTATACAATTGCTCTGATTGTACACTTCTATTGCTTTTTTTAGATGTCTTTTTAAATGATTTATTATTAGAGAAAGAAACTCTTGTTGAATCGATCGGAATCGATGATGAAGAACTTCAAGCTTTTATTAAAAATTAAAAATAAAATTTGTGGACTATTCGTCCACCTCCGGAGAGCAGTCAGCTTATATCATAGACGAGAATTAGAATATGAATTAAAAAATTAGTTTCTACCGGGTTTTACTCAGCATTTCAGTGATAAAGTTGACTTTCTTTCAAATCCGCGCATAGTTCAATCAATTGTAGCCACGACATCAATGAGGCTAGATATGTATGTGTGGGCTTGTGTATGTTTTTTTTTTTTTTTAACATACCTGGTAACTTTCCATGCTTTTTTATGGTAATTTTTTCAAGAGGTAGTGAAATAACAATAGAAAAATAATTATAGATAGAAATATTTTATTTTTTATTTTTCTAGATTTAGGAAAACGCCTGCTTAAAATTATCATGCATTTATGTGTATGATTGTAGTAGTGGTCAAAATAATGGTACTTATGTGGAATCCCATCGACCAGAAAATTTGTTGCAAATTTTGCCAAAATTGACACCAAATCGTTTCATATTGCAGCACCTGCATATTTAATGCGAATTAAAACAAAAAGTTAAAGCATTTTGAACACCCTATTTTTAAATTACGAAGGTTATAAACAACCTAAATTGTGTGTAATTGGTCTACATGATTTTGAAAAATATTTTTTTAAAGCTTTTACTACAGAAATAAGATAAAAAATATTGTCCTAGTTTAATAGGATTGTCACAATATAATTTTCAAAATTAACCTGAAGTGTATCCGTTCCTTTCTTCAAGAGTAACTAAATTCTGAGGATCTTCAGTAGCTGTTAGATTCTTTACGAAACTCTTGTAGTATATTTCTGCTTTGAAAGTATAGTTATCTTGTAAGGGATCTGTAAAACAAGTTATGATTCAACGAAAATTTTCATCAACGTTTAAGAGCAAAATAACGAAAAAAATGTGATTGAAGAGTTTGATTTCAAACTTGTCTAATTCACTTTTTTAATTATTTTTCTCAATATAAATGATTTTAAATTTTTTTCTCCATTTTATTTACAAATATATATTTTAATTTCAACTTCTATTTTAGCAATTATAATAAAGCCAGTTACCGTTATACATACATACATTGCTGATATGAACTCAAAAGCACTAAATACACTGGGGAGAACAATCAAAGGGACAAATGCTTTTTTTGCAATTGAAAAAAAAAGAAAGAAAAAAAAACTGGCTAAAACAGCTTTCGATTTTTGACCAATATATGAAAAAACAAAATTGGACACACCTCGTACCCTATATAAAGGAAACTGATCACTTGTCCCAGCTGACCGACATTCTGTTAGTCAGAGAAAAACATCTCTAATATGGCGTATGATCCCCTCTCACAACTCCCGCATCAGCGTTTTACATTATTTACCAGGGTCCTCATCAATATCTGGAATAACCGCACCCAATTTTGAACCAAGGAACCTTTGAGCTTATCGATTGTCGAAGAGGATGATCTTTGAGCTTATAGACTGTCGTTGAAGATTATCTTTGAGCTGCAATTGAGAGTTCAAGGGCGTCTAATAACGTGTTCGATAGGGTCAGGTGACATCGCAGGCCACTCCAATCATTAAATATCCTCTGATTGTAAGTATTCGTCCACCAATTAAGCCCTGTGTAAATGGGCGTTATAGTTCATAAAGATGAAATTTGGTCCATATGCTCAGCTGAAAAGTCTAACATAGGGTACAAGGATCTCGTTCTTGTAACGCTGCCCTGTCAGACTACCTCTATTGGATACCTGAAGATCTGTATGCTCGTCTGCCACGAGGCTTGCCCAGAACATCAGACCATCTCGATCCTAAATATTTTCTTCGACTATGTTAGAGGGTCGATATCAATTTTCCGGGTTCTCTCAAATTAAGGCCTTTTGCGGCCTTTTCCATTTTGCATAGCAAACACTAAAATTTGATTCACAAAAAAAGTTGTGTAAGAAAATAAAAAAATAATTTGAAATCAGCTTTAGGTATTTCTGCTGAAATGAATGCAAAATATTCAGAAACAAAACCCCTTTCTTTTTGGAATTTGTTGCTCAATTTATCCCTGATTTAACCATTATATACTTTAGGTTCATAAAACTCTAAAAAATACATTTTTCAGTAAAAAACCTTTCACGAAAGAGAAGTTTAAAAAATTATTTGGCGTGACATTTAGAAACACCATTTAGTTATATACAGCAATTAAGTTGTACCTGAATCCGATAAGTATTCGTCTAATTATGAAAACTTTTTTCTGCCCATAAATATTGTTTTCAATTAAAATCGTAAATATTTTTCAACTTAGTATCGGTAAAAGGAATAATAATAATATTGATAAATACTATTATTTCAACCAACAATACTATTACGCAATATTGTTTAACCCTTTGCACTTCGATATCGCCTCTGAGACCCCATCAACCATCACCACTCTAAAATTAAAACTTTTTACTCCTTAATAATTAGTAACCATATTATTTGAAGAATTTTAAAAATTTGATAAAGATACTGTATTATGTATTTTAAATGATTTAGTGCTTATATTTCTTTTATTATACTATTTCTTATTAGTGCTTATAGTTCAAACAGCATTTTTAAGTACTCGGAGTGTAAATTAGGTATTGCTAAAATAATTAAAATATAAATTAAGGGTAGTGATTAAGAAACACCTTGCATATTGTGCACACTTTTATAGATAAAATAAACGAAAAGAGTTATTATGAATTAAAAATTAATTTAATTACCTGTCGTAGTGTGCTGTCTTCTTTTTCTTTTACTCTGATAAACTTTTGACTCTTCATTAGAATTATCACGTGACATTTCAGTTTGAAATTTGTGAAAACTTTCCACATGTGGTTCATCCGCCAAGTTGAAATGCTCTGCGGACATCATATTAATGATTAGTAGTCAAAGCATAATTTTAGAAATAAATTATTATTTTATTCCTAACGAATAATTATTGTATGTATTTATATTCAGACCTGACAGTTTTCGCTAAATATGTATTTCAAGTATTGGTTTCGTGATTATAGTAAACAATTTGAAGAAGAGTGCATAATTTTTAAACAAAACAAGGGAAAAATTGTTCTAACTACAATATACTTTTGACATCTGGATCGCATAGGTATTGTAAAACTTCTCCACATGTCATAATATTCGAAAATATGTATTTTAATTATATTTAGCAGATAAAGTGTAATTTTAGGTACACTAAAGATTTGCAGTTTAAAACGAAGACTTTTTCAACCAGTTACCTACTTCACACATATTAATTAAATGAATAGATTTTTTACTGATGACAAAGTAAAAGTTGTTTTTGGAAAAGCTTTTTCTTCTGAATGCTTTTCTGGTAATTAATAATTTCATAAATTAGAATTTTAGTTTAGATTGAAAACTGAAGTTCAGCAACCTTAAATATAATTTTAATACTTTTCTTAGATAGTAAATTATTTATTTACTAGTCGGACACATAGCGAAGAGCCACTTCCACATTTGTTTATAACAAAACTACTAACGAAACTACCACTAAAAATGAAATAGTTTTTTTATTATTTTTTAAATTGCACTAAATTATTTTAATCACTTATCTGTGGTCAAGTGGTCTCCCTGTTCTGAGCGATAAAGATAGCTGGTTTCGAATCCAACCTTAACTCTGGATGCATATTTGTGACGTTCTTCTATAATTTATGTTCTCTTTCTTTGGCTTGACACGGTTTTAAAAGCCATTTGTGTAATGAGCAAGAAATCGTGTATATCTATGTGTAATAATAAATAAGTTAACCACTTTAAATTCTAAAAAAAACAAAGTGGATCACCTCATTTTAGATGAGCAAAAAATGACCACAATTCTTATGGCTCTTCTGGATTAAAATTTTGGTCTTTTTTGCAAAGGGTTAAGAAATACATTTTAATTACAATCAACTCTGGTCTGATAGTTATATGGCAAATAAAATTTACAAACGCAGTTTTAAATAGTATAGCGTACTAGTTTATACAATAATAATTGTTATGCAATTTAGTTTATATTGTTTTGTGCAAAAACCCTTAAGGTACGCATTCGATGAAACAATAAGGCAATTGTTTCAAGAGCTGGTAGCAATCTCTTGCGAATCCATGTTTCGGAATTTATTTGTAAAAAAATATATAAAATTCATTTTTTATTCGTTGAACAAATCCTTCTTTACTAAAAACTATAATAAAATAAAATAACTTTTTATTGTAACTCAATGGGAGGAACCGACATATTTTTAACTATAGTAAACCCATTTTTTTGAAATTTATGAATACAAACCATAAATAAGTCTTTTAAGTTTACTTAGTTTTGAGTAATATAGAATTTATTGACGAATAATGAACTTTTTACAGAAAGTAGCGAACTGAATGATATCGAAATATACACCGAAATACAAGTTGTCGAAGGATATAATACATAAGACAAATGCGACATATACGACAAATACATAAGAATGCTGAAATACAAGTTTCAGGATTAAAGCTTTCTTACTTTCGTTGAAAAGAGATTTCCGGAAGTCCATTTGAAATTTCACGAACCAATATTTAAGTATGAAATTCATAGTTAATTTAATTTACTTAATAATTAAGCAATTCTAATAATGCATTATCATGTTTTTTTTAATTCAAGTTCAAATGCTGCTATTGAAATTAAAGTTAAACAAAATAGTTAAGTGGCAGACATCTTGATATAAATTTGTAAACCACATCACATTTCTAAACTTTCTCATGGGCTGGCCAGGACTTTGGACTCGGGTTCGTGAGAACGAGAGTTTTAAACCATCCTGTGTATTAAATAATGATTGGTGCTCGTTAAATCTGTGGCACTCGCAAACTCCTCCAAGTTCCCATTACAAATCAATACCTCTGGGGGTACTGAGCGGGAGATTTATAGTTCTCTGGTTCAGGTGAAATTACGATTTGCAAATGGATGAATGGAGTATGATTGAGTCCTCTGTGAGAAACGGGTTGTGACGCATGCGTGTGGCAAAATCATATTCGTGGCCATTGGTGCCATTGAAAAACAAGAAGTGCACCATCTGCCTTAATAAAAATTATGATTTCAAGAAGACTTTCTGATATTGGCAACTGACATTTGCAGCAATAACAAACAAACAAACCCTCTTATATATATTAGGAGTATGCTTTTACAAATTGAGCACGAGAGTTGCAATTAACATAAATCTTAAACTTACCATGGAAAAACTTTGCCGCTTTTGATTTCCCTTGATAAAAAGACACAGGTCTTTGCTGTCTTCTGAAATGTTGAGCTGTGTATCGAATGGGCCGCAAGTGACGCTTGGAAACTGTCATTTGTGAGTAGGGATTAATATGTGCATGAGCAAAATGGTGAGCTAAAATATGTTACATAAAACTTTTAAGAACAATTTTGGTTTCAAGATAAAACTTCAACTAATTTAACACGTTCACGCTGGGGTGACCCACCGGTGGGTCATGCTAGATTGTTTCATCGGGCGGGAAACCGGAGTAAAAACTGGTAACAAATAAATTTCATTTTTTAGTTTTTTTTCCGGGAATAATAAAAATCCATAACTACCAATTGTTTTTAACAGATGCAATTTTTATATTGAATTGCTTTTTCGCCATGAAAAATATCCTTACAGTGAATTTGTTATTGTTGAGAATAGATTAGCTCCTCCCGAATATTATCTAATACTGAAATAGTTCTTCTACCAGTATTTTCTCTTTTCCGTCCCGTTTTCAGGAGCAACACAAGGCGTGAACGTGTTAAAGTGAGCACCAAATTAAAAATATTTCCTTGAAAAATAACGTATCTTTTATCTTTGTTCATGATCATTACCTTCGATAAAGTTTTAAAAGTATAATAAATCCACGGATTATTATAGGATATAATTATCGCCAATTTTGATATAACAATTACAACTAAATAATAAACCAAATGCGATATTCAACAAAACATTTTTAGTTTATTTATTTTCTGATAATTAAATCAACTGTGCATCTCAGCTCATGCGGAAATATTTTTTAAAATAAATGAAAATAAATTATTTTCAATAAATGCTTTCAAAAATTATTTAAGCGATGTTAATTTTTAAATAACAAATTTTTTTGTAGATAGCAGACGAAACATAAATAAATGATTCCTAATTTTTGCCAATATATTTAAAAAAATTATTTCAGATTGAAATTATAGTAAAAACAAAGATTTAAAAATAATTATAATAATTAAGTTACAATAAATATTTGTGGAAATTCCTCTATAATTTTTCAAGTTGAAAAAAAAATTATTAAAATATGATAAGACTGATTTAACACAACAACAAAAAAAATTTAATCATATGATGCAAAAAGCTCATGAAGAATATAAAAAATCAAATCTGTTTTAATCTTCAGATATTAACTCATTCAACAAGTTCAGAAAAAAATACTGGTTCGGTACTAATCAAAAATGAGTTAGCTGATTGTTACTGACTCGAGCAAAAGCTAAGTTCGAAATAACAGTTTTTTCTGAGTTCGTACTTTTCATTGTTACAAGTGGACTCTAATTATAGACTAATAATACGAATGGTTACTCGGTTATAAGATTCAATTTTAAAATGGTGCTATCATCTATGTGGTAAGTTCATAACATCACAAAGTTGAAAAAGAATAAAATTAGTAAATTTTGTTTTAGAAATAATTTATATTAAATGATGCAAAACATACTAATTATTTTCTGGATATATTAATTTAAAATACCATGATTTTTTAAGTACAAAGTGCGAAATATCAGAAACAATGATACGACCTATCTCTGATACCTTTCTTATAAAGATAACACTGGGACGCAAATGTTTTTTTGCAGTTATAGAAGTACTTGATCTTACCTAATCTTGCTTCGGGGATCTCAAGTTTAAAATTAGATTGTTTCAGAAAGCCCCTGATTTCTTCAAAATCGTATTGTCAGTTTTGTTTAGTTTTTGTCTGAATATGCAAGTCTGAAAGTAGAGGTATATATTCACATACATTTGCCTATTCCTTGGAAAATAACACTGAACACAAAAACATCTATCCTAAACCTGTCGCATACATAAATTGAAATGTATTATTGCTTTCTTACTACCAATTCTTATGTCGCAGAGAAATGGGGACACTTAATATCCACTTGAATGAATTTTGGAATACATCATTAAATTGAATAAAAACTGTTGCTAGTAGGAAAAACCCGATTGCAGATTTGAAATCAGTGAAGCGTGTTATCTATGGTCCACTCAAAAAGCTCGTGCATCAGTAAAAAAATTGTTCCTCAGTGTAAATTTGAAGGAAAAAAAAATACGTAAACATCAAATGGAAATTATAACATAGTAAAAACTCTCTTTTCATTTAATATGTTATGCATAAAAAAATTTGTATGAATAGATATAAACAATTATTGATCGATTGAACTTTGCAATATTAAAAGAGAAGAACTAATCTCGAAAAAACTGATAATTAACTGCTAAAACTCTTACCATGAAGCATAAAAACTAATATGAAAGGAAAATATTGCACCATTTTATTGAAGTTGTCAAAAAATCTTTACTAGTTTAAGTTCCATTTCACCATTTCAAAGTTTCATTTCATTGTTGTAACATAATGTTACATCGTGTAAGTCTTATTCTTGAATCTTTTTTCCTTCATTTATGTTACTTACTGTTTATTGTACTAAAATATAAAAGCATTATTACATTTAATTGATGATTGTTATATTCTGAACTAGCTGAATACTCGTTTCCATATGGGAGGAAAGAGTAAACAATCAACGAATCAGTGCTGAAAAACGATACGAAATTATGCACAAAACTGAAACACATAAACCGACACAATTACTGAAGCTAAAATAATTAAATTTTTTTCCTCTTCCCGTTGTCTTTACGTTATTAGATTAAGCAACACGTTCTTTTTAGTACTTCATCTCTTCAAAATAAAGATTAACTGCATTTAGTACCATTTGTTTGGACAATCGAACAATTATCTCCGGAACTTATCCCTTTCGAGGGACCGTTAAAATCTTTTTTCACAATATATATATTAAAATTGTACTGTATTGGGGCAGTTTTGAAAGGTACCAATTACCTACGTTAGTATATTCTGTACCTATTAAAACTGCACCAATTACCATAATAGCAGTAGTGCCTGTTACCAAATTTTATTATGAATCATTGACGTCACTAATAGAATGACAATTTTTTTTACACTTCTCCTAAATAACTTCGTACCATTTCTGAATTAATTTTTTTTTTTAGCCCACAGCCTTTTTTTTCTCAATAAATAACTATAAAGCCGTGATGGCTCCAAGGATCGAACTTTCGCCTTCCATTGAGGAGAACCGGTGTTCGAATCACAGCGATGGCTGCTCGATACGAATTCCGCATCCGGCTCGCACCGACCGCAGTGGTGACGTGAAATATCCTCAGTGGTAGACGTATCATGGTTTAGAGTCCCCTTGTCGTCAGACTAACGGTGGGAGGTTTTCGTGTTCTTCCTTTCCATGTAATTCAAATGCGGGTTAGTTCCATCAAAAAGTCCTCCACGGCGGCAAATTTCTCCCAATACTTGATCCAGGAGTTCCCTTGTCTTCTGGATTGGGTTCAAAATTACAAGACTACGGAGTTGAACATTAGTAGTCGTAAACCCAAAATTGGGTCGGCTGTTCAACGACGGATATAAAATAAAATAAAATAATTAACCACTACTAAAATTAATAAGGTATCATTGGCGTCAATAATAGTTTGGCGATTTTTTACGGTTCACTTAAAAGAATAAGTACCATTTAGCAATTAATTTTGTCTTTTAGTACATAGCATTTTTTTAAATTTTAATTAAAAACTATTATCAAGATTAATTAAAGTTCATCAGCTTCAATAATGGTACGGCACTTTTATTCCTTAAAAAATTAAGTAACTTTCTCCATTAATTTTGCTTTTCAGTACATAATTTTTATTTTCAATTAGTACTTACAATTAAAATTATATAAGCATCATTATCGCTTATAATAGTTTGACGACTTATTACACTTCTATTAAAAGAATCAGTAACATTTCTCCATTAATTTAACTTTTTATGTAACTCATTTTATGTTTCAATTACCGTTGGCTTCATATTTATTTATAGTTTCATATAAACACGTTTTAAAAGCATTGCTATGAACAAAAGAAACAGGTGGTTTCAGATAAGTTTAGAAATGCTGATTTACTTACGCATCTCATCTATGAAACTACGCTCAAATTGATCAAAGTTTATATGACATAACGAATAAAAAATAAATAAATATCAGAAAACGCGCAATGAACTCTTAATTTTGCAAATGAGAGCTATAAGCTAGCAAACCTCACTGATAATATCTTTAAAATATTTGAAAAAACAGTGTCGTCTTCAATTTAATATTTTATCAATGTCGAGTTTTAAGCTAATGAGAAAATTCCATTTTCCATTTTTGTAATTGGGGGCTAAAATTGTTCTTTTCACCTACTGTCCAAGTTTCAGCGCAAACGATTCTGGAGTTATAAGACACTCATCACACTAAATGCACAAACTCTTAATTTTATTGTTATAGATTAGATTAATTTATTATTTCAACAACAACAACATAAGTTAAAAACTGAATAATATATTGCGTGATTAAAATGGAAATGTTTTTTTATATTATAGTTATAATATCTAATCTTGTAAATTATTTTCAATTTTGTGTGATTTTAAGATGATAAATAGGAAATTAAGACTATCAGTTACAGTGATCCAAAAACTCTGATTCAAACTCTAATTCAACTTTTTCTGTTCAGTACAAAAAATCTCCACCTTCCTTAAACCTTTCAAACTCATAAACAAACCTTCCAAACTCAAAAAAGTCTTCTATTAGTGGTAAGTGATTCGAATTACTACCGTATCTATTGACTGGCGAATAATAAGAATAATTATTATTATGAATAATAATTATGATAATTGTCATTTCGTTTCTATTCGTATTTTTTAATAATAATGTGTATAACAGAAATAAGAATATTTTCTTCTTAAAGTACTACATATATTCCTATATTAGTTGAAATACCATTTTAAACCAATTTGATAATACTTTGCGAAACACATACAATTTTATGGGTAAGTAAAAGGGTGGACAAATGTGGACAATTTTTACAAAATTGCCAAAAAAGATAAAATCACAATCATGCAGAAAAATCATTTTAGAAACAAGTGACTCCATGAGAAATGTATTTATAAGATTTATTTAGAAGAAAAAATGTTGTTTTATTAATTAAGTCGAATTTAATTTATATTTTATTAATCAGTTTGACGAAACAATATTAAATGTCAACTGAGAGGCAGACGAATTAATCAAATTTCTAACGTACACATTATACACATGTTACAGAAAATAATTAACCCCTTGACATACGAAGACGTCTGGGAGACGTCATTTGTTTCTTATGTCATAACAATAATTGACGTGACTCAGACATCTTCAGCACAGAGATGCCAACTTGCTCAGACAGCAAATAAATATTTTAAAGTGGTAGTTTATCAATTGTGGTTCTTGGTTTAAAAAATTCAATTTAATAGATTTTTAGCTACTACTTTTTCTAAATAATTCGTAGACTTATAAAATTCACCACTTTAGAGTTAACCAGATCTGTCGAGCCTCTACTTTAACAGAGGTACAACGTTTGTGTTAATGGAGTTTTTTATTATCTTAGCGTTATTCATTATGAATATTTGTTTATTCTTCCCATTTTTTGTAAATATTTTTCCTTCTTGTAATTTTCGTTTCCCTACTTGTAAATATGTCTTGCACTTTGCTATACATTCAATCATTTGTTACTTATTAACATGGCAAAGTGTCATTCTTTTTTCTCTACTATTAACATGTGCCTTTATTTGTTGCATTTTATGTAATCTGTCTATTGTTTTTACTCATGTTCTTATTACAGGATGAATGGGAAAAGGGCCATTATTGCCCTCAGGAACCCAGCTAGACCAAACAGTCCAGTCCTGTAATTATGTAATGCTATAGCTTTTAAAAAGTAAGCAAAAATAGTGAAATATTTGCAACATTTAGTTTGTAGTTTTACCGTTTTCTTAAAAAATTATTTTGGTGTGAAATAAATAGTATTTCTAGACACATTACTTTTGTGTTTAATGATATGTTAAGGGGTTAAGTTCCAGCGGTAAACAGCATTTTGAATTTAAAAAATAACTTAAAATAAGTGCTGAAGTATTATTTTTCTTACATTTTCATTGGACCCGAATTAAGCGCAATAAGCACTTAAAAAGTGGAAAAATTATAAATTCAAAATAAATTAGATGGTTAACAAAATTAATTAATTTTTTTGATAATTATCCAATGAGTGAAGTGTCAATAATTAGCCAATGTTATTATCACAAAAAGCTTAATCATGGTATTGTTTTAAATAAGTTTGATATTGGTTACAAATACGTGATAAACTTTGATCATTGAATATATTTGTGATCATCAATATATACTATGTTGAAAAGATTTCTGCATGAGAATTTTGACTTACTAGACCGTTAAACATTAAAGTAGTATCTTATACTGTAAGAATTTTCATTCTAAAATTACGGTAAAATAACCGGCAGCAGTTTGCCCATCTAATTAACCATAGAGTTTAAGTCAAAGAACACTTTTTACCATTACGATTTTTAAACCGTTTACAACTAGTACGGATAAAAAACCATAAATACGAAACTATATGATTTTTTAACCATATACAATTAGCACAGTTTCAAAGCAAAAAAGAAATTTAACTGGATGTTGGAGCTAGATTTTTCGTAAAGCAATGGATATTGGAGTTACGTTATGGTTATTGTGTTTTAAGTAATTGTGTTTTCTCAAGTGAACCGTGAAATGGAATGTGGTTTAATTATTTTATCTGGTTGTTTCATGTATCGTAATAAATAGGAAATACCAGATTTTTTTTTTTATCTATTAGGCAGTTTTATGGTACTATGGTACTGCCAACTATGCTTTAATGGGAGTATCGTTTTCTAATAGTCTAAGGTGCAGGACGCTGGAAACTATTCATATGTTGAAGGGAATGGAGAAAATATTGTGGTGTCAATGTTGGGATTCGAACCTCCATTCTACCGGTCATGAGATTAGCAGATTAGCCCTGGACAGTACCCAGCTATCAGGAACTAAGTAGCTTCATTATGTGGGCGTAGTTAATGCGATAAAATTCTGGTTGTTTAACCGTATTATGCGAAAGCAGTTAATAAAAGTTTTTTTTTCACTGTTAACAGTTTGAATATGATCTTATTTAGAGTTATTTGACTGTTTTGTTTGAAAATGTTAAAGTAACATTTAAATAAATTGCTATTTAACCATTTTTCAGGAAAATTCTAATCGAGTAAAAAAGGAAATTTCTGCTAGAATTAACACCAGTTTCCCATCACAATTAAATATTTCTAAGAACCATGTCCCACAATTTTGTATCCACACTACCTAGTGGTGACAGTTCATTTCAGTTCATTATCAGTTAATTAAAAAATGCAAACCAAAAGTAATTATCAAAAGTATTATCATATGTAATAAGTTATTAGATAATATCGCTTATTTTAAAAAAAATATTCCATAAAAATAGACTAAAGGGAAGCAAGAAAATATTTTTCCACCTTAATTTTTTTAAAAATTTGTTACTTGTCAATGAAGTGTGCTGTGTTGCTACTGCATGTGAAAGTATAACATAATTTTGTCCATCTATCAAAATTAAAAGTTAAATTTTGATTGATAAAGAACAGAAATGTGTTGTTCGTTCCTGTTAGACACACGCCCACGCTTCTTCTCTACTGTATTGATTTGACATAAACTTTTTCAATGAGTGAGGATTTTTTTTAAGTAAAAAAATGCATGTTCTTGTACAATCCGATTTTTTTTACTTTTTGAATGAAAGAAGATGTTATATGTCTATTATCTGTTGTTGGTTAAATAAAAATCCCCCAAAATAATTTTTAATATAATGATTAAATTTTCACGCAATATTGTATCCTACGAAGAGTGCATTTAATGCATTTTAATTAACTAGTGTTCACCTTTAGTATGAAGTAAGGTGCAAAAGTTTACTTTCTTTTAAATCTGTATTACTTTTGCAAAGAATTTAAAATTTTCATCAATTTTTTTTTCTGTAAGCAGAAAACATGCAAAAATTCCCTGTTTTTTTTCTTTCCTTTTTAATTTTGCCCTTAGTTAGAATGTCAGTGGTTTTTGTGCCAGAAAATTATATTTTCTTTTTCTTTTATTTACTGTCGGTGCCATTTGCTAATTTGAACTTTTCAGTTTTCGCTGTATTGGCGATTTAAAATGCTGCCAAACTAGAGACCCTCTATTAAAATCATCATCATTTATGAATATATACTAACACTTTTTCTTTAGATATTGTTTAGACTAGGGGTTTCCAACTGGTGGCCCGGGGGCCGCATCCGGCCAGCGAAGCTTTTTTTGTGGCCCGCGAACTAAAATATATTAGTTGTCATTTTTTTGCGGACAATTTTTGTTAAAAATCTATATTGGTTTAAAATACTTTTTTCGTTAATACTAATTTCTTCGATTTTTCTTTTTCTTTCTCTTTTCTTTCTAATTTCTTCAATTAATTTATCTTAAAAACCTAATTTCTTCGTTTCTGTAAAATTTAACATACCAGCGGTGCAAAAAAAATTAATACTCAGGTTTTGCATCCAAGAAAATATTTATTGAAATACAAAAATAATCGTGTATGTTGCTCTTTTTTTATTTCATTTTTTGTTTGTATTTTGTAAATATAAATTAGCATGTGTGTATCAGAAATTTTTTCAAAGAAATTCCCCGATTTAACTTTTTGAAACCACTCATTTTGGACTAAATTATTTACACACATTTTTAAATTTTAAATGTAAATATCTATTCTCTGGTGGTTGCAGCAGACAAACCTCAATTTTCTCATTGAACATTTTGTATGCTACTATGCAAGTTTTAATACCAACCTTTTTAAAGTTTTATATGTTAACAATTAGATATCTGTTGCACATAAATTGTTTAATACATAGGTGCACACTGAAGTTATTGTAGCCCGAATTTTTATTATTTATTTAATATTTTTAAAAATATTGCTAAAACCAATTAAATATTTTTAAAAATCTACTTCTTATTTTAATTTGTAATTCAATCGTTTTGTTTTGTAGAACTTGGTAAAAATCTTACAGTTATATTTAATGTTCCTTCAAACATAAAAGAGTCTTACACAAAATTTTGATAAAGTTACGGCCCGCCACTTGATTTGTGTTTTTAGTTGTGACCCCCGGCCTCACATAAGTTGGAAACCCCTGGTTTAGACTATGACATTTTATAAAATGAAACAACTACGTGATGCGAAATGAAAGGACTCTTCGTCATCAGGTAGTTAAAAGTTCTTCTGGTACTAATTCCCAAAATAAACTTACATGCACAAACCGAAAAGTTGTTTTATTATATATATATTGGTGTTTTAGGAAGTGTTCTTTCATTTCATACCAATTTGGTAATATTACTATTAAAATTTGCACACAGTAAAAAATTACAACAATAAATTTCTTTTGAAAGGTTTATTTAAAATAAGAGAGTGTTCAGTAATATTTAATTAACAGGTTTTAAAAATTCTTCACTACACTTATATCCAACGTTGTGGTACTTGTTATGAGAGAGTATCTTCTGAAGAGAGGATTAGTTAAGGGCGAGAGATAATTTTCTCTTTAATTGATGCGGTGGTTGAGGAGAAAAATTAGGCCACATTTTAATGACATCGTAAAGTTTGTTACCCGGACATTCGATAGTGCCTGGACTAACTACCCTGTGACCATACAGCTTATAATCCCTCGCAAGATAACCCTCACTTACAGCATATTCGACGAGTGATTTTCCTGCTTCGATCATTGGTATCGAGGGCTTTTCCTCCATGAAGTTTCCCATAAAAGCAATGCCAAGAGAGATATGATTGTAGCCAAAGGTGTGTTTTCCAATTTTGTCCCAACCACGTCCAACATAGACGCGAGCATCTCCACCAATAACGAAATTATATCCTATATCATCATGCCCTTTGGTATCCATGTCAATAATTTGCAAACGTTTCATCTTTCTGATGGAACTCTTCTCGTCATCGTATTCATGTTCACCTCCAGTGCGATGGATAAATAGAAGAGAAACTGGAGTACTAAGACTTGCTACGTCGTTGGGATCTTGAGCTCCCCATTTTTCACGAGAGACAAATTCCATGTTTGCTTGTTAAATAAATATGAAGCTCAAACTTATAGGAACTGAAGCTCAAACAAACTGAAGCTCAAACTTATATGTTTTTATTAAGTGTCTGTGAATAATTAAGTTCAAATTCAATGTTTACATAGAATAGCAAGTTTTTTTACTCAAAAGAAGAAAAAATACTTTTTTAGATTTCACCTAGCAATCAGTGATTCTTATTTTTGCCAACCTTTCAGTTTTTAAGTTTGTGAAGAAACTGTAAAATAAAGTGATCAAGTTTACTTAATGGACTAAAAGATTTAAACTACGAAGAAGAAAAGGGAGAAAAAGAATACCTATTTATATATTATATATTGTAAGTGAATTTTATTGAAAATTTGTGGCGTAACTACCACTATAAATACTAAATACCAATTCACTAGTATATAAGCCTTTTTAACTTGATTCTATTTTGAGGTACCTTTTGATAGATGAAGGTTGACACAGTCGATAGTTAAATCCCCTCATTGGTGACCTGCGGACGTGATGTGAACTTGTCATTGATGGATGGTTCACATTAAAAATCAGTTGATTTGCTTAAAATATATATACTGTTCAAAGAAAAAAAATTCCGGTGAAGTAAATTAAGTCTGCCGGTCAATGAACAAAAATTAAGGGGAAAAATAATGAGCGAAATGCTATAAACAAAAAAAATAAGAAAAAATACTATGAGCAAAATTGATATAAATAAATAAATAAGCAGCATGAATCAACTAGTGGTAATCGTTCATCGAATTCTATCACAAATAAAATTCTGGAAGGGGAGCAATGTGGCGTAACTACCACTATAAATACTAAATTTCTAATTCACTAGTATATAAGACATGTTAACTTGATTCTATAAAGAAGTACCTTTTGATAGATGAAGGTTGACATAGTTGATTTATAAAACCCCACAATATCCCTGGTACCTAACAATAAAAACAAAAAATATCGCTGGGTTGACTGGCACGACTAAACACATAGATACAGTTAGATAAAAGTTAGTTTATTTTATTTTATTTCATAACCGTCGATGAACAGCCGACCCAGTTTTTGGATTTACGACAACTAACGTTCAACTCCGTATTCTTGTAATTTTAAACCCAATCCAGAAAACAAGGGAACTCCTAGATCAAGTATTGGGGTGAAAATTTGCCTTGGTGGAGGACTTTGTGGAGGAACTAACCTGCATTTGCGCTACATGGAGGAGAAAACCACGTAACCCTCCCACCTTTAGCCTGACGGCAATCGGACTCTATACCATGATTCGTCTACCACTGATATTATTTTAAGTCAGCACTGTCGTCGGTCCGAGCCGGGTGCGGAATTCGTATCCACCAGCCATCGTTGGGATTTGAATCCGGTTCACCTTATTGGAAGGCGAACGCTTTATAGGCTATTTTATTCTGAACTTTGAACATTAAATTTGAATTTCTTTCTATTGACATTCCTGAAGCTTCTCAAAAACGTCTTTTCGACAGCTTATAATTAGCCTTAGAACTCTATTATATGGTGCGAGCCTTGAAACTAAAATGCTTTCACTTATTTATCTACTTTACGAGAAAAAAACGAGTTAATTACTTAACGAAGATTTATTGATACACACAATAAAATTTTTTGTAATATATGAACCTGTGTATTTCACCAAGTCTTGTGAGTACCATGTACTAGGATGATAGCAATCTTCCAGTTTTAATTACAGTGATTTCCCTTTTAGCGATTTAAATTGTTCTATAAAAAAGGTATTGTAATAACTAAGGCCCGGATTTTGATGACATTTGCATTCTTTTGCATTTTTTGCATTTTTGGAAATTTTTTGTCCTTTAGAGCATTTTTTTAGATTTATAGGGCATTTTTCATTAAATTTGTTGGCTTATTTTGCATTTTAAAACATTTTTTAAATTTTTTGTTAGTTTTTTCCAATTCTTATTATTTTTTTATCATTACACTGGCTTCCAAACAGTGAGGAAAATCTCTAGGATATTAACAGGTGAAGCAACATCTTTTCAAATTAAAGAAGAATTGTCAGTAAGTGAGACCGTCTTTTTCAAGTACGCACCAATAACATCAGTAAACGTTGAAAGAAGCTTCTCCAGGTATAAAAATTTACTTTCAGACAAGAGACGCTCGTTTACATTTCGAAATATCAAAAAAAAAAATTAATAATCCAATGTAATTTTGATATTTAGTAATATTATGAGATGGAAGTTGTTACATTCATTAAAGTTTCTATACAAAATGAAAATGTTTTGGAGTCAATCTATTTTCCTTTTTTTTGCTATTTTAGGATATAAAACATATTTTTCAAACCTTAATGAACGTAGAATAAGTATTGCATTGCTTTACATTTTTTGAAATGGCTCATAATAATTTTAAAGAGTAAAACATTGTTTCAGTTCAATATTTTTACTTTATTTAAGTCATGTCATAAGGCATTTGTAGCGCAATTTTCGCATTTTAAAGGGCATTTCTTGCACTTTTTAAGGGCATTTTTTGCACTTTTTAAGGGCATTAATGGGGATTTTTTAGGTCATCAAAATCCGGGCTCTAGTAATAACTATTTACATTACATTATCAATCGTCATTTTTTTTTCACCTCAGTCAGTAGTGCATTACTTAAAATAGAAGACTTAGTTAGTAAATTGATTTTCTTGAATTTGGTTTTAAATATGATGCATGATTTTCGTTTAAATGCTGATTGTTGTAAGTTCTCTTTAGTGCAAAATTTGATCCATTTGAATGTTGAATATGCTTTGTCGGTGATTTGCAGATCATCAGGCACTTATCACACAGCCTGACCCTTTTTATCGGAATTTCCTTCAAAGAGTACATTACGCTCTCGGAGAAATCGAATCAACGGGAATTCAAATATTTACCATTAAATACCACGAGTAAAATTTTTTTATTTGCCATTTTAGCAATTATTCTCATTTTATAAATGGCACTACTCCTCGTTTGCGTTTTCAACAAAATGTATAAAGGAAATATTTTGCTTTGAAAATTCGTGAAGAAAAGCATTTTATTTTCTTCCACTCACTCAAATTCTTTATATGATATTCACTACGGTCAGCAGTATTTTCGTCTTTCTCGGCACAAGGAAGCGACATCGGACTAATGAAAAAGCGTCAGCCTAATCATCTGACAGCGATATAATTGTTCCGTCATGCCGTTATCCGATTTGATCGGCGTCATGCCGTATGATGAAAAAGCGCTTTTAAAAGAACTATTGACTTTTAATATTTTTAAAAAAAAAAACTTATTTTAAAAAATGTGCTAAGAGATTTAGGCAAGCTAACGGCATCCCATTATGAATATATTTAAATCCATTAGATTATTCTGTTTTTCTTAGCTTCGCAAAAAAGTGCAAATTTGTAAAATTATTTTTCGAAATGAGCCGTGTTGGGAAGATTTTACTTCTAACTCAGAAAAAGATATCGTGAGTTTCATACTATATTCCCTAACCATAAATTATTAAAATGCTAAATATATATATTTTTTTATTTTGACCAAAAATAATACAAAATAATGAAAAAAGCATGAAAAATATGTTTAATAAACATTCTGTGCTAAAGCGTTAAGGGAAATATATAAAGTAAAAAATTCCGTCTGAGAAATCTATTTTAAGCAAGGTTCCCACGATCTGGAAAAAATAAATGAGTTGTAGCTAAGATTTTTCAAGATTACTGAAAAATGCTTAAATTTTGCTTTCATAGAAAGCTAAATTTTAGAGAATTACGGAAAGAGAATTACGAAATTGTTCCCGAGTAATTTTTTGGCACCCATTTATATTTACATTAAATTAAAAATTTATTAGTAGCTTAAAACATCTAGATTTATATCACTTTCGCTATCACTTTAAAATAATTTTCAGACCGTGGGAACCCTGTTTAAAAGAAATTGGTATGAAAACATTTTTGATATAAATAAAAAATAATTAGCTCCCTCACAGATTTTATAGCAACGAGAAACTATATCTGAACATGTAAGTGCTAGGTTGTTTGTCTTTTGTAACAGAGCAATACATCTTTTCATAGAATACAAAATATTTATATATATGTTTTTATTCCAATTTGCATTACAGTCACTGAAAAGTATCACCTCAATGTCTCTATTTACAATATGGATGGTGGCAAAAGAACCGTAATTGACCTCAGACTCCCATATACATATTAATCATGATGATGCTGAAAGGTAAAGTAAAGTAAAGTAAACATAACTCAGAAAAGAGGGAAAACTGGAGAAAAATCAGTTCATATTTACTTTGTTTTCGCGGGAATTGGAATATTTCTGACTATCATTTTGACAGTCATAACACATATATAGTTTGTCTATAGAAATAACTCCCTTCGCAAAGAACAAACAGAGACAAAATTGGAGTTATTTAACTTTTTCATAAAATTAAGAAGAAAATTGCGAAAAAAATTGGAGAGATTTTAGTATCTATCTGACAAATTCTTTGTTTATGGTCATCGAAATACAAATGGAATAAATCAAGTTAAACGAATAAAAATTCGAATCTTAGATACGTGAAAAAGGAATTACTCGATCATGAATTTCTCAAATTTTGAGGCACGGATCTCAAGGAGCTTAAACACCAATTTCCATGGGATTGAAATTTCTCTTTTAAATCTTTGACAAGAAAAAATGGGTGAATGAATAATTCTGCGAACGAAAGAGCAATATTAAAATTTTATTTTTCAATTTAATGTTTTTTTTTTCCGTTTAAAGCTTGCATGAAACTGCCGGTATAAATCCATTGCAAATTGAGATGTTTAACTTTAAATGACATCTAAATCAGAAGTTCATCTTCAAATATCACTTTAATTGCCACTCAATCAATAGAAAGTTATAAATATGAATTTTTTGTTTACATCCTTAGATCAAGTGAATAGAACTCTTTCCTCATTTTAAAAGCCTATTGTGTTGAAAAGTAAGAAAAACCACAGAAAGAATAATTCCATAGGCTTATAACCAGTTGGTGGGATGAGGGAAAGCAGCGATGCAGTTAACAGATACTCATTCAACTGAAAAATAGGACCTAACAACCTTTGCAGTATCAGAAGCTACAAACATCAATAATATGAATAATTTTATCTGATTACTGTTATAGTTTAATTTTTTTTACCCTTTTTTGAGAACATAGACAACACGTGATTGTTTTTTCATTTTGTGTCATAGCTGTTAAGATAACTGTTAACTGACATTACAAATCAAAATATAATTATTTGCCTCAATCTTGTTCGACATGAAGACATACTGTTACAATAACTAGATAAGAAATTTTCTTCCTCACACAGAAACAAGCAAAATTTGAACCTGATAAACGGTTGTACCTTTCAAACGAACTAAGATTGAAGCAAATGTTTTCATTATAGCTGTTTTTCGAAGGCTCTGTCTTCGCAAGAAATGGTGCTTTTTTGCGAATGTACTATTTTTATAACTGTAGTTTGCAGTAAGTTTGCAGAGGTTACTCATGACTTTTAGATCAAGTTCAGCTTATCGTAAGCCATTGCCGTCTATGTTTATTCTAAAAGTGACGCAAAGCGGCAATATGGAGAAATGACACAGTTTTAAGAAAGTAAAAAGCGTTTGTGGTCTAATTTTTTAATATTTAAAAACTTTCTCTGATACTGCATAATCTCGGCTCATGAAAATTAGCAAAGAATTAGAATAAGGTATTTTTAAAAAAGTTTAATAACCTTTGAAATATTTAAGTTATTTGACCGTTCTAAAGCCAAGACAATTCTTTACGTCAGGATGGCATGTATAGTTCAAAATTATCATTAGGCATTCAAACTGTGGCTTTTTTTATTTTCTTTTGTCGAAAGAGCATCGAAAAACCATTATAAAAACGAAACAGTTAAGCTCCGCCCACCATACGTTGTTTATTCATACGTTGGTAATTTGTATTTATTACGACAAAAATTGAAACAAAGTCACCATAAACTGAAATCAGCGCAAATAATTACGATTACTTTAACAGTCATTAATACTTTTTAGTTGCTTTTACTGGTTTAGTCATTTTATTTAATTTATTTCCATTCCCATTCCCAAGGTGGCAACCATGGATTTTTTTGCCAAGAGGACTGATATTTCTGTTGAGGGAGATATTTCTGTTGTTGTTGTGGAAACACCACATAAACGATTTTGGTAATAGGTTTAGGTGCAGTTTCCTTTGGCTTTTCAGTGGCAGCTATTGATGTTGTTGGAGCTTCTGTTGGAGCTAGAGTAGTAGGAGCTTCTGTAGTAGGTGCTGCAGTAGTAGGAGCTGCTGTAGTAGGTGCTGCAGTAGTAGGTGCTGCAGTAGTTGGAGCTTCCGTAGTGGGCGCTGCTGTTGTGGCAGCTTCAGTTGTTGGTGCCTCTGTAACATCACATGTGTATGACGGAATTGGAACTTTTTTAGGAAACCGCGGCCATGTTTTAATGATTTTATAAAGAGCATCTCCGGGACAGGTTGTACAATAAGCATCTCTATGAGCGATTACCTTGAAATCACTTCTCAAATACCCCTATAAAAAAATTCTATATTTTAAATTATCTTTTAAATATTTTTACAGATATCATTTATATATTTGTTTAATAATTTAATGAAGCACAAGAGGCAATTTTTATGAAACTTTGATTTGTTCTCCAAATAACTAAAGCACTTGTCATCGATTCATTGGCGAGCAAAAATCTCCGGCGAGAAGATTTTTATAACTTTTTTCCGCTTTCGGCTATTTCATTGAGTGAAAAACAAATAATTTTCATTTTATTTAGTGTTATAAACCAATTTAAATCATATCACATCAGTACTTATTTATTATTACATCGATAAAACCTAACATGAAAATTGAAATGAACAACAATATTTCATCGTTCAAAAATCTCCTACCAGATTATAGCTTTAATTTAATTAAAATAGTTTTTACAAAACAATTTTCTAGCTTAACGTATCTAAATGTCACTATACTGGATATTTCAACAAGTGCTTTCAGTGACCTACATTACACTTCATAGTTTGTAAAGGAAAGTGCATATGGCAGGTGCTTATTCGTGCCGTCGAATGAACTTATTCGAATTCGTGAGGAGCCCAAATTTCGAGCTTGCTTACGTAACCCAGTTTCCTTAGATGGACGTTGAGACTTTTTTGACTGATTTTCAATGTCTCTACAATCTCTCGTGTCATGTAATGTGAGTTTGACTGGATCAATGCCGTTATTGTGTCATCATAAATCCGAGAAGGCCCTCCTAAACGAGGAGCATCTTTCTAATAAAAATCACCAGCTTGAAATTTTTTGAGCCAGTTTTGGCATTGATATTCATGTAGAGCATTGTCATCGTAAACTTGACGTAATTTTTCACAAGCTTGATACACGATTTTCCTTCGACTAAAGTAAAATAGTAAAATATGGCAGCACTTTGAGTTTCCATGTTCAACTATCTAATCTTTAAAACTCATCAAAACAGTTAAATTTTTTCTTTATATACGATGAAGCTTAAATGGTCAGCTATCAATGATGTAAAAATTATTGTTGCAAATGCTTCAAGAATATCAGAAACTGCACTACTTCAATATGTTGCACGAAAAAAAACGAAAAAAAACGCAATGATTTTTGACTTAACTTGATAGTTTGCAGTAGACTTTATAAAAATAAGCTTCTCTGTCAGCTCCACCAAAACAAATAAATAAATAAAAATAAATAAATAAATAAATAAAAATAAATAAATAAAAGTAAATAAATAAATAAATAAAAATAAATAAATAAAAGTAAATAAATAAAAATATATAAATAAATAATAAGCCCTATCCATAATGTGGAGTTCTGTGGTAGACATTAGAGCCCCTGAATTAGACATATAGACCCTAGTATAGTAGCCTTAGTGGACATAAGACGCCCAACTTAGGTTTACCCTTTTGTTTTACGAATACTAAAAAATTTAAAATGCAGAATCCAGTATTATTTTTCTTTCCACATTATAACTAATCATTGAATACTTTACTAATATTGAACTACTAAAATTACTTGACTACTTGAACTTCTTAAAACTACTTAACTTAAAGCTACGTGAACTTTCTTAAAACTACTTGAGTTACTAAATATTGAAATGGAAAAATTCTAAATTTCACAGAAGACAACAAAGTTTTGGTTTACTCCTTGTTCAACATAATTCCCGCCCCCCCTTTATCTTTCCTTTCCTTTATTTTTCCGTTACGGGAAGTGATAAAAATTGCAAAAAAATTGTTTTCTTATTTATACAATTTATTTCATTATTATGTCCTTGAGGATAAGTGAGATGATTTTCCCCATTTTTTTTTAAACTTGTATATATTGTAAAAAATTTCTTTTGCATATCTTATATTGTTACATCGCTTTCAGTTTCTCGATATCACTGCTTCATCGCCACTGGTAGTCAACCACAGATGAAGAGGAAGGTGCCAAAAAGCAGATACTTCATCAAATACATTACATTGAAACATCATCAGTATTTGATACTCTAAAATGTAAACTAGTAATAATTCTCGTCTTGTAAATGGTAAAATTAGACCCAACTTCTTTTACTTTTTAAACCCCATGCGACCCTTGTTTCAGATGCATCTACAAAGCAACAAAAATTTCAGATCAAATTACGGTAAAAAGTACTGGCACTCAAGGAGCCGGTACTTTTTGCAGTAAAATTTATTTTCTCCACGACATGTTACAGAACAAAAAATCTGATACACCGTCTTTTTGCAGTAATAATTACGGTAAAATCACTGAATCACTCTCAGTAAATAAGTATTTCCGTACAAGTTGCGGGGAAGTATTTTGCGGTAAAAATGGATTTTGTAAAATGCACCCAAAGTGCCGATACTTTAAACCATGATCCTGAATTTCTTACTATATATCGGACGTTAATAAAGCATTTATAATGAACATAGTCTTTTTTTATTACATAAATCGCATTTTGAAATTTCAATCGAGTGAGATTTCAGAAATTTGAATATTTAGTAAAATGATATACTTTTAAATGTATTCGGAATCTTCTGAGGATTCAACATTCACTTACATGTTTTTTTTTTAAAAATAAATAATAACTAGATTATGCAAATATCTATAAATAAAAAACAATTGAATGATTTGTTGTGTTGCTATCGGCTTTGATTTTAAATAAGTTTTATTTTCAGAAAAGAGAATTGTGAACTTTGTAACAACGTTGCTCCAATACAAATCTGTTTTAAACCATGTTTATAGTGGCTAAATCATATGAAAACTTTGAAAAGAAAAATTAACGAAAAAAATAAATTTGGAATTTTGGTTTTTAAGTTTAAACCTTTTTAGACATACCGATTTATTTTCAATCCGATAAACCCATACTCTGCACTTTTTAAAAATTACTAATTTTATTGCTACTTTCTTTAAAATTAATTATGCTATAAGAAATTGGCGTATTGATTTAACTTACTTTTTCCACGCCACACCATGCAATTTTCGGTATAAGGTCTAGCATAGATGGATCTGGTGCTTCTTTATCAAAATCTCCAATCAGAGCAATACCAATAGATTTTTTATTGTGATATTTTGTATGAGCTCCAACTTTGTACCACGGTCGACCTTCGTAGACATGACCATCTCCTCCGATCACAAAATGGTAACCTATGTCTAGCCATTCTAAAAGGAAAAATTTATGTGATTATATCATTTATTATATTATTATATGATGGATTAATTATATAATTGCATGATTATATGATTGCTCTAAATTTCACTAGGTTGTGTGTCTGAGTGGCTTACTCAATTTTATAATGCATATTATCTAATTACTCATAAAAAAAATTCCTATAAATCTTTAACAATATTTTTTATTTGAATCGTTGATATCTTACTCAATTTTATAATATTATCTAAATATTCATAAAAAAATTCTTATAAATCTTTGAAAATATTTTTTATTTGAATCGTTGATATCTTACTCAATTTTATAATATTATCTAAATATTCATAAAAAAATTCTTATAAATCTTTGAAAATATTTTTTATTTGAATCGTTGATATCTTACTCAATTTTATAATATTATCTAAATATTCATAAAAAAAATTCCTATAAATCTTCAAAAATATTTTTTATTTGAATCGTTGATATCTTGCTCAATTTTATAATATTATCTAATTATTCATAAAAAAAATTCCTATAAATCTTTGATAATATTTTTTATTTGAATCGTTGATATCTTACTCAATTTTATAATATTATCTAAATATTCATAAAAAAATTCTTATAAATCTTTGACAATATTTTTTATTCGAATCGTTGATATATACATCTTTTTCGCGACTATCCTTAAAAAGCTAATCCCTTTTTTTATTTTGATTTAGAAAAATCTACAAAAATTAAATTTTTTGAGTTACGCTGTCTCCACGGTGTCAATTTTTTATTCGAACGTGCAAATTAGAAACGACAAATGAATATCTTGTTGAGAATTAAGAACGTTAGCAAAATCTGATAAATTAGGTCTATCTGAAAATAATTAGATTTAAAGTCATTAACAAAGTTTTTCATAATTGTCTAACAATCTTAATTCAATTCTATTACTCTCACTTAGTTTTAACCAGTTTTCAGTCCTATCCGACAAACCGTTAGCTTTAATTATTTTTATTCTCTTTGCTCTAATTGGCATTTTGATTATCAGATTTTGTGATGTTTCAGTTTCTATCAAGTTACATTTAGTTCATATCAAACATAGTTAAGTAGCAATGTGCCACAATGAAAGATCCCTTATTGCATTATCCGGTGGTGGTACACTTAGAGTTGATAAGAGATAATTGATAGAGTTGATAGAGTCTCCAAAATGATAAGAGATATAAAAAAAAAGTGATTTGCAAAGTTGCATAAAATCGTTGATTTATAATGAATAAACATTTTCTAAAGATTAATTCTAAGAAAATAATACTTAAAAACGCATTTATTTGTTTATGAAACAATTGTGAATTGACGAAATGGTCTTAAGCGGAAAAACCACTTAATTATTGCATCATACCTGTATAATACCTGCAACACAATTGTAAAATATTAATTGTTAGTAATAAAGGTACTCCATGAAAACTATTGTCTGTCTAACCAAAGAACTCCTCCCATCACAAAGTCTGATGCTGTCTACTGCTATGGTAACCAGAAAAGTACAATCTAAGAAAAAGAGCTTTTGTTACTTCTCTTCCCAATCTAAGTTAAACCCTGAACAAAATTTTTATTCTATCCCTACTTGAAATAGTTTTATCTCGTAATCATATTCACCAACTGCGTTCTATACAACTGATGAGTTAAGTTCTTTAGCTTAATCAAGCTGCAGTTCTTTTATCAACTTCATCACGTAAAAAAAAAAAAAAAATTGAGCGTTTTTCGTTTTTGCATTAATTTTTACAAGGTATATATATTTACTAAATCGATGATATTCTACAGCTTTGTATCTCACATATTGTACCGTTTTCGAGATAGAAACGAACGCTAATACCGTAATTTTCTGTCAAGTGGCGCTGTAAACTGTCTAATCTTATTGTGCATGGCCACTTGCTATGCCTATACACCTTTTTTTATTTAGAAGTGTTAGACAACCGAAAGTTACAAGAAATCGAAAGTTCAGAATTTGAATTGAAATTTTAGTGAGCACCCTATAAATTGAGGACGTTGATTACTCATCCTCCTCTATATTATAATTAAAAGTATAATAAAATTTTTCTTACTGTTATCCTTCTGGTGCTGTAGTTGTATTGTTCTCATAGATTTTGAGCATTCTGTGAAAGAAGTGCAGGAGGGAGTGACTGTGTGGTGAATAATAATATATTCCACTGGGCCTGGTAGGCACTGGAGTACTCCTGTTGGTTCCTTGGCTCCCCAGTCAGATCGATGGACAAGAAACTTATTCAAGCTTTCACACACCCACCATGGCTCTTTGCCTTTAATAAGATAATACGAGATAAGACTAATGGTTTTGTCGAAACTGATAAATAAGCACAGAATTAAATATTTCTATTTATAAACTATAATTAAAGAAAAAGTTGTGCCTGGGTGTTCATTCCTATTTTTTTTAATGTATTTCTATGATATGTCATTATTGCTCGCTCTTTTAAGCATTTACTCTGACTTCATTTTTCTTTCTTTTTTCGTAATTAATACTCATGTTTTCAAAATAAAATATTTATATCATTTAAAAAAATCACTTTAAAGAAAGTATAAATGTACAGGTACGACTGCTATATTCGATATATACTGTAATTTTAATAGCCGCTTCTTCACTTTTTAATTTTCAGCTTGAAAATAATGAAAAACTAACAGTTCACATTTGAAAAAAAATTATGCTTTTGTTTCGGTGATAATAAGTGTATATTCGTGAAATAATAGAGGGATAAATGCTTAGAATTTCTCCATGCTAAATTTTGCTTTTTTTTCAGAGGGGAATGGATATTAAATGTGCGAAAACAAAGAAAGAAATACAATTTTTCATTAAAAAAAAAATGCTATAATCAGCATTATAACGAGTTTCATCTTCAAACTAACACCAACTCGAGGAAAATTAATTATTTTATCCTAAGATTTTTTATTTAGTACTTCCTAAAACATACGTTATTCTTATAGAGATTACAAATTTTTTGAAGAAATAATTATGGTATTATTGCTATCTAAGCAAATAATGGCAATAAAAAATTTCCTCTTTTTAAAAAGATTCACCTGCTTTAAATGCTTGAACTGATTATTGTTTTCTGAGCAGTTACAGAATCAATAAGTTATTATTTTCTAAGTCACGAAATATTATAGACCATGTAAATATATTTTTTTCATTAAGCTTCATTTATTTGTAAAAAGATTAACAATCAGACAAACTTTTTTAATCAATTTTTAAATGAATCTACAATGATAAAAGATCTATTTCTGCAAAAGTTTGAACCTTTTTTCTGTGCAATGATATATGCCTGTATTTACAGAAAATCTGAGAATGAAATTTTCCCGAAGCACTAAATTCTAGACGTGCAGCACTAAAGCACTAAATTCCAGACGACTCTTCTGAATTCTAGACACTGCGAAGAACCAAATTCTAGACTGCAATCTAGTGTGAGTATCGACAAAAATATTGACAAACTATGCTGATCTAGTTTAATTTTATGCTATAACAATAATCGATAGTATAATAAATAAAATATGATTTCTAAAAACTTAACTTAAACCAAAAATTTTTATATTTATATCAGCCTTTTTAATTTTTAAGCACAAATTATTTGAAATTTTTTATCCAATATTTGACGTTATAAATTGTTAATTTTATGTTTTAAAATTTCATATAATATTGATGTGAACAAAAATAATTAGGGTATTTTCTATAATTATTATAATAAATAACTCTACTTCTGTTAGAATTATAAATATTCATAGAAGTTTTTTTTAAAGTAAAGTCTTTAAATTATCATTGAAAATTTGTTCACAAGTCAAAAACGACAATACAAATGCGTATTGTACCTTCCAGTAGTTATATTATATGCCGCTTTATATGGAATTTCACATAGAGCGGTATTCTTCTCTCCTAAATGTTTCAGTTAATTTTTGCTCCGGAGAACAATGTAAAAATATTACTATAGAAATCATTATTTTATTTTATTGTTATTTCGGCATCATTTAAATAACTTTGATGTCCCCCAAAAGCCAAATAAACATCTACATTCAGAAATAATGATTTGGTGACAAATGATTTGGACATCGAAAGTTTCAGTGATTTTGACAATTTTGAACAACATTAGTCGCTTTGTAAGCGTTTAAACTGTGAATAATATTTCGTTTGTTGATATTTGGGACAGGAACAATGCAATTGACATGTAACTATAAAATTTCAAGAATGCAGCCCTTTTTGAACAAAAGAATTTCAAAACCTATCAAAATCAAATTTGCACCGATTGTGGAATAGCAAAATGTTTCCTTGATACTATTCAAGATAACGATCTGATAAAATTAAAATAATTTGTTTCGTACAACTTGAAAATCAAAACAAAACGGATGAATTTTTATAAATAGTTAAAATACTTAAAATATGAGAATCTTTTCTGTGACTCTGGTAATCTTTTGCCTAAAGAATAGACAAAAGGAAATTCTCGTTTTTTTCTTCGTTCTTTTTTTATTTTTCATTGACTGAATTTGGATTTTTGGCACAGCGTAATCGTTTCAAGAAAATTAAAAAAATTATTTAAAATGCTATAAGTTTTTTTTTTCTTGTAAAAAAGTTATGTTTTTCTTTCATACTCTATTTATATATATTTTCCAGGAAATTATTGCAGAAATAATTTTCATTGACATAAAATATTAAAAATTAGTTATCCTCGGTCATTTTCCTAACTCAGCGGCTTTCAAAACGTGTTCCGAAGAGCCCTAGGGTTCCGTAGAAGATTCACAGGGGCTTGAGAGTTAGAATTTTTTTGTAACCCTTAATAAATATATTTAATAGATATATTTATAAACACTTATTTACAATTTCTCAAATTCAGCAGAACGAATTAATTTTCTCAACAGGAAAATATTTGCTTAAATTTTTTAAAAAAATAATAAATAAATAAAGATATAGAAATAAGGAAAAATTTCAAATTTATAAAGATTTAAGAATTTTGTATTACAATTCGCTAAAATAAATGATATGGAATACAATATATTGCACAAAACGTTTTATACTTATTTATAATAAAATATTTTGCTTGAGTCAAATGTTTATCTGTTAAAAAACTTTTTTGTCACAGAAATTTATAATTATTCAGGTACTATTTATCTTATTTATTCATTTGTTTATTTAATTTCAAGTAAACCTTCATGGTTTTAAATTCAATATATATATATATATATATATATATATATATATATATATATATATATTGAATAAAATATTTATGCTTTTCAAATTTTAATATAGATGATTGAACTAAATTTTTTTCATTTTAATGTGTGTTATTAAATGATGTGCATCCTTTTATTAAAATGTGCAGTGCACTCATTTATATTACATTTTCAACACTATTCAAGATTAAACAAGATAAAGACAAAAAGGAAGAATAAAAGATGAGTTTTCCATAATAGTTAAAATTTTAACTTTGATTTTAATTTAATTCTGTGCAAAAGGAAAAAAAATATATAAGAATTTTTTTTTTGGTTTAATGTCTTAGTAACGTATGTATGGTTCCTAAAACCAAAGGCTTTGAGCCAATGTGCATTGCCATCTTTGCCTTCTTCTCTGCACACAATTAAAGTAAACACATTCCCGCAACAGCCCATTGAGGGCCAAGGGGGTCACAGAGCTTCACAATTCTAAACACCATTGACGCATGATCTTCAAGTAACTCATGATATTATTTAAAGCTGTTATTCATTTTTTGAAATGAAGTAATATCGATAAATAGACATTTCATTAATCAATCAACTATCAATTTAATATTGGAACTGATAGTTAATTGATTAAAAAGAAATTTTTTTTAAATACATTAAAAAGAAACACTGCATTCTTTGAAAGGCCAATCACACTTTTAGTACGCCATTTTAAGCAGTTTCCGCGTGTTAATGAACATCCTTGAAGTAAATTCACCATTCTGTTTCAGCTGCATTTCCGTTTAGTTTGTCACGTCCGAAAAATATAATAAACGGTTTCACTTTTTATTTAAAAAAATTTGTGTTTGTTTACTTCCCACAAGAAATGTGTCAAAACTATACTCACTGAAAATTTTGACTCATTTAAGCTGCCGTGGATAATGCTTCATCACATCCGTGGGAATATTGAAAAAGAATAGAGAAAAGAAGAAGAAAAAAAATCTGTATAATTTCATAAGAAACTTTTCCTGCACGAATTGATCTGGATTGAATAATATAATGCAGTTAAGTAAAGGTCACATAAGTTCAAATCAAAATTTCTCACAAAAGCAAACAACAAATAAATATATATTTGCCTTATGTGATTCAATGTTAATTTAACCAATATATGATAAAAAGAAAAAAAAATTTCATATGTGAGAGTCACACCTTTATTAAATCTAAAATGAAATTTCACGATTTCTTCTAATATCTGCATTGCATTGCTGCTGAGCTATTATAAACTTATGAGCTATTATAATAAACAATAAAACGAGTTTTAAAAAAACTTCAAACTAACACCAAGTCGAGGAAAATTAACTATTTAATCTTAAGATTTTTTATTTGGTACTATACGTTATAAACATACGTTATTCTTCTAAAAATTACAAATTTTCTGAAATAATTATGCTGTTATTGCTATCTAAACAAATAATTGCATTAAAAAATATGTTTTTTTTAAAAAGCTTCATCTGCTTTAAATGCTTGAGCTGATTATTGCTTTTTTAGCAGTTACAGAGTCGATAAGTTACTATTTTCTAAGTTCCAAACTATTATAGACCGGTATATTTTTTTTCCATCAAGCTTCATCTATCTGTAAAAAGATTAACAATCAGACAAACTTTTTTAATCAATTTTTAAATGAATCTGCAATGACTACAAATATATTTCCGTAGAAGTTTTACCCATTACTGTACTGTACCCATATACGCCTGTAGCAGGGCTAGAAAAAACTCAGAAATTTTACCCTTCCCCGAGGACGGCTTGTCCAACAATGTACCCGTCCTCCTTCGAAACTAACACGTCGCTTCTAAGTAAACAAAAATAATATTTTTTCTTATTTATTACAAAAATTTATATAAATTACACTATGAATTAGTAGCTACTAGGATTACATTATACAGTAATAAAAGATATACTAGGTTACTAATAGTAAAACCTAATATTTATTTCATGAAATAATTTATTTCTTTTATGAAATAATTTAAATGACAAAGGTCAAGTTATCTTAAATGTCAAAATATCCGAGGATACTGCGTTTTTTAAATGAATCAAATATGACGTTTGCCAGTTCCACAATCAAGCCTATGATTTACAGAGGTTTCTGCACAGAAATCTGAAAAGGATTTTCCATTTAGGTGGATGTTCATAATTGTATTTAACGCTTACGTAATGTGTTTTTTTTGTAAGTTCATTGCTGAAAAGTCCCTTTCAACTGCTGCAGTATTTCCAGACGGAGAAAGCATCAATCCACCATGCGCAGTATGTTGCTGTACGGAATTTCTAGATTAGAGGGTCATTTTAGAAGTGAGGCTCTAGACTCTTGTAGGATAACAAAAATTGAAAGTGTATCACGAACATTAACGGGAAAATGGCCGTCCGCGCGGACGTCTGATTCGAGAAATTCGTTGTCCGCGGAAAATTTTTGACCGCCGAGGACGGGCGGTTTTTCGAGCCCTGGCCTGTATATATCTAGAGAAAATCTGAGAATAAAATTTTCCCGAAGCACTATATATTAATCTAGAGTGAGTTTCAACAAAAATTTCGACAAACTATGTTGATCTAGTTAAATTCTATGCTATAACAGTTATCGATAGTATAATGAGTAAAATATGATTTTTAAAATCTTAACTTTTATCGAAATTTTATATTTATATCAACCTTTTTAATTTTTAAACATAAATTATTTAAAAATTTTTATCCAATATTTGAAGTTTTAAATTGTTAATTTTATATTTTAAAATATTCATGTAATATTGAAGAGAACATAAATAATTAGGGTATTTTCTACAATTATTATAATAAATAACTCTACTTCTGTTAGAATTATAAATATTCATAGAAGTTTTTTTTAAAATAAAGTCCTTAAATTATCATTGAAAATTAATATAATAATATGTAGAGAACATAGGTAATATGTACATATGTAAATATGTACAGAAAATTTGAGAATAAAATTTTCCCGAAGCACTAAATTACATAAATCTAGAGTGATTTTCAACAAAAATATTGACAAACTATGTTTATCTACTTTAATTCTATGCTATATCAGTATAGTAAATAAAATATTATTTTTAAAAACTTAACTTAAATCGAAATTTTATATTTATATCAACCATTTTAATTTTTAAACATAAATTATTTGAAATTTTTTATCCAATATTTGAAGTTTTAAATTGTTAATTTTATATTTTGAAATATTCATATAATATTGAAGAGAGCATAAATAATTAGGGTATCTTCTATAATTATTATAATAAATCACTTTATTTCTGTTAGAATTATAAATATTCATAGTAGTTTTTTTTAAATAAAGTCCTTAAATTATCATTGAAAATTAATATAATAATATGTAGAGAACATAGGTAATATGTACATATGTAAATACGTACAGAAAATTTGAGAATAAAATTTTCCCGAAGCACTAAATTACATAAATCTAGAGTGATTTTCAACAAAAATATTGACAAACTATGTTGATCTAGTTTAATTCTATGCTATATCAGTATAGTAAATAAAGTATTATTTTTAAAAACTTAACTTAAATTGAAATTTTATATTTATATCAACCATTTTAATTTTTAAGCATAAATTATTTGAAATTTTTTATCCAATATTTGAAGTTTTAAATTGCTAATTTTATATTTTGAAATATTCATATAATATTGATGTGAACATAAATAATTAGGGTATCTCCTATAATTATTATAATAAATAACTTTATTTCTGTTAGAATTATAAATATTCATAGTAGTTTTTTTTAAAGTAAAGTCCTTAAATTATCATTGAAAATTTGTTCGCAAGTCAAAAACGACAATACAAATGTGTATAGTACCTTCCAATAGTTATATTATATACGGCTTTATGTGGAATTTCACATAAAGCGGTATTCTTCTCTCCTAAACGCTTCAGTTATTTTTTTGTTCGGGAAAACAATGTAAAAATATTAAAATAGAAATCATTATTTTATTTTATTGTTATTTCGGCATCATTTAAATAACTATGATGTCCCTTAAAAACCAAATAAACATCTTATTTCAGAAATAATGATTTGATGACAAACAATTTGGACATCGAAAGTTTCAGTGATTTCGTCAATTTTGAATGGTAAACTCAGTACATTGTTTTACATTAGTCGCTTTTATGAGTATTTAAGTTGTTTGAATAAAGTTTTGTTTGCTGATATTTGGGACAGAAACAATGCAATTGAGATGTAAGTATAAAATTTCAAGAATGCAGCCCTTTTTTGAACAAAACAATTTCAAAACATATTAAAATCAAATTTGTACCGATTGTGGATTAGTAAAATTTTTCTTTGACACTATTCAAGATAACGATCTGATAAAAATAGAATAATTTGTTTCGTGCAAACTTGTAAATCAAAACCAAACGGATGAACTTTTTATAAATTGTTAGAATACTTAAAATATGATAATCTTTTCCGTGACTCTGGTAATCTCTTGCCTAATAAAAAAGAGCGAATTAATTTTCTCAACAGGAAAATATTTATTAAAATTTAAAAAGAAAAATAAATAAATGAAGACAGCGAAAGAAATAAAAATTTCAAATTTAGATAGATTTAAGAATTTTGTATTATAATTCTCTAAAATAAATAATGTGTAATAACTCTATTGCGCAAGACGTCTTATACTTATTTATAACAAAATATTTTGCTTGAGTCAAATGTTTATCGGTTAAAAAACTTTTTTATAATGGAAATAAATAATTATTCAGCTACTACCTAACTTATTTATTTATTTTTATTTATTTATCTGTTTATTTAATTTTAAGTAAACCTTTACGGTTATAAATTTAATTTATAGTTTTTTTAAAAAATAAAATGGATATGCTTTTTAAATTTTAACATTGATGATTGGAACTAAATTTTTTTCATTCTAATGTGTGTTATTAAATGATTTGCATGTTTTCATTAAAATGTGCAGTGCACTCGTTTAGATTACATTTTCAACACTATTCAAGATTAAACAAGATAAAGACGAAAAGAAAGAATAAAAGATGAGTTTTCCATATTAGTAAAAATTATAAACTTGATTTTAATTTCATTTTCTGCGAAAGGACAAAGTACGTAAGAAAAACTATTTGGTTTAACACTAGATTGCCTAAGGAAGTCATTTTGACTGCTTTTTGATTTCAATTAGAAAAACAATGATGACACATTTTCTTAGAATTTGGTGACTTTTTGTACAACATATCATTTTCTTTATTGTTTATATTTACTAATAACTTGTTATATAAATGAAAATAATATCAAAAATATTAAAAATTAATTTTAAATAAATTTTTGTATACATTAGTTACTTTTTCACAGTGCAGTCATTTTGACTGCTTTTGGGCAATATAGATATTTCAGTCTTTCTAGTGTTAATTCCTTAGCAGTATATACATGTTTCCTAAAAACAAAGGTTTTGAGGAAATGTGCGTTGCCCTCTTTGCCTTCTTCTCTGCACACCATTAAAGTAAACATATTCCCGCTACAGCCCACTGTGGGCCAAGGGGGTCATAGAAATTAAAGCTTCAAAATTCTACACATCATTGACGTATGCTAATGATCTTCAAGCAACTCATGATATAATTTAATACTGTTATTCATTTCTTGAAATGAAGTAAAGAATGCCGATAAATAGAAATTTGTTTAACCAATCAACTATCAGTTCAATATTGGAACTGTAGTTGATTGAATAAAAAGAAAAATGATTAAATACATTAAAAAGAAACACTGCATTCTTTGAAAGGCCAATCAAACCTTTTAGTACGCCAATTTAAGCAGTATCCGCGTGTTAATGAACATCCTTGTTGAAGTAAATTCACCATTCCGTTTCAGCTGCATTTCCGTTTAGTTTGTCACGTCCGAAAAATATAATAAACGGTTTCACTTTCAATTTTAAAAAAAAATTGTGTTCGCTTACTTCCCACAAGAAATGTATCAAAACTATACTCACTGAAAATTTTGACTCATTTAAGCTGCCGTGGATAATGCTTCATCACATCCGTGGGAATATTGAAAAAGAATAGAGAAAAGAAGAAGAAAAAAAATCTGTATAATTTCATAAGAAACTTTTCCTGCACGAATTGATCTGGATTGAATAATATAATGCAGTTAAGTAAAGGTCACATAAGTTCAAATCAAAATTTCTCACAAAAGCAAACAACAAATAAATATATATTTACCTTATGTGATTCAATGTTAATTTAACCAACATATGATAAAAAGAAAAAAAAAAGTTTTTCAAATGTGAGAGTCACACCTTTATTAAATCAAAAACCAAATTTCACGATCTCTTTTAAAATATGCATTGCATTACTACTGAATACAATAGAAAGTAAATATAGAGCCTCAACCTCCGAATTGTACTATTCTTAGATATTGTTATTCAAAGGTTGATTGCACAAAAATATTTAAATTTATTATTTGAAAAGCATGGTTAAAAAGATTTAGCTTATTTACTCACAGCTGACTTATGATTCATTTGATTTAGACTAAATACCACTACTATTATATAAATAATCCTAAGAAACTGAACCGGTAATATATTACTTGATGGGACATAGATATGACCGATATCAAGAATTCGAGAAAATGTCAATAGCTGCCCATTGTTGGAATCTTGGTCATTAATTTAATTTCGTCAATTCGTTCATCTTGATGTTCTATCATCTATGATGATCTTGTTTTTCTCATATGAAGGCTGATTCCCTTTTTAACGACATTAGTTCCTCACCACTTCTGCATAGCGCGTGGAAATGCATTTTACCCTGATTCTCCTCTCTCAGAAACCGTGTTTTTTCTTGTTTTGTTTTTCCTATTTATTTTTATCCTCTCTCTCTCTCTCGACTAAAGAGGATTTTCTAGTTTTTTTTCTCACCTTTATTTTCCATTTCTCGTTGGCAACTTTTGCATTTTATATTTCAAATCACTTTTGTCTCTTTTCATTCACGTCTGGCAAGTCTCTAAAATGGGGGCTTATTTTTGAGGGCTTGAAACTTGTCGATTTTTATTTTTAATCTGAAGCGAATGAAGTTTTTTAATCAAGTAAATACCACTACGTCTTTCATTATTTATATAAGTATGGTTAACATCGGGTTTGATAAAAGAATAACAAACGAGTATTACTTTTTTACCACAGAGCAAAGCAGACTGATGTTAAATGATTCCTAGAATATAATTTCTGAGCATAAAAAATTCATAAAATAGTTAAAATTTTCATTGCATGATTTACGTAAATTGCTGAAATGACAACAAACATAAGATAGATTTGGAGAATGAAATGATATATTATTTTAGACTTACGTATATTAGGCCAATAGCAGCAGTTGATAGGCACAATGAACCAAGATAGATAAATGATATTTATCATTCCATAACAACTACTTATCTTCATAATTCTCCCTTTTTTGAATCTAGGATTGAAAAAGTCATTGTTTAAGAAAAACTTAATAGCGTATAAAACTACATGGTGATTGTTCCTTTAACATATTATATTAAATGTTTTCATTGTTGTATTATAGGATAGATAGTTTAAAAATTGTCAAAATCTGGAGATCCTAAAAAGGAAATATATGACCTACGTTAAACTATTCTTTTCAAACCCTATTCTTAATACGTGGTAAAAAATCGTAGGACGTGGTGCATCGGGTTTTGTAAAAGAAATAGATATTTAAATATTGCTTTTTGGTAAATTAAGTATTGTTGACGTTAATCGAATCAGACAAAACACGAAATTATCGGATTGATAATTTAAAATTTATAACTGACTTAATGTACAGAAAGTACAGTTTTGTACTTGTACATATTTACGCATTGTATTATGTACATATTAGGCACACATTTACATGGGATTACGCTAAATATGAATTTTTTTCCCCATTGAATCGAATAAAACTAAACTTAAGTCAAATGGTCTAATAGTAGTTGGCAAGTTGCATAGATTTTAATGTGTAAAAAGTATCATTTTTGAAGTGAATACATTTACATTCTTGAAAATGCTATCTAGAGAAGCGATACTTAGTATTTTATTTATAGAATTATAAATGATAGATTTTTTTTGTTGTTGACCAAACCTTGAGATTCATTAGTAATGCTGAACATGTTAAACAAAGAACGACAACTAATTATTTTGAAAATATTTAATATGAAGAATGAAATTTTTAATAGTTTTATCTATTATAATTTTAAAATTAGGATTTATGTCTGACAATAAAAATCATAGTGCTGAAGGGGCTTCAGGCTCAGTTTTTATTTATTTATTTTGTATTATGCATTTTTTTTAAAATAGCTATTTAAAAAATAAGCATTTTTTGTTTACTTCGATAAAAATTCATTTCGCAATTTATATTACTTTATTTCAATATTTATTTAATTGAATTTCCTATTTATTCCATTTAAATAAGCATATTATTAAATAAATAGTGTATTATTGATTGAATATGAATTATAATTACGGGTTTCAAAAGTTATTACTAGTAAATAGCAAATAGCATCTAGCATCAATGGTAAAAGTGTAAATAACTCTAAGTCTGATATAGTACTTTTATATATAAAAATCATTGCAATTCCTGACCCAATTTTCCTATTCATACGAGGGTTGCTATTTATATTTCTGGCCAAATAATGAAAAAACAAATATGTAGGATCGAAATTGGTTTTATTGTTTTTCAAAATATTCTCCATGATGATCAATACACTTTTGCATGCGTTTGAGCCAATTCTCAAGGCACTTTTTCCAGTCCGATTGAGGTAACTCCAAAACATGCGTTTTGAATGCATCAACCGCTTCTTCGGGGGTCGAAAATCGTTGTCCACGTAATTTATTTTTGATGTGTGGGAATAAGAAGAAGTCATTGGGTGCCAAATCAGCGCTGTACGACGGATGACCCATCAGTTCGATCTTTCGCTCCGTCAGAAATGCCTTTGTTTGAGTCGATGTGTGAGAGCTCGCATTGTCATGATGAAGAATGATTCGCCTGTTCTTCTGCTTTTTTCGAATTTCTCCGATGACTTCTGGCAAACAAATGGTCGTGTACCATTCAGAATTGACCGTCCTGCGTTGCTCTAACGCCACTGTTGCCACATGACCGTTAATGCCGAAGAAACAGGCAATCATTTGTTTCGATGTGCTTCTTCCTCGAACAACTTTTGTTGGTTTTGCCTCGTCTTGGAAGACCCATACAATTGATTGCTGTTTTGTTTCCGGCTCATATGCATAGATCCATGATTCGCGACCTGTGTAGATTTTATACACAGCCTTTGATGTACCTTGAACGTATTTTTCCAACATTTCCTTGCACCAATCGACACGAGCCTTTTTTTGAGCGTTTGTCAGATTATGCGGGATCCAACGCGAACAAATTTTTTTTTACGCTCAAATGTTCATGCAATATTTTATTGATGCTAGTCATACTAATGTCCAAAGACGCCTCTATCTCACGGTATGTCACATGACGATCTTGCTTTATCAGTTCACGCACAGCATCGATCTTTTCTGGCACAACAACTGATTTCGGACGACCTGCACGGGATTCGTCCTGGATCGAACATCGACCACGATTAAATTCGTTATACCAATTTTTTACAGTGCTGTAGGATGGCGCTTTATCGCTGAATAAAGAATTAAGTTCATCGAAGCACTCTTGTCTTGACAATCCACGTCGAAAGCTATGAAAAATAATGGCACGAAAATGTTCACGATTCAATTCCATATTTTGAAGGAGAAGAACTTTTCAATTTACTGTCAACAACACAAATGAAGCTATAATGGTAAATCGTCTGCTGAATTTATGTTTAAAAATATCAAACTTTCGATTATAATCGTCTGCGGTCACCTAGCAACACTTACTGTTGCCAAGGCCAGAAATATAAATAGCAAACCTCGTATTTGGTTTTATTCAATGCAGAGTGAGAAATATATAAGCTTTTTATTTGCCTCTCTAGTTAACATAGCAATGTTAGATGCGTAAACATATGCAAGTACAGAATTACACTTATTATACGTAAAACTCTTATAAGTAGTAGACCACTTAACTAGTAGATAATAAGTAGTAGACTCTTAACTAGTAGGTCACTCTTATATTAGGTCTTATTCCTTTCAGCGTTTGAAAACACATCGAAAACAATGGCTCATTTGTTTAAATAGCAGTGTTTAACAGATGAGCTTGCTTAAATAGCAATAATTAATTCTCTCCGTATGCGATTTTTCAATCCAGAGTTCAACGAACCGCTCAATAGTTTGGTCTCAATAGTTTGGTCAGAAGAGAGGTCCAAATTTGAAATTCTTAATTTTAATTTTTACTTTGATGTATTTCATTTCTCGAAAACTTTTTTAGCGAATCGAAAACTTTTTGCACAGAATTATAAAATTTGTTTATCCTATATAAAATTTGTTTCTGATAGTTATATGCGAAAAAAGAAATCAAATAACTTTTAGTAAATATTCATTACTCTTTATTATTTTATCTAATATTAGTCGAAAAAATTTTGAATTGTATTTTTTACATTAATTTAAAGAATTAATTTTAAATGGTAAAATTCGAAATTTGCTCTAAATCGTTCAAAATCGGAATTTAAAAAATGTCTCTTCATTTCAAAATTTCTCTTGTCCAAATTATTGAGACCATATTTCCCAGATTGATGCCTTGATTGATTGTTGAGTGGTAGAGCTTCGCGTTCTCGTGCCACAGGTCTGGGTTCGATCCTCGGGTCGGGCCCGTTTGACTCAGCCTTTCATCCCTTCAGTGGGTCTATAAAATGAGTACCAAGCATGCTTGGAAACTAAACACTGAGAGTTCCACGTTGACAATCCAACCGGAACATCTGCTCCTGCACCCCCGGGCCAAAGGTTAAAAAAAAACTGTGATAGCTCAGTAGGCATTTGCACTTTATAGGCTGACACGCCACTAAGTTTAGTTTATATACCCCAGATTGCGCTGCACCCTATATTTTAGGGCTTAGAAATCCTAATCCGTCAAAATAAAAATGTGTTTATTCAGAAAAAGTATGTATTTCTATCAAATTTCGTAACTTAGAATATCGTCAGTGCAAAGTCAATTAGCATATTTCAGGTCATCGCTTCGAACCATAAAGTCCTACAACGCGAAGATCCGATCATTAGATCAAAAGTTATTCAGGGTAGTCCTTTTTTTATTTTTAGTTTGCTTACTGTACATAACATTTTAAAAATTATTTTTATGTATTTATTAATTTTATAAAATTCTGAAAGCTCTGGGCTGAAAATTAAAATTTCATGCTAAATATATCTGTATATTATCAGTTGTTTCTTTCTATACCTAAAAACTTACTTATTTTCCTCAAATTTTTGCATACTTAAATAATGACCTAGAATGATCTTATTTCCAGTCTTAAGTCGTGACCAAAAAAGTTTTATATCCATATTTTCTCTAGATAATGACTTTCTTCAAAATAAGTAAGTAACAATGTAGTTGATCTCAATTTCTCTTTATAATAAATAATAAAATAGAGCTAGGTATATTTCAGAATATTTGTCCAACTCTCCCCAGTTAAAAAATATTTTTATGATTTTCAAAGTATTCATTTTAAACATTTTCGTCTTCAACAAGTGGGTAAAGGTCATTGAAAAATCTCACAACTCAGTTGCTTCTTTTTTTAAACTATTTTATTTTATAACTGTCGTTGAACACCCGACCCAATTTTGGGTTTACGACTACTAATGTTCAACTTAACTTTAATGACAACTACTGTTCAACCTTGTAATTTTGAACCCAATACTGAAGACAAAGGATTTCCTGAATCAAGTATTGGGATAAATTTGCCTTTGTGTGGAACTTTTTGATGGAACAAACTCGCATTTGCTTTACAAGGAGAGGAAAACCACAAAAACCTCCCACGGTTAGCTGGACGGAAAGGGGACTCTAACCACATCTGTATACCACTGATGATATTTTACCTCACTGTGGTCGGTGCGAGAGTTCGTATTGATTAGCCATCGCTGGGATTCGAACCCGGATCACCTCATTGGAAGGCGAATTCTCTATCCCTGGAGCCACCACAGCTTGACACCAAATTAGTGAATGAAATAATATATTTTCTAAAATTACTGTTTGACTATTTGAAAAATGTCAAAAATGTGTGTTGAAAAATCGTAACCTCTGCCGTTGTTTAGGATGTTCAATTCTTTGATACTTTCTGCTTTGCTTTGTAAAAGGTATAAGATTTAAAAACTTGAAATTACGAAGGTGTGTAACGAAATGTTCAAAGAGTAAAAGCATAGGGGAACTATTAGTTGGACAATTCTATTATGTTCTATCACTAGCATTTAAAAATACAACATGCTTATCAGATCATTTGTATATACAGTGGCGTCTAAACTCCTATAGTCTATTTTCCTGACTATACACTCCAACATTTAAAATGTTTGCAAATAAAATTTTTCATTGATAATTAAAGCAGTAAAATTAAAAACAAAGATAATTTTTATAAACTTTTCATCAGATTTAAAGAACATTTGACTGTAAAGCTTTTAATATATTTGTTTAAATTATATATGCAGTGGTGGATGAAATTTTATCTTGAATTTATTGGAATAATAATACTTTACATATGATACCACTAGGAAAATATTTTCTCAAACTACAAAAAATCCGTAGTAAGTTAATGGGGCACTCAAAACATGCCAGAACAAAATCCTCAGGAAAATAACAAAAGCAAGATGGTTTATCCGAAATAAAAACATGCATCGCGACCTCAACATAGATTTTTTAGATCATCATATTGCAAAGTTAAATTTCAGATTTTTTGAAAAAACCATAAATTGTGACACCGCAGGATTCAACGAAATTTTTACTTTTGAAAACTTAAGAGAAGACATAAAACTCAGGCCGATGGCAGCTTACATTTGTAGTGACGTAATTTTATCTAATATTCAAAATATTTAAATTCCTTTTACTCCGATTGCATTCCAATTACCAGAAAGAACCACCCTAAATATCACAATTCAAGACGAATGGGAAAAAGGCCGCTAACGGCCCCAGGCGCCCAGATAAATATTGATGATGATGATGAATGGGTATGTGGCTATAGACAGTTTTAATATGTATCCATAATCAGGGCTGTTAACCTGGAAGTTTACGCAGCATACTTAGTGGGACTATGTCATAGAATTTTTCAAGTGTCGTGGTAGTCAATGCCATTTTAATCCAAACATTAATTTATAAAATTTGGTACCACTTTAACAGAGATGCCAAATTGCTTCGCATTGTAAAAAAATATTTTCTAGTGGTAACAAAATTTATTTTTAATTTGGTTACCATTATTATTAGTTAGCTAGTATTTTTCATTTTTATGTAATTTTTTAACCACTATATATTGAAAATTCAAAGTATCATATTAAAAACAACTTTACAGCAGTTATATAGCGGTGACTCTTTCAAAGAGTGGACTTAATTATCCTTATTCTACTAGCTTTGTTATTTCATTCGCCATCAATTTACTGAAACTTCTGCAGAAAGCTCTGCAGTTGGCATACTTGCCTTAAATGTTGGCAAATCTGGAAATTCTATGATTCTTATAAGGCTGATACATCGAGACGGAGAAGAGCAAAAACCGATATGAAAATCATTCCATTTTAACTGATTTTCAAAAAAAAAATAATAATAATAATTAAATCACCTTGACAGCCAGATTTCACTTATAATACGTATTTGGGACTAATTGTATATATTAACTGGAGACAAAAGCAAATAAGAGATGAAAAGTTTATCATTAAATATAGTACGAACTTATTTTGCACCTCCCGAATATATAAATGAAATGAATTTAATACCAGTTTTACTCTTTTCCATCTTACTTACCGCTTTTTCTTATATTAGAAAACACAAAATTAGGAGATTTTCTATAATTAACATTAATTAAAGTTTTACATCCGCTATTTTCGCTTAATTTTTAATAAATCAGGCCTGTAAGAGATTACATGTGTAAATTTCTGCTCTATTAACATTTAGCAGGTCTTGGTGTAATCTCGAATATTTTGCATTCCAAAAACAAGGAAAAAATGAAGTGGTATTTTTTTAATTTCTTGCAAAGCAGGAGAAAAATTGCTGCCAATTTCTAAACTTTTGTGTTATTGCAAAGATTGCATATAATAAAAATTTTACGTTTTCCAAATCGTATTACAACGTGACTTGTGTTAAAACTGTAGACAATGTGTTAAAACTGTAGATAATATAATATTTATAAGTATTTACGAACTTTTTTGGGTATTATATCATAGTTGTCAACTACTCACGCTTTTTGATGGAATATTTTGTCGAATCTTTTATGTGATTGCAAAATGTATGCTTTAACATTTTTTGACTTATAAAGATTTTGTTCATCAGGGAATACATAACATTAATAATTTATTGATAATCATGCGGTAATGTTAACAGCAGCTGGAAAACTTGAAAAAAAAAAGAATTTAGCTCACTTTAAACAGTATTATGTTAGATTACGTATACGGTAACTACGTATTAGATATTTGACCTGTTATTAAAGATCAATTTGCATACTAAACATTTACTGCTTCTTCATAATTTTTTTTCAATTCACATATACCTACTCGATTATATCATAATAAATTCAAGAATATGAATTTTCAAAATTCAATAATTTATTTAAACTAACAATGTGTAATAACTGAGTTTTAATTGATTAATTTAAATGTTGTTCTATTATACATAAAATAACTATACTTCCTCATTTATGTTTATTTCATTAATTTTCTTTCATACATGGTACTATATGTTAAGTGTATGGCTATTATTCGTCTTCGGTGACAAATACAAGTCTGATACACATTCCAAAATAGACTAATGATCAGTCTAAACAATTACTGCCCACCTTTGCACTAAAAGGGTGGTCTTATCTGCATGATAAATAAACAAAAATAGTTTTTTTAAACTATTTCTTTTAAGGAAAAAACCACTACAACTGCATTGACTTAAAGATGTTTCCTTAACTATATTCCTTTTATTAAACAAATTTGACCCGAATCGCTTAAATAGTTTGAACTAGTTCAAAAACATGATTTTAGTTAAAAACAGCATTACTAAAAAAAAGCAAATAAATAGTTTATCAAAAGCATACCTGTCAAAACAACGTTTTTTAAAGTAGTAGACACAAAACAGAATTGTTGATCAATTGCGGTTTTTGACCGTTACCTCAAACAAGAAAAAAAAATTCACCATTTCCAATAAAAGTCTCAGACCATAGTGGCAGACTTTCGGATCTCGTTCATACAAGGAGAGGGAAGTTTATGAAGTACAAGACATTACTCTGGTGTTGAAGAAGTACCTATTCTTTCAGTGTGTTTATTTGCATATTTATGAGCCATCAAAATAACCCAGTCTTCCCATTATGAAAGAAAGTTGTAAAATACTCCACGATTGTGTTCCGCATCCATTTTATTAGAGTCTTCATTTAGACTGCGTGCACTGAATTTAACCCAAGAAAAGAACACTGAAGACAATAGAGATTGCCGTTTAGGTATTGCATGTCCTATTCAAAAATGGATACTTGGTCTTGGATATTAAAGGATATAATTGAAATGTTTCACAAGTATAGTGCTATATTTTACTGTTGATGTTTATGATGCTACTCCGCGCCTTAATAAAAGCACAAAACGTGATGATCAAATTGTGAAAATTTTTTAAGAAAATGGAATTCTTAGAAATGAGTAAATGGTAACCTTCGAAGTTTTACATTTTGACAGAGTACGTTACAGTAACGATGTATGCCCCTCAAAACACAAAAAAAATATGTTTTAGAAAATTAATTCATTATTATATAATTTATTATTTTAGCTATTCATTTGCAATTTAACACAAGAAAGGAAAACTGAAGACGATAGTGATTCCCATTTGGGTATTGCACGTCGTATTCAAAAATGGGTACTTGGTCGTGGATATTAATAGTTATTATTGTACTGCCTCAATACAATACAATATTTTATAATATTTTATTCCTTATGTTCATTGTACTAACGCGTTGTCTTAAACACCCAAAGCCTAATGTTCAAATTGTAAAACTTTTTTAAGAAGTGGGATTATTAAGAATGAGTAATTGGTAGACTTCGAAGTTTTAGATTTCGACAGAGTATGTCTCAATGATGATATGTGCGCTAAAAAAAGAAAGAAAAATTGTAGTGATGTAATTGATTCATCTGATGTAATTTCTCAATTTGGCTGCTTAGATATATTTCAATCGTAGCTACCATCATGCATTTCATTACCAATGATATGTAATTAAAACACGAAACAAAGTTTTTCCATGGAGCCTTTCTGGATGAACGGTTTCGACTATTCGCCAAGCATTCTGCAATGGGAGATAGCTGTTTCGAATTCTGCCACGGCCCTGGATGTGTTTTTGTGGTGACTTTCTGTAATTTTTTATAGTATCTACCGCCTTAAACAAAAATCTTTTTAAGTGTATTTGTTAATTACCACTCATTTTTTAAAAACGGATTTCTAATCCTCAATATCAGATTCGTTGGCGACATTGTTTCATGAAAATTAGTTAGCTAAAAAATCATAAAGTTTGTAATAGAGATCACGAATATTTCTGTGGGTAAAAATAACATCATTTCTAAAAGATTCAAGCACGATCTTTCAAATTGTGCCAACAGTTTTGACATGTAAAATCTTTAAAAAAAAAGAGCATTTGCTGTTAAGAGAAAGATTGTTTACATAAAGTTAGCATTTAAGTGTTTCCATATTTTTGTATCATCCCCTGTATGCGTAACAAATAAATAAATCGATAGATATGTGTTAGAAAGTGCTGCACGCATTTAGTAACTATATTATTGTATGATTGTCAGTTATTAAATAAAAATATTATACTTATTTTAATGCACTCGGATCACAGAAGATTATAAAAAGTCTGTTAAGAAAGAAAACAAAAGTACTGATTTTCTATTAAGGTAGTTCTTTACTTTTAAAAGAACTTATTTTTAATGAATAACTTCATATTAGTTAATTTAAACTATTATTGCAATAATAGCAGGGATGCCAACTGCACCGCTTTCTGTAAAAGTTTTAATAAATTGGTAGCGAATGAAATAGTAAGTTTGCGGAATGAGGATAATTACGTATACTCTTCAAAAGAGTAAACGCGAGATAAATGCATTAACCCTTTAATGGGCCATATATTTCAAGTAAAGGTAAATAAAAGCATTTTTGGAATTGAAATTGATATAAGAATCGTAATTGATATAAGGAAATAAAAATAATTTAGCTTATAAAAAATTAATCTACATTTTAATACCATTTTTTTGGTGATAATTATATTTACCACGATCTATTTGGAACTTATTGACTTTTATTTTTCGCTGTTTATAAAATAAATTTTATAACTGCTTCAAACTTCAAAAGGAATTATGTATTTTATGACTTTTATACGTTATCTTAAACTAACAAATGGTTACCAAATTTATTCAAACCCTCTTCAAGGAATCTGAAGTTATTAACAAATGGAAACCTAAATTAAAACTGGTAAAAAAGTTTGCCATGGACTTTAAAAAGTGGTGGTAAGTATACTTACCACGGCTTTCGAAAGGGTTAAAGATGCATTTCGTATGATACTTCGAATTTTCGATACGTAGTGGTGAAAAAATGACTTAAAATGAAAAACACTGAACTAAAAATAACTAAATTTCGTTACCACTAGAAAATACTTCTTACGAAGTGGAAAAAGTAGGTATCTCTGTAAAAAGTATATTTTCATCTCGCGTTTACTCTTTTGAAAAGTATGCGTAATTATCCTTATTCCGCAAACTTTACTGTTTAATTCGCTACCAATTTATTAAAAGTTTTACAGAAAGCGGAGCAGTTGACCTCCCTGCTTTTATTGCAATAATATTTTAGATTCCACGATGAATGGGATAGGGGCCGCTTCGCGTCAAAGGTGCGTAGTAAAATTAAAACGCTAGGGCTAGAAAAGTATATCTTAAAGAAATAAAGTCATATTTCAACATAAAACATTTTCTGAGGAGTACGTTTTATTAACAGTTAATAGTAAAATAACAATTTATGCTACTATGGAAAATGCATGTACACAATATAGTAAATGTAGTAAGTAGTAACTATATGGCAAATGCATATAATACTAATCACACAGTAAATATAAGTTAAGTAGAACTATCCTCCAAAGAAACCTGTGTAGATGAAATGTCTTAATAATGAAAACATCTACCAAAAAAAAAGGAATTGTTTAGTATATTCTAAGAAAAGAAACATTTATTATCGAAATATTCAAATAATACACATATTTATTATTATCTACAATACATATCGACTTTCTAAGTCAGGCATGGAGCTTGCTTTTACATTATGTAGCAGAAATAGGGCCAAAAGAACAAAAAAGCAACAGAAATTTAAAAAAGAAGAACAAATTATTTAGTGGTCTTTATTAAGTAATAGATTACTTTTAGTTGTTGCAGTAATTGGAGACTAGATAACTATCGACCTAATCATGGCTGTATTCACTTCTTTTTTAAAGGCAATTTATGTAAATCATCGATCAAGTTGTAAAAATTTCTAATCATGGTTATTTTTATGTTACCACACTGTTACATAAATCAAAATGTTATATTCACTGTAATAATATTTTTAAGATGGATGGGTTAGGGGCCGCTGCGTGGCCTAGGCACCCAGTTGTTTAAATAAAGCAAGCAAGCAAGACTATATAACTACTCAATTATGTCTTTCATTTTTCAAAAATCAATTATTGCACATATCAAATCATATATTATCTTTTTTTTTAATTTAAGTCTACAATCAATATTTCTAATGCTATGTAAAAACGTCAATTTGTCATATTGAATTTTTTCATTGTTTTATTACTTTTCAAGCAAACGGGTTGATTTCTTATAGCTTCCACAATGTTTGCCAAATCAATGTATTTTACTTTACTGCATGTAATTTAATGATGAATGGGATAGGGGCCGCTTCGCTGCCCAGGTGCCCAATTTATTTAAATAAAGCAAGCAAGCAAGACTAACTACTGCGGATTCTTCGAAGTTTTAGAAAACAATTTTACTTGTGGTAACAAGACAAGGTTAATTAGCTATTGTCTACTAACCTTGATAGCAAGGGTAATGTATTTGTATTTTAATAAATTAAAATTAAAAGAACTTCGCTCACCACTAAATGTAAGTAATTTAAACCGATACACATAACGTCATATGGACGAATACTTAAGTTCTTAAGTTATAATAATTTTTGTTTTAAAAAATCTGTTTGTTTGAAGAAATTCTGAATTGTTCACTACCATTCAAAAATAGTTGGAGTCTCTGAGAAATGGTGCTGTTACTATGACTTCAGTCAAAAATAATTGGAAATAATCTGCCAATTGTTGCGATTGGCTGTATTCTCTATACAGCGATGCCAACTTACTCCGGACTGCGGATAAATATTTTCCAATTATAGTGCTTTAATGTATGATAATTGTAAATTCGATTTACAGGATTTTCAGTCACCACTATTATTAAATAATTGAAAGTCTTTCGTGAAACGTCACTTCGTTACAGATATGTCGTGTTGAGTGATTGACAAAATTATTTGAAAATCTGCAAATTTTCGTTTATTGTTCGCAACCTTTTTTTAAAAATATTTTATGGAACCCGGGGTAGTTGGCATCTCTGTCATAACGCCAGTCAAAGCATACTTTAGACTTCCAAAGACATATTCTACCAGACAACGTTGCTGAACAAGCTCAAAATATTGACTCAGATGTTTTAAGCATGCCGATCGGTATGTGTAGGAGTCAGGGAACAGGTTCTGGGTTCAAATTCCGGGCAAGGCATTCCTTCCTTCTCTGCACTATCTGTCCTTACTGTGGGAGCAACGTTGGCCCATTTAATATGGTGCCCCTGAAAGAGAAGTAAAAAAATCTGCCCTTCAGATGCCTGTATGGCGAAAGGTCATTCTCCAGGTGGGCATTGGAGAAGGAAATTATTTTAAGAAAAATTTTATATTAATGTATAAGTTTTTGTGTACACATAAGAAACTGGAAAAAATATTACCCATGTTCTCTCTCACTCGACTTTTTTTTTATGGGTGAAAATAATATTTCGATAGGGATTAAAAAGGAATTGCTTTATATCATTTGTTGAGAACAGCTTTTTAGTGATTGTAACAGAAATACGATCTAATCTTGCTCTTTAGATTTTTATAGGTTCACGTAATTTTATAATTTTCCTTTTCTATTTAAGGTTTATAAAGATGGGAAACTATAAATAATAATAATTGCTTGGCTTTATATTTTACAGAAAGTTAACCCTTTGAAGCAGATGGAAAACCTGCGGCCATTTCATATTTTTTTCTGACACTCTAATTACAGTGTAAAATATATTTTGGTATTTTTTTAATTATAAAATACAGTCTAATAGCTACTAAAAAAGCTGTTAGATTATCGAAATTGTATATGTACTAAAATATTGAAAAAGAAATTCATTCATATTAAAAAATTAATCAATGATTTGTTTTTCAATTAATCAATCAAAAAATTAATCAATGATTAATCAATGATTAAAAAATTAATCAATGATAATGATTTTGTAAATTAAAGAAATTTCAATAATGAATAATTGTTTCTCTTAAATTTAAATAATCGCAGATAAGTGCAATTTGAAAAAATATTATTTGTAAGTGAACCATGTTCGGAACATTTTACCTTTAACGCAGAAAAAGACACAGGTTTCTTGCTATGCTTCATAACCATAAATTCTTAAAATGCTAAATATAATATTTTTCACTTATTTTGACCTGAAGTATTAAAAAATGATGAAAATAATAGGAAAAATAAGCTTAAAAAAATTATACGACAATGGGTTGAATGTCAGTCTACCATTAAGGGTAATGTCTGTTAACATTTTAGACGGTCCAAAAAAATCCTTGAAAGTTGTTATCGGAAATTTGAAAGTAGTGAACAGCAATAAAAAGCATAATACCCCATCCAATATCGGAAGAATAATGTATCTTAAAATATTTTCTCCAATTCTTGCATAATTAAACTTAAAACCTAAACTGTATAAAACATCTGGGCACCTGAGGCTGCTTGCGGCCCTTTTCCCATTCATCTTTAGCTTGATCTTTGTGGTGTTTCGATGAGGTTGTGGAACGCAAATGAAGTATTCATGTGGATCATTGAGGTTCTGACTGTGTAATTATATGCAGTGGGGTGATAAGACTATATTGTAAAAGTATGAACTTTAGCTAAGCTGATATGATGAAAATGAGGTTATGTGTATGCTATTGATGTCGGGAATATGATGCATCACTACAATAGTATGGTGCTATTGGTCTGATGCTCTTGTCTTCAGTTAAATTTTAAAATGGTAATATTTCATTGAAATTTGATGCCGAGTAAGAGGTGGCTTTTTCGTAGAATTTGAAATTTAATTTAACTATATGTTTGTCTGTTGCATCTATTTTGAGATCATGGTGTATTGTATCTTTTCTTAAGAACCATCTGGCTTTTGCTATCCTTCTTAGTATTTTATTCTGGCAGACTATAAATTTATTTAGCTGAGTTTGTGTTATATTTGTCAAGACTGGTGAAGTATGTGTAAGGATGGGGCGAATTAAGGATAAATAGAGCAATCTTTTGAGTTTTAATGCCATGTTGGATTGATAGAGTAGTACCTGGAGTTTGCTGCATGCTGCTTGTGCTTTACCGGTTATGCTTTTGATGTGGTCATTCTTGTTGAATTTACTATTAAGGATGAGTCCAAGGTATTTGGCTTTGTCAACTATTGGTATTGTTTCATTAAATAGAATTAACTTGTTTTGTTGTAGTATTTTTTTTATTTATTTATTTATTTATTTATTATTTATTTCGGATGATCAAAAGTTGTCATTTTTGGCCGTTTACTTGAAATTTCTAATCTAGGCACCACTTTTCTATGTCTTGCGTCTTTTCTTGTAGTTTACTGAGGGCTATATTTGGATTTTTGGATTTTACTATTATCCCGGTATCATCAGCATAGAGGGCAGTTATGCTATTGTAGTCTTGTTTGTCCATTGGAAAATCATATGGGTAAAAAATATATAAGATTGGCCCTAGAATACTTCCTTCCTGGGACTCCTGGTTTTATGTTTCTTCTTGTAGATTTAATGTTTTGAAAGCTGATTTGGAAGTTTCTGTTATTTATTTAATGTTAAATGATCTTAATCATGCCAGTTTTGAAGTTTAGTCGGATTAGTTTGCAGATGATACCAGGGTGCCAGTATCTGTCAAAAGCTTTTGATATATCAAGCATTAATATGACTGAGCATTCTTAGTCCTGGAGTCCTTTTCCAACGTAATCTACTATCCTATATTGACTTGCATAAACAGGACTGCCAACTTTCTACGTTTTCTATGAAAACTTATTCATGTAGTAGCTAAATTTATGTTTTAATGGATCATTTTTAATTCTTTTGATTTATTTTCCACAACTTAACATACAAATTATTTAAAAGTTCATATGCAACGCCATTTTTTCTCTAGCTCTTTCGTGGCGAGGCTTTTAAAAAGTTGAACAAAAAGCGTTACAAAAAGCGTAGTAGTTGTGGTCTAATTTTTTAATATTTGAGAACTTACTCCAATGCTACATTACTTGGACTTTAAAAAAATGTGCGAAAACTGAGAATGAGGCAGTGATTTTGGTAATTTTCATCTAGGGGAAAAATGCCGCCAAACTGGCAGTTTTTAAAGAAGTTTAATAACTTTTATAATATTTAAGTTATTTGTCTGTTCTAAAGCCCAGATAATTCTTCACGGCGAGATTATGTATATAGTTTAAAATCATCGCATATTTTAAGTGTATGGCACTTAAACTATAGCTTTTTTACTTTCCTTGGAGACAGAGCTTCGTAAAACAGAGTTAATGAAGTTTACTAGATGTTTCATCACAGACAAGAGTAATTTGAAATTCGTCCTCCTTTGTAATTCTTCCAATAACGAATGACGGAGTATAAATTATTTCCAGGTGATTCGGTACAAATAACATCTCGGTGACCATGTATTTCACGAGTTGGTGTCAAAAAACCCTGAAAGAAAAAACAAAGTAAATTTTAAGAGGGTGTGTGTAGTGTTTAAAAAATGAAGTGAAAATCACGAAAAAATAGGTATTTTTTGGTTTTGTGGGAAGTATAATATATTTAAATGTAGCAGTTTTTCTATATTTTTACCACATATAAAGAGAAACAGGGAGTTTATATTTTTGATAAAATATTTTATTTAAAAAAACAATGAAGATTAATTTATAATTACCTTTACCTTAACTACCTTTAACTTAATGTTTTGAAAGATGTGAATTTCATGGTGTGCAGCTTTTTAACTACATGTCTCAGATTAGGTTCAAAATTTAAGGTTTTAGCAGTTTTAGTTGTCAAATATATACTTTAGATAATAAGTTAATATGTGACAAATTTTACTTAACAATCGTTTAACAAAAACCTTGATTACTATTTTTAACAATTTAATAACATAATTGTAGTTTCATTCAATTTTTAAATTAATTACGACAACGGCGAAGGAAGGAACTCTTAATCTGCTGAACACCACACCAATGCGTTAAGTTTCTCAATTAAAGGTAATCATCTAATAGAGTCTCAATACTTTGTTGTTTCATAAGACATCGCCTCTATATGCATGATGTATTTAAAAAATATGAATTTTTGAGACTTGTCTTTACTAAATTCTAAAAAAAAGATAAGATTTAAGTTAAAATTCGTGTTTAAATTAATCGTTTTAAAATTCATTATATTTATTTCAGAGCCTTCCGGAGAATATTAGAAATTGTTTGAATCTTAAAAACTGCCAATTTGTTTCTGAAGGTTGTATATTGAATATATTGTGAAAGATTGTTTGAATCTGAAATTCGCTATTTCAGAAAGGAAAAAAAAATTCATATATTATGGTATCATGTATCACCATAGACTAATTGAATTATCCGGGTGTTTTCTAACTACAAACGTCACTCTGCAATGCGTTTGCAAGGTTCATTGCAATAGTCTTAACAGCGTCGACAATGTGAAAAGAGCCGAAATTTCCAATTAGCCTACGATACATAAACTGAAAATATAGAATATTTTTCTTCGCATAATTCTTATAGTTAATCTTATGCAGGCTTACTGTAACAATTGCACGTGATCCTTAAATTAATAAAATTTAGTAAAAATGCATTAAAAAATAGCAAAAACTTTAAAATAACTAAAGTAGCTTTAACAAAATATTTATTTTCCGAAGGCTGTGTCGATTAAATATTTTGTTGAAGGTTGTCTGAAGAATCCGAAATTCCCTTTTTCGTAGAAGAAAAGAACTTCATGTAGTTTGTCTACGGTAAGAACTCCCCACCCCGGCAACAAAGTCTGAGGACGTCTGCTGCCATGGTAACAAGAATAGCGCATTTCAGCGAGGGTAGCTTCTCTTCACTCTAGGTTTAACACAATAGACCGAAGAAAAATATTTTCTGTCGTCGACCCGAGTCAAAACCTGTCCTAAACAATGACCCCACACCCCTACTTAAAATAGTTATACCTCGTTACCATAGTCACCACCACGGGTCCAGACGAATGGCTAGGGAAGTTATTACTTTAGACAAACTATATATGCTATAGGCTCGTTGGATTCCCCGGCTATTTGCCAACTGCAAACGTCACTTTGCAATGCTTCTAAAAATCTCACTAATAGTAACAAATAATGTCGACAATTTGAAAACAGCCGGAATTTCCAAATAGCCTACAATAAACTGAAAACATAGATTATTTTTTTGCACAATTCTTATTGTTAGTCTTATTCAGGCTAACTATAACAATTGTACATGATCCTTCAGAGTTAAAAAAAATATTATTTTAACAATTTTTACTTGTTTCACTCCACAGTTAATAAGGCTTAAAGCAGCGTTAATGACTTTCTGAGTGGGTTTCTCAATATTGTAATTGCCTATAAAACCAATACCAATAGAAATGTAATTATATTTGATAGTATGAGACCCAACTTGTCTCCAACCTCCACCTTCGTAAACTCTTCCATCTCCACCAATCAGAAAGTTATATGAAATGTCGAACATTCCTGGAAATAGAATAAAGAATTTTATAATTCACTTGAACTTTTGTATGAACTGAGTACTTCAAATAATATACATATACAATTTGAAGGCTTGATGAAAAACAACGTTAAAGTTATCGCCTTATTAAGCAAATCCTTAAATAGTAGAGAATTTAATCTTCAAGAATTTAATATTTATTGCTTCGATTTTAAAATTTATATAAACCGAATTTTAAAATAAAATGTGCACTTTATCTGTACGCTTTAAAAATTTTTACGATAACTACAACAGTGGCATGACACCATATTCCAGTCAAAAATTTATTAAAAAAAACAAATAAAAATCAACAGTAAATTTATTTTGCAGTCAGTAGCAATTTATTAATTACTAGCAAAACAAAATTGCTACACATTTCCAGATTTAGGGAGTTTGTTGAAAATTATTATAATGGTTTATTATATGCGTATTATTCCTTTAGGTACTTGCAACTCAAGAAGAAGGGAAGTGATTATACGTAACCAAGTGATTTAAATCAGATTTAATTGGATACCTGCATGCGACGTCACGCATGTGGGTCGAACCTAATTGGTTTCTGAGTGGACAAATACATCTATTTAATACGATGACGTCACTTGCAGGTATCCAATTGATAAGACATCTATGAACAACATATATTACTTAAAATTTATTCAATTTTCCTAAATTATTTACGCAAAGTTTTAACTACCAAAATGAGGTAATTTTAGCCTATAATAGCTCTTTTTTAAGAAAATAACACTTTATTATTGGAAGAACGAAATGAATAGCAGAATAAATATTTTATTCGAAGAAAATATATATGGGTGCAGAAAGTAACTCGTGAATAATTTCGCAATTCACAAATGAAAGATAAATGTAAGTATCTTTCAGCAGTCTTAAAAATTTTAGTTACCACTCATTAATTTTTTCCAGGGTGTGGGAGTCCTGTAATATAAATACACTAATTGAAACTAGAATCTCAATATTGTTATTTTGCTTTATCAAAGTGGTATCTAAAAGAAGAAAATCTCCATCAAATTTAAATATAAGAGTTCTCTCCCATTTTTATGGTAAATTTGGTTTTAAAAAAGGAAAATTTAAAATTCCCAGCTAGTATGAAAAGTTTATAAAGTATAAGAAATATATATTTTATATTTCAATTATATTCTAATTTTAGGAATGAATTTGTCACTTAAACGAAGAAAATCTAATAATCACGAATAAAAAGTTTTATTTTTAGGACTATACATTACCATTGTAATCCATGCAGAAATCCTGAATCATTTGGACATTTCGAACGCATTGTGGTTTCGTTCGACAGAATGTGGTTACAGTATGAGCTATTATAACTTTATTGACTGGTGAAACCAAAGTTTTATTGTGAACTATGGGACGAGCTTTCCAATCTTCTCTCCAAACAATTTCAACGCCATCACAGTCTCTTTTATCTTTAAAGAAAAAAACAACATTTTTCTAATTTATGAAAGTATTTAAACATTAAAATTAGATTGTAACATATTTTTTCAATGTGATGTACTGTTTTTATTTCAGAGAAACACAATATGTATTTTGTTTCGCAACTGTATTGTCAAAGTATCGCAAATTGAACAAGCATATTTTTTGACATTTAAACTGCCCCGAAATTACGAATAATTGATTTTGAAGGATGGAAGTGATTGGTCTTAAAAGCAATTTTTTAAAAAAAATATTGGGAAATAAATAAAAAAATGGATTAATAATTAACGATTAATGAATATCGCAACATTAATTATTTATTTATCTCCAGAACACATCCCACAGCAAATTTAAAGTAATTAACAAAAGCAGTTGAAATAATTAACATAAATTATTTTTAAAAAATATATGTTGCTAATTTATATTTTTCCACCAAAAAATAATTAAATAATACAAATAACAGGGCTGTCAACTTTCAATGCTTTCTGGGAAAATTCCTTCCAGTGGTAGCAAAGTTTATGTTTTAATATATTTTTCCGTACCACTACCTGAGAATAATTCAAAAATTTTCCTAAAAATCCACATCGTTGTGTTTCCTTTGTGGTAAAAATTCGCAAAAAGCGTAGCAAGTTGACAGCACGACATACCTATAGTGCTGTATATTTACCAGAGGGAAAGTAAGTAGTGATGAATGGTTTATATTTAAAATTGTTAAAGCTTATTTTATTCCTCATAAAAGGCAGCTAAAAATATAGTGGTTTCACTATCAATGTAATCTCTTTTTTTAATTTTCAGCCCTGATATTGCGTACTGAACTTGACATGTCAATGCTGATGAGCACTAGAAACCGATTATCGCAATTATATTGAAAACTTATCGACAGAATAGTAAATTAAATACAAGTACAATAAAATAATAACAGTAATTTAATAAAATTTTCATTGGTTCAAAAAGTGATGATGATATTGATACATTATTTAGATTAGAATTTGATAAGATAACGATAAAAAACCAAAGTAATTTTTCTCTACTTAAATTACCTTTTAATGACGTAGTAGCGCAAAGAATTTCCAAAAATATTATGAATGATATCTTACTCATCATTATGAATTCTGCAAAATAATAAAACAACATATAAGCAAAATAATAAACACTTCAGTAATTATGATTGAAAAAAGTAATTTTGTTCATAAATCACTATCACTGTATATGTTTTGAATATAGTAACTTTTTCATAGAAAAATCCAGGAGCCGAAATTATTGAAAAACTCTATACTAGAATACTGATAGATTCATTCATTTGAAAAGATAATTCATGATATAATCCCATAGAAATATTACAAACACAGTTCGGAAGAAACGTAACAAAATTCTTCAAGTGATTACAAACATGTTTCAGAGACATCATTATTGAAATGTTTCAAGAAAGTGCTTACAGAACCATTTCCCTGGTGATTCATTTCAAATATTTCAAAACAGATACTTGAGAGCAAGCGCAACATCTGAAGTTAAAACAGTACGTTTTGAAGTCGTAACTTCCATTAATTCACACTCACGCTGCTACAAATTTTAGAGCGTGTGGTGCCCTGATATCGTTCGAATTTGCTTCAACAAAAACTATATCTTCTAAACTATTTCGGGGGAAAAAGGAAAAAAAAGGGAAAAGAAAAATTAAAAAAAGAGCGACTGAGAGAGAGAAGAAAAAACCTTTAGCAAAACCATTTTATGTCTAGCTCATTCTCTCGGAAAAAAATTCTCTGTGATTATAAAGACCAGAGGTCGCCAAAGTGGTCTATATAGACCCCCAGGGGTCTATTTAACAAAAGCGGGGGTCGATCTGAGACAGGGGGGCGAATGGGGGTCGATCCGAATCGGAAGGGTAGATTGTGGGTCGAAAGGAAAAACAGTTCTCAATACGCAAATCACACATACCTAATTAAGTATGTAAAATTTGTGAATTTTTTTTATAATTGACTCAATATCAGTTTCTTTATAAAACATAAATTAATAAACATATATTTATTGGGGTGAAACAAGTATTTACGTACCACCGCGTAGTGGCACGAACTCAGCGCAGTTTATAAGTCATATGCATATGTGCGCTTGTTCAAATGTCACGTGTGACGAGCATTGACGCTACAAATGCAAATATCATACGCAGTTTCAGCTATCTTTGCAAACTGTGTTGAATATTTGCAATGTCATTATTAAAACTTTTATAGTTTTGGATAATTAGTTATTGTTTCGATAAAACCATTCGTTTGGTTTAGATATCAATTTTAATTATCAATGCACAAAAAAGAAGGTAAGCATTAATAATATGGATTAGTACAGCCCGCGACAAAACTATAGCACACTTTGTATTTTTTTACAAAAATTGCAAAATTGACCAATTTTGACGAAAATTAAAATTGGCCAATTTTGAACCCAATATAGCGAACCTTGCAAAAAAAAAAAAAACATCTGGCACACCCATCTCATTGATCATGAAGCAGTAAATCTTTAGTTACTTTACTTTTAATTTCAATATTAATATATTTTTCATAAAACTATTGTTACACAATGTATTATTACTTTAATAAATGTTTAAAATCATAAAATAAATGTACAAACACAGTATCTAATAGAGTTTTATTTTAATTAACAGAAAATTACTTTTGTGGGGGTTGATGGAGATTTCGAAAAATTATGTAGGGGTCGATGATCAAAAAAGTTTGGTGACCCCTGATCTAGACCTATTAATATGACTTTTCCGACAGAGGAAATAGCAAAGAATATACGTAAAATTTTTAAATAAGGCAGAGTTTTTTAATTTTTTTTTTATCTCTTCCTTAAATAAGTTAGACAGGCCTGTATAATAGCGTAATTTCTTCCTTAAACTATATCACATGATATTATAGATCAATTTTCATAGAAAAAACAGCCTATTAAGTTGCATTAAATATGCACAGCATTATTTTTTAAAGTACCTAAATTATAGTTCAACGTTAAACCGATTATTCTAGAAGTGTAGCAGACTCCTAGATGAGAGATTCAAATTGCATTTTAACACGTTGAATGCCACAGGGGTCACCGGTGACCGGCACTGAGTTTGTTCATAGCGCCACGGGGGTCACCGGTGACCGGGGAAGCAAGATTATTAGAAACACATAATTTGAGTAAATTTTTATTACTTTTAATTTTTTAAATATTATTATCGTTACTATAATGGTTTGAAGAAATTAATGCAATATGGACAAAAATAGTTTTATTTATATACATAGAGATGCCAACTTGTTCCGGACAGCGAATAAATATTTTCAAGTGGTAGTTTATTAATTGTGATTCTTGGTTTAATAAATTCAATTTGGTAGATTTTTATCTATCACTATTTCTAAACAGTTTGTAGGCTTATATAATTCACCACTTTTTTCACCTTTTTTGGCAATTTATGTAAATCACCGCTCAAGTCAGTATATACCTCAAATCACGTTTATATTTTTGTAAGTGTTACCACAATGTCACAAAAACAAAATGTCTTATTCACTGCATAATTTTCATGATGTATGGGGTAGGGGCCGCTGCTCGGCCCAGGCACCCAATTTGTTTTAAATAAAGAAAAGAAAAGACACCTTTTAAATAACTAGCAAAATCTGTCTAATATTTACAAATTAAGTTCGTAGTTATTTACCGTTTGGTCAGACGGGCAAGCCATGTACAATTAGCGTGGAATTCAACGTGTTAAGAATTTGAATTCAAATTTGTCACAAACATTTTAGAAACTGAGGTTCAAATAAGTTGTCAGTATGCTGACAGTCTTACGTGAAATTGAATAATTGGAACTATTTTTGAAATCCCTTGGGTACCATTTTCGTCTGCAACTATTCTGTTAACTATTTTGACCTTAAATCACTGCTCAAGATGAGAATTTTTTGCTGTTGTTCAACTACGCGTGACTACGAAGGGCATACCTCCATTTGAAAAGGTAAATAAACTATAAACTTTAAATGATTTATTTCGCAAGAAAATTTTTAAACTATTTCTATCCCAAGGTGAATATATTTGTTTTAGTTTTTCATGTGATAGAGGAACGTGCATATACCATTACTTGTTTATCACCATATTAAACACTCATTTATCATTTAAATCAATATTTTCTTACTAACTACAACTCATGATAATATTAGGAAAAAAAAATAATTATTTTTTCCTTTTAATATAATTTTTGCTATTGGTATATATTGTAACAGCTCTTATTGGTAAACATTCTGGTTTAAAATTCCTTTACAGACAAAGAATTAATTATTTTTGTGTTTTCAAGACATAAGATATTGATGTTGTTGAGAAAAATCAATGTAATATAAACAAAGACTATTCTACAGATAAAAAATATTTTTTTTTCCTCAAACATACCACGATATGGATGTTTTTAGAGCTGCTACTTATTCAGAAAACATAAAGAACAGGTAGTAAAAATATTTCCTCTCTACACTGTAACTAATTTTGGTGTAAGATTGCCACCAATTTCGGTGTTGAGGTAAGTTAAATACATTTTAACTTTACAAACTGGAATTATCATGCAAAAAATTATGTTAAGTTGACGAAATAACAATTGTTTTAAAAAAAGCGTACATATATTGCAGTATAAATATTAGTACTACATGGTTTGAGAAAATGAATGTAAGTATAATAATAAAAATGTGTATGTTTTTTTAATGAAATATTTTCGCAATGAAATCAATAATATAGTATGTAATGATCCATAAATAAATTATTATGAGCATGAAAATATGTGTTGTTACTAAATAAGCAAACAAAAAATGAAAAATATCAGTAAATAAAACTATAACAGTGAAGAAGAAAATAAAAAATGTGACTGTATGCATAACAAAAAATTTAGTTTACTTCAACACCAGAAATGGTGGCAACTATGAACCAATATTTCTGTACAGTGTACCTTTTCTTTGAGAAAAGTAAGCAATCCGTAACTACCACTACTTAATAATAGTTAAAATTTGAAAATAAATTTTTACAAATTGCTATTGTTGTTGTAAAATTAATTTGTAAAAGTTCCCAAAGATTTCATATGTTGTAGCTGTTAATATATAGTAGCAACTACGAATAGTTTATTTTTCTCGAAAGAAAGGTAAAAATGATATATATTTTTACTACAAGCCATTTGTCTTTTCAACACACAATACAAAATCTTCAATTCTTTTCAACACATAATGCAAAATTAAGTTCAGTTCTTCATAATGTTGTTAATAAACATAAATAGTTTTATTTAATTCTGTGTGAATTGTTAATGTCATTTAGGAAATATTTTTTAAACGTGATAAGTGCAAGATATTTCCACCATTTTATTCTTTTTATTTAAGAATTTTAAAGGAGATTATTATTCTTTCTTCGTTTTTTTACGATTTGTATCTGCCTTCTGATTTGCGCCATTTTATACTACGCTTCGAAACATTAATCATATTTAATATATCAGTAAGAATTAGGTCCTCATAATACAGAACTGTTATTTACCCAAAAAGTAGAAAAAACTGATAGTAAAACTATTTTATTTCTATCCTATTTTATAGAGCAGTAAATAGTGAGGAATAATTTAGAATGGTAAAGACTTTCACATTTACTATTTTCACTTTATTTTTTAAATAATCGCGGCTGAACAGATTTCATGTGTAAATTTATGCATTACGTTAATGTGTGGAATTTTTTCAACTTTCAAAAACGAGTAAGAAATTAAATGGTTTTACTGCCAGTTTTTTTTCTTTTGGGATCTGCTGAAAATTTAAAATAATAAAGCGCAATTGTTTGTAAATTGTTAAACTGCGACAATTTTCATAAAACTTATCTCAATTTTAAAACAAATGAGATAGTTAGATAATATAAAGAAGATTGATATAAAGTAAAAATATACACTATAGTGGATTGAATGCAATAGAGGTCACCGGTGGAGCCAAGATTATTAGAAACACATAATTCGAGAAAATTTTTAATTTTTTTATATCATTATCGTTACTAAAACGGTTTGAAAAAATTAATGCAATATAGAACACACAAAAATAGTTTCATTTATATACACAGCGATTCCAACTTGCTCCGGACAGCGATATTTTCAAGTTTGTAGTTTATTAATTGTAATTGTTGGTTTAATAAATTCAATTTAGTAGATTTTTATCCACCACTACTTCTGAACAAATCGTATGCTTATATAATTCACCACTTCTACCATGCTAAACCTTTTAAAAACTAGCAAAATCTGACTTATATTTGCAACTTTAGATTGTAGTTATTTACCGTATGGCAAGACGAGAGAACCATGTAAAAATAGAGTGGCATTCAACGTGTTAAAATGAATAATGATTAATTTTTTAATCAGATACTAATACTTGACGCATTTTTTTAACATTTAATTTTTTTTTAGTTCAGATGTATATGTCATATATATTTTAAGCTATAATTAATATTTCTGTCTATTTGTAAACAAATTAATATTTCTGTCTATTTGTAAACAAATTAATATTTCTGTATATTTGTAAACAAAATTTTAACCTCCTTTCTTTTGAAACTTTAAATAATTGATTGAGGTTGGCTGGAAGTAGTTGCCAGACGTGGATTATACGGGTAAGGGTTTTACTAACCTATGTACGTATCCGCGTCTGGAAGGAAAGAAAAAAAAAGTTCAGATGTATTTAACTTTGCAATGTTATCATTAGTCCGCAAAAGGTTTTTCAATACCAATCATTTTAAATATCAGCTGCATTAAAATAAAGTATCAAAAATAAATGTAAAAAGTATCGACACATATTTAATAATACATATGCATATTTTTAAAGAAACATATTTTCTTGAAAAAATTTTAATTGTTATAAAATTAATTTTTACAGAAATGCTAAACCAAAGTTAACTTCCTTTAACTTGTTAAACGCTAATGCTTCATTCTTGAGTCACATGAGCACCTTGATTCCGAATCATTCTTTTTTTGGTTGATTACTCAATTCTTATACAATTTGAATGCCTCCTCGGCATGAATTGACGATCACATGTCGGTAAAAGAAAAAAACATTATAGTTATAGATAAGGCATTACACCCTTTTTTTAAAAACATTCAAAGCTTTGATATTAATTGATCTTTTGTTTAGAATGTTCTTTTCGATATATTTTTTTAGATTATAATATATTTCTTTGAGTAATTTACATATTCTAGTATTTTGTAAGCAAAAATATAGAAAAATGTCAATACAGTTTTGCAGCTGTACCCTCTTACATTCGAAAGCCGACTATTCAATAATGTCGCATATGATAAAGTCAATATTAAAAGAATTTTAAATTTCAGATTATGTAATTCAATAATGAATATGAATTTCAAACATTTCACCCAACTTTTTCAATAGCTTATTTAATTTTTAGTGATAACAATCATTCAGTTAACTCTAAAAGTATTCCGAGTAAATAGTACTAATACTTCGTTTGCTACTTACTTTGATAAGAAAAAGTAACGTAAACGTGGTCTGTTATATTTATTTCAAATTTCTTCAACGCAAACAGACATGTTGCAGATAAATTTAAATTCCAAAATCACTTTATCATCATAAAGTAAATAAAATACACGAACTTTAGTCAGCTATCTTTTTACTGCTCTTACAATGCCAAAAATATGGGAAAACCCTAACTGTGACAGAACAATATGACGTAGCACCGTTCTTTGTTTTGACGTATAATAGCGTGCCAGAATGGATGACTAAAATTTTATCAGATACATCCGCTTTCCTTGTGAAAGTAAACTAACGTGAATATTTTATGAAATTAACAATAAACTACGCTTTAGAATATATATATATATATATATATATATATATATATATATATATATATATATATATATATATATATATATATATATATATATATATATATATATATATATATATATATATATATATATATATATATATATTCAGAACTTTTTCTTATAGATAAGAATAAATAATGATGGAAGGGTCATAATTAAAAATACTAAAAGTTTAATGGTTTAAGATTTTACCTTACTATTAGGGGAAATAAAATTTCGAATAAAATAGTGATGTTGATAAAATGTTGATAAAACGTGATAAGTTGTTGATAAATATTGATAAATGTTAATCAATGTTGATAAAACTTTGTCACGAATGTTAAATCAGAATGGACAAATGTCTTATGAGGTGGTCGGAAATTTTAAAGGTTTTAATTTCGCTTTAATTTGAACACGGTTCATACGCTCATTGAAAAAATTGAAAAGTAGCAGTAATATTAATAGAAATTTTTTATATTATTATGTTTGTAGCTACTAGAATATTTTAATTTCTCTAAGTACATATAGATCCGAAGGTGGCAGATGGAAACTTTTATTTTGATAGAGGAAGCATATATTAAGAAATTTCCAGCTTCTTCATAACAAAACTGATACCAAATATTAATTATTTTCCAATTGAGTACGAACCCTGTTTAAGAGCTAAGTTGGGCAATTTTAATTACATTTTCTTTTGGTAATTATTGGTTGATAGGAATTAGATAAAACACTTCTTGCTTCAATCTTTCTCAACCTCGTTTAAAGTCTTATTGTTTCTAATGCCACTTGGACAAACCAAGCTCGTCAACCATAGTCCTGTGTAAATTAATAAGGAAGCTACATCTTTCGTTTAGCAAGAGAGCACCGCAAGGGTTGAAGTCTGTCTTAGCTCAGAACCACCGGATAGGTGGTAGCATCAATCATTCTTCAGACCACTTCCACAATTTTGACATAGATCTGAAGGGGAAGAAAATTTTCTCCAGATACCTGTATTCATGGTACTGCTCCACGACTGATAACGGGATTTTAAATTCCACCGGTGGTCTTACGAGCACGTATTCGGTGGATCTTAGCGGAGTCGAGAATCGAACCCTGGCCCCCTGCGAACCGGAGTCCGATTCTCTAACCGCTGGGCTACTATAGTTATCACTTTATAATTTTTGTCGACCTGCAGCCACCTGAAAAATGCCGCTTCAAAATAAATTACAAATAAAATTTTTTGTTACCAGCCTTTCTTTCCCCCCCCCCTAGATTAGTAGTAACTCTAGTAAAGTTGAAGTTCTGACTCTTCCCATCACTCTTATAAAAACTCAAAAGATGTCTGATTAAAATACTCCGAAAAATAACATACATCGCGATTCTCAACAATGAATTTTTAGACCATCATATTGCAAAGTTTAAATTGCAAAGTTTTTGTAAAAGCAATAAATTGTGATACCGCAGGATTTAATGACAAAAAGAATGAAGTTTTTGCTGTTAACCTGAAAAAAGACATAAGCCCGCGCCAATGGCTGCTTATTTTTGTAGCCGCGAATCTTTATCCAGAATACAAAACATTTCAATTTTTTTTCACTCCGATTAGCATTCCAGTTGCCAGTTATTGTTAGTGACATAAAAAGAAATGTTTCGAGTACTTAAATATACTTTGACTGCAATTTTAATTGAAAAAAAGATTTAGGGAAAAGAGTGAAAATTAGAAACTGTAGTAAAAAAATACATATAAAATACTTGACGAAGTTAAAACTTTTTTTCTCATTTAGTTTGGGTTTGACATCTGTCATACACGTAACAGAGTGACAGAGAAGTTAAAGTTATGAATCAAAAATATTTTATTGCAAACTAAATACATAAAGACATTACAAAACATTGTAATTTGTAAAATGATTTTACAATAGTGAAATATTACACTTATATGCTTGAAGCTAGTAAACTTTCAGGATAACCTTTTTTTTCTCTTGGCACAGTTAGAAAGGTGAAATTATGAATTGTCCTTTATCAAATCTTGACCGATCACCGGCTTATCGAGGGGTTTACAGTAAAAACTAGACATTCGCCCACCCTTGTAATTTTTCCATTGCCTGATAACTTTGTAAAGCTTTTCTCCCGGAGATTCCGTACAAGCCACATCTCTATGACCATGGATTTCCCGAGTAGGGGTTAGGTAACCCTAAAAAGAAATATTTGATTGTCTTAAAACACATTCTAATAATCCGAGTAATAGTATAATATGTAAGTTAGTATTTGCATTTGAAGGGTGATTTTACACATAAAATGATCAACACTCAAAATTTTTAATTCTCATTAAAATACTACTACACCAAAGCCAAAAAAGAAAATGATAATCTGACAATAAAAATATTGGTTTTTTATTTCTTTTTCGACAGTAAACTATTCCAAAGTACCACCACTAGAGTTTTAATCGACGAAGTTAAAATCTTTTAAAAGTAATTATAACTGTTACCAAAAATTTTTGCGTCCCTTTTTTGAGAGAGGGGTATCCCATATTATTAATAAATAAACATTTATTTATGAAAGGAAAAAATAAATTGAATATCATTTTTAGCCAATACAATCTTATGCAAGAAAACATCAGAAAATATTAGCAGAAATAAACTAAGTTCGCGAGTTCAATTATTGAGTTGTTACTTCTTCACGATTGTTTACATCACCAAAGTTCCGTTGCCGCTATTGATTGTGGTAATCAGTTAGAATAAAATTTTTAACTTCAAAGGTATTTATAATTTAGTAATATTTTTTAGTAAATTTTATAAATTTCAATGAAAGATACATAAAACTTTAAAGTAGTATCGTAGGCAGTGTTTTTTCTGCAGAAACATTCAGTGTACTTAATAATCTTGACCGCTTCATCAAAACATTCAAGAATTAATTTAATGATTTAATAAATCTATCAGTGAATATTATGATTGTGCTCATTTTTCATAATGTTCGCTCGCAGTTGTTGACTACTCTGTTAAAGCGTATTGTTTGACTATAAATTACAAGTATTGTAGTTAGTTTAGAATAGGCTCGAAAAAACACTGTTTACATGGTAATTCGCATATGACAGAATTTCACTGCAGCAATGATAAAGATAAAAATTCAAATTTAGTAAGCAAGTTTGCTATGTTAAAACAATTATTAATTAATCGGCTACTTTTTAGTTAAAACCATTACCTTTCAGATTGTTTGAAATTTCACTCACAAGACGAACACTATTGTTACAATATTTAAATTTCCTGTTAAATATATTGTAAAATAATGAGTTGAACATCTTTATTCTAATTTCTTGAATACAGACAGAATTGCATGTTTTTTGATACATGATTAATTATATTAATTTATAAATGATAGCAAATGGTTAAAAAAATAAGCAACAATATGGTCTACATTTTAATTTAGGAAGTTTTTAATAAAAATGTGAACATTTCCTATTGGCTCTATCAGTTTATGCAATGTACAAAAATATTTTGATAGTTAAGTGTCATTATACTTAATCTTTAAAAAGAAAATTAAAAGGTATTGAATTTGATATATTTTTGTATCTGTATACATACTTGAATATTCACTTCAATTGAAAAGGGCTTAAGGGTTTTGAACTATAATTTCTTCTTTTTTTTAAAAAAAATAATTAAGAAGGAATAAAATTATTACTTGAGAGCGGTTATAAATGAAATATTTTTCGATTCTTGCACGGTGATACTGAGATTTTTTAGTGCAGGTATTGTTACGGAAATCTACGCATTAAATTTTAGACATTTTCAAATTAAATGATTTAAGTTTTAAAGAAATATTCAATGCTTAATAGTTTTAAATTTACTTTAACTAATTTAATCTTTTCAATGTTAAGTAACGTAAAGTTTTAAATTTAGTGTTCTCAATGTAAAGTTCAACTTTTTTTCTCTTATAATTTTAGCTTCGTCCGAGGCTACTGGACAATGCAAATGGAAAATAACATTCTGGTTGAAAACGGGGGGCCGTAAGTTCAATCGAGACTGAAAACAAAACAACTAGCGTGTATATGCTGTTAGACTCTCTTTAAATCTGCCGGAGCTGAAAGTTCTCTTATTTGTTGTTGTGTAGAAGTTTGAAGAAAGGCCTATCTCTGTGTGGTGTATGGTTTACACATTGTTAACTGTTGCTGACAATTTTTTTAAATCTTTCAATAAAGCAAAGATTCTTCAGTTTATTGCTCTGAAACATAGTTGAACATAAACAAAAAATTGCAATTGAAGGGGAAGAAAAACTTCAAACTGCATGAAATGATTATAAAGTTTTGGAATTATTTTTATTTAAAAATACTAATAATTAAAATGATTACACATAGTCCAACTGTTGCTTTTTGCAGTAAAAATAATTTTATTTAATGACAAATATGCGTTCTTAAGGATTATCGATATGCTTATATCAAACAATGACGGTAAGAATATATTGCTTTTATAGTTGAGTAAGTTTATTCTGTGTTTTGTTTCAAAATAAAGCAATTAAATTGTGAAATAATGTTTGTCATGATTTGATTTGATTAATTTTTTTATTCTTAACTACTGCATTGTGTAATTTATTCTGCAACTTTGTAATAAATCTTCGGAATTTTAGAAAATGGGGTAGGCAAATATGTGTTCATTAATAAAACTTAATAAGACATAATGCCGGAAATTTTTTATAGTCATGATAGTAATGTTTAAGTATTATGAAATCAGATGTAGTTAAAATTCAGTTTCTTTTAAATTTTCAACATATCAGAAACAATTTTATTTTTATTTTAACATAATTGTTAAAGATTAACTCTAACTTATGAGCATTTATACTACTAACATTGTATTTTTACTTTAATTTTGAATTATTTGGCTCAAATTTCTGATAAGAAGTTTATATATATATATATATATATATATATATATATATATATATATATATATATATATATATATATATATATATATATATATATATATATATATATATATATATATATATATATATATATATATATATATATATATATATATATATATATATATATATATATATATATATATATATATATATATATCCTTAAAATTTAGCTGAACATTTATTTACATTATTGCTAAAGCAAAATATTTAAACCAACGTAGAGTAGAATCTTGTTTAAATTTTCCTCAGTAAGGTTCTTTGCAGAGCAAGTTTTTAAATGCATAATATAGTTTTTTTTTATGACTAATTGATCAATACCAGAAAATTGACTCCAGTGTCTGCTTAATTTTTTAAAATTTATTTTCTGAAAAAGTCTGTTTAAAATGTTTACATATTACACCTGCTTTTTTTTAATCCTATTTATGTCATAAAGCATAATCTATAATCAGTGAAATAAAAGGTATGGAATTGTTCTAAACAAAAATCTATTTCGTTATAACAACGTTCTCAAAAGAGTAATGGATTGTAATCAAATTTTGATCATTCATACTAAAGGCAACTTTTAAAAGATAATGTTAAAAATGTTATTATTTTTTCGTCTCATTCTTGTATGCAATTATATGTTTGTGCAAATTTAATTTGGATTAAACATAATATTTACTGACAGTTTTGAAATTAAAATATTATGTAAATTGTTTGCAAAGATTGTTGGTTTAGTACATAACACCTTTAAATAATTATCGAATTGATGAAAATTTCTGATGTGCTCAGAAAAGTAATTTTTACATTATAAAAAATAATAGCAATTTTCATAATATTAGTTGCTTTAATGATTTCACTCCCTAGAAAAATTTCTACGTTGTGTTTGGGTTCTGTTTTGGTTGTTTTGTTAAATAAAATTTTAGATACTAAAAGAATAAAGCTACGTTGGTATTTCTCCATTTAATTTCAGGGAAAAAGGAAGGGGAAGAAAATATGTGTAAATTTGTTGAAGTAAGTATTTTGAATATTTTGAAATTTTGTTCTTTATTGTGTCAATTATTACAAGAAATGACCACTTAAAAATTGAACAATTTTATTTTAACATTATAGGGGAAAAAATTAAGTTTATATTTCCACTCATTTCAAGTGTAAATGTATAACTTTACAATTATAATATTGTGGTTTTTATTACATAATTTCAGAATATAAATAATGAATGATAATTGTGAAATTACAAATGGCTTAAGTAACGACTTTTATAAACATGTTTTACAAACTAACAAATTAAATTAAAATTTTGATAAGAAAGGCTCATTTCTAAAAAAAAATTAAGAATACATTTTTAAATTAATGATTTTAAAATTATTAATGATATAAAATTCATCAGAAAACCCATTGTATGAAGAAAAGAAGAAAAAAATAGCAATAAAATTTGTAATATAGTATTATTTCTTAATTAAATTTGAAATATACAAAAAAATCAGCTGAACATAAGATATACTTTGGAGTAAGAAGGAGGAAAATAGATGGCTAGCAGAATTCGCTAATATAATTTTATTTAGTATTTCTGTATTGCTAAGTAAATAATGCATAGAAAGACATTATAAAACTATTGTTCTATGCTTTACTGCTTCACAGCAATACAGAAAATTAAGTAAAATTATATCGCCCAATTATTGTGCCACCATCCATATCTTCTTCTTGCTTACTTCAGAAAATAAAAAGCAACGGAAGATAATATCAGAAAATATATAATCTGATATTATATAGCATCAAAACTAATGCAAAATAATATTATCGCCGCCAACGCTAGATAATATTAATTTGCATGGAATCTAATATTATATAATGTAGAGCAAACAGCGACCTCTTGTATCTTTCTAATATTTGAAGTTGTGCAAGATAACGTCAAATTTCACCGATTTTCTGATGTTATCTAATATTAGGTGCTACTTGGGTTGATATTTGAACTATTTTAAGTTGTGATGGGCAACACCATTTTAAATCACATTTACTGAATCAAAAATTAAATGTTAAACGACGAGTTTCGCTACAACTAGAAATAAATCTATTTTTTTAAAAAAAATGTAAGAGTTAGTAGCCAAAAATTTGTTGTCTACTTTCTAGGCTTTTAAAAAGCATTTTCTAAAATATCTACAGCCTTGACAAATTACAACAGAATATCTTTTTTTAAAGTTAGTTTTAAACGCTTATGCATATCTATCCTTATACATGCGTCAGAAGAATTTAAATGGTGTGATATTTAAAAACAACTTTTTGTAAATATGAACCTTTGAATCGTGGAACCACAGAAAAATATTTCTAAAATGGAAAAATTGGTAACACTGCATTACATCAGGTAAAACTAATCCTTAAATCTAACTCGAAAATCGTATCAATTTAAAACTTTTATTTGGTTGCCAAAAAGTTCTGTTTGGTTGCTCTCGAACATAAAATCACACTTTTGAACTAATTATTGGCAACAATCTGGAGTCCATTTATAAGGATGATCTGAAGACTATATTGGCATATGCGTGCACAACACAACCAATTTAGACCGGAAGGCAAATGATGGTAGTAATCAAGAGCCCTTTATTTTTCACTACGTCTGATTCGTGCAGTAGGTGATAGCACTCACATATATTCGGCCCATGCGCCAGCAGTTCATTCTACATAGTTTTGGAAGTTTTATGTAAAAGGAGTTGCATTTTATGGAGGAGAAATGGATGCAGTTAGAATCACTTTATGACACGATAGGAGAAAGTGCAGTCCGATTAAACACTCAGCTTCAATACCGGGAATTGAACTTCCGTCGCAACCGAGGTAGACGAAGGTTTTACCCACCACAACGATTGGGTCACTGCTGATGAAATAGATTATAGCGATAGTAAAATAAAGTTTCAATAAGATTTCGAATACCTCTTTTACACAGGCACTCAGGTATCTCATTGAAGGAACCTTCCATGATGCAAATAAAACTTTTTTAAAACAATGAATATCATTTTTCTTACTTAAATATAATTAAAAAATAAATTACCTTTCTTACTCCACAATCCACTAATCTTAATGCGGCTTGTATCATCGACTTTGTGGGCGCGTCATTGTTAAAGTTTCCCATGAATGCAACCCCATAAGAATTGGTGTTGTAATTAACAGCATGAGCCGCCGTTAAATTCCATCCTCTTCCTTCATAAACTCTGCCATCTCCACCAACTAAGAAACTATAGGCAATATCCCACCAACCTGAAATTTTTAGTAAAAATATGTAACATTAAAATGTAGAAATGGTGCACACGTTCTAAGAACATGTACTAATAAAACATCAAAGCAAAATTCTGCAAATTGGGAAGTTTTGGCGGTTATTAAGTTTAACTGTATTAGTAAAAAAAAGTATTATTTGAAATAAATATTTTTTATTAATTTTTAAGTCTTAGAGTCTCATTTTCTAGCAGCTCTCTTACCACTTAATAATACAAAAAACATTATTTCCCATTGAATATCTATACTTTTATCCTTTAAAATTAACACTTGCTGTGTTGTTTCTATAAGTTAATTTTTTAATCTTTAAATGGGTTTTTTTACGAAGTAAAAAAGTTTGAAACTCATATTTCACACAATTCCCACACGCATAGCAATTTAGAATGTTTAAAATCGTTGGCATTACAATTTGGGTAGAAACGGTGCTCATTACGGGTAGAAACGTTATAGGTTGTTTACGGTAAGAACTTCCCCCGACTCTAAGTCTGAGCCAGTCTGCTGCTATGGAAGCAGGGATAGCGCATTTCAGGAAGGGAGACTTCTTTTCATTCTAAAGCTAACACAAAAGACCGAGAAAAAAGATTACTTTTTTTTCGCCAACCCGAGCCATAACCTGTCCTGAAGAATGACCCCACACCCCTACTTTAAATAGTTATACCTCGTTACCATAGTCACCGCCACGGGCCCAGACAAATGGCTAGGGGAGCTCTTACTTTAGATATACTATACTATTAAAACAGCAAAACAAATTTCAAAAATTGAGAAGTTTTGGCGGTTATTAGGTTTAACTATTAGTAAATTCTGATTTCTCCCCCCCCCCCCTTTGAACTAAATACTTTTTTTACCTCTTTCATCCAAGTGAAGATCTTGAATGAGTTGAACTTGCCGCATACATTCTACTTGTTTCTTACAAAATGCTGTCACTGTATGCAATATGACAACATGGTTCACAGGAAGATTCATTTCTCTCTCCCGAACTGCGTTCCTTGCTCTCCATTGCTTTCTGGTAACTATCTCTAGTCCTTCACAATCATACGATATTTCTAGTATAAAAGAACGAAGAAAAAAATTAAAGTCATAAAAAAGCATGTCTTGAAAGAATATCACTGGTATGACACATTACAATGAAGTATATTGATCTAACATTATTATGGAGGTCAGACTAAATGTGGTAATGAGAACGAGATTAGTCAATTAAAGTTTCGTTAGACATCCAATAAAAAAGTTGGGCGCACTTTAATTCAGCGGCTGCAGTGTCTAGTAAAAATTAAAAAAAAGACAGGTAGAAGATTTATATTTTTGCCTGTTTTTAGATAAAACGAGATCATTTAACTATTGTAGGTCTGGTCTGTTTGGTCTAGCTGGGCTCCTGAGGCCTATTATGGCCCTTTTCTCATTCATTCTATAATGAGAACATAAGCGAAAACAATAGACAGATTACATAAAATCGACAAATAATGGCGCATGTTAAGGTAGAGAAAAAAGAATGGTACTTTGCCATGATAAAAAGTAATAAATAATTGAATGTATGGAAAAATTCAAGACATATTAACAAGTAGGGGAACGAAAATTACATGAAGGAAAAATATTTACGAAAAAGGGAAGAATTAACAAATATTCATAACGTTAAGATCATAAAAAACTTTATTAACTAAAAAGTGTACCTCTGTTAAAGTAGAGACCCGACCGTCCTGGTTATTACCACTTGTGTCGGGTTGCTCTCTATTAGCTACTGTAGCATAATAACAATTTAATTAATAATATTTAGTTCTTAAACTCATAACGGTATTATTCGTAAAGTAAAAATCTAAATATTAAATATTGCATCAGCATTAACGCCAATTTATACTTTTGTTTGATAGTGTAAACTAAATCAACTAGTACATTTTAAATGCTTATACACTGCGACCACTGCTTAAACAGAACTGAAAATGTAAAGAGTAGCAACAATTTGTGTAATCAAATCTAACACTGTGATTAAAAATTAAAATCATTATACCGTATATTTAGATTTACATTCAATTATTAATAGACACTGGAAATATCTTGTTTTCTCTAAAATATTGATGTTTGAAAAAATTTCGGACCGCTTTTTAACGTTTGACTGTATTTTATTCGAATACTAACCGACTCCAGCGACCAACTGGTTCGCCTTTTTAAGCAAGTAGAATTTCAAGTTTCTCGAGACTTAAAATAGTGCAGTCAAAAATTAAGACAAATTAAATAAATCTCAAGACAATGATTTTCATTTGTAAAGGTTTTTAGACCATATTTGCTTCCAGAATGAGGTTTTTCGATTACCTTCAAAGCAGAGGACTTATAATCAAAGCAGAGGATAATTCATCCGGTTTAGCAAACACTTAAAAGCATTGAAACTACCCCAGAAGTTTTAGCTCCCCACAATATTTTAAGTGGTAGCGAAATAACAAGCATCGAAACTTTAATTAAATTTTGCTTTCACTTCAAATTTTAATGGCACGATTATCTGGTTTCATATGTTTGTCTAGATTGTTTACATATACTGGAGGCCAAAATCATTGTAAGCCTATTTATTAAATTAATAATAAAATACTAGAGCTTCAAGTTTATTACCACTTGAAATTTGAGAACAAAAATCCTATCCGAGTTGTTTTTAATGTAAGTGCTATAAATTTTTACCCCATTCATAGCATAACTCTTTATATGTGTTTGAGTTATCGAATTACCATAATGATCAAGAATGTTTTGTGTTTACTTTTGAAAAACATGAAATACATTTATGACAAAAATTTATAAATCACTATAATAATTTTTAAGGACCACTAGACGTTCTGACAAATGCATTTAACATAATATTTTTCTTGAAGTGCTAGCAAACTTCATGCTTTACCTTCTGGTTTACAATGATTTTCATCCCATCCGTAGCATAACTCTTTATATGTGTTTGAGTCATCAAATTATCATGGTGATCAAGAATGTTTCATGTTTACTTTTGAAAAACATGAAATACATTTTATGACAAAAATTTTTAAATCACTATAATAATTTTTAAGGATCACTAGACGTTCTGACAAATGCACTTAACATAATATTTTTCTTGAAGTGCTAGCAAATTCCATGCCTTACCTTCTGGTTTACAATGATTTTCATCCCATCCATAGCATAACTCTTTATATGTGTTTGAGTCATCGAATTACCATGGTGATCAAGAATGTTTCATGTTTACTTTTCAAAAACATGAAATACATTTTATGACAAAAATTTATAAATCACTATAATAATTTTTAAGGATCACTAGACGTTCTGACAAATGCACTTAACATAATATTTTTCTTGAAGTGCTAGCAAATTTCATGCATTACCTTCTGGTTTATAATGATTTTCATCCCATCCATAGCATAACTCTTTATATGTGTTTGAGTCATCGAATTACTATGGTGATCAAGAATGTTTCATGTTTACTTTTCAAAAACATGAAATACATTTTATGACAGAAATTTATAAGTCACTATAATAATTTTTAAGGACCACTATGTTCTGACAAACGCATTTAACATAATCTTTTTCTTAAAGTGCTGGCAAACTTCATGCTTTACTTTTTGGTTTACAATGATTTGGACAACTATGACATATAAACAAACAGTAAGAACTGATAATAGTGCTGTTAGGTTTTTAAAACATCCGTCTCCAATGTTCCAATTCTCGAAGTACATCTTTTTGTTAAAAAAAAATAGTAAATTGATTTAGTTATTTATTTCGTGACGTTAAGGAGAGTGTGTATTGTTAATATAAACAGCCTCATATCAATCTGAAATCTTTCCATTGCGATTTCTTTTAAACTAAAGGTTGTAGCTTCTCCTTCATCATCATCATCAGCACTATAGCCAGGTGCAAGGCAAGGCTTTCTAACTTTGCTTCCTCCATGCAGAGAGGTTAGATACAAGATTTTGCCTTCTCTCTACTTTTATATCTTTGATATCTTTCTCGACGCATTCAAGCTTATAAATATTTGCTTGTATTATTTGGAAAGAATTTCGTTTCGAAACTGTTTCGAATTAAGATGTTAGTAGTTGTAATTGGTTGTAATCGCCATGGGAAGGTAAATTGTGGTATTTGTAGACTCAGAAACCAATCAGGTTCAACACACATGCGAGACGCCACTTACAGGTATAAAATTAAATTTGATTTAAATCAAGTAGTAAGGCCTAATCACTTCACTTCTTCTCACGTTGCATGTATTCAATCGAAGTTTAGTAGTTTAAAAGAAAAAAAATTAATATTAAAAGCAATGAAAAAAACGCGTGTTTGTTATTCAATAAAATAACAAAAACATTTTATCTTATCAAATTGATCACAACCACATTCATAAATGATGAAAAGCCGTATAATCTTTTCATTAGTTACATCATCTAACATCAAAACAATATTAAAAGACACTTTACGAACATAACAATAATTTGAGGACACTTTACGAAACATTAAAAGAAAATAAACCTTTAGTTGATACTCCACTATTTATAATTACAACAATTAAGACAAAATGAGTCCATGAGGAGAACATCCTGCAAAATACACAAACTATTAATGTGGAATAAGCTTGGAAACAAGAAGTAAAACATTTTACTAAAAAACTTTGAGATATCTGCATCACAAGTACAGAATTTTTTATTTTATTTTACCTATTATTTGCTGGCCTAAAATTGAGTGATGCAAAATCATAGCTCACGAATCTGCTCGACAAATCACATGATCTAAAATCAAAATTGAACGATGTTAATAAACTAAGACTTATGCAAAACAAATTGCTTTGATGAAAATATTTAATGATATTATAAAATACTTAAGGAGTTTAAATACATTTAGAAAAGCGCGATTTATTTTAAATGTATTAAAAAGACTAAAATAATTTTTTCAAAAAAAATTTTACATAAAAAATTAAATATGGAAAGAAAACAAAAACATCTACAAAGAAATTAATACATTCGAACGAGAAATTCACGTCAAAATAAAAAACTAACATTCAAATACATTATGATGATTGTTGCTTTATTACAAATCTCATTGCAAAGGAAGATTTCTGAAAGTTAATGAATTAATTATCATTAGTTCAGAGATCATTATTAAACCATTTAAAAAATATTATTGATTTAAATTTGTGTAGAAAAAGTATAATTAGCTGTAACTTTTATTAATTTTAAAATTTTTAGTCTCAAACAATTTTTGAAGTTATACTTCTTATGCGACTTTCAACAAGGTTGCGTTAAACATTTAACGCTACATTTTTATTGGCCGGGAAATCACGTGGTATGATCCAGTTTTCTCCCTCATTCATTTCCATATTGTTTGGTTCTCACTAGCATAAAAATAATAAAAGTCATAAAACTTTTGTTTTTCTATAAATATTTTTTTAGTTTGTTCTGATACACATATAATTTAATAGGGAGCAGGAAAAAGAGTCGTTGAATAGAACTAGTGACCTTTCTACGACTGCTGATTCTTCTACAATTAACGTCGCAGGTTACGAAGTTTAACTTCTTCCGCGCGGAGGGACTCCACGCACTTTTTTTTTCTATCTTACAATACACTTTTTAAACACCCGAAGTCAAGCATTACTGGCTGTCGTAAGTATGCTGGTTGGTGACCACTTTGATCAGCCTGCGTAGCTACCAAAGCGGGGGAGTCATCCTTCTGCGGAGGATCAAAATTATTACGGCATGTCGTCGGATCATCCTCAGGGATGTTTGCCTGACTGTCGGTGTCGTAAACAGGCCATTGCGCAGCTCAAGTGCGACGTAAATAAAAAAAAAAAATTACTTTTTCGACACAATTGCTTTGTTCTTTAAAAATGAACTAACAGCTAACTATTTTTACAGTACAGGTTCATAATAAACATACTAATAATTAAGGAAATAAACGTTTTTAAACATGAAACCTTGGTTTTAAAATAAATTTTTACAGTTGAAGTTTACCTTTTTGACTACTGCAATAGGGCTTCTACGGTCTGGAAATAAAGGAAGTGGCAAAAATGTTTCAAAATGCTGATAAAAATGGGAAATGTTTTGATTTCACTTTCATTTGAGCAGAGGTGTATCTATGGAAAGAAGCTCTTACTGGCGCCTTTCCTAAAATATTAATATTCTCTTTCTTTTTTTAAATGCAGTACGAAATAAAAGTATAGTTTAAAGTATTTAATTATTTTGGTAATGTTGCAAGAAAGATTGCATTGTATTTTAAAAAAAATAGATTGATAAATAAATAAATATATTTATTTAACAATAAAATAGTCTCTTTTTAATCACTATGCATTCACGTGTATTCGAAATCATCACTGGTTAGAAATAAAAAGACCTGTTTTATCACATTTATAGAAAGTTCTATTGCGTTTTTTTCTATTGTCAATAAAAATTCTAACAATTTGTTTAATTAAGTACAATTATATTTTAAAGTTTCAGAAATATAATTTGGAAGCAAAAATACGCACACACAACAAATGTAGCTCTGAGTTAAGGAAGAACTATAACATACCGGATGATTACCCAACATTTTCAACAGATCACCCAACTTTAAAACAGAAGGAAATTAATTTTTTTTAAAAATAATCACGCTTTACTAAGATCAAAACAATAAAACCATCGCGATATAATAAATTCATTAAAGATCACAATGTTAATAATTACGATTTGTTATGATAATTTCAAATAAAATAGCTACAATCAAATGATATATTTCGGTAAGTTTATTTACTGTTCAATTAAAAAAAACAATGCCCCTCATATAATTAAGTTTTACAAACATTATATAATAACAGATAATGAGAAAAAATATACACATATTTACATACAAAACACTAGAATTAATAGCGACAATAATACATTATTTAATGAGAAATAAACTAGAGGAAGTTGACGTTTTAGTTTAAGAATATCAAAAAATAATTCATTTGCTAACAGTAAAAATAAAAGGCAAAAAATAAAGAAATAGACCAGAATACAATTCTGGTATATTTAATAAAATAACAAATTTTGAAAAATTCTCTTCACAATGGAACAAATTTAAGATAAAGCAAAATATTAAACAGATTTGAATTATAAATTTTTAGACGTTCAGTGCGCAAAAAAAAGGGAAAAAAATAAATAAATAAACGGACCACTCTGTTAACTTTTGATCTGATAATCAGATCTTCACTTTCTTCTAATTTGGGGTTGACTTAAAATATGATAATTAATAGGTGCAAGGACTATATTTTAAGTTACCAAATCAGATACTAAAACTTACTTTCTCTGAACTTTTCGACGGATTTGGATTTCTGAACCCCAAAATATAAGAGGTAGTCGCAATCTGAGAAAGTAAGGCGAGAGCTTTTCAAGCAAATAGAAATGTTTTCTTCTCACAATTATAAAGGTCGTTTATAATTGTGTAAATTGTTAAAAAATAACTTTTAGTAAATATTTATTATTTTATTTAATAATAATCGTAAAAAATTTTGAATTGTAAGGCATGCATTTTTTACATTGTTTTAAAAGAAGGTAATTTAACTTGGTAAAATACAATATTTCAGCAAAATTAATCGAACAGTTAATGAGAAATCAAATTTAAATATCCGACTTTTTAAAAATTCGATTTCCCAGAAATACGAACTCCATATTCGAACTACATGAATTTAGACCAACCAGCAGAACAGGTTTTTTTAATAAGAAAACTTTTTAAAACTAATCAAAATTAATCAGATTTAAATGTTGTTTTTAGGAGGGAGAAGAGGAAAGGAAAAAGAGAAATATAAATTATTGGAATATTTCAGGAGAAGATGGCTTTTTGCATCTTTATGAAAATACATTATAAGAATGCCTATGCTTCATAACTAAACAGGCTCTAATTTTTCAGTATATAAGATGCTTATTGTTTTTTTTTTTTGTGATTGTCACTATCTTGATAACTTTTTGTTCGAGTTACTAAACTGTTGTAATGATTGGTTATAAACTACATATTATAACCTTAATATTATTTTGTTAACATTTTACTCTAATTATAAGAAATAAATATAAATGGAGAACACTTTATGAATCCTTTTAAAAACAGTATAATTTTTTTTCAAGTAATATGATATGGAGTGACATAAATGTAATGTAAGTGATATATATTTTAAAAGACTTACAAAATTGAAAAAAATAGTATTTATTTAATCTATATTTTTTTTAAAAAAAGGACGAAAATGGCAATCTGAAATAAAAGAAAAGATATAGGAGAAAGATTTACAAAATTTTCCTCCCGAAAAATATGGCAGCGTGTTCTATAACTCGAAGGCTGATTGATAAATATTTAATAAATATAATTTAAAAATTCAAAACAAACATGTCTTTGAAAATTTCTTTTTTTTTCACTTTATAAGTAGAAGGATTAATTGAAATTTACACTTAAAGCAATAAAATATAATAGAGATTGTTAGTGAATAATACTTCTATGACGTAGAGTGTTTAAACTATGCAATACGGGAACTTAAACGTAAAGTGGTATCTAAAAATATAGGAAAATCTTTCTAGCGACAACTACAACTATTACATTTTTCCAATAAGCCTAGTTAATTTATTACATTTACGTTACAGCAGTAGCGTAAAGCAGAGCTGCAACATTCGGCGGTTTTTGGAAAGAAGAAAAAATTCAAGCAAATTTTATGTTTTAATGTATAATCCTTTGTTTAGTAAATTTTATTTAATGTTTACATCAGTCTTTGTTCAGTGCAAATGGTAAGCAATGAACTTATCAATAAAATAATAATATATAAATTAATTCATAAAAATACTAATTTATAATTAATGTCATTCATAAAAACACTCATTTTTTAATCTTTAAAAAAAGGGCAATTTTTTTGTGAATTTATTTGAATTTAGCATTTAATCAATTGTATTTTGTAGAAACAAGATACCTCTGCCTACCATAGTATATTAATAATATAAATATTTATATTCAGGTCAGAAGTCCTACATAGAGAATTTATAAAACTAAAGCGGTAGATTCCAGAAAGCATTATGTTCCACTATATTTCTTACATGCGTAATTTTAATATATAGACCCACTTTATATGGTTAAATGTAATGGGTTACAGATTGAAAATGATTTATGTAACTTATTTATTTCAATTATCGGGTCACACTAAACAAATTAATTTTATAGAGTATAGCAAAATATGACGTTACAGAAGTTCAATTTCGTACTATTTTACACATACCTGATAATTTTAAAAACTCTCTGAATGTAAACTATCAAAACATTAATTGTATCGTGATTACTATTTATTAAATATTTAGACATTGAAGTTCTGTAAATAATTAAATAAAACAGTAGACGACATTCAGATAAAAAATTATATTCCTTTTGCTGGTAGGGGGGAGAAGTATAAGTTCGATGCTAACACAAACTCTAAAATTCTTTTTGTCTTTGAAACTCTCTTAAAAACTGCATCTGAAAAATAAGAGTTTACGATTCTCTTTTTCTAACTAATAAAGGGAGGGGTGTCCAAAATCATCAAAAACATGCTTACGTAATGCCTGAAAGAACATTGGTTTAAAATAATAGTTTTCTAAATGAGTGAGTGAATTTCTGACATCATTGTAACAATCAATTAAATAATTATAAACAAAGATACTTTTTACGAAGCACTTATTAGAAGCAGAGAGCATATATTTACTAAATTATTCTTCCATGATCGAAGACAAAAATGAAGGCGTAGACGAAATGAACGAGTTGAACGTGCTGTTATCCTGCAATGTTGATATGGGAATTGAAAGACACAAAGAAAAGCAATAAATGACGTCAGGAATTTCATTACCCAAGGAGAAATCATTGAAACAGAGGTTGTTGTAGTAAATGAAAACGAAGTTGTTTCCCGTCTGGCTTTCGTAATGCGTATGAAATATTGCTAAAAGTGAATGGGATCTCGAAATCGCTAACTACGTGATGCTGAGAAAAAGTGTCGAAAGTTGGAGAGCATCAGAAAAATCGGCATATTTCGTTCGGAAAAGATGTTTGTTTTCATTAAGTAATAAAATTTTTATGTTTCGATTGTCGTCATTTTTGGGGAATTCCTGATACTACTCCTCGAAAACCAACTTTTTAAGTGGGTATATATATATATATATATATATATATATATATATATATATATATATATATATATATATATGTATATATATATTTATACATATACATATATATATATATATATATATATATATATATATATATATATATATATATATATATATATATATATATATATATATATATATATATATATATATATATATATATATATATATATATATATATATATATATATATATATATATGTTTGTTTCTTTTTAAATGTTGAAGAAAATAAGCTGTGTTCACATTTCGAAGTGTGTTGTGGTGGTCTGAACGACACTATGCATAATCAATATTTTGCATTCGAAGTTAAGAGAATTAGACATGTGTATCGAACATGTGACTTCATTTGCATTCTACAAAGATTTCCATTATGAAATCTAGATTTCAAGATGGTGGCCCAAGGCACCGAGTCGAAGAAATAAGTTCAATATTGGAGGAATTTTTTTATTGTTAGTTACATAAAAAGAAATGTTTCAAGAACCTAAAATATACTTTGGTTGTAACTACAATGGGAAAAAGACTTAGGGAAAAAAAATAAAAAGTGAAACTTGTAGTATTAAATACTTGAGTATTAAAAACATACATACTTATTACATACAAACTTGTAGTATTAAATACATATTAAATACTTGACGAAGTTAAATTTTTTTTATTTTCATTTAGTTTGGGTTTGACATCTGCCATACGTGTCAATATGCAACAGAGTGACAGAGAAGTTAAAGTTATAAATCAAAAATATTTTATTGTCAACTACATGTATAAAGACATTATATACTACAAAACATTGCAATTTGTAAAATGATATTACAACAGTGAAAAATTACACTTCAATGCTTGAGGCCAGTAAACTTTCAGGATAACCTTTTTTTTTCCCCTGGCACATTCAGAAAGGAACAGTTATGAATTGTCCTTTATCAAATCTTGACCGATCACCGGTTTATAGAGGGGTTCACAGTAAAACGTAGACTTTCGCCCCCCTTGTAATTTTTCCATTGCCTGATAACTTTGTAAAGCTTTTCTCCCGGAGAATCTGTACAAGCGACATCTCTATGACCATGGATTTCCGGAGTGGGTGTTAGGTAACCCTAAAAAGAAATATTCGATTTTCTAAAACACATCCTAATAATCCAAGTAATGATATAATGTATGTTAAGTATTTGCACTTGAATGATGATTTTACTCATAAAATGATTACCACGCCAAATTTTAAAATTTTTACTTCTCATTAAAATACTACTACAACAATACCAATAAAACAAAATGATAATATGACATAAAAATGCTTTTTTACTTCTTATTCGCCAGTAAACTATTCCGGAGTACCGTCACTCGAGTTTTAATGAACACACATAAAATCTTTTGAAAGTAAATATAACTGTTAATTAATAATGGTAATCACAAATAATTTACTCTTTTTGAAAAAAGGAGGAAATGTCCCTTCATTAGTTTTTTTTTTATTATTATTAATATTGAGTAAAATAGCTGCAATTTTTTTTTACTTTTCACTAAAGCTGAAAATTTAAATTTTCAATTAGTAGCCACCGGACGGTTTACTTTAATAACTTCACTGTCACTTTTTCCTCAAGAATAATGAGTCAGTGACCGATATCGATAGGTTCTTTTTATTTAATAGTCACATTTTGCAAGCTTTTCTTTTCACTTAGATTAAATTACGTTGTTTAAAATACTTAGTTTTAGATGCTTTACGTAAAAGGAGCTGCATTTTTCTGGAGGAGAAATAGATGCGGTGAATCACCTTATGGCACGATCGAAGAAAATGCAATCCGATCAAACACTCAGCTTCAATACCTGGAATTGAACTTCCGTCACAACCGAGGTAGACGAAGGTTTTACCCACCACAACGATTGGCTCACGGCTATTCAAAGAGATTATAGCGATAGTAAAATAAAGTTTCAATAAGATTTCGAACATCTCTTTTACAGGGGTTCCCAGGTGTCTTATTGAAAGAACAGGATCCTTTCATGATACAAATAAAACTTCTTTTTAAAACAATGAATATTATTTTTTCATATTTAATTATAATTGAAAATGCATTACCTTTTTTATACCACAATCCACTAATTGTAATGCGGCTTGTATCATTGGCTTTGTTGGCGTGTCATTGTTAAAGTTGCCCATGAATGCAACCCCATAAGAATTAGTGTTGTAATTTACAGCATGAGCCGCCGTTAAATTCCATCCTCTTCCTTCATAAACTTTGCCATCTCCACCAACTAAGAAATTATAGGCAATATCCCACCAACCTAAAATTTTTATTAAAAATATATGACCTTAAAATATAACTATTTGGGTAAAAACGGTGCACAAGTTCTAAGAACATATACTTATAAAACAGCAAAACAAATTTCAGTAAATTGGGAAGTTTTAAGATTATTAAGTTTAACAGAATTAGTAAAAAAAAATATATTATTTGGAATTAAAAATATCTATTAATTTCTAGACCTATGAAATCTCGTTTCCTCGCAACTCTTATCATTAACAAATACAAAAAACAATATTTCCCATTGAAGTGTGGTGCGCAAGAGCAATAACATAACAAGCATTTATATTTAGTTTTATGAAAAATAAAAACAACGTTGCTAAGACAACTCAATAATAATAATTACTATATTGACGTTCCAGACATTGGGATGTAAAAGTATTAATGGATTTATATATTTTATATTAACTTGTAAATAACTGTGTATATTAAATGTTGTGATGTCTCCAATTTACTTCGTTTTTATTTATCCAAAATCGCACATAGTAGGAAGATAGAAAACCTTCCCTTACAACTGGTGACCTCAGGACGTGATTAGTTTAACAGTGCGAAGATTTTATTTGGATAAAAGAAAGGTTTGTGCATTACCATTATTTTATAATTATCTTTATATTAAACATGGAGGAAAGCACAAACGATAATTTAAATTCATCAACTCAAGATAATGTGAATTTAGAAGTAAACAAAGTGGCAGTTAAACCACCAATTTTTTGGCGACATAAACCTAAGTTATGGTTCTTACAACTTGAAGCACAGTTTGCTAACGGCAATATTACTCGTGATTTAACTAAGTATAACATTGTCGTTGCCTCATTAGACGAAAATGTCTTAGATTTCGTAGAGGATATTTTGTTAAACCCGCCAATGAATGGAAAATACGACGCCTTAAAAAATGCATTGTTAAGTAGATTGACAGATTCTGAAGAAGCCAGGTTAAAAAAAGTGTTGACTACACTTAATCTTGGCGATAAGCGTCCATCTGACTTGTTGCGACAAATGAAAGGTTTGGCTGAAAATTCCATTTCTGAGGAATTGTTAAAATCACTTTGGCTACAGAGGCTACCACAACAGGTTCAAGCTATATTATCTATTAGCTCTGATTCTTTGGATAAAATGGCAGAGATGGCAGACAAAATTATTGGTATATTTAGCTCAACAGAGTTATGTACAGTTGATAAAGTATCCAGCAAAACTTTTGAGCATAATAACATTAGTAACGAAAAATTTAATTCATTGGAGATTAGTATTGCAGAATTAACTAAGAAATTTGATACATTCATCACAAGGAGTAGACCTCAAGATAAACCTGTAACAGCTCGAGACCGTAGCCGTTCGAGATCCCAATCTTCTCGTTATAAGTTGTGTTGGTACCATTTTAAATTTGGAAACAAGGCACATCGCTGTGTTAAACCTTGCCAATTTCAAAAAAATACTTCGGAAAACTAACGGGCCAGTCGATTGAAGAGGCCAACGACTACGGCCATCCAAATTGCCGCCTCTTTCTTTTTGACAAGTCAAGCAAAAGGCACTATCTTATTGACACTGGGGCTGACGTGTCTGTAATTCCACCGCCAAAACCCAATAAACTGTTCCTATCTGATTTTAAACTTTATGCTGCAAATTCAAGTTCAATCAAAACTTACGGCAAGCAACTTATCAGTTTAGATTTAGGCTTGAGAAGACGTTTCAAATGGAATTTCATCATAGCAGACGTCTCAAAGCCAATAATTGGCGCAGATTTTCTTAAGGCACATGGACTTTTGGTAGACATTAAACAAAAACGTTTGCTTGATCCTTTAACATCATTGACAGTCTCAACTAAAATAATCAAAGGACCATCTTCATTTTTAACACCCCTCGATAGTAATAATCTAGATCCAGATATTCATTCTCTACTGCAAGAATTCAAAAACTTATCTTCAGAAAAAATAGAACTGAATAAAGTTAACTTAAACCATAATGTCACTCATGCTATTGTTACAAAAGGCCCACCCATAACATCTAGAGTGCGTAGATTGGCTCCAGAGAAACTAAAAATCGCCAAAGCAGAATTTGACTACATGCTTGAGCGTGGCATATGTCGACCATCAAGCAGCCCTTGGTCTAGTCCATTACATCTGGTCAAGAAAAAAAATGGCGAATGGAGACCGTGCGGAGACTATCGTGCTTTAAATGCAGCTACATTACCGGATAGATATCCTATACCACACCTGCATGATTTTACACACCAATTAGAAGGTTGTACTATATATTCCACATTGGATCTTCATCGAGCTTATCATCAAATTCCCATGGAACCAGCAGATATAGAAAAAACAGCTATTAGTACACCATTCGGACTGTTCGAATTTCCTTTGATGACTTTCGGACTTCGTAACGCAGCGCAGACATTCCAGAGATTTATGCACGCCGTTCTACGTGGTCTAGAATTCTGTTTCGTCTATCTGGATGACATATTAATTGCATCACGCTCTAAAGAGGAACATCTACAACATCTCAGAATAGTTTTAGAGAGATTGCAACAATTTGGATTAACATTGAATCTCAGTAAATGCAACTTCGCTAAGCCTGAGGTGAATTTTGTTGGCCACAATGTTTCTCTAAAAGGAATTCGTCCAACAGAAGAAAAAGTCAAAGTCATTGAAGATTTCAATAAACCCAAAACAGTCAAACAACTTAGAAGATTTTTGGGAATTATAAATTTCTACAGAAGATTTATTCCTCAAGCGGCTCAACACCAAGCATGCTTATATGATTATTTAAAAAACAGCAAGAAGAATGATAATCGAACTATCGAATGGTCAGACGAAGCTTCAAATGCTTTTACGAAATCCAAAGAATTGCTAAAATCCGCAGCAATTTTGTCTCACCCAGTGCCATCTGCTAAACTTGCCCTTATGGTAGACGCTTCCAATATAGCGATAGGTGGAGTGGTGCAACAACTCGTCAATAATGATTGGCAACCGCTAGGTTTCTTTTCTGTTCGACTGACACCTACACAAAAGAATTATAGCACCTATGATCGTGAACTGCTAGCTGCATATTCGTCTATTAAGCATTTCCGATATTTGTTGGAGGGTCGAGAATTTACGTTATTCACTGATCACAAGCCGCTGGTATACGCTTTTCAACATAACTTGGAGAAAGCATCACCCCGACAACAAAGACATTTGGAGTACATTAGCCAATTCACATTAGAAATTCAACACATTTCTGGAAAAGATAACATGGTTGCTGACGCTCTTTCAAGATTGGAAGAAATAAGAATTACTTCCGAAATTGACTTTGAATCCCTAGCCAAAGCTCAAGAAATCGACGATGAGTTAAAAGATTTAATGACGTCTCAAAACTCTTCTTTGAAATTTGAGCTAGTTCCTATTTTTGGCTCTAATCATTCATTATATTGCGATACAACCACAAAAATTAAAAGACCATTCATTCCAATTAACTTTAGAAGACAAGTATTCAAAAGTGTTTACAATCTCTCACATCCTGGAATTAAAGCGACTGTTCGATTAGCAACATCAAAATTTATTTGGCCATCAATAAACAAAGATATTCGTGATTGGACCAAGAGTTGTTTAAAATGCCAGAAATCCAAAATTTCTAAACATAATCATTCTCCATTACAAGAATATCCTATAGTTGGTCAACGATTTCAAGACATTAATCTGGACCTGATTGGACCTTTGCCATCATCAGAAGGATTTCGTTATTGCCTTACGATAATTGATCGCTACACGCGATGGGCAGAAGCCATTCCTTTACCTGATATTCGAGCAGAGACAGTTTCTGATGCTTTATTGAAAAATTGGATCGCTCGCTACGGTATTCCAAGCGTAATTACAACTGATCAGGGTGCGCAATTTGAGTCTCAATTGTTCCAAGAACTTTCGAAATTACTTGGTTTTAAAAGAAATAGAACTACTGCATATCACCCACAAGCTAATGGCTGTGTAGAACGTTGGCATCGTACTTTGAAAGCAAGCATAATGTGTCATGAAAATCCAAGCTGGACAAAATCACTTCCGATTATTCTACTTGGTTTACGCACAACCTTGCGAGATGACTGTCAAGCCACCCCAGCAGAACTCTTGTATGGTGAAAATATAAAACTACCATATGACTTTTTTGAAAATTCAAACATCGAAGCGCAATCAGAATTCATTCAGAATTTAAAAAGCACCATGGAAAAATTAAAACCCGTCCCATTTCGTCATCACTCGAAGCAGAAACCATTTATATTCAAAGATTTAAAAACTTGCTCACACGTGTTTGTCCGTACTGACAGTGTTCGTCATAGTTTGCAACAACCATATCATGGACCGTATAAAGTTTTAAAGAGAACCGATAAAATTTTCACTGTTAAAATGAAGCAAAAAGAAGTTAATGTATCTATAGATAGAATAAAGCCCTATTTTTCGGACATTTCTACAGAATCTGAAAAGACTTCAGAAACACCTTTACTGGTTGAAAAGAATTGTGGACCTATTTCATCGTCTACAATTTCTAGAGCTGCTACAGAGCAAGGCAACAGAAACAAAAGAGTGAAGCTTGTTATTCCACCCCAAGTGACTAGATCTGGACGTACAGTGCGCATTCCAGCACGTTACACATGAGGTTCTTCATCGTTCGAGTAACTCACTAGGGGGGGAGTGCTGTGGTGCGCAAGAGCAATAACATAACAAGCATTTATATTTAGTTTTATGAAAAATAAAAACAACGTTGCTAAGACAACTCAATAATAATAATTACTATATTGACGTTCCAGACATTGGGATGTAAAAGTATTAATGGATTTATATATTTTATATTAACTTGTAAATAACTGTGTATATTAAATGTTGTGATGTCTCCAATTTACTTCGTTTTTATTTATCCAAAATCGCACATAGTAGGAAGATAGAAAACCTTCCCTTACAGAAGTACCTATACTTTTATCCTTTAAAATTAACACTTGCTGTGTTGTTTCTATAAGTAAATTTTCCATTTGGTAAAAAAGTTTGAAACTCATATTTCACACAATCCTTCACTCTTAAAAGGCCTGGTTTCTTAGGACAGGACGCCGTCAGCTGGAAATCAGCGTTAACCTCTGATTGGTCCATTTGTGAGTTTGATAGTATACGTCATCGAACGCTCATCTTGAGCTACAATTGCCGTCCAACTCAACTGCAGTTGGATTACAGCGTGACGTTAACCACAGAAGCAATGGCGGACAACATCCAACAGCACATTGAAATCAGCCAAGATTTTGATTTTGACATTACACATAGCTTCTTCATTAAACATAGCACTCTTCATTTAGCTCAGCTATAATGTGTTTTTTCTTGGACAAAGTCATTATTTGTTCTCTAAAACACTGGTCGACAATAACAAAATCAATACAAATTCAAAATAAATATTTGTTTACGTTATTAACGCATGCGCAATGAGAGATAATGTCTGCGTTGGACCGACTGCTCACGCTGAGCTAACAAAAAAGTATTTTTTTGGCGTCCGTTCTGTGTCAACTTTACGCTGACGCCCAGATAATGCGCTAGTTCTAAGAAACCAGGTCTTGAGCTAACATACCAGTATTTTGTTGGCGTCAGCGGGGCGTTGACGTCCCGCTGACGCCCAGATAAGGCGCTTGTCCTAAGAAACCAGACCTTTAGTGAGTCAGAATGTTTCAAATCGAGATGGCATTACTATTTGGGTAGAAACGGTGCTCATTAAGAACATGTACTAATAAAACAGCAAGAGAAATTTCAGTAAATTGGGAAGTTTTGGTGGTTATTAAGTTTAAATGTATTAGTCAATGTTAGTTTTTATTTTGTTGAACTAAAGAACGTTAGAAATTTTTAATATCTCAGTGCGCTGCCGTGTAGCAGCAGTAACTGATTCAACGGTAATTAAATATTGATAATGCTGGGTAGTGTTGAGGAACTGTAGTAGGAGAGAACAGTACTAAAAACAGAGGTGCCTTGCACTAAAGTGGGTAACGTGAAAGCTAATTGGTCGCATATACAAGCTAGACATAAGTTGAGAAAATCGATTTTATGTAATAACAATACAATAGTTGAGTATTGTTGAACTAAATACTTTTTTTACCTCTTTCATCCAAGTGAAGATCTTGAATGAGTTGAACTTGCCGCATACATTCTACTTGTTTCTTACAGAAGGCTGTCACTGTATGTAATATGACAACATGGTTCACAGGAAGATTTATTTCTCTCTCCCGAACTGCGTTCCTCGCTCTCCATTGCTTTCTGGTAACTATCTCTAGTCTTTCACAATCATACGATATTTCTAGTATAAAAGAACGACGAAAAAAAAAATAAAAAGTCATAAAAAGCATTTCTGGAAAAAATATCACTGAAACAGTGGTACGACACACCGCAATGAAGTTGTAATTGAGTAGCTGACGTAGACTTAGGTGCGCTACCCTGTAAGATTTATAAGTGTGTCCCTATCTGAGACTCACCATAAAAAGTTTAAAATTATAATATGAAGCGAAAACAATTTGGTGATGAGATATTTGGGTATATTTATAATCACTATTTTATTAAAGAAAATTAAAACAGCAATTGCTATGAAATTTGGCAATAAATTGTAACACTGTATACACTTACCATATTGAAATTAAAAAGTTCTTTTTAATAATAGGAGGAAATCTCTCACTATCTTATAGTCATTATATTCACAATTCATTTAAGTATTGTTACTATTTATGAAGTAAGCTAAAAATATTTCAGAAAACTTAAAATGCTTTTATTTTAACCCATAGTGTTATTTTTTTCTGGTCTCAAGTCTCGTATGCCCCAGCACTGCAGAGGTATTATTAATGATATTAGGCTAATGTGCATAATGCTACTGTTAGAAACAAAACAAAAAATTTTAAAAAAAGACTCAACTTCCTATATTTAATAAACAAGGTTTTTATTTAAATTGCATCAATTTTTTATATTTTTTTGGATGAAGTTGAAGAAACATGTAACAGCAATAAATCTAATAAGCTAGTTTTAAAAATAATCAAGTTATCATAAATATGAGACTGATGCTTCAACTACTTTTATAACACTAAGGGAAACTTTAATACTTTCTTTTCTAACAGAGATATGAGAATCAAAAAAATTTTTTTTTGTTCTTAAAATCAAATGAATCACGATTGTGCCATAAATATTATTAAAAAAAATCTTTTAAGACTAAGGGCTTGTGTTTGCGAGCTTTCAAAACTATAAGTTTATTTTAAGATTTCATTTATCAATAATGTAAGCAGTGTAATCTTTTTTTTCCTTTTTTGTTTTTAATTTGCAGTGGAAATAAACATTTAAAAAAAATAATAATACTCTAACTGGTACATACAAAATAAAAAAAATAAATTTCAAAGCACATACAAAAATACAACTGATAGTAATCAACTTCCACGTTAATTAATATTTCTTCACAATTGTTTCAGTGAACAAGAAATATTGCTTGAGAAAAGGAAATTTGGTTAGGAAATAAGAAGATTCATACTTCAATCAATTTGGATTACATTTTAGGTTAAAGAAATCTAAAAATTAAGATTGATTGGAGTTTTCAATATTTTGGAGAATATTCTACAGGAATAATAAAAGAATGACAATACTAAGTGTTAGGAATTGCCAGTTAATCATTTAATTGAAGAAAAAGAAGAATTAGACTGTATAAGAACATTGGTTGCTGGAAACTATTAGGATAAATTCAGATAAGGTATCTCAGATTTGGAAATTTCAGAATCATTTGAACAAAATATGAAGTATACCAACAAAAGATATGAAACTTGGCATAATTTATATTATTAATTTTCATTATTGAATTAAATAGTTAAACATTCAATTAAGAGTTAGATAATTCCTTAGGCTTAAGTTATTAAATGGCAATTTGAATGGCATTGTTAAGGTAATATTTGCATGTAACTGAGTTTAAAAAAACCCTGCTGTTTTCATATTTTTTCTTTGATGTTATTTAGACATACAGCAGTTTTTATTAATTTTTAGGAATTTAAAAACTGAAAGCTAGGTGTGACAATTGTAATCACATTACTTTCCTAATAACCAGCTTTTTAATTCACAAAATTTCTGAAATTTTTAGTAAATTTAAATGATACCAAGAGTTTTTCAATAAAAATTGCTAAAACTATTTAACTTTTTCATTAAAAGTTATATCATTTAAAGTGTGTAAACATCATGTGCGTCATGATGGAAACGCTTAAAAATAATCTTGTAATCTGAAAATTTTTACATATCAGGCTAAAACAATAAACTCATTTAGTTTAAACAGTTTTAATTTTGCACTTAATTCAAATTTCTTAAAGATTTATTTTAAGCAGTGAGCAGTTTATTAGACTTTGTTAAAAACTATATATCCTGACTCCAAAGTTTACACTTCTTTCTTTTGGGGGGGGGGGGGTGGTATTAGATATGCTTTCAGAAAACTGTGTTTTATAGAATTTAATGTGTCACAAAGTGGGGTTAAACTTTATTCTCTACATTATTAAGCTTATCATATCAGATTATAATATTTTGAACTTTATTACCATCTTATCAAACTATGAAGTAATGGATTCATAATATATTTATTCCATATAATATAATTCTTTCGATTTCAGTATTGGAAAAAAAAATGAAAATGAAATGTTTAAAGAACAGGTATGAATTTTTGGTTAGTTTTTATGATTTGATTGATTATGATTGGTTACTATGATCTTTAACCCTTTGTACTTAGGTTCTAGGTTTTTCTGAGCAGTCATTTTTACCTAAATTACTGTTGATATGAAATCAGATGATATTGAATAGGAATGTAATGTGCAGCAGATAAATTTCAGCTAAGTTTTTTTCCAGGGAGAAGAACGCTTGAAAGAAGAAAAATATGCTTAAAAAAAGCCTTTTAGTTAAAAAATCTGCAATTCAGAAAACTAAAATAAGATTTTTAATTAGAAAAATGTTAAGGGTCCTCTCAAATGAAAAGAGGAAGAAAAAAAGAATTTCTTTTGAAAACAGACACAAAAAAATATACCTCCAGTACATGCATCTTCTGTTGTGAAAATACCAGAATCTTCCAAGCGTACATCAAATGATACTGAACGACATGATGAAACTAAAAAGTAAATGTATTGATAAGAAAATTAAAATAAATTTAACACCTAGAAAATTTTATATCCAATAAAATTAAAATAAACTTAATATGTATATACATACAAGAATTAATGAGTTTTAATTTATTTTTTCGCAAATATTAGAAGACCAAAAAAATCTAAATTCATAAAAAAAATTTTTAACCACAACTTTAAGTAACAAAACATCATTCAAAACTTTTATTTTAAACATAATAATATAATTTTTTTTAAAAATTTAAATTCCAGATAACGAAGATGTTTTACTTTTCAAAACACTTTTTCCCGATTTTTTTTAAAAGTTATTAACCGTTTTAATCATCTATCTAAATAGCACTGGTAATATTTCAAAATATTATAAATATAATAATTCGTAAACTGAAGCTATTTCCATACAAAATATGGGTTGGATAATGTAAGACTTGTACTAGAATCAAAATTTTAATTTACATACTACTATCCTGTTTTATTGTAAGTATAAACTCTAAAATATCTGCTTTACAAAGTAAATTGTTTTTAACACAGCTTACTTTCATCTACTTGAAGTGGACTTTCTTCACTCTGAACTTGCAAACATCTCTGTATATAAGATTTAGCATCTAATTCTGAAAATATAAAAATTAATAAGAAAAAAAGCATTCAATTAAGAAAAAAAACTTCAATTAGATGCAAATTCAAATTTATACAAATTTATTTTACAATCTATTAATTAACTTTAACATACTATTCATGAACATACAATTTTTACCACTAAATCTAAAAAAATATTACACTTTATAAATCTTGGTAAGACTAATTTATAATGAGAAAAGTAAAATTATTTATGATAAGAAAAATTTTTTGATAAAATATTAGAAAAATAAAAATATTTTCATAAATATTTGTATGAAAAAAATACCAAATTTCGGTTGCAAGTCTTGCAGAATATCATGTCGACCCATATTTTCCAGGTATTGAATAAGCAGGCCAATGGTTGTATGAGGAAGTACAGTCCATGCATCTATTATTTTAAGAGTTGGACTATCATATCTTTCAAAAATTCGCACTTCATTATATTGAAAGTCCATCTGATCTGCCAATCCACGATAGTCCCGAGCAAAACCATTTTTAAATAGAATTTCTTGTCTCGGATCAAGAAATTCTCTCAATTTCAGTCTAGTTGAACATCTAAGAGCTTTGGCTGGAACGGTATTAAAATCCAAAACTTCCATGCCAAAATTTTAGACATTTACCTGCAAAATAAGAAATTATGGTTTTTTGCAGCCACATACTTTAATGTCAAAGAAGGATCAGTTCATTTCACTTTAATCAAATTTTGAATTAGGTGAGGTTAAGTTAGTAGTATATACATGATTTTTTTTCCATTTATTATGGCTCTTTGATATAAGATATAAGAGTAACATTTATAGTTTTTTAATACAGTAAAATTTATAATTTTTTTACAGTGGCATACTCTTGTGTCTGCAGGTAAAAAGGATCTTGGTTTTCTTTTAAAATCTCAAATTAGTTATAAAGTAAAATTTTAATTTAAAATTTAAACAAATTTTAAAGCGTATTTTCTGGATTAATTTTAAACAAAATTCATTTATTTAATTCTGAATGTTTAACAAAAAAAACAAATTTTGCTGCAATTTTCGAAGACAACATGGCCAAACTATTAATTTCATGAAAGAAAAATTTGAATATTTTAATTAAAATGCTTGATCTGGCGCCATTTTCTTAACAACAAATAAGAAGCAAAATTTCCCTAAGGAAAAGGCCGAAGAACTTGAAAAAACTCTCCAGAATATTGGTAAATCTTTCAGAAACAGAACACGCCAAACATTTTAAGAAAAATTCCCCAATAATTTTTAACTTCATTATCAACAAACTTGCAACTGATAACTCCCGATTTCGGGATTGCATACTGTTACAGATGTGTGTATTACGGTAAAATACATTTTTTCTGTCTTCAATTCATTACAAATTAAAGTTTTCAGGGATGAGAGTAGTCAGAAAGTAGAAAAGAGGAAATCCAAGAATATATATATATATATATATATATATATATATATATATATATATATATATATATATATATATATATATATATATATATATATATAAAAATAAATCGCACTTTTTTTGTCTAATTTTTGTTTAAACTTGTAATCCATGTGATTATAAATCCCGATATGAGGCTTTTAAATCACGTGCATATGAAACTCTACATCGAATTTAAAAAATGCGAAAATACAAATCACGATGCGTAATTTTTAGATCAAGATGCATAATTTTAAAATCGCGCGATATTACAACCGCAAAAACGAATCACGACATTGGATTTTAAGCTCGGGTAGCTACATAGGGTTTTAAAAGCTCGTAAATACAAATCGCGAAATTGGTTTTTTAAATCTCGTAAATAAGAATCGCAATGTTCAATATTTAAATGGCCTGAATAAGAATCGAAATGTTCAACTCTTAAATCAGGTAAATACGAAAATCGATTATTGATATTAAAATCGCGTGAATAAAAATCGAGATATTTGCAGAGTTAAGGACTTGGGATTTCTAAAAGGATTGTTTGAATTGTTTTTTGTCTACACTATAAATAAAAATTTACAAGATTAATAAATATGCAAATAAATATTTTCACCACAAATCCACCTCTATTTTTTTTCGCTTTTTTGTTTGCTTTCTCTCCAGAATACAAGAAGCAGCGACGTCTAAATTACGAAAATACGAGCTATCCCGCCGACGGATAAAAAATACGGAAAATCTTATTTTCTGTGCGTGAAATCGGAGAAAATAGCTAATATAAGTAAACATGCGGAAAGATTAGCAGCTAGGACGTAGTTGGAATTTTCTGTTTTTCTTTCAAAATCGTAAATAAATATAATAATTTGACTTCAACGACTGAATTTTTTTAAAAAAAAAAACGGGATATTTATAAATAAATAAATAAAAAAAACGAAACTTTTAGAGAATCTGAGTTTTTGATAAAAAAGCTGAAATTCGAGAGACAAAAGCGAAAAAAATCTCATCCCTGTATAAAGGTCAACCAGTTTTATCCCAAGGAAATGATTTTTAGAGAAACTTCAGAGGGAGGAGGTCTTCAATAATTTCGCTCCGCGGAAAATTAAATTCCTCATAAAGTATTTTAACTTGTGAAAAAAAAAATTTCGGCGGAAATTAGCGGGAAAAATGGAGAAATCTGAGAAAAAGCGGAAATCCGCGAATCCGCGGAAGAATCTCATCCCTGAGTTTTGTCAACATTGCTTTCTTCATTCCAATGAATAAATGGGAATTCAGAACGTACAGAACTGTAATAGTTATAGAATATTCTTCTTCTTTACAGAATAGTATATATTTCTGTATCTATATAATTCGGAAAAAAATAAAGAATCACCCGAATTACTTGAAATACTAGTATCATTTGTGCTGATTATTAATAAATTTTTATCGTTTTCTTGTTAGTTATTTTTCAGTTTTGAAAGAATAATTTCAACTAGAATTCAGCTATTCTGTTTTTAAGCTACATATTAAAATTCATATCGAGATCTTGCAATTATAAAATTTTGCTGTGTAGTATGTTATCTAAAAGTAATGAAGGGATAGACTATGTATATATTATTTGAGAATAAAGTTTTCAAACAAAGAACATAACATTTTGGAATTCTCCGGATTTATAAATCAGGTTAGTGTTATGATTTTTATAATAAAAAATTTGCTTGCAAATATTTTTTTTTCTTATTTGATGATTGTCCTCTACAGAATGATTTTTTACGTCTGATTAAGAACTATAAGAATAAAAAAGGAAACAATAAGTAAGTTTTTTATTTCAATATGAGAAATTTTTAAAATAATTTTTTTATCCTAAGAATTCTTTATTTTACGTGTTTTAGTGTATAATTTTTTGAGAAAAATTGGTGTTAAAATAGTTTTTTTGAAAAATGAAATGGTATAACATTATGTGTTTATGTATACTTCTTGCATATTCCAATGAAGTAATATGATTCAGAAAAGTATGGAATAAAAATTCGGTACTTACGTATTAACGCCACCGCAACTACAGATTTGGCGGTTTTTAAGTGCAGCCAACCTACACCTAAAATGTTTGCGACAAATCATAAAATAAAACACTTTATTTAAAATCAAAACGCTTTCAAAATTCAAAACACTTTATTTAAAATCAAAGTAGTTAATCGGATTTCTGTGGAAAATGAACTGATATAGAGTTTAACATAGATTCAAAACAATCTCTATTTTATTTCACCTGATGCTGTCTCCATATGAACTCTCATAAATAAGATTTCAAATGAAATTATATTACCGAAACGTACGTTTACATAATAAAGTTTCATGTCATGAGAATTGGTAATTTTTTTTTTTTTTTTTTTTTTTTTTGCTAAAATATTTCGCTTCTGAAGAAATGAAATTGCATCTTGTTCTATTTTTGGCAAATCCCAACGACGCATATTCGTAGCACCAAAAAATTGTGTCAAAAATCGAAGAACATATAATTTTAGAATTCTTCGAATTTATAAAGCAGGTAAGTGTTATAATCTTTAAAATAAAAAAATTTACTTGAAAATAATTTTTTTTCTTATTTGATGATAGTTTTTCATAGCATGGTTTTCTACGTCCGATTATGAATTAAAAAAAAAAAAGTAAACATGTAAGTTGCTTATTTTAATGTAAGGAATTTTTACAATTGTTTTTTGTTTTGTTTTGTAAGCATTCTTTATTTTACGTTTTTTAGTTTCGAAATAATGGTTTTTATTAAAACTTTCTGATAAAAATTGTTGTCAAAAAACTTCGAATTAAAAATTAAATTATATAAAATTATGAGGCTTATGTATACTTGCTTATTTTAATGTTTGAAATAATATGATTCTTAAAACTACGGATGTAAAGTTTAAATAGGCCTTTCATGTTATATCATTAAATTTCGTAAAACTATTTCTCAAAGAGAGAGACCATTTTGTTTTCGTTTGCATAAGAAAGATTTTTTAAATTCAATAAGCCACAATAAAGAAGGATCGTTACAATATGCTACACGCCACATTAAAGACGTCTCCAGAGTAAAGGAATGACTGTTCATATAGAAATCGCAGGTATTCGTCTCATACAACAACGCCCACTATAGTTCGTTGCGATCGCGAATTAAAAATTTATGGTGGGCAATCACACTTGGGAAAAATACAGTGAAGATATTTAGTTGAAACCTTTACTCCCAATCACTACTCCACAAACACAAGTACAACCCACACAACATCGGCTTCAATGATGAGAAAGAAAAAAAAATCAGGAAAAATATAAGCGGCACATAGCAAATCAGTTCGAAAACGAATTAAATTTACAAACTAGATCAATTAAATTTATAACTCAATATAAAGTAATAATTTGTCAAAAAAAGGAAAATTAAAAAAAAACATATAATTAAAATTATAAGGTTTTTTAAGTTATAGATAGTTTACTGGAACTGCTACACTTGAATTGCTTAAAGATTTCTGAAGAATAAATTGGAAAAAATAATGGTGGTTGTCAAAAGAGTAACATATTTATACACTTCATTAATCACAGGAAATAGATAGGAAAACTAACAAATAATTCTACACAAACATTAAGAAAAAAATACGTGAATAATTTAGTATTAAAAAGAAAAATTTAGAGAAAGAAAAAGTAAACTTTTTATCTATCTCAGGATAAAAAATTTCGAAGAGCAAAGCAAAAGATATCATAACATAAAATTGAAAAGACTAATAATATGGTGAAACTAAGAATAATAAAACAATATATTCACCATGAAATGTTTACAAAAATTAAACAAAACAGAGAAAGTGAAAGTATTCATTTTTTGGAAAGATAAAGGTTTCCTAACTTGATAAATTTTTAAGATAATTTTTTACTAACACAAAAAAAAAAGAAAGTTTTAAGCAAATGCGTTATAAATGAAACTCTGATTCATGCAAATAGCACTGGCTGAAAAACTTATTAGTGTTTTTCAATTGATTCAAAAAGATCTTCAACATATCTGTATCATTTTTATTTTCGAAAGTTACCTCAAGAAAATGAGATAATTTTTGTCATGGACTAATCTCGCTACTTTCAGGGACCAATCTCGCTGCGAGCAAAACATTCACTAGCCATGCGTTTTTTAACCTGATTAGTAAAATACACTTACTGCAGGAATCTCATCAATCAGGCCCTCGTTCATATCAATGAATTCGCATTCGCGTTTCTTTCACATGCAACGAAAAGCTCTCTTTACCAACATCACCGAGATAGTGGGACAAGGCCTGAGTACGGGAGGAGGCAGACCGTTAGATAGGGAATGGGATGGTTTCTTTGCTTATCTTATTACGTTATGCTTCACCACTTAATCATCTCAATTTGTTAGCTTCTTGTAAATTTGAAGATAGAATGTTTTTATAACTTTTTGCAGCTTTGATTTAATAAATTCATTTGGAAACAAAATTTATTTGATTTAAATTAGTTTTTTTTTAAAAAAAATATTAAATCATGATTTTTCTTGATTTTAAAGACTTTGTTAAACTTCATTTACAACACACTAATAATTTATATCTTTCTTTTAGAAAAAATACAAAATTAAAGAAAAGTTAATTAATATAAAAAGTAACTCAAAATTATTTACAAATTGAAGATAAACAATCGTGTATTTATATCTTGTATCAGACATTTTGTAATACAAATGAGTGACAAAAAACTCAAATTTTTTTTATTTATCTTAGTATAGAAATTCCTTTTATGAAGTATAATTTCATTTCCAATAACTGATTATTCGTTTAATTTAAAATTGTAATTTTGATAGTTAGTCTCGTCTACTTCTAATCTGTTTTGCAATTAATTAAGGACATTAAAATCAATGATTACATTATCTTCAAGACCCAAGCCTCAGCTTTCAAGTTAAAATAATTAATAGATGCATAGTAAATGACGATTTACAAAACCACGTGGATCAGTTAAATATATTGTGTGCCTTTAACCTGTAGGAATGTTCAAAAACTATCAGTAAAATTAGTAAGGAATAAATTATCCACCTTTCTATTGAAGATTAATAAATGGAGTAGCACTTTATATCGTTGCATGCTTTGATGCAATAAAAAACAGATTTTCCCCATACTTAAAAAGAAAAAACATACAGAGTAGCAGAGAAAATTCTGCAGATTTTTTGTCCACTTGAAGGATTAACACATATTACAATTTCTAGACTCGTTAGCTGATAAAATGCAGAAAAAAAAACACTACACTGAGACACAACATATGTGTCTTGTGGCAGCTAAGGTGTTAAACACATAAATTGTTTTGAGAGTGAAATTAAAATAATAATAAAGAAATAACTTATTATTTTTTTGACAAAGGCCATCTGAAGAACAGCAGCCATTTTGAAAGTCACCTGGACTCAAGTTTCGGTTATACTCTTATCCTCAATCGATCAGAGTTAAGGTGCTGAATAAAGTAAAAAAAAATCAAAGACATAACATGAATTAATCTATTTTAGTAAAACCAACAAGTCTTTATTAGATAACTTTAAATATTTTGATAGTTGACAAAGAAAACTATTATTCAAGCCACAACCACATGTTGTGAGGAAAACAAAAAGTCATTATTTATGATTCAAAGAAGTTTAAAAATAGGATAATTAACATGGCTGAAACAAAACCTGATTAAGCATACATTCAAATGTAATACTTCCTATACCAGCTCTTCTCAACTTAAAAACAATTATTCGACGGCTTTGAGGAGAACTCCTCCAGACCAAAAGTCTGTGACTTTCTGCTGCTATGGTAACAAGCACGAGCACATTTTTAATGGGGGTGCAATAGAGGAATGAAGGCATCGATTGGTTTACTCACGCTGACCTATGCCAAGATCAAGACAAAACTATCCACCACACACACCTATTCAAAATGACTATTCCTCGTAACCATGGTACCCGCCACGATGCGAGACTGATGTCTGAAAGAGTTTTCCTGACAGCCACACTATATAGGTAAATGCAAACAACCATAACTACAAAATATAATAACATAGATTTCAACTTAAAAAATTTCATTATAATTCCAATATCATGTTATGAGCTTTGAAACTAATATATCCAATGTTAAACAGCAAAAAACATTTAAAATTTAATAAATTTTGTCATAGATAATAACCATTTGCACTAAATTGCAAAAATAACTAAAGAATTTGAGAAAGGATGAACAGAAGTAAAAAAAAGGGATTCTAATGAGCCAATTGTTTGATTAACATATTTTAGTAATTGATTCAGCCTTAAACAAATATTGAAGCTCACTATGGGAATACATAGACATTTACTCATTTTATTTTCATCCAAAAACAAATATTTTTTTATTCATTTTTCCTTTAAACTATTCTTGAATTAAGTGATTGCTCTAATGTAAAAGTTAAAACAGCTTTTACGATAATTGTTTTAAGAAGAAAAGCTTTGAAACAAATCTTAAATTTCTTTCTACTTTTAAGCTTCAACAGTTCAAAAGAAATAAATTGAAAAAACAATACTAACTACATATCACAAATGTGTTTTGAGTCTAAACCCCCATATGAGGAAAATTGATCATTTTAGCATTGATTTGTTTAGAAGTACAAGCAAACAATGAAACATTACAGGCACAATAAATTTGAAAATAAAAAATTCCATCTTTTTTATAAAATATGGAAGTCAATTAATTTTTAATAATGAAGAAATAATTTTCACAACAAAATTAAAAAATAAATTAGGACATTTAATTTGAAAACTAAATAAACTTTTCTAAAACAAATAAATAAAACAATAATGTCTCTAGTTAAATTATCACAGCTATACACTTATAACTTCTATCAAAAACTTAAATATTTTACAAAAACTGATGCCTAAAGTCAATTCTTATGTAAATAATACATAAATACAAAACATCCTATCGAAAGTTAATCAAAACTACAAGTGAGAGTTACGCTTCTAAACTGAATCCAGTGTTCTCCTAAGGCTTTTTTGAAAAAATAAGCCACCATTCCTTAAAAAAACTGTCTTTTTTGTTCAGATTACATTTTTAAAAAAAACTTAATTCACTGTTTAAATAATAATTACACATTGGAAAAATTATGTCTTCAGAAGTTAAATTCAGATTACTATTAAAAACATTTACTTTGTTTGGATTATTTTCAACTGGTTAAAGTTTTATAAGTATTTTTTTGGGTGAGAGGGTAAGAAAATATTAATAAATTTTTGAAGTGATTTTAAATTTTAAAACCATTTTAAAATTATTTTTTAAATAAATATCTTTTTTTTAATGCACCTTTAAAAGTTTATTTTCTGATAATTTTTAGTTTAAATTATCGAAAAAAGCTTTCAAGCTGTTTATCAGTTAATCATTTTTGTTAGTTTACTTTTTTTTGAAGGAAAAAAAAATATGCACAGACATTGCCTTTTAGCATGCCTTTAATTATTTTAATAAACTACGAAATTTTCTCATATTTTAATAATGAGAGAGAATTACTTTTTGAACTACTCATAAGATAGGATGAGAGAGTAATTTAAAAGCTGTTGAGGATAAAATTCAGTTATTATTACACAATATTACACATTTTGATAAATATTTACGATGTTAAGTTAGTCTCTTCTCAAAACTCTAGGTGTCCTTTTCAGAGAAGAAGTGCCCTGCCCTATTTTTATTCTTAGGGAGAATTCTGCTGAATCATAATTTGATTTGGAGATTAGTAATTATATTTGGATTTTAAAAATATGAAATCATTATCTATCAACACATATTTCTGATTATATGAAATATTTTGATTTTGTTGAAAATAAAAATGGATTGCTATTAAATAAAATTTTAATAATAATATTCAGTGGTTATCAAATATGTAGAAGAGAAAATATTTTACTTCATCAAAAATAAGGAAGATGATCCGTTTGTCTTTGTCTGAGTTACGTTTTAGAACTAATTTCAAAATGGATATGAAACAAGAAAATTGCAATGAAGAATGTAATTTCTAATACTTGAGTAATGTGTCACATAAATTTAAATCAGTTACAAAAAAAGTCAGCCTAGTTATGATTTGAAATACCAGTTAATCATGAATACAACTAAAAAGATATTATTAATTTAGCTATTTCTATAGTCAAATTTAAATAAAATAAAGTGTACATCTATACAATAAAATGGTACTTTTTAAAGACATAAACAATAAACTCAAATATCATAGATGCCCCAATAGGGTTAAAATAAAATTTTAAAAATCCCCTTTGATATTTGCAGGCTCCACAACTGGCTATTACATTCCAGAAGATATTATTTTTAACAATTTAAAAAAATAATTGAGTCTCATAAGTTGTTCAAAAAAATCTAAGACTAAAGTAAACATTTAAAAAGTTTTAGAATACTATTGCGTTTCAGAGAGCTGTGAAATCTTCATCTACAGTACCTATATTAGTGAATTAAATATCTATGACCAAAATTAATTAAGCATCACTAGAACAATCATAATTTGGTAATATTTCATAGCATCCTGAAATGTTATTACACCATGTTCAACTAAAAAAAAAAAAAGTTTTAATAATATGTTCCATAGTTCTACATTTCATATTGTAAAAATGCAAGGATTTTAAATATCAAGATTCAGTTTCAGAGAATTCTAGATACTATATAAGAAACTAGATTATTAAAAACTAGTGTTCCTTGCTGCAATTGTAGTAACAGTTATTTTGAAATAAGAAGAAAACTGGAATGATTTAATTTCATGAAGCTACTATAACAATATCATAAATGTTCAAAAAAAAATTTCAACCCTAATAATTTCAGTTTCTGCAGTTTAGCTAAGATTACTCATAGTAATAAATACTTAGATTAAATCTTATACTAAGCTATCTGAAACAATATTATCTATTAGATGCATTAAGCAACTTAGTACCCTGGTTTAAATTTATAATTAAAAAAAAGAAGTTTTTTATTTTCTTTCTACAAGGCTAGATGGGAATTTTTCAAATAATTATATTTTCAATAAATTGTCCCAGTCACATTTAAAATGAGAGGTTTAGCAAAAACTGTTCACATTTTTTTTTATTAAACTTTGCAAAAAGTCTTCAATGAAAATATTTAATGTAAACTGTTTCAATGAATTTCATAAAATTATAAAAATTGAATTATGTTACATTAACATTGTGCCTTGATTATTGCTTCAAATTCAACGTTAATGGATAACAGAGTATTAAAAAAAAGATGATTCTAAAACCTGGATGGAATACTGAAATCTTCTGGTGTAACTCTCAGCTTATTTTAAGGCGATTAAGATTTATTTATATTTTTATATTTTATTTCATAAACAATAAAAGGTCATTATTCAAGAAAACATTTCAAGAAAAGTAAAATCCTTACATAAATGGAAATTAATATTCCGATAATAAGATATATCTGATAATAATTAATATGTGATAAGGGTTATCACATATTGAGTGTTATCTTCAGTTTTTTTTATGTCTTCAGCTAAAGTTAAATGGATTTACAAATGAAATGATAAATAGCACATTGTAAGCATTACAATAAGAATACATGGTTTGTTTTTAAAACTTTAGCATAAAAATAAATGGTTGGAAATAATCTAGAAATCTTATTACAATTTGAATTTTAATTTTTATGGTCATCTTTGCTTAACTTCTTCCATAAATTACTTTAAGAACTATTTTCAAAATTTGGAACATTAAATTTCTCAAAATGAATCGCTCCAAACAAACGAGAAATTCAACTATTACTCTAAATTGAAATTGTTCTGTAACAAGCAATCACTTCAAAACAATAATCTTAAAAAAATTATGGATTTATTACACCAGACACTGAAAATAGCATTTGATGTAATAAATCCATTTCATAAATATTTATTTATGTTTTCTGTAAAAATTAAGAACAGAATTATTGTAATTTTAAGTTAATACATCAAACAAATATTTTATTATACATTAAAATGAAGTTCTTATTCTTGATATTCAATGGAATATTCATTTGGCACAGAACCAAAATGTGTATTATAATGAGATTTCAAGCTATTAGAATGAGTAAAACTTTTGTCACATATATTACAAACATGTGGTTTCACATTGGTATGAAGCAAATAATGTCTACGCAAATTATTTTTTTCACTAAACTTTCTGTTACAAATATCACAAGCATGTGGTTTTTCCCTTGTATGAGTTAAATAATGAGATCTTAAGGAACTTTTATACAAATATCGCTTATCACACACTACACATACATGTGGCTTTTCATCCATGTGTGTCAGATAATGTGTTGTTAAACTGACTTTATTATTAAAACATCTACCACATGTTTCACACGTAAAAGGGCGATCGTTAGTATGAATTCTATAATGGGCAACAAAATTTCTCTTTTCAATATAAGTCTTGCCACATAAATTGCAAGAAAATAATTTCTCCTTCGTGTGAAGACGATAATGTCTCCTAAGATAGCGATTTTGAGAGAAGCATTTGTTGCATTTATCACAAACAAAGTTTTTTTCAACATTATGAATAGCTGAGTGAGATTTCAGATAGTCTTTTTTAGTAAATATTCTTCCGCATTCCTCACAAGGAAAAATGGGACCATCAGCATGTTTCTTTAGATGTAATTCTAAGTTGCTTATATCACTAAACCCTTCACCACACAGATAGCAAACACGAGGGTCATCAGCAACTACAGGAGCAGTTTCTAAATCCCGTTTAAAGCATTTTTTAACAGTCAAATGCTTATCTAACTCCCTTGCGGTGTTGAATTTTTCCTGGCATATATGGCAAATGATTTTTGACTTTTTATTTGGAGGTTTTGATAAATGAGTTAAACAAAGACCAGAATATAAATGCTTTTTGTAATCCTCTTTACTATCAAAACCTTGGTAACAATCAAGACAAGAACTAGAATCTTTACTAGAAATAGGATCTTTATTTGGCGATTTTGATTCGGCTGATTCAGAATTTTCTTCCGGAACATCATTCTCATTCATAGTAGATTCTGATTCTTCTAACTGAATGATTAAATCTGGATAGACACCTTTTTCACAATTCTCTTTGCTACCAAAACCTCGGTTAGAATCAAGTGAAGAATTACTATTTTTACTAGGCGAATCTGGTGAATTCGATTCAGTTGATTCAGAATTTTCGTCAAAACAGTCATTCTCATTCATAGGAGATTCCAATTCTTCAGATTGCATTAAGCCAGAGTATAAATGTTTTTCACAATCCTCACGAGAAGAACTAGGGTCTGCACTTGGAAAAATGAGGGTTTCACTGGAAAAAGGCTCAGAGCTTATTTCAGAACAGTTATGCAAAGGGGATTCTGAATCTTTTGACTGCATTACTTAAAAAAAATAAATTTGTTTTCCTTACTCTTCTTTTCAATAAATTTTTTTTGCAGATATCAAGATAATTACTAGGACCTTTACCTAGAAAATTTAATGCAGCTTATTTGGATGTTTTTTCAAAAACAGTTGCAGATAGCAGATTCCGAATCTTTAAAATGCATGATTTGAGACAAATTTTTTAGAAGAAAATATCGTATTTAAGATCATATGAGATACATTTAAAAATATCAAAATTTTTTACTAAGAAATTATTACATTTCTTTAGAGATGAAATTCCCCATGCTTTTCACTCTATATTTTGGAGTTAAAAATCCTTTTTGAGAAATAATTTATCATAATATTCTGCTTGCGCATTTTATTTTTCAAAATAGAAGCTGAAATACATTTTATTGATAGAAAATATACAAATAAACAAACAGAAGAAGGGTTATGCACCAACTAAGATCGATTTGGTTACGATTACTACGAACTACGTCACGAATAGATAGATTTAAACGAAGAATTCTGCAAAAACCGAAAAAACGCAAAAAATGCAAATAGCTAAAGTGTACATTATTCTTATTATTTCGAATGTACAAGAGGAACTTTTCATTTGAATAAATTAGTAAAAAAATAAAAAGAAATTTTTTTTTATTGAGTCAAGAGAACGAACTAACTCTGACCGCAACGATTTTTTATTTTATTTATTTCTTTGTTGTCATAGAAACAGTATCATGTAAACATTTCTCAGCTAGAAATGGTTGATTGATGTTAACATCAATATTTATTATTATCACGAAAGCTTTAATTTTCAAAAATTAAAACTATTATTTAACTATAATAAAATGTAGTTATTACTAAATTTAGTTATTGTTATCATCTAGTCATTTTATTTAATTAAGTCTAAGCACAACGAATGAACTATTAAAAATTTTCGTTTGCATCTATACTGTTTAGGTTTCGCAATCGAGTTATATTGATTTGGTTTTAAAATATTTAGTTTTTATGTTCTTTAAAATATTTTAATCTTATTATTCTGAAGGCATCATTTTTATGGATTAAATGAATTTTGCAAATCTTATTTAAAAAAAAAAAAAATTACAATGGACGGGCGCCCACCAACATCTGCTGGTAATCGGCCAGGCTCTGGTTTGAGACCAATGTCTTCAATGAGGAACTCAAGCAATCTTACTTTACCTAGCCGTTCTGGTATACCTGGGACTGCCAGTAGACTTATCACTGCTTCAAATAATCGTCCTGGTACACGCAGTGGCTTTGCTCATGGTGTTGGTGTGCTATCTCACATTAATGTTGTTGATCGCCCCATGTCTCAGCAAGGTCTCGTAACACCTCGAACAGGAGTTCGTACTCTTCGTAGGCAGGTTCAAGACAAATCTTATTTCATGGGTTTACTTCGCAGCAAAGTTAATGAACTAAGTACAGAAATCAATCGATTAAATAAAGAGCTTGATCTGCTGACCAAAGAACAATCTACGTATTTAACGTATGAGAAAAGAGCGGAAGGCCAGGCACTTGAGCTAAAAAGTTTGCAAGGGCAGTTAGCGGATTATAATTTGTTAGTAGATAAACTGAATACAGATGCGGAAATGGCTGATGTTCAACAAGAATATAAGGAGTTAAAAGTATTTCTTATTTTTTCTATTAATATTTATAAATTCGCAAATTAATATATCTTTATTTTGTCTTTAACAAGAAACCTTTTTTTGAGGAATGTTTTGAAAACGTAAAATAAATATATAAATTGTGACTTATTGTGCTAATATGATGATTTAGATATTTGTTGATAATAGTAAGCATGAACAGTGATATATAATACTATTTCAGAGCAATCTTTTTAAGATGTAAAAGTTCTGAAGTATTTTATTTATGATAAATTAAATCTTTGTTGTTTATAATACTAGTGAGCATGAACAGTGATGTGTATACTTCCTTGCAATATTTATTGAAGTTTTAAATAAAATTAATCGTAAATAAAGGCATACGAGAGAAAATTTTCATGTAAATGCAATTTTTTTTAATGTTAAACATTAGAAAGGTTAAAACAGATATTTACTATTTTCAGTTCAGAGCATACGAAACTATATTTCAAATAAATAATAATAATTAATCAGAAAATGCATAATTTATGTTTTGCTTATTGAAGATTAAAGTTTGAAATAATATTGTGTTTTAAGACTTTAAGCACAGTGGAATAAAGATATTAAAGTGATAGAAATGTATTATACATTAAAATTTTTTTTAATTTTATAAATATTTGTACTTATATAAAGTTTTGAAAATCGAATAATATGGGTAATAATTAAATAGCTCAGTGTTTAGAGATTTTTAGTTATGTTTTGATTCTTTACGATCAGGGTATCTAGCTGAAGTTTGAATTGCTACAACTGGATAATTTTAGAATTACAGTAAAGGAAAATCTGACCATGCTACATAATACTAAGTATTAGAACTAGGCAACTATAACTAAGGCAAAACTTTATAAATAAGGTAACTTTCAAAATCAGTGTTTTTCAAGTATCAAGCTAAAACATTATACCCAATATATATAAATTTCAAAACTTTATTTAAAAAAAAAAAAAATCGAAAAAATATTTTTTTCTTAGTTTAAAAGAGCTTACAATTATGCTTGAGCTTATATTAATAAGCTCAGCCATAGTCTCTGTTACTCAAACTTAATTTATTTGTGTATTTTTCAAGTTGCAGCTTATTTCTATTTATGTATAGAAATTTATTAAGTCTAACTTTATTAAACATAGATGCAAAATGAAACTGAAGCCCAAGCAATTGATAGCTTATTTGAGCAGCGACAGGAAAGGGAAGCTCAGTTAGCGCAGTTAGAATCTGAAATTACCCAAGAACGTTATGTAGCCGAAAATTTGACATCTACCATGTCGCCAGAATTAAGGAAAGAGTAAGAATTTTATGTGTTTTTTTCCAATTCAGTACACTCTCTATTTCACCTAGAATTCGTGGATAACTGGATATGCAACTTCAATGGGATATAATTCAAAATATTTCTATATATATTTTTTTCTTTGCACTTAATGTCAAATTTTTGTTAATCATTAGGGCCAATTTTTATTTACATAAAGTATTTATTTCTGGATTACTTGCATGTTAGTTCTTGTAATTTGTAATTCAACATGTGTTTTTCATGTTAAAACACCCTATCCTTATTTGTGATTGCACAAACAAACTGTGTTATGAGAAAGTTGTCCTAATTGTAGTACATTATTTATGTTGCACTATAGCTGTATGCTGGCTATTGACAATGGTCTGGAAGACATCCCTGAAGATGAGCCTCAGATAATCCATCACAAATTTGATTTTCAACAGATGGCTTCCTTGCTTTTGTAGTCTGACAATCTGCACACAAAGTCAAGCACTTTACGGTAGGGAACAGTGTAACAAGGTCTGATACTGCACACCTCGGCCCCTTCACAGACTGATCAAAGTGGTCATCCACTCACTGATTGCAGCCAGTGATGCTTAACTTTAGTGATCTATTGAAAACTGTGTCTTATGATCAGCCTGGGAGTCATTTCAACATATTAGAGTAAATCAATATCTGATGTAACTACTATGGGGTATTGATTTTCCTTCATTCTAATGCAGCTAGTTATTAGAACTTTTAACACCTAGTCCACATGTGACAAGCTCTTTACATTTTACGGTTTTGAGAGCCATTTGTCAGTTGGGACATGTTCTTGACCACAAACAAAATGCTGATCTACCTTCCAACATTTTAAACTGATCACAAATTCCTCAGGAGATTAGATTTTCCAATTTGTTCTGGGTAAAATACAGGTGGTGTGTGGAGGGTATTTTCTATCTTAAAAAACTCATATCAAATGTTGCATATCTCTCAGAATTCTGAATTTTAAAAAGCTGTCTGTTTTCAGCTTAATATAGTATATCACTTTTTATAGTATTGTTTTTAATAGTAGAATGATAAAGGAGAAGAAACAAAATTGTTGAAAATCAAATCTATTTCACTGATTCTTTTTCCCTATAACACTTAAATGAAAAATTGCTTATGGAATATGAATCCTGCAGCAGCAAATCATAATTCAAGCTTTCATTCACAAAATTCATTTATCGAATCCTCTCTATTTCCTACAATCTTTATCTTTACTTAGTGCACGTTTCAAATAAGAATTTTAATGTATATTTTTAAAAAAAATTTCTTTCATCTTTTATTTTTTTAAATCGCACTACTTTTCTATACCGGACTTCAATAAATTATAATATTTTTAATTACAAAATAACTAAATAAATAAAGAAATAAGAAATTTTAAAATGGAATTAACAGCTTACATGTAATATAGAAATTAATGCATTTTTATTCTTTGAAGTTAAGCAAACTTTAACTGAATGCTAATTTCTACTTGTTCCTTATAAATATTTGACTCTCATAAATCTATTTTAAAATGAGATGGTAGTTCTTCAAGTGTGATTAATCATCATTGAATGAATTAATCGCATTATTGCATAAAATCAATAACATTATTGTATAATTTAGAGACTTTAAGTGAACAATTTTATTATATTTCTATTGAGCAATTTAAAGTATAGTTTTCTGCATTGTAAATAAGCTTTGTACTTTTCCAAATTACATATTTTCCTTCCTATTAGGTATAATGAGTTGAAAAAAACTGATAATGATCTTCAGAGATCTCTTGAAAAGCTTCAACAGGACTTAGATCTTCTGATATCTCAAAAAATGTCTCTTGAAGAAGAACTTTCCTTATCGCAGGTGTGAAATTTTGTCATATTAGCTGATATTGTAGAATAATTTATTTTAGTAAAAAGACAATTAGGTTATAAAGAATTTTTGACAAAAATATATTTTATAACTCTTTTGCTTCATAATACTAAATAGCTACTAAAACATACAGATTGTTCTGTGAAAAGTAAAAAGCTTTTTTCTTTTTTTTTCCATCTGATTCATAATAAAAATTAAAATGTAAGTAATGCCATATCTAAAAAAATGTTTGAAGTTTGAAATTTCTAAACTTCAAGAATATATATATATATATATATATATATATATATATATATATATATATATATATATATATATATATATATATATATATATATATATATATATATATATATATATATATATATATATATATATATATATATATATATATATATGTTTGTTATTACAGCTGTTTGTTATTTTTTCATTATTATGTTTCTTCCCTCCCCCCTTTTTCATATGTCTGTAATTTTCCTTTGTTTTATCTCCATTTTGAACTTTTATACATATATATATATATATATATATATATAGGGGAGAGCCGGGTAACTCCGCCCACAGTCAATTTCATATGTATAGAATATTTTTTCAAATCAATGGGCCATCGGACATTAATTGTTAGATAGAAAAAAGATTATTTTCAAAGTTTCAAGTATTTATGCAGCTGTTAACATGGTAAACAATAGTTTTGAAAATATGTTAAATACAGTAGTCATGGAATTAAGCAAATTTGGTTGAATGTTTCGATTAAACTTCATTTTAATACTAAAAAAATAATTTTTTCTATACATACAGCATTAAAGTATGTAGTCTTAAGTTTAATTTGAACAAAGAAATAAGTTGATATGTGAAAAATTGTTCAAGTAATTACTAATTTGCAAAAAAATTGGATTTCGGGTATCCCCGCTCACACGAATGTCGGGTATCACCGCCCAATTTTATTTCGTCGATAAATGTACGGTTGCAAAGATTATTATTTTATTGCTTCAAATTTGAATGTTATATGCATTTTTAACAAAAAATATTGTTGTTATTAAATGATTGTTATTAAATGATAGAATTCACTGAAAGTATATAAATATGTAATAAATAAAATAATTTTGTGATAAAAATGATAAATGAAGTTTATCTATTGTTAATACATTGGTCACTTTCCTTTATACCTGAAAAAACAGTCAAAAAACATAATTTTTGTAACTGGGCGGGTCTACTCGACACATTTTGAAAAGAGCTGAAAAACATGTTTTTTTAAATTTCTATTTTTGTAAGTTAAACTATTCTTTTTTTGGTTTATTCTTATGCATTATTTAATTAGATGGTAAAACAATAGAAACATACAAAAATATTGATTATTACTCAATATTATACAGAAATATAAGCAATACTCCTTAAGTGGGCGGGGCTACCCGACTCTCCCCTATATATATATATATATATATATATATATACCATGTTACCTGGAATACTAAGTCAACCCATTGTATACATTGAGTTCCCGTCTTTTTTATTATGAGATAGTAAATTTCTGGTATGTCAGGTGTATTGTGTAAGTTGTCTGTGGAAAAAACCAATTGCCCAACCAAAAACATTACCATGACAAATTGAAATGTTTGGTAATGACAGTGGTTTCTTTTTTTAAATTTTTTATCAGAAGTGGGATTATAAATTATTTGTATTAAGAAATCTAAATTGTTTAAGATAAAAGTTTTTACGACGTATGGAAAATTTCAGTTTAGTTGTTTCTATTAACATTAAATTTTATCTTACTTAAATATGATTAATTTTTCTATAGTTATTTTTTGCACTGTATTTTTCTGTTGTAAAATAATTAAGTGTGGAAAAAGCAGTAAAGCTCTAAAGTAGGACTTTTGCAAATAAATAGTATTTCATCAATCAAGTCAGAAGTATTTTTTTCTTCCTAATATTACATGCATTTTAACCAACTAAGTACTTGCAACGCCTGAAGCTGCCCCTTTAATTACTGTTTTTTCCTCCAAGGAAATATTCTTCCTTGTTATTTAAGGAAAAAGTTGTGTACTTAGGAAAAGTGTTTACACAGACTTGCCAAAATGTAAAAGTTGTGACACTTCCAAATTCAGATTTCTCTGCTTTTGGCCCAACATTTCCCTATTTTAGCTTAAAAAACATCTCTTTACTGACAGAAATATTTTTTGATCATAGTACCAGTAAAACTTCATAACAATACACTTATTTTTCTAATGTCAAGTTATATATTTCAAATAATAAGAAAAATCAAATATTTGTCTGATGTGTTTTAATTTTTATACTTTTCTACATTTATAACATAGTTTTGATTTTAAAGCAAGACAAAATTACAAGCTGTAATGGAAATACGTGTTACAATGGAAGAACACTAAAACCATATGCTGTAATTGCTTTTCTAAACCTGCAACAAAATATAACTTTAAATTTTGAAGAGAGTTCTTGCGTTTAACTTGAAAGGTAGACTTAACTTTTTCACCTTTTTTCAGTCTAAAACTACTCAATAAAGTATTCTGTGTCTATTTTTCATTCATAAACTATAGTTATGGTAACAAATTATTGCTAACTTAGATAAAATCCTTACTGCAAATACTATATTTATTATAGCATAGTTTATAATTATTCATTTGATAATTAATATATCTTTCATATATTTCATTCAAATATAATTTTCTGTATTAGATAAAGCAAGAAGCCCTGGCTCTATATAATAAACTGAGAGAAGTGGAAGAAAAACGAGATGCTCTCCTGTTAGAGGAGAAAAGCAAAGGAACACCTGCTCAAGAGCGAGAAAATCTTGTTCAACAAGTATAATTTTTAATTTTGAGAAATATTTGTTTTTATTTTATTTGAATATATTTCATTTACCTCATTAATATTTTCCTCTCATTTCATTTCATGGAAATTAAATCATTGGTAGAAGTTTCACTTTTAGTAATTTGTCCTTAATAAGTATCATAATAAATTAAGATGCAGTTTATCAAACAACTCATATTTAAGGTATTACTGGCTAAGTGAAATCAAATTTATAACTGCAAATAATAACTCTGAAACTTTATTAAAATTATATTAAGATTTTTTGAAATTATCGCATACTTGTGAATTAAAATATTGTTATGCAAATTGTTCTAGTAGCTGAAATACTATATTTAAAACTATTTATTTGCTGAAAAGATGCACTGTTGCCGGTTTCACCCTTTTTCTTACCTCATTAAATGTTATATTCTCTGATTATTTTGCCATTATTTAGTTTATTTAAAGGAGTTGGTCTTAATGAAGCATTCAATTATGCTTCTTCTGATCTTTTTTGGAATGTTTACAGAAATTTAAAAAAAAAAAAATAGTCTTGCTATGTAATTTTTGTAAAAATTGGACAGAAACACCAACTGTTGCATCATTATTGTTTTTGAATGGCAGAGAAAAATTGTCCTGATTTGTTAGTTAATTCTAACAATGATAATTTCACAAATTTTGAAAAATGTTCATGAATATTTTGCAAGGCAATATAAAGAGAATACAGTAAAACCTCGCTACAACAATATTTTGCGGACCAAATAAGAATATTGTTGTAGAGGGATATATTGTTATATCGAGGGCCCACATAATTCTGGGACGCAATAAGATTTTTTGAAATTTAATGTTATATATTCATTAACTATAAATATATTTATATATTATCGAAAAAATTAATTTGCTAAGTGTTTATTACGGTTAAGCATTAAAAACAATGGATCTAAATACAGCACATAAGATTGTAAACTTACCTTAAAAAAACATTTTTATTGAAAAAAATCCGATATTTTTGTTTGTTTATTCATTTTTCTGACTGTCAACCAACAAAGTATGCATAGAGTCCAATGCCCGAAAATGATTTTCATTTGTGAATGGAAGACTTGAGAAAAATGTCTTTAGAGATTTTACGGATTGAAGAGCTTCATGGGTTGACAATACGGACTGTGATACACATGGATCATCATCACCATCTTCTTCCTTATCATTATTTTCCATTTCATCCGTAATTTCAGAGAGAATCTCTTCATCACTGCGAAAATTGTGAGATCGTCATCGGTAGTTAAATAGTCCTCCACGTTAACACCATATGTTTTACCCATTTTTTCCTCAAGTTGGGATAAAGATTTTTGAAGATTCAAAACAAATTCTTGATTATCTGAAAGATCCCTGTCTGTGGAATTTTCTTCACTACTAGAAACAATTTCATCTTCCAAGACACACAAACCGGCCTTTTTCCAACAATTTTGAATAGTTTTTTCTGTTACCTCCCACCAACTACCAGCAATAATATCACATGCTTCCTTGACATTCACAGTATTAAAAGGATCTTCTACTTTATTTTTGATGTTGACAAGTATCGATTCAACCAAACGCTTCCTGTAGTATCCTTTGAAACACTTGATTATGCCCATGTCGAGTGGCTGCAAAATCGAATTGCAGTTGGCCGGGAAATAAACAATTTAGACGTTGTGTAGTTTTGGAATTGAGGTGTGAATGGTGCAGTTATCAATTAATAAAGCAATTTTTTTCTTCCTCTTTTTCATTTCTTTATCTAACATCAACAACCATTCAGAAAAAAACTTAGAAGTCATCCAAGCTTTTTTATTGGCTTTATATTCCACGGGAAGACTTTTCACATTCTTGAAACACCTCGGCTTCAATGATTTGCCGATAATAAGAGGTTGCCTTTTGTGTGTCCCTGTGCTATTGGCACACAGAAGAACAGTCAATCTCTGCTTTGATTTTTTTCCGCCGTAACATTTTTCACCCTTAAATACCAATGTTCGATCGGGAAGGAGTTGAAAAAACAGCCCAGCTTCATCTGCGTTATAAACGTTCTCTGGTTTATACTTTTGAAGAATATCTGTCATCTTCTCTTGCTTCCATTCATTTGCTTCGTTAATCGGAGCAGATTTTTTCTCTCCGTGAACTTCTTGGAAAGTTATTCCATGTCGATCCCGAAAACGCATTAGCCAACCATTACTAGCTTTAAAAGTTTCGTTCCCTAGCATTACTGCGAATTTACGTGCTTGTGTGCATAACAAGGGCCCATTTATCGGGATATTTGTTGCTCTCATCTCTTGAAACCATTTTAAGACGGCAGCATCAATGTTTTCATTAGTTGCGACTTTTAGTCGTTTACGCTTTGGATTAATTAAATTTGAACTTACAGTATCTTCGATCTGTTTTCTTTTCTTTAGAAACGTTGCAACTCTAGATTGAGATAATCCGTATTTTCTAGCTGCATCAATCTGTTTCATTCCATCATCAATATCTTTAATAACGTTAAGTTTATCTTGAAATGAAAGTTACTTTCTCCCTGCCATCTTATGCTAAATTACACTAGTAAAAAATATCCAATACGCTGAAGACTCACCAAGCTGAAAATGTTAGCAGCACTAAATGCGAAAAGCTCTGATCGTAGAATTTGCGCTAGCTTATGAAAACACCAGGTGTAGTTTAAATCAGGGATTAAGTGACAGTGATGAACGATGACCAATGGTCAGTATACATTTTTTTCTCCTCCTCAATTTCAATAAACGTGCTCCACCCACCTTCTACAGAAACAGTACCTTCTCAGGGTAGCAGGTGTTACTGTGATGTGTGTGGTCATTTATGACTCATGATGTTACAATGGTGATTTCTTAAGAACTGAGGGAGGCAATTCTAAAACATGAAGCTCTTAGAGTGGTCTAAGTACCTCAACAGTGGGGGAATGAAATTTGAATACAAAAGCCATTCTCTGATGTGAAAAGAAATAACAGTGGGGTGAAAGATCATAACCAGCAGTGACCCTTTTATCAGAAAAGATGAAAAAAATGGTAAAAGATGACAAAAAGGCATTTTACATTATTTGAAAACCAATAAAAAAAATAGAAAATAATGTTGAAATTTGGAAAAAAATCGTTTTACAGAGGTTTACTGCTTCAGAGAATATCGTTATATTGAGAGGAAGATAACATTAATCCATATGCAAGTTTGGCGGGACCACGGAACATTATCGTAATAGAGGGAGTTATTGTTGTATCGGATATCGTAGTAGCGAGAGTTCACTGTATTAGATCTACGCCACTGTGCAAAAGAAGAAAAAAAAATGCTAGGGGAAACAAATTATATGTTCAGTATAGTGAAGTGTTCTATAGCTTTAAGCATGTGACGAGCAAATGTCTTCTCATATTTTTCAGTGAAGTGTTCATATATAACATGCAGTAAAAGAGCAATCTGTACTTATATTCAATATTCAAACTTATTTTAGAAATGATATCAACTTTGAGATATCAAGATTATACTATATTTAATTTAAAATCTATTATTTAATATTAGATTGTTCACCAATTTCAATGCAATTTTGTGTAATATATTACTAAATGATGTGGAAATTTTGAAAGTTTTAATTAAAAACATTGCAAGTTACAAGTGAAAACGTTTATGGAAAAAATGAGTCTTAGAATATAAAAAGTTTTTTATCTCCTCAAATACAAATTATAATTATATAAAAATCTTGCAACTTATGCCTTGCCTTGTAGAAGTTAGAGTTTGATTCCAATTTTTGTAGTCAAGGGATATTAAATATCTTATTTTCTCACTTTATAAGTTTTTTTTATTATTCCCTAAATGCACACATGATTGATACTTCACTTAAATTTGAGCTAATATCTTCTTTTACCCATGCAAAATTGGAGAACAATTTGTGCTGTTGAATATTGAATTTGAAAATAGCTTGTCATTGTGTTTTTACTTAACCGTTTGTGTGGTAAATATTTTTTTCCCTATTTATTAAAAGGCTAATGATTGTGCATGTACCAAGAAATATTTTTGAGTTTTGTTGATTACTTGCTATAATGCTATTTTATGGAATTTTTTTTTTTTTTTTTTGGTTCTGTATGCTCTAAATATTTGATGTTGGAGCACAGTTAGGACAAAAGTACTTATTTCTTAGCTGGGCTATTGTTTCCATGGATTGTTAAAACATTATTTATTCATACTATAGAGACTACATGTTCATTTTTGATATTTTTTCAATAACTCTTTTAGGTAAAAGAACATAATACGGAAATAACAAGTATTGAAAGGCAGTTGGCTGAAATTCGAGAACTAATAAGTCGTGGAAAAAATGAGTTGGAGCAAATTGATCAAGAATTGGAAGACAACCAAGGAGAGAGAATTAGCAAGTATCGAGAGCTTAAAAAGAGAGAAGAAACAATGGATAGCTTCCTATCTACTTTTGATGAAAATCAAACTACTAGCATTGAAAAAAAGATTCAATTAGAAAGTACAGTGGTATCATTGTTGGAAAAATTAAGTCGAAATATAGGCCATTTTCACCATATTCCTTCTCCCCAAGAGCTTGCACTGCTTAAAGATGATTTACAGTAAGTGTTTGAATTGTAAAAACTTTTTAATAATATTATCAAATATTCAACTATTAATTTGAATGATCAAAAAATCTATTTATGTCAAACAAAATTTTCTTTTTGTTCCTTTTAAAATGACCAACATAAACTAAAATAAAAGCTGTTATTTTCCATTACCTTACACTCTCTGTTAGCATTTTGCAAATTATCAAAATTATGCTAATTTATAATTGATAATGATTATTTGCATCATATTTTTTTATAGTTTCTTATAACTATTCCAGTTAATTGAAAAATTACTGTCTATGCAATGATTCCAATATTTCATTTTATAAGCTCACATCTACTATGGAATTAAAATAAATTGATAAATTCTATTTGTATCTACAAAAACAAACCTATCATTTGTTAAAGAATCTCTTCAATATATAATATTAAATTAAGATCATGAGTAAATATTTAAGTGTGTATATTTTCAGTTTGATTGGTTTAATGTTTATGAGTTAAATGCTCGATTAGCCATTCAATTTTAGACACATACATATTTATATCAAAGCTGGAAGATTTATATATTTTACAGATGAAGTTTAACATTTCCTCAAGGCATATTTATGAATAGTACTATATTTTTGTATTCCTTTTGATTTAAAAACTTATCGATGAAGCATTTGACTTGTAAATCCTGATTTAATTTCTAAATTATTTAAGATCACTTACATTTCAAAAATAAAGTTAATTTAAACTAAATGAAATGTGCCTTCTCTTTTAAGGTACACATTTTTTTCACTTATTTTTAAATATATTTTAATTTTATGATTTAATAATAATTTAGTTTTAATGATAATTTATTTTATGAGAATGATCTATCTATGTAAAGATTTTCAATTTATAATAAAATGATATATTTTTAAGTCTTTAAATTAAACATTTTATAAAGGAAATAATAAAGTTCAAATTTGTAAATCACTACTCAATTTTTTCTGATTTAAAAATTAAACTATGTTTTCAAAATGCAGTATATAAGTTATATTTTAAAAGTGACCTCTGTTCAAATTCAAAATTTTCATAAATTTTTTCATATAAGTCAAGTTATCATTTTGTCTTAAATAATAAATTCTGAACACATCATATAGTTCATGAAAATGATCTGTCTCTTCTAAATTTATAACAAAATGTTTTGATCCCTGAATTAGTAATTTATAAATTGATTAATGGGGTGCTTTGAGCTCTCGAGCTGAATTGTACTGAAATTTCCTTGCTACACACATTCTCCCATTGAGCTTTTCTGAACATGAGTTCATAAAAGGCTTGAACTACTTAATTTGTGTTTCCGAATTTAATTTTCCCAAATTGAAAAACAGAATCGTGTATCGAATCTATCAGAATCGAATATATATATGAGGAAAATCAATTAAACATTATGTTTTAGAATTTTCTATGCAAAGTTAAATTTTTACTGTATGACAAATTTTATAGTATTCGTAAATGTTAAATTCCTAGATTTAAAGAAGGAGAAATGGAAAAATCCAGAATGACTGTTATGACTCTAAATAATGAGCAAAAGAAACTTGCAATGGATTTGACAAAGGTATATTTTCAATAATACCAACATATATATAAACTTTTGTTTAAACATTGTACGACAATATTAGTTTTGATACAGTATAGTTTTTTAGTTCAATTTTTCATGTATTCTCTTAAATATAAAAATTTCTTTCTGCATTTTATTTAATTAATATCCAGCTATTCTTTTTTCCTCGTGATTTAAAGTTTTCCATTGTAACTAAGTTATTGCCTTTTAATTGTTGTGAGAAGCCTTCAATGCTTAATAATAGTTTAAAGAAATCTTTTTATTTTTGTAGTCAATGTGCAACATTATTGACTTAAAAATAAAAAAACTGCAAATTTCTATTTATTTTCTATCATTCCTACTTGAAATAACTTAACCAACAGTTTGAGGGTTGAAAATAAACATGCTTCACGAAATTCAAATTCACTATCAATGCTTGAAACAGTTAGAATTTGGGACAAAAGAGGTTTTATGACCTTTAAGCAAAAGTGAGATATGCCTGAATAAATAATTGATATGATGTTTAAAGATGCTACTAAAAATTAACCCACTATATTTCTCAATTATCCTTTTAATATACCTTGTTATTTTTAATTTATTACGCTAAAGAAAAATAAAAAGAGACAAGTATTTATAAAAGGTGCCGATTGTAAGTTTGTAATTGCTAACTATTCTAAACTGTCTGTCCTTTTTAACAGTCAATTTATGACATTTTAAATTGTCTATGAAGATTTTTCACTCTTCAATATTAACATACATTACTACAACAAAATTGAAGTATGATTCAATTTTTTGTCTATAATATTTATTCTTACAGTATTTTATGGCATATATTTTTTAATATGTATGGCACATATTTTTGGTATATTTTAGTAATAAGCATAATATCTAATTAGCACCATAAAGGTATATTTTAGTATTCACATGTACATTATTTTAATTAAATCCACCTATAAAACATAGATTAAATCTTTTTCTATTAATTAACTCTAAAAGTAAAGTACTATTTAATTTTTTTAAAGGGAAACTTTTAAACTTGTCATAAATTGTATTATTATAAAAAATGTTTTGGGAGATTGTTCTTAAATAGAAATATGCTCATTTTTACCGTTATTCTCTTCTAATCATGATCATTATTATTTAAAGATTGAACAATTGGAAACAAAAATTCAGCAGGAATTGGAAACGTTGCAACAAAAAATAACTTCAATGGAAAAAGAGATGATTGTTTACTCTGATCTGGGTGCTTTGAAAACCGCGGCTGAAGAAAAGAAAGATAAGTTAATTGAAGAAGATAAAATTTTAAAAAAGCAAAAGGAATATAGCAAAAAAGTATGTATCTTTTTACTCATAAGTTTTCACCTTTATGAAATGCAGGTTTTAACGAATTGTTGATTTATAGCATTTTATGGTATATTAATCTATTCCTAAACATATATAAAACATAGAAAAGAGTTACTCTCACTATTTGAGTAAAAAAGATGAAGTTAAAGTTTTATTTTAAATGTTAAATTTCCCTTATAAAATATTAGAAAATTATTTAATTTAATTAATAATAGGGGATTTCCTTGTAGTAGAAACTTGTTACTTTGATGAATTTGCTCAATTGAACATTAAGAATGAAAGATTAATTACGACTAAGTACAATTTTTCTTAAAATATAATATATTTTAAAACTTTTAAATGAAGAAATATTTGCTTAAATGAAAAAAAATAGTTTAAAGTTTTTAAAACATAAATTGATTTGAAATGTATTGATATTTCTATTATCAAAATAAAGAGTACTAAGTCACAAATGTTTAATTTGAAAAAGGATCAATTGAATAATTCTTTTATATGTTTTATTATATTTTTTACTTTGTTTAGTTTAAGAAAGACATAGCAATTTTTGCTTCCCTTACAACTTTGATAATTTTAAGATAGCAACAATTGTGATATACTCTTAGAAAAATTAATATAACTTTTAATGTTTTGTATACAAAAGCAACTATAGATTTGTTTTGCTTTCTATTTCTCAAAATCAAAAATTATATTGTCTTATATCAAAATTTAAATTATATTCAAATTCAATCATTAGGCAAAGCAATTAATAAAATTGCTGCATTTCTTTTACTATGTTAATTTTTGCTGATTTTCTTTTATTAATTTATTTTAGATTTATTTTCTCAATGTTTTTTCTAAAAAGTCTTATAAACTTCTTTTTAGTTAATTTTTGTTTGAATTTGTTTAGTTTTGAGTTTTTATCAGCTTTATTGTCTTAAGTCCCATGTAGTAATTATTAACAGCTGAATTGTTTCTGTGATTATTGACTTTCTAAAAAGCAAAATTGTAATTTTACATCATAAATATTTCATTATAAAATAGAGATCTTTTTTTAATTCTTTATTTAATAGAATAGATCATTTATAAATCTTAAACTTCAAAATTTGATGCAGCTTTTAGTTTATCAGTATTTAAGTAAGCTATATCATTTTTTATTAAATTCTTATCAATAAACATATATATTATGTTTCCCGCATTGAATTGAAATATATATATAGCAATTAAATTGTGTTATTATATCTGCATGTTATTTATATGCCTACCTTTGGATTAAAAATATATATTTTTTACAGGTAGTTGGAGAAATAAATACTCTTTATGAGACACAGAAGAATAAACTAAATGACAATGAAACTTATACTCAGCTGTGTAATCTTGAGAGACGATGGCAGTATCTGGAACAAAACAATTTTGCCATGCTGGACTTTATTGCATCTAAGAAAGCCCAAACAGATTATTCTAAAGGCAAACAATGTGTTAAAGAAACATTGGCTCTTTTAAATGATATGTTGCAAGAGCCGGTGTTGCAGCGATAATTATTGAGCTATAATATATATATACTCTTAGTAGAAACCAAAGAATATACGTAGGAGAAGAAGTCTAGCTTTCATTGGCTTTATGTAAATCAGCCCCCTAAAGTTTGGTACGATCCTTTGAATAAAGGAAAAAACAACAGCTGAGGTTCTTGAAATGGGCTCTTCTAACCAATACAATTTTGGGGTGAAGAGGAAAAGTTTTTTATTGTTGATTTGCTCTGTATTCTTACACTATTGATAAATAGTACTGTACTATTAATTAAGTAGTTCTTTGAGAACACATTTATATCATCCATTAACTAAATCTGCTAACACATTTTGACATAGAAAGAAAGAATAAAATGTCTGTCAGCAGGAAACAGCGTACCTAATATATATATTCATGGAAAAGTTGTCCAACAACCAGTTTACAGGTGATGTACCTCCTGACTGTCACTTTACTTCTTATACTCATGTGCTGGATCTTAATTCAAATGACGCTCTGCTAAATCTGAGTATGTTGCTTGCCCTGTAAGTTGTTTTTCTGGTATAGCGTACCACACCAAGCAGTTCCCCACTTTAGTTACATACTTGAAGAGCTGAACTTCTTCTCTTTTCTATATTCTTTGGTAGAAACCCTCCAGTGTGACAGTGGGGGCTGCAGATTATCAGAGTATCTGCAGTTTATTTTCTACCACAGATTTTTTTAAAAACAAACAATAAAGGGTAAGAAAATTACAAGCAAAATATAAATAAATAAAGCAAGTAAAAAAATTAAGAATAAAATTAAATAGGGAAGCTTTTTTGTTCTTTTTATTTTATATCAGGCATTTAACAGCCGACCCAGCTGTTGGGCTTACGACTACTAAGGTTCAACTCCTTAGCTTTGTAATTTTGACCCAATCCAGAAGACAAGGAAACTCCTGGATCAGTAGCCCCAGAGGTATGATTTGTTATGGGAACAAGGAGGACTTTGTTACTCAACAGATTTAACGTGCATCCGTCACCATTTACTACACGAGGTGTCTTAGGCTGGCGGGGATCAAACCCCTGACCTCTTGGATATGGGCCCAGTGCCCTACCAACCAGGCTATCCCGGCTCTTTGTTCTACATTTGCAGAAAATATAGTTTTCCCTTTTTTTTAAAAAAAAATTTGGTTAAAAAAAAGACTAATTCCCCTTCTCTCACTGACCTGAGCCAAAACCTATTAAATATTGACCTAACACCCCTACCTCATAACAAGATAACTGATGATTATTTGTGTAGTAATTAATGAAAAAATATTACTAAATTTATGCAAATAGTTATTTCTTAAATGAATTTGCATCTTCATTTAGTATTTTTATTCTTGTTAATGTTTGCAGAATAAATATTTTACAGAAAAAGTTTCAATAGTTTTTTGCTGCTTTTTTGTTTACTAATGATTTGTCTCAACTTAAATTTGACCACTAAATGTCATGTCTTGAAATTAGTTTTATAATCACTGATTGCTATTTTTTTATCATTTTCAAAATAAACTTTTATCGTCACCTAAAATTTCTTGACTTCTTTCAAAATTGATATATGTTTTTCAATTTGAGTACAACAAAAAGTAGATATTTTATCCTTTACTATCAAATTGAAAAACTTTTTATAACAACAATGCAGAAAATCAGTTATTTGATAATTGTTATTTACTGTACTATGCCAGATTAATAAGTTCTCATCTGCTTTAAAATATATCTGCTTCTTGTGCTTTTGTTAATATCATTACTTTACCATTGCTTTCAAAAATAAATGAATAACTCCGTATTTTTAAAGAGAAAAGAAAATAAATAAATGTTTAATGATGAAATTAAGAAAAAGTTAAAACTCTTTGAAGAATACTCCATGTACTCTTTAAAGAAAACTCAGAAGATAAATGACGAAGTAACCCTTTGTCGTATATCTTTTGGGTTTTTCATATTATATTTAAATTAGTTTTGTAATCACAAAACTACTCAAAAAAGTTTTAACATATCAAGAAATAAAAATGATACTTCAATTACTGGAGAAAAGTTTTATAAGAAATCTGAACAAATCTTATGAATTCTAGAACAAGCAAATAAAAACCAATTACAAAAAAAAAAAAAAAAAAAAAAAAAAGAGAGAGAGACATGAATAAATCATATTTTAGTTTAAAAAGAAAAATAAGGTGTGTTAAAAATAAAGGATCATAACAAAACTATACCCTTCTATTCTATGCTCTTAAAATTGAATGTATTTTCATATTGGGTTATTATTTTTAATAAATTTTTCCTTGTAATATAGAACAAAAATCTTTAAACTAAATTGTATAGAAAGCAAAAGAATAATTGAAACCCTGCAGCTACTTTATTTATACTAAAGAATTTTACTAATTTATATTTTTTAAATTATGCAAATAATCTTCATCAATTAAACATGTTATCCAAATCTTTGGCGCTCTTAAGACAGGTCTTGCACTTTCTAGAAATCCAATAAAGTAATAATTATCTTTTGCTGCTAATTGTTTTTAATTTTATATAATTATAAACAATTCTGTTACATGTTATATTCAATATGCTCTGATTCATTGATTAAACACAAAATGTATAATTTTTTTTAAATTTAATGCTATAATTAAGCCTTTGACTAAATAATATTTTGTGGGACCTGGAAATTTCAGTCAGGCAATACTTTACGAACTGCGGCTTCGGTCAGTGTATTCTTATTGAGGCGGCATACTTCATCCTTTTATCACTGAAAGAATAGTGGTAGCTAAAAACTGGTGAATTTTTAGAAGCAAATAGTTTTTATTTTATTTTATAACTCATGTTGAACAGCCGACTCAATTCTGAGTTTATGACTATCAGTATTCAATTCCGTAGCCATGTAATTTTGAACCCAATTTAAACATAGGGGAACTCCTGGATCAAGAATTGGGACAAACTAGCCTTCCGGAAGGACTTTTTTGATGGAACTAATCTGCATTTGCGTTACATGTAGACATTACATGCAAACATTAAAACCTCCTACGGTTAGTCCAACAACAAGGGGATTCTAGCCCGTGATCCGTCTACCACTGGGCGTATTTTATGCCAGCACTGTGGTCTGTGCGAGTCTGGAGCAAAATTCCAATCGACCACACAACTATCGGATTTAAACCAGGGCCACTTTCTTAGAATAAGACTGACAACAGTACCCTGGAGAAGCTTTCAAACCCTCTATAAACATGGCATGTCATCTATTTAATTTAATTTTATAACCGTCATTGAACAGCCGACCGTATTTATGGTTTACAAATAATTATGTTCAACTCCATAGCCTTGTAATTTTGAACCCAATCCAGAAGACAAGGGAACTCCTGGATCAAGTATTGGGAGAAACTCGCTTTTGTAGAGAACTTTTTGATGAAACTAACCCGCGTTTGCGTTACACCTAGAAGAGAACAACCAATACCTCCCACGGCTAACCTGACAGCAAGGGGACTCTAATCCATGATCCGTCTACCACTGAGAATATTTTACATCACTGTGGTCAGTATAAGCCGGGTGCGGTATTTGTACCCAGTTCACCTCATTGGAAGGCGAATGCTCTATTCCCTGAGCCACCACGGCTCTCATGTCATCTATAGTCAGAAAGGAAAAAATATTACAAAAAGCTCTGCTCAGCTCGTCTTACAGCAGACAATGTAACAACAAACTAAACTGCTTGGTCTGGCTGCATAAACCAATGGGTTAACTAATATTTTTTCAAGAAAACGTATATATAAAATAAAAAAGTGAAAAACTTTAAAATTATATAAATTATGGAACACAAGATTTCAATGTTTCTCCTTCGTGCCCATACTATACTTGATTTAAGAAAATTTATATGTATTATTTTTTTATATTTCAGAATTCTAGTGTTGTTAAAAGTGTAATTTTTTAACATAAATTGTTGATTTAGCAGCCAATCATTGTAAATTTTTGTTAAAACATATGATGCCAATACAGGGAAAACCAAATGAATAGCTGGGAAGTTCATCGCCCCAAATGAAAATCCATTCAAAATTACAAATCGATTTTAAATTTAAGTGTTTTTTCTATCAAATTGTCATCCGCCACTCAATAATAAATACATATATGAACATATATATATATATATAGGCAGATATTTTATTTACATCGCACTAGAACCGCACAATCAACTATTGGCAACAGTCTGGGAAACATCCCCGAGGATGATCCGAAGACATGCCATCCTCATCTTGATCCTCTGCAGATCCTCTTCTCCGCTTTGGTAGCCCGATAACCTGCGCGCGAATGACTTGTCCGCTTGGAGACCTGCGTGCTTAGTCAAGCACTTTATGGTAGAACAGTTTAACGAGGACTGATACCGCTCGGTCCCTATGAAGGCTGATCAAAGTGGTTACCCACACGCAAACTGACCGCAGCCAGTGATGCTTGACTTCGGTGTTCTACTGGGAACCTTTACGATCAGTCCATATATATATTAAGGAAAATTCGAATTCGCTTGTCTACGTCTGGGGGTTAAGGCAACACTTGAAATTTGGGTTTTACCTCAAGGTTATTGAAGGCAGGAGAACTTGATGACATTTAATATGTGATTTTGTAATCTTTTCCCGATGACGTTTAACATTTGTTTTTGTTATCTTTCCTCAATGACATTTAGTTTTAAACCTTCTCTCGATAACATTTGATTTTAAGCCTTTTTTCGTTAACATTTAATTTTATAACTTTTTCTCGTTAACATTTGATTTCGTAACTTTTTTTGCTGCGGACATTGAATTTTGAAACCTTTAATATTTTACGTTTCATTTTGAAACTTTTCTTGTTAACATTTGATTTTATAACCTTTTCTCGATAACATTTGACTTTGTAACCTTTTCTTAATGATATTTAACATTTGATGTTGTAACCTTTGCTTGATAAGATTTGACATTTGATTTTTAAATTTTTTCAATAAAACATCCAAAAAGTCCCAATTCATCTGTCTAAATTAAGACCCTTTAACACTCATAAATGTTCAGAAACATTTTTGACCCACTGTAAATAAATGCATGATTTTGTATAAAATCGCAATATCTTTCTAGTTTTAAATAGTTTTTTCTACAATAGTTTTTTATGATTACAGGTTGCGTGGTTTCTGATTATTTATTCGAATTCTGAAATGTTTTTAAAAAAATTTGTATTAATATTAGTTGGATGAAAGAAATGATTGAATTCGTTTTTCTATTTTTTTATTGGTATACATTACAAAAATAATTTGATAATTTATTGAAGCATCAATTCATGACAAAGGTGGCATTAAAATCATATTTTAAAATTCATGACATCGGCGGTATCAAAATATGATTTTAAAACTCATGACAGCACTGACATTGAAACCATATTTTAATATTCACAACAGCGGCGGTATTAAAATGTGATTTTGATAAAATTCATAAATTCAGAGGTAAACAATTTAAATACAACTTAAAATTTCTTTTTCTTTAAAACTCAAATGTTGAAATTGATCTTTTTAATCAATCACAAACATTCTGAAACATTTTTGCTTCACTGTATAAATACAATATCACATCAGCATTTGAGAACCAAAGAGATATTGATATTGGTATGGGAGGAATCACTTGCTAAGAAATAATAGATGCTATTTAAAAATAGAAAAGCAAAAGAACAAGCAGTAATAATTTTTCTCGTCAACATTTGTAAAGCAAAAAGCGGATTTAAAAATCTCAGCTTTGGCATTACTTAAGCTGTTTAACCTAATTTGGAATGCGGAAAAAGTACATTCCTTCTGTGGAGAGAGGCATACATTGTAGATTCCGAAAAAAGGGAAAATTAACTCCATAACAACTGGAGAGGAATTAGTTAACTTTGTGTTCAGGGAAAATTTTTCTCAAAAATAACTATTAATAAAATAAGAAACAAAATTGATTAGAGATCAACAGGCACGATTCAGAATTGGAAGTGGCATTGTAAATCAAATTTTCATTTTACCTAAAATAATGCGTTGAAAGAAATGAGACATTGTATTTAAACTTCTTTTGGCTTTTCAAAGGCTTTTGAAATTATTGATAGAGAATATTTGTGGAAGATCTTGAGTTTCAATGGTATCCCGGGTAAGATTATTAATATCAAAAATGTATTGTAGAAGAAATGCACAAGTAATTGTGAAAGGGGTGCAGTTTGAAAAAATTGGAATCAAAACCAGAGTCAGACACTGGGTTGCCATTTATCATAGCTCTAGACTGGGTTTTGAGGACCATCATGAAAGCCAGAAATAAAGGCATAAGATGGGACTTCAATAATTGCCTTGAGGATCTGGTGCTTGAGAAAGAAATTATTCAACTGCCGTAAAGATTCAAAGATACCTTCGAGAAAAACCTTAAGACCTTCAAACAATTGCTCAGAAAATTGGTCTAAAAATAAAATAATATAAAAAATAAATAAGATAAATCACAAAAGTAATGAAATTAAACAGTAAAACAAATGGCAAATGATTGGTCAATTGTAATGAAATTTGAAAAGACAAAATAGATGCTCTTCAAGAAAAGTACTAAAAAGCTACTGGTCAAACAAAATGAGCAACATAAACTTATACCATAAATTCAGTAGCTAGCCACTTACAATAGATATAAAAAAGAGACGATGGACTGAATTGTCTAACACATTAAGAAAACATGCCAAAGAGAATGAGAGAAACACATTGACCTGGTCACCAGATGGAAAGAGGAGGAGAGGTAGGACGAAAACAACATGGCCAAGAAGAGAAATCAATTTAATTGGTCGAATTGGAATATTGAAAGAGAGATCACACTCTGCAGTAGAGGATGGAGGGCTCATGCACCTTTCAGGTGTAAAGAGTTTCAAGGCAAAGCACGTCTGCTCTCACATTGTCAAACATAACAGTTTTTAATAGAAGCTTTCACATTCTAAACATACATAAAAAGGACATCTTGTTAGCAACAACTTAGTAAAATAAATTATTTTTCAAAAGGTGTGAACATTTTTAAAAGAGACGTTCCATTAGTAATTGAAGTTGTAGCTATAAGTATTCTGCAACCTAAAAAATAAAAGATGAATAAAAATTTTTTTTTATAACCACGAGTTAAAAAATTAATAGAAGTTATACATATATACAGAGTTTGAAGAATATCAAAATTTTTAGAAGCCCTGTCGGGCATGTTAGTCTGCAAAATACATACTTGAATTAAACTTTTACATGTGCAAACATTGTTTATGAATGCAAATTTATAACAACATATGAATACACTTATATAAATATAACCACTCCTTCAAATAAGCTTATTATCTCGTTTAACAGAAATACAAAACAAAGAAGTAAATATAAATATTAAGTAGAAATATTAACTATTTGCTTGTGCATTGTTAAATTTCATTGAAGATTTAAAGCACATATTATGTTAAAATTATTAAAATGCTATTACTTTTACATTTTTAATTCAACTTTTTAATAATTTTTCTATATTAAAGAGATGGGATAAACTTTTTTTTCTTTTAAAGAAAATAAAATATAGAACAAGGAGAATAAAAAGAAATAAGCTAACTTTCCTTTATAAGTTATTATTTATAATCATAATTTAAGGTGAATATTAATCAGTATTTTATGGTTTTTTGTGATTAAATATTTATATGCCCATGCAGGCATGTAAAAAAAAAATCATGTAAAAATGCATGCCTAATAGAAATGTTGCCCTGATACACGTAGTGCAAAAAGAGCTTTCTGACATGTGGGACCACTAAAGAATGTTTTGCCAACAATAATCATCTTCATACATTATTTCTGGAAAATTTAACCATTAATAGACATTAATAGACATTAATAATGGTGGCAAAAGTCTTTCTGTCATTTTATCAATCTTATTGTAGTCATATTTGCTATCAATTTAATTATATAACTATAATATAATTAATTATTATAATCATACCGGGTGGAAATTAAGCTTGTGATACCAGTAAAGAACTTGTGAACCAATAAAGGTAAAGATTCAAATGTGCATAGAGAATAATTCCTATAGTTTTACAATATGATAAAAATCTAAGAGATTCAATAACATACCATTCAATTGACCTAAATGTCTTAGGGCAGCTATTTCAGCAAATGTAATTCCACCTAATGCATATACTAGAACGGTTTTTGAGACGAAATCAGTTGTAGGCCTCACAGTCCCAGAATCTAAAAGTAAATCATAAACAAAGATTTAAATATAAATAATATCTCTAAACTGACAAAAGCAACACAATATATATTGCTTGTGTTATAAAACTAATTTTTAAAAGTTCTTATAAAAACTAAAATGTCTTGACATATAATGATTGCACATGATTAAATGATCGAACCTAATTTTATAATATAAAATTATTCATAAGAATATCAATATCATTCAAAAATAAAACGAGACAGCATTATAAATCAATGTCTATAATGAAGAATTTTGCCAATCACAATTTAATAAAGAATTTTAAATTATATTTCCCAACTCTATCAATATATATTTTTGTATAGCTAACTATAACATTTTCTTTACAATCAAAATTACTCCTTGATTGCTAATTTATAAAGAGAAAAAAGCTTTAAAACCTGACCTATCGCAAGACAGAATAAAGTACAAATGGTTAATAAAATCTATCTTTTTATTGAAGAAGTGTAGTTTATTATTTAGAAAATCACACTGATTTGCATGGTTTTAAAATGATAGTTACATTAGTTATTAATGAAACCTTTTAGCATAAGTTTCGTGGATTTGTTTAGAACGTGACACATCTTCTGAAAATTTCAGCAAGTAATTATTAGCATGGTTATAGGTTTTGGGATCTTGGATTAAATTCTTTCTCATCCTTATATCACCCAAATTATGTAATTAAATAATATTGTTGCATTGTGGGAGAAAATAATATTTTAACCAAAAACTCAAAATTGACTACAGGACTAGTGAAACATCCTAAAATTTTAAAGACAGCAAGGAAAGTTGTCAGTTAGATATCCAATGAAGAGTAAATTAGTTTAGAAAACATTAAAAAAATATTGTAAGTTTTTTTGGGCAGAATAAGTAGTTTTTTAATATTGGTAAATACTAGCTACGTATTTAATACATTTTAAGAGCACTTAAAGTATTTAATAAACATAAAAATTAATGGATTTAACTGATATATGTTTATGACCAGCAAATTATTTTACATACAGGAAATGGGAAATTATTAACAGTGTAATGTAACTCTTATCCGCTTTAAGTCTCTAATTTTATTTATTCATTAGTCTATTTAGAAACATAATAATTTACCCCTTCATTATTTCTTTGGATAAAAACTTCATTATCAATGAAAGTAGACTTTAAAAAGAATCACACCCTAAAGAATATATTTATAAAAATAGTTTTGACTTTATTTCAAAGTCGAAAATAACTTAAACTTTATTTATAAAAGTATTTTCAACATTATTTCTGATTTATTTAAAAGTAATCAATTGGTTTAAATCGACGAGTTTCTTAAAAAAATGAAAGTTGATTTAAATCAATGATTTTATTCAGTATCCCTTCTATTTAGTATTTGCAAAAATAAATCAATACCAATTCTAAAACTTTATTATTAGCACGTTTTAAGAGTGATAAAAAAAAATATATATAGTATAAAGATTCTGTATTAAACTGATTAGTTATGAAAAAAGAGGTATATAATAGAACACCTTTGTCAACTTGGAAATTCATTATTGTTTTTCCAGGTAGAAGTTTCATCCCATCTTCAATATTTTTAAGAGATCCATGAACAATAACCTAACAATAAAAAGCATTATGAAGGATAAGTGATATTAATGAATATACTTAATAAATGTAAACGAATTTATTTAATGATCGTCATTAAAGAAAGCATTTATGCTGAAAATAAAAATGATTATAAGTTAAATATCAAGCTTTAGAAAAAAAAGATGTCAATTAAATTGAAGTTCGAACAATGGAAGTTTTAACTTTCAACTTAAACTTGAAATTTAATTAACACTAAATAAGAGACTTAAAATAGAATTATCATACTTTTTATTCCTTTTGCTGAATAAATTAAATACTTTTCATCAGCTTCAATTTAAATTATCCAATTTTTTTTTAATATTTAATTTATGACCAAAAGAAAAAATATCAAGAAATACCAATTAAAGGCATTAAGAAAGCTGATGTGAGAAAATTTCAATTTTTCAAAATTTTATTTGATTGTGAGTACAGTTCTTTTTGATATATTTGAAATACTAGATATTTAGAATAATCATTTGTTTACATTTTTAAATGTTTAAAGTTAATATTTAAAATCATTTTTTAAATGTTTAAAGCCATTTGTTTAATGTAAAGGAAGATTCAAGTAACAAACTTACTTGTTCTGTTACTCTCGCTATTAAAGGCACATATCGCCCACCAAAAACATAACTCACACTTTTAGGATTTCTTAAATCTGAGTCCTGCTCATTTGGAATCTGAAATCATTGATAATGAGAACATTTTTTATTAAAAATTATAAAAATTTCACACTACATATGGTATAAAAAAGAAATTTTTTTTTAATATGACACGAAATAACTCATGACTTATATTTAAAACTTATATTTTTTTTGCATAAAATGTATTGCTTTACTTGAAAACGAACAATAATCTGTAATTATGAACTGAACAGAAGCTTTTGAAAACACTTATAAATTAGTAAGATTGCATGTTCTTGGATCAGGTATATAGTCCTTAAGCAGTGTTTTAACTTCCAATTTTAATACAAGCGACTAAAGATGTTTATGATAGGGTTTTGAGAAGTCCATATAAATTGAAATTTGAACAGCCCTTACTGATGTAGGCTGAAACATAGCACACATTTAAGAAAAAAAATTTTTATATCCAGTTAATTATTGTGAGGTAACATAAACAATAAAACATATACTTACTAAATTGAACTTTCGTAAAATGGATTTAAAAGAGCTATATTTTGTTAAGGTAACAGCTGTTGCTACTTTTTCTGCAATTCTAGAAGCTCCAACTCTTCCAACCTTTTCTACAATTTTGCCTGCTGTAGTTTGTCCAGATGGTAAAAGAGATGACTGCTCAACTAACAAACCAAGTTTCTTTAAATTGTAAAGAAGAGGCAAATACTTACACCCATAACTCTAAAAAAAGAAACATGGTTCTTCTGTTACCATGTATAAATCAACGTTTCAGATAATAATTGCAAAAGTATACAAGTATTGATAAAAACAATAACATATAGTTTAATCATGTTATCCTTCCACCTTTTTAAATAAGGTATCATTAAGAAATATAATATTAAATATATTGTGTTTGAATGTAATTTAATGAAAGAACAAATTTCTCTCCTTCTAAAGTAGCAAGCTTCCCACTACCCCTTTCACCGAACTGAAAACTTCTTAGGTCCACTCCCTGTTTTGGGCTAATATAAACACCACTTCGAAGACCCCGCCCCAACATGCCTGGTATGCTGCTGAGCTCCCTGAACTGTCATTGCGGTGCTCCTGTCCAAGACTTGCTCAAACCACTAAATCTAGACCTAGGAATAGTCACATTAAGAGTCTAATTTTTAATGGAAATGAGAAGAACTATACTGTTATGCCATCGCCTTTCCCTCACATATCTAATTGGTGCCTCTATGGGGCAGCTGTTGAATCAGGGGGATATAGTTTTTGATTTAATTGTGCGACATGGTCTCCTTGACTTCCTTTAAATCGTCTAAGCCAAGGAGGATAAACAACAACAAATTGTGTCAAGTTAAATAATAGTAATAAATATTCATAATTAGTCTTACAAAAATCTTAATCTTAACAAATTTAAAAAGGCAATTTAATTTATACGAGTAAGAGGCAATAAGAACAGTGCTGTTAAAGACAGCAGAATATATCCTTTGCAACATCAGCAGACATTCTTGAAATGAGGACCTATCTTCAAAATGAGTATGACTCAATTATAAAAAAATAATCATAATTTTTTGTTAACAAATAAATTTTTATCAGAAAATTTTCAACTCTTATAACCAAATCAATATATTAGTGAAAAAGAAATTAAAAAAAAGCATAGTAAAAAGGGTTTAGTATTGATATTCAGCAATATAACAGAATATATAAAATAATGTTATAAAGATAGATAAAGATACAATTAGATATTACAATTCAAATTGGAAATTTCAGTTATCACAAAAACATTTAGCTATCACATTTTTTGCATATTATCATCTTAATAATAAATAATATAGATGCTACATACTACAAGATCAATACTAAATAAATAATGAATTATGCCAATGTAACAGAATAGAAAGGAGATTACTTGACGAAATTGTGTGGCAAGAGATTTGTACTCTGATGGGAGAAGCCCATCTTGAGCGATTGAAAGCAAACACATTAGTCTCAATGCTATTGTGTATGGTTCCTAAAAATAAAAAGTAAAAATATATCAACTTTGGAAGAGAATAAATTTGTCCATCTAAAAATTAAATAATTAATGACTTTGATAGCGAATAAGACAAATATCCCCACCAAGAGACAGATTATAATACAAATTCAAAGTTCAGGCATATATTTATACTATAAACCATAATACCTCATATTAAAGAAACTCATTTTGCTTATTTTACACTAGAGTATTCAAGCTTTTATTGTGGTACTGTGCCTGAGGACAATACAAGTTTTAATAATTTTCTGCCTGCTACAAGTAACAAAATAAAATAGAATTTATTACCGATCTAGAGAGTACAAAAAAAAAAGCATCTGAGGTGCTCTCTTTCTGATGATAAGTTCCATAATTTACCAAATACTAACAATCGATTTTATTGCCATAGTATCGTAAAAGGAATTTATCGTCTACTATATTCAATTCTATTATTATTCCTACAAATGCTACTATATTTGTTTCATTTCTCGAGCCCCTTTTCCTATTCTAAATTTTAATACATTCCTTTAAATGCTCTAAAAATATAAAAAAAAGTTAAAACTATAAAATTTTGCAGAATCTATCAATTAGTACCAAGTAATTCGTAACCATAACTCAACCACAGGTTAGAGTTTGCCAGATCCTATGACGGTCCTAAGCCTACGCAAATGAGGAAGGTTGGGCGAGGGGCTAATTACCCCTCCTAGTAAAAAATTCTCGGTAACAGAAACCCAAAGCTTAGATTGAGCTATGCTCATGGAAAGTGCAGGGACTTGTAAGGTACTAGATGGCAGCTATCTTGCCTGGTCTACTGAGGATTTTGTGCCTATGATGCATCAAGGAGAAAGCCCTAATACAAGGCCACTGAGGTGGATGAAGTCAATGCCTAGGCTAGAAGAAACACTAAAAATTGCAACATGGAATGTAAGGACTGTGTACCAAATTGGAAGGACCAGACAGACAACAAACAAGATGGACAATTATAATCTTGATATTTTAGGAGTGAGTGAGGCCAGGTAGACTGGTTTTGAAAATATCAAAACAGCAGATGATGAAACAATACTCTATTCAAGAAATGATGAAAAATATGAAGGAGGAGTAGCCCTTATTTTAAGTAAAAAGGCAAAAAAACAGTCTGATTGCATGGGAGCCAAAAAACGAAAGGATAATTAAGGCAAGGTTCTTCTGAAAGTATGTAAAAATGACTTTTATACAAGAGTATGCTCCAACAAACGATACAGAAGAAAAGACAAGGAGTATTTTTATGATCAAATGCAAAAAGTAACATACAAAGTTGAAAAACACAAACTTTAAATTATAATGGGAGATCTAAATGCTAAAGTTGGAACAAAAACATATGATAATGAAAGATAAATTGGAAATGAAGCTCCAGGGCAAAGAAACGAGATTAAAGAAAAATGTGCATTCTTTTTTAAATTAAATGGACTTGTTATTGGAACTAAGTTCAAACACACAAAGTTTTTTAAAAAAATGACATGGAAATCACCAGATGGGAAAAGCAAGAACCAGATAGACCATATTGCAATTAGTGGAAAATTTGAATCAGATCCATGAAGGACGAAAAAGTGAGGAAAGGAACTTTGTAGAAAGTGATCACTACTTAGAGGTGATAAATCAGAAACTGAAACTTCAAAAATGTTCCAAAAATAAAAATAGAAGACTAATTGGATTTGATATTTCTAAACTAAAGAACAAAAATAAAGACAAATTTGCCATCATACTCAAAAATAAATTTGCCGTACTAGAAGAAGAAAATGTCGAAATACACATCCGAAATGAGAAAAGCATGAATAGTAATGGCAAAGAATAAGAAAAGTCTTTATTGATACTTCGGAAGAGATGATTGGGAAGATAAGTAAGAAAGTAAATAAGGAATGGATTACAGGTGCAACCTGGAAGCTGAAGAAAGCTGCTGAGAGAGGAGAAATTAGTCTATTGAAAACAGTCTATTAAGCAATAAAACAGATTAGTCAAGATGCAAGAAAGCAGCAACAAAATGTGAAAGGTAAGCGAGGAAAAATCTTAAGTAATTAAAAGTAGATGAAGAGAGCATTTTGAAGAAACTCTACATATAAAACATCAAGTACTGGAAATAAATCAGATAACAAAAGCTGGCATTCCATTAAACATTTCTGTTGATAACTGAAATTTCGTTGATTGAAATCAAGAATAACTTGAAGGTATATTAAAATTTGGAAAAGCTAGTAGTAGCGATCAAATCACAGAAGAAATGCTAAAAGTTGATATCGATGGAACAGTTAGAAGATTACAACCCCTTTTTAATTGAATCTGGAAAACAGAAGAAGTCTGAGACTAGTGGAGATAATCAATTATCGTCAAAATCCCTAAAAAGAGAAATCTATTCATTTGTGACAACTAGAGAGATATCAGCCTTATGTGGATTCCTGCCTAAGTGTTCAGTAGAACTTTAATGAATAGATTGAAAAATGAAGTTGAAAATGCACTATGTGAAGAACAAGCGGGTTTTAGAAGTGGTGCAGGAACAATTCAACAAATATTTACATTAAAAAACATTATTATACAAAGTACATGTACAAGATGTTTTAAATTCGTGAATAGATGTCACAAATTTAACATATCATTGTACATGACTTTTAGAAAGCATTAGACTCTATTAATAGAGAGATGATATAGAAAATTCCAAAGTTATTAAAAGCATTTCCAAATATTTATAAATATCATTAAAAAACTCTTCAGAAATTCAGTGTTGTGTTGAGAAGAATGGAAGCCTGACAGAGCCCTTTACCATTGAGACTGGGTTTAATAGTGATGTGTGGCATCAAAGTTATTCTTCATATTATAATTGATTCGATTGCCAGCAAATTTGATGATCTGTAATCCAAAACAATTAGTTTTCAAAAATATGTAGGAAATATTGGACTGAAAATAAATAAAAATAAAACTAAGACTGTGAGTATAAAAAGCAAGATTCAGCATGTAGTTAAAATTGAAAGTGGCAAAATAGAAGGTGTTGAAAAATTTATTAACTTTGGTGCAACTGTTGATAGGAAGGGAGGAACAAACGCAGAAATAGGACGAATAATTTCAAAAATACAGTTTTGCTTCAAAAAACTTTTAAAAGTATGGATTCAAATAATTTAATGCTAAAGACTAAAATTAACATTTTTAATTCCATGGTAGGGATTGTACTATTGTCTGGGTCAGAAATATGGAAACTAACAAAACTTCAGAGTACAAAACTAAATAGCTGGTAAAACAGATGTTTAGAAATATTCTCGTCCCAGACCATATCAAATTAAGAACTCTTGAGTAAAACCAGGCAAGAACCAATCACCATCAGTATAAAAAGAAAAAAATGGAAGTGGATAAGACACATATTGAGAATGACTTTTATAAAAATACCATCAGCCACCTTAATGTTGGCACCAGGAGGCAAACGAAAAAGAGGCAGACCCATGCTAACATGGAGAAAAAAGATGGAAGAGGAAAGAAGACAGGCGAGCTGGTCTGAGGCGCGATCTTGTGTAAAAGACTGAGTGAGCTGATTTTCAATAGTTTTTTTTTTGAGTAAACAATGTTTTATAAATCCACATTTTGTGTTTTTAATTGTCGCAGAGCAAAATTTTATAAGATGAAATTTCGGAAGCAAATTTAACAGTATTAGTGAAACAAATTTGAATGTGGAGGTTAAAATTACCATACGAAATTAGTCATCGAAAAGGATTATTTAAATTTCAATATTAATTAAATATAAATAGTTAGTTCCATAACTTAAAAAAAACTTACTTGTTGATTAATTAAATCTTCAATATAATCAATACAATCTTTAGCATTTTGATTTTCAATGATGTCTGGAAATAATAAACTTAATGTGTAACTTATAAATCATGGGGAGATAAAAGCTTAAATTGCTGAATTCTTATTATATATATAGTTTAGAAATAATACCTCGTTCAATTTGCAAATGCTCTTGAAAGTTATCCTGGCTTTTCTTTTCCATAATTGCTTCACAAGCTCCAATATCTAGAAAACAAAGAGATTTTGCAAAGATTAAATTATAAATGATTACAGAAAAAAATAAATTATAATATTGCTTCTAGAAAAAAATAAACAATGGTATCTGAAAACTAATTGTTTACATTTTAGAACAACATGCATAGCTGAAACATCATTTTTTAAAGAATTAGACAATATAAAGAGAATAATTCAAGAATAAATAAAAAAAGATTACGTCATTTTTTTTTTTTCAAAGGACAATATTAGTAATAACATTGAACTAGAGAAAAAAATTTATTTTTTCCTTATGATTAGGATCAAATTTTTTCCCCATTTTGAAATATATAACTAATGAAACTTTTGAAACATTTAATACCAGAACATACTTAACATCGGAAAAAATAATAAATTAAGACAATATGCTTACGTAATGATAATGAAGACTGCAGTTGCCGAATTTTTTTCATATCATTAGTCACAAAATTTTTCATATCAGCTACAGACATATTTCGAGTTTCCTAAAAAGTAAAAATATTCTCAAAGATATAAAGGGGAATATTTTAAAACATCACAGAATCGACATTGAGATTCATACAATGAACATATCAGTTGACAAGTATCTTTGTTATTATTAGTAAAATTTTTATTTCAATTATTAAAATTATTTTTTATCATTTTTAAAAAAGAAAAATTGCACAAATACTAGTACCTACTTACCGATTTGGTTTGCAATTCTTTCGCTCTGCTACTAAGAACGCCAAACACACTAGCAAAAAATGAGTTTCGAATTTCTGCAAAGATCTGAAAAATGGTATAATAAAATTGAAACTGCAGTAAAAATTTCAAAATTGTGATTTAAAATTACAAAGGCACTTTCAAAAGCAAAGGAAGTTTAGCTACATGCATTGAATAGTATTTAACAATTTCTATAATAGTAATATATTACAGAAAGAGAAAATGTAAACCTAGATAAATTTAAGTAGTACTAAATGAATTTCTAAATGACATTTTAAAACAAATTAGCAATCGTATCAGATTAGACAAAAAAAAAGCAATATAAATAAATAATTTATTAGTTTGAAGTTTGATTTGCAATAATTTACAAATCAATAAAATATAATAAATGGAATATAATAATATAATAAATGGAATATAATAATATAATAAATGGAATAAAATGTAAATAAATAAAGTGCATTCAATACATGTTTAGACACATAACTTTCAAAGTTTTAGAAGTCTCTTAAGTTGGAAGTAAACATTTATTTTATATTTTATAGCCTTACAATAAATTTTTTACGCAAAAACAATGCTAGTTTCAAGTCTTAACATAATTTGAAGGAACAGTAAATTAAATTAATAAAAGTAAACACAGGGTCAATATCTTGTAAATCCATCATATTAAAGTCAATAGACATATAATATATAAGATACAATATAATATATAAGACACATATAATTTTGACATATTTCACAGAACCTTTTTTATAATGGATAGTCTGTCCCAAATTACATGTATAATACAGCATATATTTTCTTTTTTCATTCTAATCATGCTAGTATAAATAAAGAAGGTTAAATTACTCTGCTTAAAATTTTGAAAGTTAATTTTTATATTCCCTCTAATGTTATATTCTAATTCATAAATGATTTCTTTATAACTTCTCACAATAATTATTTTTTAAATCAAATAGTTGTAAATGATAATATAAATTGAGTTGAAGAAAACATAGTAAAACATAGTTATGATAATCACGACTAAAGAAAATATAAAACATAAAACCTCTGGAAAGAAAACTTTCAACAAAAAATAAAATTATAATTACCAAATCATTACTATTAAGCACCACTTTTATAGCATCATCTTTACCTGTGACTTCTTTAGGGAATATGATGCGGCCTATAAATTTAAATGTTTGTAAAAATAATTTTTTTAAAAATATAACAAGATTGCAAAATAAGTAAAAAAATAGTACTAAAAATTGTGTTATATAGAAAATGCAAGAATTTTCTACTTTGATACAAAAACTAAAATATAATAATTTATATCAAAAGCTTAAACGCTTTTAATATAATTACTTCCAATTATTTAGAAAAATAAAGCACTCTAATTTTAATATTTAATTCAATATTTTGCTAATTTAATTCAGTGCTAATTCATAGCAGATTTAAATTATGCTATGAAATTAAAGATGATTTTATTGTCAGCACTGAAGTAATGTTATTGAAAAATACAGCTTATTGTTTCTTTAATAAAAGTAAACTGCTGTTCTACTCAAAACATTTGAAAGTATGTTCTTCCTAAAGTCACAATTGTTATTTTGTTTTACATTTAAAACAACATAAATGAGTATCAATTATACAAAATAACCATATATTAATACAAAATAACCATAATTTAACCATACTTGCTTTAAATAGGGGAAAGGGGGATAGTGTGAACATATAGCTAAAGTGGACATCTAGAATAACTTTTCTATTTATTGGTGAAATCTCCTCTGTGAGATATTGTAAATTGACAACACTGGTGTACATTTCCATGTCCAGTTGTGTAATCACACAGTAAATACTTTAGTAGAAATTTGTTAAAAAGGTTTCAAAGGGAATTAGTAAAAAACGTTTCAAATTTTCTCTTTACACTATTATTAATACTTTTTATTTTCTGAATTTGAACTGAAGGTGATATTATGTTTAAAATGATACTGTTTTTTTTAACCTATTCTAATATTAACTTTTGCATTTTATAGTTTCAATTAATCAGCATTAGGCAAAAATAATGTATGTTTTCTTTGAGTTAGTGTAGACACATGCAATATGAGCTAGTGTGGGTATGCTTGAAGTGGGTTTTCTCATTTGTAAGTTAACAACTTTTGTTTTTATTTTTCCTTTAAATGACATCATTTTGATATAAATAAAATGAAACTTTTTGATAACACTGCTTCAGTAACAGTTAATGATTTTGTGCTAGTTAAAAAAAGTAAATAAAAAGCAGTGTTGTGGTATTGGTAGAGTGGAAGTTGTTTATAGATTTAGAGATTATGATGTTCAATTCTTAAGAGACAGATAGATATAGTTCTTCTAATCATGAATCTTTCATTTTTCCAGGGAAAAAAGCATTTCTCAAATTTCAAGTGAAGAAACAGTTCCTAAACTTCTTTCACTGTGCCAGGACACAGGATCTCAATACACATTTAAAATTGATATTTAAATTTTTGTTGATAAAAAGAAAAAAATTCAAAATATTTAGCAATTGAACCAAATTGAATGATGGTTTTTTAATGTATTGATTTGCATTCAAAATGTCTTTTAATAGAGCAAAATGGTCCATTACAAATTAATATTTTAAATAATATATGCAATATTTATCCTCTAATAAGGCTTAGATTGAAATTAATTTCATTTTGGCTACAGAAATACCTTTCTGAGTTATAATAAATGACTACTTAACATGTTATCAAGATTGTCCACACTAGTCCCATGTAGTGAGGACAAAAACAACCTTTTTCTTAAAAAAAAATATTATGAAAAAGCTAAGCGTTCTAAGTCAAGATATAAATCTGAATGCAGTTAAACGTCCAAATAATCGTTAAAAAACTACTTCATGAGTTAAAAATTATATTTAATACGACTTTTTGATCAATTTGTAAAAAATGCTCACACTAGGTCCCTTCTCCCCCATAAGTAAAAACAACATTGCTACAAAAACACCCTAAGTTATCTTAATATCTATGAGTTAACTTGGTTAGAATATGCTATTTCAGAAAAAAAAATATTTAGTAATTAACAGAACTCTTTGTCTTTAAATGTAATTGAAAACTCCAATGCTCCTACAGTGAAATTCAATAAAGTGAATTTTTCTCTAACACAAAACCTTTCATAGTTTTGAATAACTTCTATTTTTTTAATCTGTAATTTCATAGCAGCGGTGCTAAAATAGATGAATATGAAAAATTAATTTTAAGCTTGAGACCAAACATATTTTTAACTATTTTGTATGTAAATAAGGTTTGTTGCATGGTGCTAAAAAAGCAGCAGAAAAGAAATAGAAAGTTTTCAGTTTAAGCTACTTGTTTTCTTTCAAAAACCTATTGCTATTTTGTTAAAAAAAAGAAGTTGCTGTAGAAATAGCACAGAAGCATTGTCAATAATAAAATCAATGATATACATTAACAAAAATATTATTAGTAACTTTTTAAGTAAATCAGTGGGTGATAGTTTCTGTGACTTATTGAACGAGTCCTAAAAATATTTAGCTAACACAAGCACAATCATTAATAAAAAAACAGCACAACGAGATAAAGAAAAAAATTAAAAGAAATAGTCAAATTTTTTTGAACATCTCAAAATTAGTTTTTAGACTGGATATTTGATTCAAAGGTGAACAATAACCCATTATAGGAATTGGAAATGATGTAAACCTTGCTGATGTTTTAAATAAAAGTTATCTTGATTCGGTAGATAATAAATGTGATGAAATAAAATAAATAATTTGATTTTTTTTCACTATAATGAATCTCAAATCTGAAGTGCCTGTTATTTGATGTTCTTGCAATTATAATCTATACAACAGTTTGCACAGCCCTCTAATTTGTGTAAATTTAGTTTTAATACATTAAAATATAACAATAAAGGTATTTTGTATAATTATAAATTTTTAAGCCAAAAAACTCACTGCTGTTTATTCCAAATGCTTCATCTAACATTCCTTCATAGGTAAGTTGAGAAAGAAGTACAGAAACAAAGTCTATATCTGTAATATAGATAAAAAGAGCAACTGTAAATATATTCAAAAGAAAAAAAATAATATTTCAATAACAGGGTTTAAGTGTTCCACACATTAAGACTTTTAATAAAGAATTGGAAATATAAGCAACTATATTTCATACTTTTTTAAACATAGAGGAAAAATTTATTTAATTTTATTTCCTTATTGATTTCAATAAGTTAAAGAACATTCTTCACAAATTACATTATTTTTTCAAAATTTTTTAATACAATTATTAGTAATAATAAACTGTAATTTGGAACGATAAACTGAGATGAAAAAATAAAAACTAGTTGTAATTGGAACAAATCTCACTCAGCACATTTAACGGCAACAATTTTTTTTTGAATACAGTAAAAAACTTAAAAAGGTGTGTTTTTTGAATTTAGAATCTGCAAATTATATATAAATATATAGTTACTTCTTAAAAATTGTTCTAAATAGATATGTTTACAATATTTTTCCAATATGAAGTAAAAAAACACACTAAAGATTCCAAATCAATATTTAAGTGAAGAAATTTTCTTAAAAAAAATCAAATGAGCCACTATACTGACAGAAACCTGATTAAAAACATTAAAACCAGTTTGATTCCTGAAAAAAACTGCAAAGTGTTTTTAATAATTATCTTCGACTTTCTCTAACTTCTTTTTCGAAATTAAATGGGTTTTAATGTTTTTAATCTTGTCTTCCTCCGTTCTGACTCAACAAATTTTGATAACATTTTACTTTCTTTTTTTTATTTTAAATATTGATTCATAACTCTCAACGTTTGTGTAATTTTTACTTAGTTTTTGACACGAATTTTTAAAAAAAATACATTAAAAGCAGCAATTGCATATACAACATGTATGTAGAGAAAAAGTAATAATAATTGATCTCATAAAAGAGGTGAGATAGCACTGATGCTACATACCTCTGTCAAGAATAATTAGGTGGGATATCCTGTCAGTTTGTTGTGAATCATTGACAGTTTCTTCTGAAATTTGTTTCATTAGATCAACAACCATCTGTAATAAAACAATTCAATGACTATTTATGATTTAAATATAATATTAAAATAATTTATTTGCAATATACAGCAATATAATAAATTTATATAAACTATAAATGAAATTTTATTAATATTTTCAAATTTGAAATCATTATCGATATACTAAGTACAAGTTTTTAGAATTTCTATAAGATTTTCTTAAATGCACATGCAAAAACATTTAGAAACTTTTGTAAAGCAAATATATTGAAGATCATCAATTGCTTCAACTGTTGAACTTCATAAATTATAATTAATTGTAAATATTACTAAAGCTTGGATTTTAAGTGCTGAGAGAAGTCTTTAACAAATTAAGCCATATTTTTTACATGTTACACAGCTAGGGATTCTGCTTATGAGTTATAGGGCGTCAAGCACGACGAACATTTTAGAAGAGACATAAAAAGAGTTATGACGCCAGTCCTGGAATGCATATTTATCCAAAATTAATAAAAAATAGTATTCCGGCAGATTTATGTGACAAAATTGTAACTAAACTTTTAATATACATAAAAAATTCATTTTCTTCTTTATTAATAGTTGAAGGAGGAAATTTGAATAATTCTAAGTATTAAATTGTTGTTGAGTATCAATTCATTACTTTTTCTTGCTGCAACCAGTCCTAATTAAAAGTATTTAGTGTTGAAACATAACTTTTCTTGTTTTGACTGTCAATAAATAGAATAAAATATTTCAATATTATAGTAAGTATTCAACTATAATGGACAATAATATATATGGATAATTATATTAGACAAATAAATGCATTCTATTATAATATTTGAAACAAAATACTTCAAAATGCTCAAATTAAGAAATGGATAAAGATATCTTAAATAGGGCCCCATTTTCAGTAAAAAGAGACAAAGAAATTTAAAAGTCTTAGGACCTAAGACCCATAGTTTACTAAGTCAAGTAGAATCACTAGCAATCAATATTTAAACATTAGTATTTTTTATCTTAATTTCCAGCAGTTAACTGATATAAAGTTCTTAACCTCTACACATATTTCTTGTCCAAATATTTTAGGAATGGATCCACAAATTTTACATAACTGTGCAAGGCAATCAATATTTTAACATTAATTTTTTCATCTTAATTTCTAGCAGTCAACTGCTATAAAGTTCTTTACCTCTGCACATCTTCCTTGTCCAAATATTTTAGGAATGGGTCCACAAATTTTACATAACTGTACAAGAGCAGTTGCAGCTGTATGTATGTAAGAAAGATCACCTTTCTAGAAAAAAAAAGTTTAGTTACAATTAGGTGAATAACATTGCAACCAAAATAAAACTTCGATATTAAATAAAATGTAACGTTTAACATGATAAAAAGAATAGATTATAAAATTTTTAAAAAGCAAAAAAAAAAACAATAAAGGGGAAAATAACTCTCCCCCTCCCCCAAAAAATACATAATCAGTTAAAATACATACATAATCATTTTCAGACAAAAATTAATTAACTTTCATTAAACCTTAATAAATAAATAGGTGAATCTCAGTAATTTAAAAACATAAACTTTATTTAATTTGAAATACAGAATAAGAACAGAATTAAGTAAACTTAAAGGAGCCTGAGGAGCAGTTTTTCTTTTAATTTAGTTTTACAAATGTTTTTGGTAGCTTTTAAACACAAAACACATGTATAAGTATTGAAATATTACTTAAGAGTAAAAAGCAGCTATAGTAATGATTTCTTCTTTTAAATCTAAAACTTTATAACTAATATAAGTAATAAAAAATTGTTCAAATCAAAGCGCTATCAAATTGCATGATTGCTATCCATTTATACTTTTTAATAAAAAATAAACAAATAAAAATAATTTCAAAATAATTTTTAAGTATTGAAATATTTTTTGTTGTAAATTTATCAAGGCTACACTGTAGATATCAAGAGTCTAAAAGTAGATATATAAAAGTAAATATTACTGATACATTAATCAATACCAACATAAAATATAAATTGCTTTGTTTTTTACCAAGTAAAAAGCATTGAAAAAGTCTGGTAATTCCAATGAAAATAAGTCTTTGTCAAGAGCAAAAAAGCAAATTGGCAGTTCAATTTGTGTTATATAACCATAAACACCTTCCCTTTCTAAAACAAGTTCACTGCGAAAATTCTGCAAAAGAATGTAAAAAAAAAAGATTTAAAAAAAGATTTATAGTTACATTATATATTTAGGGCACATGTTACAAAAACATCATAACTCAGAATATTTATAAAAATGAATGCTTATTTACCAACAATATAGAAATAGAACTCTAGAATAATAATAAATTTGGTTTGCTACAGTGGAGCTTTAAAATTGTAGTACATATTTACACTATGAACAGATGCTTAATGCACTTGTTTATATAAACATATATATATATAACGTCGTTGCCGAGTGGAAGGATTAAAAGAGGGCTTAGGCTGGGAAGGAGGGTACAAAATTTATTTATTAATTATTACACAGAGCAGCCATGAGAGTGTAAAAGTGTACATGAAAAGTTGCGCTCCTCGGTTATATGTTAGGGAAAATCTTGCAAAGTAAAATCCGTAAAATGTTTCAATTTAGGGAAAGAGGGAAATCTTAGAAATTGTAATTGGTTTATCAAATGGGTCGAGAGTTTCCCACAGAGAACAAAAGAAAAAATATCCTGCTTTTAATTAAATGCATGCTTGAGCCAAAAATAGATTTAAGAACAGGACGTGGCTTTTAAAAGTGTGAGAAAGTATTTCGATTAGAATAATTAATTAGGATAACATAAAAAAGATCAATTGAAGCTTTTTATGTTATATGTATGTATATATATATATATATAAAAATTTATAAAGGTTTTACATATGTTGTTAATATAATTAGGTAAAAGTAAAAGAGAAGATAGTGGTGCAGTACATATTAAGTTGCATAATTAGAGGGATGATTAATATTTGGCTATGATCTGAAATGGTATTTCTATTATTTTTCTTACTCAACAGCATTCATTAAATTTGAAAAACATTTCTCGACTTCAACCTAAAATACTTTTAAAAAAAAAGTATATTATCAGAAAAGCTAATTTCAAATATTGAATCAATTGATAAGGTTATAAAAGTTTGTGAATTTTAAATAATTTGAGTAGATTTTATAGATTTTCTAAACCTAATTAAAAAAAAAAAAAAAACAGTACCCTAGTTTTGCATAGGATATTTCACAGTGGTAGCATAACAATGAAAATTTTTTTAAAAGCAGAGCTTTGTAAAATCCATGCACTAAAGCACACAAAAGCATTGTCACATAATTTTCAAATCTTTCAAATACCTGGTTTAACTATTTACTTGCCATTGTAAATATTTTTTAATCAAATTTATTAAATTTAAAAAAAAGAAAAAATATATATATATAAGTTGGCATTTATGTAATAGAACAAAAAAAAAAAAAAAAAAAAATCGGATCATGTAGAAAAATAAAATTCTGTAAATATTACTAAAATTACATATTTTAATAAGCTAACAATAAATAACTATAATCTGTTCCAAAATGGGAAAAGACTATAATAGCAAATATATTAGGTAGTCACAAGCTATTTGCTATATTTCTGCTTCATTTTACATTAAATCTATAGATCAAGTTAATTTCATTACAATTTCAATTCATAGAAAAATTAAAATCAAAGAATGTTTTTACCTTTCTTGGTACATGTATAACCCAAAATTTTTTATTGCTTTCAATTGATTTACTTGCATTAATATGATCAGCTATGATCTTTGCATTTTGTATAGAAGGTCTGATTACATACACACACCTGAAAAAGAATGTTTAAGCTCAACTGAATATTAAAAAAAGTCAAAAGCATTTTAAACAATTGTTTACATTAATATGGTCAGTTTTAATATTTATATTAGTAAAAAGTTATTATTTTCTTTCAACATAGCCACATATAAAAATAAATTTAAGCTTTATTGAATAATAATAACGGACCAAGAATATATTAAATAATACAAAAACAATTTCCTTTTTATTTAACAATGTCTATAAATTTGTGATATTTTTTTAAAAAAATCTTTATTGAACTTAAAACAACATTTAAAAAGGTTTAAGAATTGTTTTCGAAACTCCATTGTTTTATATACTAATAACATATAAAAAATTTTTATTACATTTTTGCATATAAGAATCAAGTAACAATTTTTTAAATTCAAATGAGAAAGTAAAATTTAAGGTTACATTTAAAAATATTTTGAAAGTAAAATAAATGAAACTATATGAACTTTTATTTAAAATGAAAAATATATTTAGTATTTTACATATAATTAAACAAATTGTCACTAAACCTTCTGGTAAAATTAAATTATTAAGTTATACCTAATGTTCTACATATAAAGTTAAATGTAGTATATATAAATGATAATATAAAATTCTTATTTACATTTTGCATCAGAGGTGCTAACCTTTAGATGAATAATTTATATTACGAATGTGTCTAAATTTATACAATCAGCATTACAATGTTATTTTATATACCTCTTATAAAAGCAACAAATAAAATACAAATGAGATAAATAAAATAAGGGATATATACTTTTCAGTAGCTCCAGGAGTAGCACCAGATTCTAATTTGAAAACTTTTTGAACATTACAACTCTAAAAAAGAGGGGAAAAAATGAATGTAATTCAAATTTAAAATATGCAAAGACTTTGATAATCATTTTAGAATTAAACTAAACATATTAATAAAATATTAAGTTAATTAACAAAATGCTGTATGAATGACCAGAATTAGAATATATGTACTAAAATCAAAAAAATAAAGTTTATGACAAGCAAATAAGTACAAAAAATAATAAAAAAGAAATAGTCAAAATATTTTAAATAATCAAAAATGGCAAAAGCAACACACCTAAAAATAATGCTATGTGTGTAGCCTAGTTAAATGCCTACTGCTTGAATAATTGCTTCTGTTTTGTAAAATAATTTAAAATACGGACCAAGTCCTCTTGAATACTTAAAAAAATACACAAGAAGAAATTAATAATTAAAAATACAACATATTTAACGAAGAGAGAATTCATCTTGACAAAATACTATACTAAAACCACAATGGCTCAGTGCTTAAGAGACTGAGCTGTCATTGTGAAAGACTAAGCTTTAATACTCTCTGTGTTAGCCTAGCTTTAGATCAATGGGCAACAGCTGGTTTAGAAATTAAAGGCACAATGCTGACAACATTGTCACCATCATGCTAATGGTCACAAATTGTGAAGCCTTAGTCTTCATGATAATTTTGGATAACAATGGGTTGTTGCGGAATGTTTTGATTTTTATTAAAAACTATATTACGTGTTTTTTAACTTAAAAATAATCACAGCACTTATGTTTTCATTTTAGAACATTTTAATTTTTAAAAAGACCCAAGAGCTTAGTAATATATTTAATATAATTTCATACTAAGCAAAATAATCTTACCTTCAACTGACTAAAATTTGCTATATAATCAAGAGAACAAATAAGTTGCCTATCCAATACCAAATCCTTTGATCCAGAAATCTAAAACATTCAAATTTAGTAAATTAGTTGATTATAAAGTTTATTTCAGTGGATTATTTTATTAAAAAAAGATTATAATTAAAACTTTTTGATAAAAGCTCGCTAATTTTTATAACAATTACAATTTTAATGAAGGAAATATAATTATATACTACCATATAGAAAATATAAATATTTACTACCATATAGAGATAATTAATGTCTTAAACATGACATGTTGTTAATGTGAAACTAAATAGAGAGTGCAAAGAAAATAACGAAAGTTACATTGTTTCCGTTTTATTTTAAATTTTATTTTTTAGAGGTATAAGTGAGACAATAAATTTTAGATCTTCTGAAACTTCCAAGAATAAGATTACTACTTTCTTAAACGATATGGAGAGCATAATTTGTTTAACAGTTAAAATACAAATTAAATTAGTCACAAAATAAACAACAATGAATTAACATATTTACTGAATTTAATAAACTAAAAAGTTTCCTGGCCGATGCATCTTTAATTACTGTGTATAAAAAATTTCTATCCGAACAAGCAGTCATGATTTTTGAATTCGAAACTACTTGTTTATAAATAAACAAGAACAGTAGTGCTGATGACAGTTAAGAAATGAACTCCAAAAAATTTGAATAGTTTTTTTTTTATTAGGCTGTTGCTTGGCTGACCGCTTTTTTAATAAATAGAGGCATTTGATTGGTCGATTACATCATCGTTTTCATCGTTATTGCTTAATCGTTTTGTCAGGTTTACTAGAATGGCGCTTTTAGCATTTTTGCTTGGCAGAATTTTAATAACGCGCATGCTCAGTTTGATAATTTATTTAAACCAATCGAAGTACTTCGTAGACAATGAATATAGATGCTTGTATCCTCTCCTTTGCTTGCGTATACTCAAACAAAGACATAAAGATGGAAAGATCAATCACTGTACCAAACAGATGTCAGGGTGAACGAAACATTGGACACATCACCGGTCTCTATTTTTTTTATTTGATTTTCATAAATTGTTATGATAAATAATAACATTCTGTCTCTGTGCCAGAAAAATCTGAACAAATTTTTTTTAAAGATTTATAATTTGTAAATTTTAAATGAAAAAATTAATGTATTTTAAAAAATTGATTTTTATATTGTTCTGAAATTCAAATACTTGAAATAAATATTAAAAAAACAATTTAAGTGCTTATTAAAAATATATAAAAAATATAAAAGTAACTAAAAAATAAATAAAATAATTAAAATAAAATAGAACAGTTTTATAAGCAATCTAAGCTGCCCAAAGCATTTAATTTCATGAAGAACAATAAATTGGAAAATGTTAATAATTGCTGAGATAGAGTCTCATAATTGCCTGTTAGCGTTCAGTTAGTTAGTTATTAAAACTTTTTCATGGTTTTCATTTGTGCGTAATCTAAATTCTAATTATTTTCATTCAAGAAGTCTTTCAAAATATAATTTCATTCCTGTATTTAAATTACAAGTAACTTTGATATCTGGGTGGCCTACAAAAATTCAAAAAAGTACAAAAAAAATTCAGAGCATTTCACAGCATTTACTATTTATCAAAGATGATTAAAAAAAAATTATTGATTATTAAAAAATAATTTTATTGCGATAATCAACATTAAGCTGGAAACCTATTACTATTAAGCAATTTAAAAGACTTTTTCGTGGTTTTCCTTCGCATGTAACACAAATTTGATTACTTTAATTTAATCTTCATTAAAATAAATTATTCTTATAACTTTCATGAATATGATTGTATTCTGATACTCACGGCCGGATTATCCTATAGGCACACTAGGCACGTGCCTAGGGCCTACGAAATTCAGGGGCCTACGAAAAACTTGGGAGAAAAAAATTTATTGACCAAAATAATTTAGCTTTTGGCGATCGCAACACTCGAATACGCCATCTGGGGAGAGACCGGTTTCATGCCTTTAGCCCTACTCCCTTCCCTCTCCTCCTTTTTTCAGTTGTATAGGAATGTACTACGATATTTTCCCTTTTCTTAATATTTTTCCTTTTTATTTAATAAAAATATTTTTTAAAATTTCCGTGATACTGTTCCTTAGAACTATGTTTAACGCAATTTTCAGTTCCATGTAGCTTTCCAACTTAAAAGATTTTAATCTATATGAAAATCAAGAGAGAAACTAGCGTACTTCCTTCCTCTATGACTTTCCACACGCTAATGGGGAAAGAATGTGAAGTGTTGCCATAGGTAGAGAGTTCTGCTCTACGCCACCTGCAGCCCATTTCGATCGCCATTAAAAACAACAAGTGTATTTTGCACAAAATTATGAAGATACAAATAAAAATATAATATTTTTCGGTAATAAATTATTTTGCAGAATCTTATGATCTAATATATTACTTTTTTGCGATTTTTGGATTCAACGAAATCGTGTATTATGCTGTCGAATTCCAAACTACGCAAAATGTCGTATTCAATAGACATAAGTGCGAGAGATGCCAAACGATCTTGATTCATTGTTGAACGCAAATAATTTTTTATAAATTTTAATCTGGAGAAAGATCTTTCTCCTTCTGCATTTGATCCAAGAATCGACAAATATATTCTTAATGTAATGTGAACGTTAGGAAAAGTATTCACAAGTTTTTCTTTAATTTGAGCCTTCAACATTTCTTGTGCAGATTTATGCTCATACAAATTTGAAAAGAGTAAAAATTCATCTACAAAGTTTTCCTCTAAATCGGAAGAGTAAATTTTCACCAAAAATGGTATAATCGATATCAACTGCAATATCGGCAGTATGTCGGTATTGCAGATAAAGTTAGATAAACAAATTCGTAAATTAAAACCCATATTAATAAAAATGTAAAAAAAAAATATGCAAGAAAATTTTAGCGGGGAAAGAGGGGAGGAATGGGGGGGGGGCAAAAACGGCTATGCCTAGGGCCTACGAAAGGTATAATCCGGCTCTGTGCCTAGGGCCTACGAAAGATATAATCCGGCCCTGCTGATACTTAAATTGTTAATTACTTTGATCTCTGAATTGAATTAAGCATAATAAGGGTGTTTCATTACATTCACAAAATAAAAAAGCTCACACTTTGATTTCTGGGTTGAGTTAATAAGAAGAGCTTTTCGTTCTGTTCAGAAAGATGGTACCCTATCTATTAAGGATAATAACAATGAAAAAATGTTTATCTATAATTTTTACTCCGATACTTAAATTGCAAATTATTTTATTTTATATACCAATAACAGCGATCTGAAAAACATTTTTGTCTGTTTTTCATAGCGTGTAACGCGAAATTTGATAATTTTAATTTCAATTTAATCTTGATTATAATTAATTATTTTTACAACTTAATTATTTATTAACTTAATTATTTTAACTTAATTTATAATTAATTAATTAAAATAATTAATTAACTTAATTATTTTAACTTAACTTTAATTTATTTATAACTTAATTATTTTTATAAACATAATTATTTTTATAACGTAAATATGGTTTTATTCCGATACTAAACTAGCGAGTTACTTTGATTTTCGGTTAAAAACTACAAAAATTTGAATAACATCTCGTTATAGTCACAAAGAAGTCTCTCAAAGATGCTGAAAAATGATTCATTATAAAAAAAAATTCATTGCGATTACTGAACTTCTAAATGGAATCAAGCCATCTGAAAGATATTTTCGTGGTTTCCCTTCACGTATAATGCAAAATATGATTGTTTTCTCAAATTTTTATTCAAGCAAGGAAGAAAAATATTTATACCATTATTAACCACTCCAAAAACCAGAGTAAATGCTTTATTATAAAACTGATACGTCCAGAATTTGGAATTATGATGAACTTGCCTGTATAATTTGATTCAATAAACTGATTTATTTTCTGCTTCCCTTCTTACCATTATTATTATTTTTTTTTAAGTGAAAAATGATTCTTCTACATTACTGTTAGAAAATTTGACGGTTCATCAGGTTGTCTTTTGTCAACATCTGAATAAAATTCGAGCAAATAGTATTATATTTGTAATGGCGAAAATATCCAAATGATAAAATAAACATGAACTTTTTTTACAGTGTTAAAATTAAAAAACTTAAGTACTCGGGTTCCTATGATTTTATTATTTTACTAATAACTTATTCTAGTATGTTATATTGAAATATCTGATATATGTTATATTGAAATATCTGATATATGTATTTTGAAATATCTGATATATGTATATTGAAATATCTGATATATCTGGAGAAAAAAAAATTTCTAACCAAATGTTCTTTGAGTCAGGAAGAGACAAAAAATACCTGTTGATTTTTTTGAAATATGCTTTCTATCACAAACGCCTTAAAACTTTGTTCTCGATAAAAATAATTTCAGATGATTTTAATCCTTCATCTCTTATTAACCTCGTTACATCATGCTTTTGATCAAAGTTCAGCAGCGTGTGCGTTCTTTCTCTCCTAAATATTAATTTGATCCCTACACACGTTTTTTATTCCATTACTTATAAGGATTCGTAAAATATATATTAACTGCCCGGATTAGAGAACAACTGAATTATCTTCTTCAAAAATGGCAGTTATTTAATTTAAATTTGATACTTTTGTGTGTGATCATATCTCAGTGTCAACCATATCGGTGTCACGTATCAATGACATCCAATAAAAATCTAACTGTCAATGAACTTAACTGAGGAGAAGGAATTAACTGAATGCTTAATAAAATAAGAGCTTTCTTTGATGATATGTTTTTTAAATTAGTGGTGAAATCGTCTAATAATTATTTTTAAAAATCGTTGCAAGAAAGGTTTGCAAGCGTATTTTTTTTTTTCAGACTCATGCGAGTTAATTCAAATCAAATAAATATACTATATGTACTCTCTTTTTCTTTCTTCCGGATTCTAACGAATTAAATAGTATTCATACTTATCAAGGTATTTTACAACAAAGTGCTAACATAGTACAAAGGTACATATACTTGTATTGATTTCTGTGTATAGATTTTTTTTTCCTTCTATATTTGCTTTCGGAAATTTAGCTGTATAATATTTTATACCCAATTATGTAATTCTGTTGCGATCGTAATTTTTCTTAGAAAATTATTATTTAGATGATTAGTTGAATATTCATAAAGTACGTTAAGAAGAGGTTTGAAAAAAAAAGTAATCAATATCATGCGTAAATGCTTTGGTTTTTTTTCCTTCTTTTTTTAATAATGTGTTACGTTTGTTTTTTTAAATCATTCATTGCCACTTATTTAATTTAATTACATATAATGTCAGGATAAAAGCATATCTCAGTTTTTACATAAGCACGTGAGAATGTTTTTTTTCATGAAGTTTTCCTGCTGGTTTGTGTTTAGAGTGATAAATATTTGTTTCAAAACTATAATTTATGTATCTGCAACTGTATCTCAGGACTGACGTTTAGCAGTTAATTCAATAACTAGCATTTTATTCAAGTGTTCCACACGCACCCGTAACTCTCTAGAAACTACATTAAGAGGCACTACTCATGCATGTTCGTATCATATGCTAAATGAACACCAGTTATTTATTCTTCTAAGAATATGGTGTTTGTTTTACTTGCAAATTTCAGATCCCCATTTGTAGAGCACCCTGTTGACATGAATGAAATATTGTAAAACTCATATTGAATATAACTGTATGATATATTCTATATAGTGATTAACTCTTCTTTACTTGAATTTTTTTTCTAGTTAGCTAACTCTAGCAGAGATGACTTATGTGTCCTTTTTTTAGAATTGAACCTTTATCAATAATAATGATTTTTTATATGATTGGTCTGGGCATTAAATGAAATAAATATAAGTATATCGATTATCACTAAATGTCAAGTTTACTACGATGTATTGCAAATTTATTCAATTTCTTTTATTCGTTATGCAAGTCAATTTCCTGAAATTTTGAAATTTTTTTTATTCAAATTGACACTATTTAGCGATAAAAAAATATTTGGATGCATTCTCAGATGTATAAAACAAGCTTTTAAAAATTTTATATAAATTTTACTCAGGTATTTGATAACTTCTTTAATATTTACATGATTTCGTTATAATTTTTTTCTACAAATAACTAATTAATAACTGTTGTTATATTCATTTAGTAAAGTTAATAAACAGTATACGATTTGATAATTAAGAGTTCATTTAGAGCAGAAGACAGAACAGGAATAAATTTAACTTCATCATAGTTATATTCTCTAAACAATAACTGCCTTTTTTTTTCCGTAAAAAAATCACTGAATTTTAAAAATAAAACTATTTTTTTTAAGAAAATAAGATCAAGGCAGAAGAGATTAGATAAACAATATATAATTGATTTTAACAAATTAAATTTAGATATTAAAAAAAAAAACTTATAAGGATGGAAAATTTCTTTCTGAAATTAGATATTTGCGTAGATAAACTATTTCAGCTTAAAAATTGGGTTTTAACTTCTAAAATAAATTGATATAAATTAATACATTTAGTTATATTTTTTAATCAAACCATTTTATGTAAAATAATATGTTTCTTAAAAATCTAGCAAATCTTTTTCGTGCATAACATGACCCTGTTTAATCATAACGAACAACTGAAAATGTGTTTCGCTCATTATAATTATGTAAAGTCAAGCGTTAAGGCTAAATTAAATACTATATAAAAATATTTAAAAAATTTTCGCTTTTTTTTTAATTGTTATGTCTTTCTGTCTTGTGCATATTCCACAATGTGGTTAAGCACTGATTAATTCATTGTTTGCTTTTTTCAGTCCATACGAAGAAAAGGTATTCTGCTCACATGCTATAAATAAAAAGTGAATTTTGCAATCGTTCTTGAGGCACATTTCAGGATTTAAAAAAAAAAAAAAAAAACGAGTAACTCCTTAAATTTTCAGCGCAGTACAAAGAACAATAAAAAATACATACTCTAAATATTCCTCTACCGGTAATTTAAGAGTTTACGGTCTTCAGTAACACGGCTGAAAAGGAGACATGAAAACCTTTTTGTAAAGTTATATCACAAAAATTTTACTACATTTTTAATTAATACTAGAAAGACTGAAACTTAGTATTACCTATATTGCACTCTGAAAAAGTATTACTATGCATTCTGAAGGAGTAACTAATGCGTAAAAAAATTAATTTATGTAATTTTCACCCATACTGCCCTTTTACCTATAGTATTTTTACCTATATACCTATATTGCCCAAAAGCAGTCAAAATGATTGCATTCTGAAAGAATGGCTAATGTGTAAAAAAATTAATTTATGTAATTTTTATAATTTTTTATATTATCTACAGTTATATAACAAGCTAATAATAAATATTAAGGGAATAAAAATTACTTCACTTGGGAAAAAAATTTATGCATTATTATTCGTACAATTTTTGAAAATGAAAAAGCGGTCAAAATGACTTCCTTAGGCAATCTAGTGTTAAGTAAGATTTGTATATGCATTTTACACGGCATGAATATTACTTTTTTATGCGCAATGAATCTGAAATAAAGTTAATTAAGTTTTAGTGCTACTTAAAGGGAGAAAGAAAAAAAATTTTTAATTAAGAAATTTTCTACTTTACTATTAAGTTATAGTATAATGTTTAAATTTAGGATACATTTATCCTATTAAATATTAATAGCGGATTGTAAATTTGAGATGTTATAAACTGGTTAAAATCACAGAGCTTAAATTAACTTTGTATATACACAGCGTGCGGTCCTCAAGTTTGATTTATTAGATTTTGCTATTTTTACTAGCACTATTATGCGAATAAAAAGATGTTAGATCAAAATTCTAAATCTTTTGATTCTTCAAATCGATTTTTACAAAATCTTTGAATTGATATTTTCTATCAACAAAGATCTTCTGAAGAGATGACTGAAAACTAAATATCAGGACAAATGAGGATAGTTTTATATGCAACCAATTTATCAATTTTGTTCGTATCCATCCTTTTATTATTGTTTTGTCTTAAATTTCTCCTTAAATCATCTTAGAGGCTATGTAAACAAGAAATGATTGGTTGTAGACAAGACATTAATATATAATTTATTAAAGAAATACATAAAATAATAAAAAAATTATTTAAAATTATCAAGATTTCTGGAGAAGTTTATTTTTTATACACTCAAGAGCCAAAACATTATGACCACCCCTACATTTTGCAACGAACTCTCCTGGATGACGTGGAAGGTACGTGATCAGGTGGAAGTGGTATTAACTGTTGCTGGAGAGTTTGAAGAATCATTCTTTCACTTACTTCTGTGTGTGATAGGAAAGGCTGCGGATCTAAGCGACTTTGATAGAGAGCAGATTGTAAGGGCTCGAAGGCTCGGAACAAGTATTTCCGAAACTGCATGACTCGTGGGTTGTTCGCGATCTACAGTTGTTAGTGCTTATGCAAAGTGGATGAATGACGGTGAAGCCAGCAGTAGACGACATGGTGTTGGACTTTCACACGCTATCAAAGAAAGAGGTCGTCGGGGATTGTTTCGCTTGGTGAAGCAAAACCGGAGCCAGACAGTGGCTCAGCTGACAGCCCAATACAATGCAGGGTCAAGTAGAGTAGTATCAGAGCACACTGTTCAGCGGGCACTGTTGGATATGGGGCTACGCAGCAAACGTCCCACTCGTGTGCCTTTGCTAACCAAGCGTCATCGCCAACTACGCCTGCGCTGGGCCCGGGAACATCGCGACTGGTCCATGAATCAGTGGCAGAGAGTTGCCTGGTCAGATGAATCACGGTTTATCATTCATCCCACCGTGGCAGTGTCAGGATACGCTGTCTTCCAGGCGAACAGTTGCTCCCTCAATGTACTGTAGGTCATACACAGGCAGTGGTGACGGTATCATGCTTTGGGGGACGTTCTCTTGGGCGTCACTGGGGCCCGTGGTTGTGGCAGAGCAGACCATGAATGCTACAGGGTATCTGAACATCATTGCGGACCAGTTGCACCCTTACATGGCCTCTGTTTTTCCAGCTAGAAATGGAATTTTCCTACAGGTCAACGCTCCGTGTCACAAGGCTCAAATTGTATTGGACTGGTTCCAGGAACATGACGCTGAATTCCAGTTAATGTCCTGGCCACTTATCTCACCGGATCTCAATCCGATAGAACACATTTGGGATGTCATGAAACGGCAGCTCAGAGTTCAAAGACCACTGAGTCGCAATATCTCGGATTTGTGTGACCGTTGCTTAAACATCTGGTACAATCTGTCTCCGGCCATCTACCAAGGACTTGTGGCATCCATGCCAAGGCGGGTTGCAACTGTGTTACGGGCTAAAGGTGAGCCAACTCGTTATTAAGAGGTGGTCATAATGTTTTGGCTCTTGAGTGCATCATTACAACGTTAATTATTATACCGGTTGTTCATTCATTAGTTCGATAACGAATCCGTAAAAACTTGTTGCAACATTTCCCATATTTCAATAGCATTTCGGAGCAGACTTCTACGAATTTGATATCTGGTCCTAAACTTTTTGTTACAATAAATTTCGGTTGTAATGTAAAATTTAATTTTAAATGAACAATTTTTTTTAAATTAGAATATTACACCCATAAGGAAATTCAAACATTGATAATATAATTTGAACTTCTATTCCTTAATATTTATATTTTTCGTAGGATGTGAAAATATTCTAACTAATATTTACAAATAAATTCATTCTAATGAAACTCTACATAAAAGGCATTGTATGCTATTTTGTAATATTATTAAAATTTTTACCGTCCCGCAGTGGACGTTAAGACACGGTTCCCAGCAGATCACCGAAGTCAAGCATCACTGGCTACGGTCAGTGTGCGGGTGGGTGACCACTTGGATCAGTCTGTGTAGGGACCGAGGGTGTGCGGTATTGGTCCTCGCTAAACTGTGCTACCGTAAAGTGCTCGACTTCGCGCGCAGGTCGTCGGGCTACCGAAGCGGGGTGCCATCCCTTCCGCAGAGGATCAAAATTGTGATGGCATGTCTTCGGATCATCCTCCGGGATGTTTCCCGACCGTCGCCAATAGCCCATTGTGCAGCTCTAGTGCGACGTAAATTAACAACAACCAAGTAAAAAACTTTATTTGAATTAAAATAAATAATTTAATTCTTTGTTAAAACATTTAGCAGTTTTTTTTTATAATTCTATTTTAAAACAGAATAGGTAAATCCTACAAAGGTAATTGGACCTTTTTACTCTCATTTAAAATAGTATTGTTACTTGTGACTAATGACATAGATAATGAAATGTTTAAATAATTATTATTAATGGCTTGGTTAGGAATAAAATTTATGGTATTTATTTATGCAGCAAGACTAAACTACAAAAATTTAAAGAAATGAAGACAAAATCAGACGAAATTGGAAAAACCCATTCCTTGAAAAAACCTGAATCGGTTCTTTCAGGGATTCGATATTTTTAAAATTTTTTTTTAAAGTTTTTTAAAGTAATAAATGCATTTATCCAATACTGCATTATTTATAAGTATATTGTGTTATGCCTAAAAGTTTCATAAGAATTTCCATGTTCTTTAATATTAAAACTTTCATTATGTCAAGAGAAAAATAAAACAAGATATCTTTAATTTATAAGTAATTGAACTATATACCTACCCTGGAAAAAGGACATTATATAATTCTGAAGAACAGCATTTTTATGTATAGAACTGAGGAGCAAAGAGCCAGCATAACTCACTCCTATACATATGCTTCCAATACATTTATATTTGTAAGTAGACTTGTTAACATAATGTATAGGAAAAAGGGAAATTTCTTACTTTTTATTAAAATATTAATGGTAGAAAACGTTTTTATGAAATACTTTTTAAATAGTCTAATAAAACAACTTTAATTAATTGCCTAAAATATTTTACCACTGAAAAAATTAAGTTAAAAAGTCCCAACCCTGGTTTTTTGCTCCATAATTAGCTGAATTTCATGGCCCTGATAAATTTTTTTAATAAATATTTTAGAACTTTCGTTCAATCATTATGGAAAGAGATACACACACACACACATATATATATTATTTATAAAATAATTTGTGGTACATTGTTAGTATGCATTTGCATTTCATATTAAAATATTGATACTGATAATATTGATATTGAGCTAATTGATAATGTTCATGAAAAATCATAGTAATTGTTAAATTTTCTACACTTTAATTACAGCCTAGCATAAATTTTTATAAATAGTGAAGCAAACAGATTCTTCTAATTAGAAGAAAACGATCACAGTACAGCTTACAAAAAAGTCACTTAAGTTCTAAAATTCCACTCATGAAAAGATTCCTGAAAATTGTAATAATCTGTAAAAAAAAAAAAAATTAAAAGCATTATATTTATAAAGATAACCCTGAATCAATTTTCTTAACTCAATCAAATTAATATAAAGTCAATATAAAATATACTACTATATAATATATAAATTCTGTAAATAACCCATGCATTATTAAATATATCTTTAAAACTAATTTAAATGTATACTAAATCAATATTTCCACTTCCTTCATAATGTTGATTTGGAGTACTCAGAATTTTTGAAGAATCAAAACTGGAATTTCAACAAGCACTGACCTGGCAATTCTGATAATTCTCAGGTCAGAGTAGTTAAAAATTCAGTGGATGAAAGAGCCTTTTTTTCTACATTTAAGGATGCATCACATTAACTGATGATCATAACAACCTGGAACAAAACTACTAGCATTGCAACTGCATATACAAAACATGAAACACAACTTGTGCTTTTTCAATTATTAAAATTAATGAGCTCTTAATATTAATTTAAAAGTATTATTTATAGTAGTAATGTAATCATAGCATCATTAAACAAGTAATGAAGTATGTAAACAGAAAACTTTAACACATGTAATCTAAATTTTAAAAAGTAGCAATATAATAAAATGTAAAACAATTTTTTATACCATTTGAAGATATTTATACAAAGAAAATTGGTAACTTATTAATGGTAACTTTAAATTTAGGGTGTAATATACTAATTTAACCTTCAAAAGAGGAAAAAAAAAACTGATTTCTTCCCAACCGTGTATTATTAAAGTATAACTTATTAGTCATTCATATTTCCTTTCAAATAATATTCAATATATACAAGTAACTAATTCAAATATGCATATTTTCATACTATTATAAGTAACTATATCCAATATAATAATTAGAAGCACAAAAAATTGCTTTACCCCACATAGATATAATGCAATGAAAAAGATACCTAATTAATTATAATGTAAGAGATTAAAATATCTACAAATATAAAATATGTCGGAAGTGCATACCAATTTTAGATTTATGCAGAGAGGCAGCAACAATAAATGACTAGCAAGTGAAATTGTCACACTAACAATTATTTAGGCAAGAAATGTGACACTTATACTTACTCAGCATCAACACAAGTCTTTGACAGCATGTATTCCAGTAGGTATTTCTATTCCGACAAACTATGGTCATAACAAGCAATTTCATCACTCCCATTTAAGACAAAGACATGCTGAAGGAGCTTTTAAAGGATACACCTGATTAGTTGATGAAAAGAAAGTCTCAACTTGCAACAAATCTAGATATGCAAAACACGAAGACGCACAAATTACAATTTGTGATACAATTGCTACTTACTTGTGCTTCTTCTCAACTATTCAAATTCTATACTAGTCTCTCCATATTATTCTGAACTATAATATTAGATTTAAAAATGTCATTTATAGAAATGTTTAATAAGTAGAATCTTACAAATAATAAAAAACGTAAACACAAAATCTAAAACTTTAATGTATGTAAAATTTAATAAAGGCAATAAGACATAGTAAAAGTACATTGAAATTCTTCATATTTCTTGCAATTAATTGTTTTACTCACTACAACAAAAAATAATTTGGACTTTTAACCACAAAAAATGTGTAAAAAATAATGATGCGACAATAATGAAACAAAATTTGATGAGATACCATATTAATAATTATGTAAGATATTAAAATACATATAAATTATATATACATATATTTTTAATAGAATTTTCTTTATATAAAACTATAAATATTAATAATAGATAAGGTTAATATAAAATATAGTACAACGTAATATATTAACTCCGTAAACAAACCAAGATTAAATATATCTTTAAAACAAATTAAAATTTATACTTATTCAATATCATAACTTCCTTCTTAATGTTGATTTGACAGAAAACTGGACACGACGGATCAAAACTGGAATTTCAACAAGCACTGACCTGGAAATCGTAATAATTCTCAGGCCAGCATGGTTGAAAATTCAGTCGATGAAGGAGCCTTCTCTCTACATTTAAGGATGCATCACAATAACTGATGATCATAACAACCTGGAAGAAAACTAAAAGCATTGCAACTGGATAAACAAAACATGAAGCACAAATTGTGATACAACAGAACTTGTTCTTTTCGATTATTGATTCATGAACCCTTAATATTATTCAAAATTTTAATATTAATTTAAAAATATCATTTATAGTAGTAATGTTATTCTTGCATCATCAAACAAATAATGAAGTATGTAAGCATAAAAACTTTAGCACATGTAATCCAAATTTCAAAAACTAGCAATATAATAAAATCTACATTTTAAATTACCAAGTCCATGATTAATTCCAAGAATTTTTCAAAACTTTACAAAACACAACAGCAAATTTAAAAAAGCATTATAATAACATTAATTGAAATGATTGGTATAGCCAAAACTGTTGTAATCTGCATCCTCAGTTGATTTTTAATTTAAAAAACAGAATAAATAAAGAGTTGAAGCAATAAAATAGCTGAAATATACAAAAGCAATTAATTTCTTTTTTGCAAAATTATATTCTAAAAATACTTTTCTTGCTCATTGATAAGGAAAGAAATACTTGATTTTTCAGTTCTAATTTTAGAATAAAAAAAATAAAAAAATTGCCAATGACTGGCTTGCTTCAACTTGCTAAATCAAGGAAAGTTGATAACTTCTTATTGGTAACTTTAAGTTTAGGGTGTAACATACTATTAATTTAACCTTTTATTCAAAAGAGAAAAAAAGGGGCTTCTTTTCAACTTTGTATTGTTAAAGTATAACTTAAGAAATAAATAAATAATGGTTTCAAGAGAAATAAATAATGGTTTCTACATCTAAACTGCTAGTAATAAACTGTGCTACTGGATAACTATGCCCAAACTATGTAACTGTAGTTTATTTGAAAACATGATAAATATTTGTGTTATGAATTATGCTAATACTACTAAATCAGCAAGTAAAATTTAAATAGAATCAAATATTAAAAAACAAACCTCATATTTCTTTTAGACTGCCTCTTATACCACACAACTTGCAAACTTAATTCTGGTTTTTCCGATCAGACAGTAACAGACTGATGGCTGAAATAAGAAATTTTTAAAAAAATAACATAAACAACTAACTTTCTGATACAAGAACTATGTTAACCTTAAAGGGGAAAATACAAATCTTTAAAAAATAACCACAGCATCAAACCAATATTAACAAAAATATGGTTTAATAATAAAAGTTTATAAACTTTTCATTGCTTTTTTTTCTGTTTTCTTCTTTAGCCCATATGTCATTTAGGGAGAAAAAAAGAGACCTTACATTACTTTGAAAGTTTTATAAGTAAAAATCAACCATGTTGAATACTTATGCATGATAATTCATTTATTAAGAGGTAAGATTTAAATACTTTTAAAATCTTTCACCATTTTTAGAGATTGAATGCTAAAATAATAAATTTCTAAAATTGATAAAGCAAATAGAATAAATAATTTTTAAAATAATTAATATAAAAAATATATTAATAAATTTATTGTTTAATAATAATAGAGGAAGATAATAACCAGCAAAACATTGACTTTTTCTTAACCTACATTTGATTAAAGACAAATACTGATAAACATTAAAAGATATTTATTTTGACTTTTATTATTTTATTAAAATTTTAATTTGCAAACAGAATACTACAACAATATAGTTGAAGAAAAAAAACTAAAACACTTAAAATGCCACAGTTAATATACAATTAGTTGAATAATCAAAATAAAAAACATTATACTAGTAGCAATAGTACTAACTACTGATACTAACTGAAATACTCGTATTGGCTCCTCTTAATCTGTCTGTCATTTAAGCTAAAAAAAGAATAAAATTAGATGAATCTCTGTGCAATAGACAAATTTTTATTACAGTAATCTCTCTACTTAGTTTTGTATAATGTTACTTTGTATATACCAAATATATTTAAAGTGAAAGAGTATTTATAATTCAGGGGCGATCTTCCCTCTGTCTTCCCTGTTCTTAGCGATCTTCCCTCTGTCCCTCAGGGGCAGAACCACAACCGTTGTGAGAATTAGTACTTAAATTAACTCATAACATTCTATTGCCTCTAAACATTTTTCTCCATTGTGTAAAGTAGTACAAAGAAGAATATCAGGGAAAAAAACACTTTCTACTGAATATTTTTCCTTACAGCATCAAAGTGCTAAGTCTGATGCAGTTCTTTGACTACTCTCTCTTGTTTGAATGGGCTGAGTTGTGGTGATCAGGCTTAAATGTCAAGACAAAAGTACAATGTTTTCATGAATCTAGTTAACATATATATAAGTAAACATAAAGTCGTGTATACATACACTTTCTTTTTAGCAACTTAGTCATGCATTCTTCACAGACTGAATATTGCCCTGTCAGTTTTAATGAATGCCATCTTTGCTAATACATTCATCTGCGACAACATCAATATCTCAATAAGGTTAAACATTTAAGAAAACAGTTAAATATGTCACCATGGAATCCCTTAGTAAAAAGAGTAAAGGGGACAGAAGTACAGAAGAAATAAGCAAGGTTTGGTTTACATAGTAGTTTTTGACTTTAACATTAACTGTAAAAAATCTTGGAATTTTGAGAAAATAAAAATTATAGATAGAAAAAAATATAAATAGTTTGTAGTAAATGAAAAATTTAATTTCAAATTAAAATCTAAATAAGTTAATTTAAATTGTTATTAATTTGTTAATATGAGTTATATTCTAAAGAAATATAATAATTTTATATGCATTTGAAATAAAAATTAAATTATGTGTACAAATTGTTTTGCACATAAATGTGATACATATAGAATAAAATTTCTTGATTATAGTATGCATGCTCATAATTTATGTAATAGTTTAGACAATCTAAAAGAATAATAAGAGCAGTAATTGTGAACGAAAATGATAAATATTATCTAAAATTCAAAATAAGAATTTTTCTGTTTCTTTACAGATTCATATTTAGAATTTCTTTTTAACATAAGTTTATAATAAAATTGAAACAAAACTATTTTGAATATGATTTAAGAACTCTCCCCTGTTATGAAGAAAATTCAATACAAAAGCTTCCTATCAAAATAAAATTTAATTAATATATTTTCTAGAAAAAAAATCTCTTTGTATTATGTCTCTGAAATAAACGTAAATCAACTCATCATTTAAATTTAAGAAATTTCATTACTAAACTGCGTTGCTAATTTTAGACAATCTAACTAAAGATTTCTGGAAACATGGAAAAACCTTGATAAATGAAAATTTTTTCTTTTGGTTTATGATTTTCAAAAATACATAAATTTTACACATAAAGGAAAACAAACTATGTAATTTAAATTCTAAATCTTTGCATTTTCAGGAAATTTAGTATGATCTCTTAATATTAACAAAATCTCATGATTTTTTAAAATATAATGCTTTTAAAACATACACTTATATTATAAATCTTTAATTAATAAGAATTACCTGTAAATAAAATTTTCATGATGACAAAATATAAAATCCAGCTCAATCAAATCTAGAAAATGGCTTTGAAAAATAATTTTGTTTATGATATGACAGGAAACTATAGATGCAAAATAACTGATTTCAGTAGTTGCAATATATGGGTAGCAAGTAAAAATATCCAAGGCATTTTGAATTAATTGAGCAAATGGTGCAGCTCTTAGCATTCGAAAGAACATTGGAGATAATATAGTAAATTTACAATTAAAAATATGACTTACCTAGCGAATTCGTTTCATTGCTTAATCATTCCGAGTACGTACAGCTCAAACATTTTCGCCATTTTCAATCACGTTCAAAAAGCGGGCATCCAAGCAGTTGGCGATAGATTTCGTTTGGCAATCACCCATTTCAGCTGATCGCCAAAGTTTAGGGTTATAAGAGGGCGGTCAGCCAAGACAGTGCGTTTTTATTAAAATTTAATAAAGATTTAATATTTTTATGAATGTAAATGCCTGTTTTTATTAAAATTTTTACTTTATTCTCTTTGAAATTCCCTAAATCATTCAATTTTTAAAGAGAAAGAAAATTATCTGACATTTGTAGAACGTAAACGGCAACAAAACAGTACGATTTGATATTTGTTGTTGTCGGCATTAGTTTTGTTATTCTTTTACAAGAAATAAATTTATATCCTCGGTTTTCATTAATTTTTACGTACATGATACAAAGAAATTTAAATAAAATAATATATTTTAAAAGTATTAATACTACTCTTAGAGTATGCCTCCTTGAGCTTTGATTTGAAGTATTTTTTTTTATTGAAGGCGTTACCGACTTATCGTCTGTTTAATTACTCTACAGTTTTTTTTTATCAAATAAAATTGTTTGTGAAAAATATCTTATTTTCATCATGGCAACTTCAAGTAGGCTGTTTGGTTTTTCCTCATTATATTATTAATTATTTGTATTGCCTACTAAATAATCTCTCTATGCAAGATCAAAGCATGAATTTAATTTTTATTTTTAAAGAAAGTAAAAAGTTAGAATATGAAATGAATGTATCTTTGAATATTTTTCTATTAAAACGTTGAAATGCATATATTTAAAATAATTTTCTACATTTCCTACATTCTAAAGATTATTCTTGTTCAAGTTGCATAAATTTTTTTTTTAACCAGACTACTATGTGCCATACATCGGTCAACTTGTCTCATATGTACGGTGAACAGTGGCTTTCCGTATCGTGTATTTGTAGCAGAATAATCGTCAATGAGTACGAAATGCACAATTCAAAGTTTGCTGTTCGAAATATCGTATTAAAACATTGAGGTTTTAGAAATCAAGAGAAAATCTGTTTTAATAACTATAAAGAAAAACATCAGCAAAGTCATGCGGATTCACTGAATCGTCGTTAATCAAGAAATGATTACTTACTAAAATGTGGGATTTGGAATTTGCAGTATGTTATAAGGGTATATTAAAATATCAAGATTTTGAAAACCATGTAAAAATCAGTAACAAAGCTGCAAAAATAACACAACCACTTGGATTTATTTGTTGTTGATTGAAATTTAAGTTAATTATAGTCTATTTCTTATTTTTTATTGAATAATCATATTTTGATGTTTGTTTACCTTAAGGGATTTGCTATTTTGTATGATGGGGAGGGGGGGGAGGTATTATACATAAGCATGCACCCAAATTTAAATTTGACTTTTTCCTACACACTCCTTAAATCAGTGTTTCCCAAAGTGTGGTACGCGTACCCCAAGGGGTACGAGGACAGTTTAATAGGGGTACGCTTTCTTATGCGAAATACCTTGCAACAAACGAAAATTTCCAAAAAGTTTTATTTAAAAACAAAGCTTGCCATGAAAGTTTACGATTACGTAATTTTCTATTGGCTATTTTTCGCAGAGTTAACAGTTAATAATTAATGGTGTCAACAGCCAGTTGTGATTTTTAACTTTTGTGGAAATTTTTATAGTAAAAAATACATTAATTTTTTATTAGTGGTACACAGCGTTACGAAAAATTTAGAAAGGGTACACAGAAGTCATAAGTTTGGGAAACACTGCCTTAAATGAATACTTAATTTTATTCAAAACATAATTATTTTAATTTTTATTAAAAAGTGGGTAGACTAATAAAATGTACGTACTCTAAGAGGGTGAGGGGGTTTAAATTTCTGCATTTTTGTGTACGTACTTTTTGAACGGCCCCTAAAGACCTATTAATTGCAAAAATCTTTCTCATCAAAGCTCCGACGATTCCGGATATGGGACTTTTAACTATATATATATATATGAATATATATACATCTATATATATATATAATATATATTTTTGAATTGTGTTTAATATTTTTGCTGTACTGTCGCTTAAAAAATCTATTTTATTCAAAGAATTTAACTATTTACTAGCTGTTTAGTTTTTTAATTGTTTTATATTGTAATTTTTCAGTTTTTGATATGAATCAAATTGAGCAAGAAGCTGCAACAACAGCAGCTAAACATGTTGCTAACATGTTACAAAGACCTGATCAATTAGAAAAAGTTGAAAAATACATGCATCGAGAAATGAGAAAAAAGGTAATAAAAACTTTTATAGATATAGTTATTATTTATTTATAGTGTCATATTTGTAGTGTTAATTAATAATAATATTAATAAAAAATTCAGTATATTGGGTGTGCAAACAGAATTTTTTCAACTTTTGCATTTTTCTATTGAATGTATTACGTGGATAATTGTTGTTCTACATTTCTTAAATTTCCTGATAAAAAATATTTATCCAGATTTGTCATAATTTTTTAGCTTTTTGTTCTGATTTTTTTACTTCTATTCAAAACTTCAATATTTCTGTTAATGAAAAAACATTTAAAAAAAAAAGGGCCATTTATAATTTTGATATGTTTTGATTTTTTATCACATAGAATTGTGTATAAGCATGTAAAACTTTTTTCAGAACTTATCAAATTTTTTTTTTTTAAACTAAATTAAGAACTTCATGTAACTTTAATATATTTAGTATGTGAAACCTGTGTTACTTAATCACCTCTAGAACAAAAATTTCATGGTTCGTTTACACATTTGATCAACTAAAAGAGGGATTTAATTGTTTTTGTATGTTTGGTACTTAATCATTATGATCCACTTAGACTGATGATCAATATTCAGTGGTGGTTAACTTAACAGGTTTTCCAAGGCAAGCAATTAATTTTTCTTCGAAGTTATCAGGTCATGGCATCAAAAGGTTTTTTTTAAGAGATTTCATTATTTTTGCTTTTCTTGTGGTTCTTGATGATGTAAATAATTTGTTTTAATTTTATTGATTAATTAGTATAGTCTTGTTCCCTGTGTACTACATTAAATATTTTTAATAAATGATAAAGTTTCTTTCTTACATCATAAATTTTGCATAATTATTATTTTTACATCAATCCGAGAATTTTTTTAAAATTTTGAATGAATTTTTGGCCCTTTGTCATTTAATTATTTCTATTGTGTGAATATGATACACATTTATTCTTTATTTAATTAATTCTTAATTATGATGGACTACAAAGTTTCAAAACATAGCAGTTTATCTAATTAATATCAAAACATAACAAATTTTATCTAAATTGGAAATATCAACAACTATATGGTTTTGATGAAACTAAAACTTCACCATAAAAGTAAATTTATAATAAAAATAAAATTGAAAGCTTGCTATTAACCATATTTGATCCATGATTGAATCCAATAATAAACTGGTGAGTGGGCAGAATAGTTGGCACAAATGGCATTTTTGAAATTCATCATGATGCCAACATAGCACAATTCAGCTATGAATAAAATTCTATAAAGTATTTTATCTATGAAAATCTTCACGTCTTTAAAAACTTTTGCAGGCATCTGTTGATGGAGTCCTCAAAACAGCCATGCAAACACAACTGGATGGTGTTCAAACAGGCTTAAGCCAATTAGAAGCTGCTTTGGCAGAAATTAAAGAAATAAACAAAGAGTAAGAGATTTAATTTTTGTCTTTAATAGATTAATCTATTATGTTAATATAATTAACTATGGATACTAACATTAAATTAAAATTATTTGTGTTTTCGAATAAAAGATATTCTGAATTTTAGAAGTTAGTGAATGTACACATCAGTCATGTTATGTATATATGGTACCGGTCAAAAGTTTCGACTCACTCTTGAGTTTTTAAAAATGACCATTACTATAAATATGCTATCTTTTCTCTAAATTAGAATATAAAGGAAAATTTGCTAGCTTACACGAATGTTGAAACTTTTCAAAGGTGAATAAAATATCTATTATATATTTTATTGTTTCCTTTTCATAGTGGTAATACAACATCTTTAATTGTATTTAGATTTTTGAAATTTGTATTTGTTTAATCTGCTTATTACAAAAATCTTTGAATATATAATGTAGTTTGATGTTAAAAAAACTGGACATTTAATTTACACTTTGGTCAGGAAATACATTTACATATTTTGCTATAAAAGTTGTAAATATTTTTTTGCGGGGAGGAAGTGCATTTTTTAAATCTTTAAATAATTTTTTTACTTTGTTAAACTTATATAGTTTTTTTTTTTTGAAAAACTGAATTTTAATATTTAAATGTATTATATGTAAATATTATATATATATATATATATATATATATATATATATATATATATATATATATATATGTAAAATGATGCAGTCGGACCGAGCAGGGAAACAGACACAGGATTTTAATGAAATCAGATGTATTTTATTTAGATCATGTTCTTATGGACGACCAGCAAAAAGTGATGTTAACTCCATTCAGGATCAGTCTTTCTGGTAGGGAGAATCTTGCAAAAATCCGAAAATGTCTCTATTTAGGGAAATCTTAGATATTACTATTGGTTAATGAACTTGCTCGAGTGATTCCCACGGCTTAAAAGGGAAAAAAGATCTTTATTTAAATTTATGCATAGTTGGGACAAAAATAGATTTAGAAACAGGATGTAGCTTTTAAAAGTGTGAGAAAGTATTTCGATTTGAATAATTAATTAGTAATAAAGTAGGAGTTGTTTTATAGCAAAGAAACTAACATAAAAGGATTAATAAAAGCTTTTTATGTTACATCCCCCCTCGCCGAAAATTTTTGACTAATATCTAAAAATTTTTAAAATTATCCCTTTGCAAAACTTTCCCTATGATGACACAATTAAAATAAATAAAAAGAATATTCATAATAAAGAAAATACAGAAATAGTTCATACATCAAAATTGCGAAGGTACCACCCACCTGACAAACTGAAATTATGTCACGAATAAAAAACCTGTAATAGTTTAAATAATAGAATTAATAATATACATTTTTTATATTATTAAATTTAATGATTTTTCATTGTTAAAATAAAATACTATTGGTTAATGAACTTGCTCGAGTGATTCCCACGGCTTAAAAGGGAAAAAAGATCTTTATTTAAATTTATGCATAGTTGGGCCAAAAATAGATTTAGAAACAGGATGTAGCTTTTAAAAGTGTGAGAAAGTATTTTGATTTGAATAATTAATTAGTAATAAAGTAGGAGTTGTTTTATAAACTAACATAAAAAGATTAATAAAAGCTTTTTATGTTATATATATATATATATATATTACTGTGCTTGAGTAATTTAGAGATTATCTTTTAACAGCATGCAAGAAATACAAGAGACTCTAAAACTGGTTCCGTCTTTAGTTGATAACCTTTATGCACTCAAACTTGAAAGCAAGGAGCATGGACAGGTATTAATATATATAATATTTCAATTTTAGTACATTTTGCTTTAATATTTGATTATGAGGTGTCAATGAATAATACATTTGTTAAAAATTTAAACATATAGCCTATTATATCTATAATATGAGATTTGACAAATGAATACTAGGATTATAAGAATAGGGTTATTTTTTTAAATTAGCTTTTCTAGTCTTTGAATTTATTGTGCATAATTCAATTAATTGATTAATAGTTTATTTATGGAATGCAAGAAATTGTCTGAAAAGATGTTGTCTCTGTTTAATGACAATATCTGGCTTTAATGATTTATTTATTTTTAATTAAATATAAATACTGTATTTTATAAAAAAATTAAAAAAAATATTCTTAATAAATAATGTTACTTACTAAAGTAACACAGTTTTTCATGAGATAATCTATTAACATTTTATGGGACGTTTAAAACGTTTTTATTATTTGTGGTTGTTATTACACTCCTGTTAAATTCGTCAAAATTGTGTAAGTTTTGAAACTTTATAATGGTGTTTGGGAGAGTCTACTAATGAATATACGAAAGAAATAACCAGTTTTTAATTAGCTCAAGAACTTAAGTTTTTTTTAAAGAAAAATTAATGAAATGAGAATCTATAAAATTCTATATTCATTGAATACTGAACTTTTTTTAGAAACTAATCAAATTATGATCTTTGAAATGTAACTATTTTCTTGTAAAATTCAAAAAACTTGCAAGCATTATTTTATTATTTAAACCAACTAAAAAATTTTTAAATATTTTAATCAAAATATATTTAACACTAGATTACCCGAGGAAGTCATTTTGATTGCTTTTTCTTTTGCAAAAAATATACAAATAATAATGCATGAATTATTTTTTTTTATCCAAGTGAATTAAATCTTTTTTATTGTTAATATTTACTAATAACTTGTTATATAACTGTAAATAATATAAGAAATATTAATAATTAATTAAACAAATTTCTTTACTCACTAGTTATTCTTTCACAATGCAGTCATTTTGACTACTTTTAGGCAATATAGTCACTAAGTTTCAGTCTTTCTAGTGTTAAAGGTGCATTTTAACACATAAAACACAAATGCTGCCCACATAAGCACTATAGTTTTAATATTAGACAATTCTACGGTGTAATTCACATGGAAAAAACAGCAAACTTTTGGTCCATTATTTTTATTTCTTTGACTGCTCCAGCTCCTTTTCTAACTTTCATAAGTTGTGTCAACCTTAGAAAATTCAGGATTGTCTCATAGCTTCCCATTCATAAACTATTTGTCTGCAGCATAAATTTTTTAAAAATATAATCTATGTCTCATATGCATAATACTATGAAGCTATGGAAATAAGTGGTGAAAATATTTAGTGTAACTCATGCTTTAAATCTACTTGTGTACCTTAATTGTAATTAATAAAAGGTATTAATGATATAAAAGAAAATAAAAATAAATAAGTAGAATTACTTTTTATTCAAAAGAATTGTAGTTTCATTTATTGCAATGAGTGAGCTTACTACTTAATACATAACTTTTTAAATAATGGAATAAATCTTGATATAGCTAACTCACATTTTCTATTCAGGATTTTATTTGTAAGTTGCCTGTTCCATAAAGCAAAGCTGCAAATCAGCTGAAAAACCAGCTCATTTCCTACATAAATCTGAAACTCTATTTTGAAATAGCAACTATTAAAGGATCAATATTTTGATTCAAAGTTAAAGACAACTTTCTGCGTCTCTGGTCTCAGTGCTCTGGCACGTTCTTTGGGAGCCTCTGGACTAGACTTTTATAAATATTACTTCTCTAACTGAAGTGTTGAGACAGGCAGTTAAGTTCTAACTGTTAAATCATACTGTGATGCCACAATTGGCATACACATATTTATTTTCTATCTTTTAAAATATCTTTCATTACTTAAGCTGATTTTTTATTAATAGATTTATATTTAAAATAAATCACAAACTTAATCTTTTTAAAACAAACATAAAATATTTATTTCTTCTTTTCTAGATCAATGTAACGGATACTTTTTTATTTCATTACTAATGCAGACTTATATATTCACTGTCGCCTATAATCGAAAACAAAAATCTATTTATAACTTTTTATTCTAATTTTCCAACGGCTAAATGTTTCGGTTGCATGGTTGTAATAATTCTCATAAATTTGTTGGCGACTCGTGATCGCCAAGGTATTATTTAAACCCAATATTGTTATGCTGGTTGGCTTTGTTTTGGCTACGCTATATTTTAATAAATCGCCAATTTTGGATCTCCTACCATTGCTTCTGTGTCCGTCGGGAACAAATTACATGTACTTTTTAATTTGGCTTTTGACTAGGCAGGTTGTGGGGGATTTGTCTCCCATGGCCTGACCTATTTTAATATTACTATGCAAAACTGATTCAACTGAAATTTATGGATAATATTTAGTTTTGTATCTCGAGCTCTACAAATACTATTAATAAATAAAAGCCTTTTATTAATTTGATCCAGCTCAAGTATTATTTTCATCATCTTCTGTTTTCATGTATTCTTCAACTGGCCCACTATACGAATACAAAACTCCTCACCACCTGAATATTCCTATCCATCTCAATATATACGGCACACTGAAATCATTTTCATCATACATACAAATTCTTTATATCTAGCCAAATTATGCCTGTCTGTCCCAGTTGTGCAACATTCTACATTTATGCATTTTAAATTTGATATTTCCAACCATTTATGAATTAAGACATTTTTATGAAGGGTTGTTTTACTAATGGTTTACATTTGTCTCTTGTTTCCTTTTAGTGTTCCGCTGCATTAGAAAATTTAGAACATATTCTTAATATACCCAAAAGTGTACAAGATGCTCTTGATTTAATCAATGAAGGAAAGCTACTTGGAGCACATCAAAGGTAAAGAAAAAAATTTTGAATGATGTCATTAAAAATTATTAATCATTTTAATTCATTGAAAAATATTTATTTTGAAATGTAATTATTAAATAGCAATTATTTTATTTACCTTTTGGTTTATTTTACTATTATGTTTTGAGTTATTAAATGTCAAATGTTTACTGATGTTATCCAGTGATTAAAATAATCATATTGCATGTATTTTCATATCAATACTATTATCAGTAATATTCTTTTTTATTCAAATAATACTAATAAAATTATATCTTGCTGTGCTGTTTTATTTTTGTTCTTGTGTAATTTATAGTTTGATTTGCCTTTTTTTATTCAAATTAAAAATGTGCCAAAATTTTTATTAAATTACAACAGGATCTATATTGTTTTGATATAGATGGGGAAGTTGACATTTCTTTATAATATGATATTCTTAAATTTTAGCCTTGCAATTTTAGAACATTCTAGAGATGATCTGTTGTATGAAATGCACAAGTTAGCAAATCAGAGTCCAACAGATCAAAATGTAAGTATTTCATTGCGTCTTTTTAAATTTGTTTTTAACCAAACTTATTCTTCTGTTAATAGATTTTATAGTTGAAAGGTCATAGGTTATTGGTTATAGGAAGTTGACGACAGAAAACAGATTCTGTATCTTGTAATGTTTAATATTCGCCATGAGAAAGTATTTTAAAAGTTTTTTAAATGTTGTGTTGTAAACATTATTCACTTTTTACTATTTTTGATTTCGATTTATACTTTATTTCTGAATTATGTATCAAATTTATAATTGATGAGCTTAGTGAATACTAAGTGACATTTTAATATATTTTTGAAAAGCTGTTTCAAAATATATGCTTCATACAGCTGTTTAAGAGTAATATTTGACAATTTAAATATGTTAAATACTTGTTAGGGTACACAAATATGTATATTTAAATACTTGTTAGGGTAAGGCTGAAATTAAAGTTCCATGCTTTGATACAGTATTAAAACCTAGGAAATTACATGTTCTCAAAATATCCTCACTAATCTTTTCATATGATTGTACCAATTCTTATTATCATGTGCAGCAAACTTATGTTATTGTAAGTTTATAAGAGGATTTTTTTAAAGTAATTTTTATTTAGTTTCTTTTTTTCAGTGATTGGTGAAACATTTTCTCTAATTTTGTTGAATATCAGTTAAAAACCACTGGTATAAAAATCTGTTCTTTTCTTTAAAAAAAAAAAAAAATTTGGTTTGAATATACGAAAAAAAAAACTTTTGTGTAAAAAAGCAATACAAAATTTAAAGTGTATGAAGTTTACTTTTTATACCTGAAAACATTACCAAGTTTATGTGCAAGGTTAATGTGTTTTTGGGTATATAAACTACATTAAGCAATTTGGTATGAATTTTTTTTTATTAACATAATGGTAATGTCCTAATGTAGAGGTCAGGATGACTAAAAGGATAGACCGCTGGCCTTCTAATGAGATGAATCAAGTTGAAATCCTGGTGACAGCTGGTCAAATTTTTTCTGACTCACACTAACCACAGTGATGGAAAGAAAATCCATAGTGATGGGTTATCATGGTTTAATGTCTCTTTGCATTTGTACTAATGATGGTAGATTTTCTTCTACATGTTATGCAATGTGGGGTGATTTCATCAAAAAAATTTTTTATGGTGTAAACTTTGTTTAAGTGCTCAATTGAGCATTTTTTATGCCTTATGTGTTAAAATTACAAGACTATTGAGTTAAACGCTAATGTAGTCTTAAATCTGATGTAGGTTAGCTGCACCATGCTGACAATAAAATGAAACTATAAGTCGTAATTCAGTCAAACTGTATAAATTGGCATTGATTTCCTTATTGTATTTTTGCATTTTTTGTTTGTTCTTCCTCGAGTGAAAAAGTTCTGCTTGTAGCTGCATTTTAATACTTAATGATAAACTTGATTAAATTTCTGTAGATGCTGAAACACTATTTTTCGGATGTTGACAAACTCTCAGAAGAAATAAGCAAGCAGTTGTGGTTGGTTTTATGCCGAACCTTAAACTCAGTTCGCAAAGAGCCAAAAGTCATTGTTAGTGCTCTTAGGATTATTGAAAGAGAAGAAAGTGAAGATGCTGTTGCATTGGATTTGCACAAGAGGACTGGCTATATGCCTATTGGAAGACCCAAACAATGGCGAAACAAAGCACTTGAAGTTATAAAGCAATCTGTGTTAGAAAGGTGAACTTTTATTAAAATCTAAATGATCCTCAATTTATTCTTCACATTTGTAATCAGTGGTTTGTTTTTGGTTTTATAAATATGCAATGCATCTAGTTAATTGAATTAAGTATCCAAACTGATAGTCTGAGAGGTTTATGTTTTTATACAGTTTTTTATATATCTGTATTTTATTTAGAATTTGTTACATATTTGTTATTTATTTCCTCTGTAGAATTGAAGGAAATCAATTTGAAGATAGATCTGGAAATAAAATGTGGCTTGTCACTCATTTAGAAGTTACAAGGCAAATGTTTGTTGAGGATTTGAGAGTTGTTAAAGTATGCTTTTTTATTTTTCTGCATTATTTTTTACATTATAAAGTATATTGGCATTGTTTTATAGTTTTATGCTAGTAATATTTAAAATTTACTAACCAAACTTATTCGCACCAATACAGTGATACTAACATTTAGAATCTTAATGTTCCTTATTGAGATTACAATTCATAAGTTCGCTGAATTATTAGGAAGTATTAAAAGTCATATGTTTTTTAACTAATAAATTATTTGTGTCCTCTATCATCCAAATGTAATTTCATGTTCTAGTGTGAGGTCGTTTCAATTGATACTGTTAATAGTCTTGTAAGCTACTAGGATAGATTTAGGTGTTTTTGGAAATCCCTTTGTTTTGTATGTGAGTAATTTGATTTATGAAAATTAAAGAAAAATAAAATATTAAAGTTTCAATAATTTTTTAAAGAACAAATGTGATGAGAATTTGGGATCACATAGGTTTTTAAAATGTAATCCTGATTAAAAGTAAATTCCTTTATTGCGGAAATATCCAAGTGTGTTACAGAGATTAATGACTCCATAATTTTTGAGATATTTATAAGTGGTTTCAAGATTTATAAAAATATTATTTTCGAATTTTTTTAAATTTCTTTTTATTTTTAAAATTGGTTAATCTATTAATAAATTTTTTATTTTAACTAATTAAGCTTTTTATTTGTAACAGTGATGATAGAAAGTTTACCTTAATTTAAAATATATCAAATTCTTAGTATTAGCATTTTATTTTACTTTTAATTTTTATTTTTGATAATTTTAATTTATATATTCTGAGCATTAATGTCTAAATCATAAATATAAAATTTATTTTGATTTTAACCTATATATTTTTTAGAAGGGAAATTATGAAATAATGATTTTTTTAATCTTTTGGTACCTCCACTGATTAATAAATGAATCGTTTTGAATGAAATTTTCAGGATCAGATCTAAATTTAGGAATTCCTTCTTCCAATTAAGCTTATAACTATTTTAAAGGATAGAATTATTTTCATCTCTATTTGCTACTGTATTTTTAATTAATGATGTTCAAAATTGATGATGTAATTAATGATGTTCTAAATCATAAATATAGCATTTATTTTGACTTTAACCTATTTCTGTTTTAGAAAGGAAATTATGAAACAATGATTTTTTTAATCTTTTGGTACTTCCACTGATTAATAAATGAATTGTTTTGAAAGAATTTTTCAGGATCTGATCTAAATTTTGGAATTCATTCTTCTCAATAAGCTTATAACTATTTTAAAGAATAGAATTCATTTTCATTTTTATTTGCTACTGTATTTTTAATTAATGATGTTCAAAATTGAATTATTTCGAAAATGTTTAAGATTGAGTTTTATTTTTATTTCTTTTATAGACTGCTTGTGTACCTTGTTTTCCACCAAAATATCAAATTTTTGAAGAATATGTTAAAATGTATCACGACTGTCTTACTAGGCATGTAAGTCTTTTTAAATGTGTAGTTTTTACATTTTTTTGTTAAATGACTTTCATATTTTTTCAATTGATACTTTTCTTATAATATATATGCTTAATGAAGTATTTAAATTATTTTTTATGATTATTTTCAAATTTCATTTCACTGTTATTGTTTTTCTATTAGTTGCAAGATGTGATTGGAAACAAGTTAGAAGATAATGAATACATAACCTTACTTGGATGGGTTAGTGAATATGGGTTGGTAATTTTATAATACCATCATAGTATATAAAGATAGTTTAAATAATAGTCCTCCTCCTACCACATAGTTTCTTCCAGTACAAGTTCTATTTAATTTTGTAAAAATATTCTAATATAGATGGAAAAATGTACCTTTGTATCCAAATTTTTTTTTTTTATAGAAATATTAAATTTTGTCTTATAAAACTATTTCATATGTTATAATTTTTTTTTATAACAATAAAAATATTAAGTGCAGGATCTGCAAAATTTTTGAAGTATTAGAAATTTCTTCATTTGAGTATTAGTTTCTGTTATCATTTTTTTGAGTTAATAATATCAATTTTTTTTTGTAATGAAATTAAAAATTGCATTCACAATTTAAAATTATTTTTTATTGATATATTAAAAATTACTAAAACAATTGATTTTTGTGATTGCTGTGACTGTCAATTAAATTGCCTTTATATATTTGTATACTTTTTTTTCATCTAAAAATTATAAACTTTTTTGTCTAAAAATTTCGTCTTAAAATTCTTAAATAAATTTTAAATTCTTACTTATAATTTCTTTACTTAAAATTTTTTTAAAATTAAAATTATTTTCTCATCTTATGCCTCTATCACACGAGAGAAAAATATGTGCAACTGCAAGTGTAACTGCAAGTGTAAGTGCAACTGTAAGTGAAATTCCTCCGTTCGGAGTTGCCGAAAGGGTTGCTTAATTGCCTGAACGGTTGCATGAAATTGGGTTACCATATTTTGTTATTTATCTTTACTTTTGCCTCATATTTAATTTTATCATATGATTCTATTATATCATAGTTTCTCAACGATGTTCGTAAAGATGCTGTAGAATATTGATTGATTTTGATTTAATTTTTTACATTTGTATTTGTGTTAAGTCTTTCTTCAGCAGCAAATTAAAATTCTGAAAACTTTATTTCCCCATTAGTGAAGTAGCATAGTATAAAAAGGATTATGATTTCTACCTCATAATATGAGATAATATTAAGATATCATTGAATTTCATGCTGCGTCCCTAAAAAGATAAGGGGGTGAAAGGGGGATGGACTTAAATACTATCTAGAATTTTTACGATTTTTTTACGTTGATTTGAGTGACTAATGTATAAAACATGGTGCGTAGCATTTTTAAAAAGTGCTTTTTAAGTGAAGTAGCATAGTATAAAAAGGATTATGATTTCTACCTCATAATATAAAATGATATTAAGATATCAATGAATTTCATGTTGTGTCCCTAAAAGGATAAGGGGGTGAAAGGGGGATGGACTTAAATACTATCTAGAATTTTGACGATTTTTTTTATCTTGATTTGAGTGACTAAGGTATAAAACATGGTGCGTAGCGTTTTTAAAAAGTGCTTAAAGGTGCTTATTTTTGATTTTCATTTTTTAATGGCCCTTAAAGGTGCTTTTCTTAATAAGTGTTTTTAAAAAGTGCCTTATTTTCCTTTTTCGAAAAAGAGATTTATGAAAAGGAATGTCGATTTTCGCCACATATTATGTAAAAACGTACTTTTCACATTTTTCTATTTCACGTTTTCAGAATTCATTCGTCCCGCACTGGACTGATCGTTAAGACACGGTTCCCAGCAGATCACCGAAGTCAAGCATCACTGGCTATGGTCAGTGTGCGGGTGGGTGACCACTTGGATCAGTCTGCGTAGGGACCGAGGGTGTGCGGTATGGGTCCTCGTTAAACTGTGCTACCGCAAAGTGCTCAGCTTCGCTCGCAGGTCGTCGGGCTACCGAGGCGGGGGTGCCATCCTCTCCGCAGAGGATCAAAATTGTGATGGCATGTCTTCGGATCATCCTCCGGGATGTTTCCCAGACCGTCGCCAATAGCCCATTGTGCAGCTCTAGTGCGACGTAAATTAACAACAACAGCAGAATTCATTCAACCATGATCAATTTCAGCATACCGTCAGTCCATAGCGTATGAAAACGCCAATCATTTTACAGGTTTGGTGAAATACTTGCGAGTCCGCATGTGCGTCTAGTGAGCTGGGTTCGGTGAGATTCTTGCTCTCTCATGCTGTATTTTGCAAGATATTCTCAATTTCAGGCTTTATTTTCCACCCTCTGAAATCGAACCGAAAAATCTCTTGATCATTTTTTTAATGGCTAATATAATCAAGAAAACAGTTCTTTGTCAAATTCTAGTTATTTTATCATGATCATGTAAAGTCTGAGAATTATTTTGCATTTTGTCAATTTACCTAGAGCTTTAAAATATTTTTTGAGTGCCTAAAATGTTCTTAAAAGTTGCTTATTTTTTGTTGAAAGATTTGGCTCCGCACCCTGTAAAAGCATAGTTTATTTATATATATTTACTATGTAACATGCTAGCTAGGCAAGTGCGGTATCATTATCTATGTAAACACTAAATCGAATGAGAATAAAAACAAGCTGTCTGATTTAATAGTTTAACAATTCGAAAATTTATAAAAAGTTTAATGTGTAGAAAGGACAATTTTATGACTTATACCACTTTATGCAACTGACATTGCTATCTAATCAAGTAAGGCATTTCTTCAAATTTATTTTTTAAGCTTAATTCAAAAACATAGTCCTTTGAAATAATTCTGTAGAAGAAATGATGGTTTATTGTATGAAATATAAATTTTTGAATTACCTTTCACTCATAAAATATTTATAACATCAAAACTATTGGATCTATCAAATCAATTCTATTTTTTAAATTCAGTCTAAAAAATGCATAATAAATAATGTCAGACTTGTCTATACTACAATGTCTCAGAATTTTATTTTCATCAAATTAATTTACATTACATGAAGGGATCATCAATTTTATTCATTTACACATTGCATATCAGGAATATCACTTTTATCAAAATTATTTTTTCCACTTTCTTAGTAAAATTGCTTTTTAAATATAAGAGGATTTTCAATGTCATACTTACATTTTATTATTGTAAAATTTATATCATTCATTATTGGTATAAGATAATTTAATTAAAAATTATAGGATTTATTTTGGGACAAATTTATTGTAATATACAGTATATAAATTAAAATTTATTTATAACTATGAAAAAAAAATATTTTATTAAGAACATACTTTTAATGTATCATATTATTTTGTTATAGCCCTTTACGTGTTTTGTTTTGCATTTTAAATAATACAAGAATCAATTTAAAAAATAAAACATTTATTGTCAAGTGAAACATTTAGAACATTATTCATTTTTATTTCTTATTTTTTAATTTCTTCCATAAAAACAGTATTACATCTCTTTCCTTCTTTACCAGATAAACCTTACAGGATTATACGAAATATCTGAAATAAAAGAAAGAAATCACTTTCATGATAAAATTTTACCAACACATTATTAGAATAAGGAAGATTAAATGCCATTAATTTGAAATCATTTAAGTCCTTAGGTATCCCTTTTAAACTTATTTTAAGTTTGACAGATATTTTGATTATAGTTCTAAGATTATTCTATACACTAATGAAAGATGGCAGGTGTGTTTAGTTTTGTAGTTCTTATGTTTGGATTGAAATTTGTTTCAAGAAAAATAAATTGTATTTATAAACGAAGACTCTTAAAAATGTAAGTATATTGAAAAATTAGTAAGGTACACTTACATACTTACTGTCATTATAGAAAAGCTAAGTATCAAGAGATAAATGTGAAGTATAAATAAAAAGTAAAGTATCATTAGTTAACTTTGAATAATTATAAACAAAATATTATGCAAATCATCATACACAAAAAAAAAAAAAAAAAAAAATAGAAGGGATGAATGTAGAAACAGACAAGGAGATTGGGAATTTGCATTTTTAATAATTACTTTTTATATATAATATACTACCTTTCTTGTAATACTTTTCAATAATTACTGGAAAATGGTGTAACTTTGTGAGAAACAATTTAAATATTTACCACACATATTTTCTAACTTGTTTTAAAATGAGATTTTCAAAAATTAAAAGAATTCTTAGGGAAGAATAAAATAATTATTTCACTAATAATTATAAAACTTTCAAATAATCGGACACATGCTTTTACAATCAACAGAAACAAAGATTAAAATTTAAAAATAAAGAAATATAATCATTATTATATTTTATGTTATAATACTGAAACAAAGTTTGGCGAGTTGCTTGGCGAATATTTCAAAGTAAAGCTTTTCGCCAGTATAATTCTTTACATATATAAAAATAGAAATTATTTCTATTTAAAGTAATTAAAACTTTGATCGGAACAAATTATAATAAGTTTTAATTTTATTAGCTTAAAATAAATAAATATTTTAAAAGAAAATTTATCGCAAAAATAATGTACTATACTTACCGATACTAAAATCGTGTGCAGGTTCCTGTTATGGTAGTACATCAACTGCATTGAGATGGTCATCTCATAGTGCGAAAGTATTTTTAATGCTTTCATTTTAAAGGAAATGTTATTATTAAACTAAAAACTTGTTCCGTCTCATCTATAAAAAAATTTCATCCGATCATCCTCTTCCTAACGTCGCCGCCATTTTTATTTACATTTGTATATGTCATCACATAAAATTGAAACGTCATAAAAGCAAACGATCTGATTGGTTCATGAAAGAAATTGCCTGAACGGTTGCAGATATTTCGTGCAACCGTAATTTCTATATCACACGAGCGTTTTTTGGAGAAATTTCACTTGCAGTTGCACTTACACTTGCAGTTACACTTGCAGTTGCACATATTTTCTCTCGTGTGATATAGCCATTAAGCAAGCGAAAAAAAATAATATATACTCACCGTTTTTTTTTTAATTTTAAATAGATTCTTTTTAATAAATGCAGTGAACAAGTGAAGTGATATTAATAAATAATAAAATTTTCCCTGTATTTTATTTGATATTCTAAAGTATTCTTAAAATTTGCATAGGTTATTAATAACTATTCTTTTCTCATGATTACAGGAGTTCACAAATGCTTGGACATCCTGATCTCAATATTGATGTGTCAAAATTGCCACCTCTTTTAGAAACATCAGTTATAAATAGTCTTGTTAATCAGTGAGTAACAAGTTTTAAGCTTATCTAAGTTTTTTTGTTTTGTTTAAGTCTTAAAAGTTTTTTTTTTGTCTTTTTTTTCTAACGCTATACATCTTCTGAAGTTATGTTTTGTTCTTGACTTAAAACAAAGAATCATTGCTAAATAGGATTTTGAAGTCATTGACTTTTTCTTCAACTTTAAAAATGGTAAATAGCTAGCCTTAAATGCAAAGATTTATCATAATCATTCAATAGCGTTGTGCTAATCTTGTGATATTTTTACTTATTTCAAGCATTTTTTTAAAATTTTGTAATTCTTTGAGCTGCACGTCATCGAACAACTGGTGCAATGTAGGATGATAGTTTTGTGTTGAATTGTGAAGAGCTTATATCATATATTTGCTATAATTAGGAATAATTGTAGTTAATTGAAGTCTGAGTTAGCATATAATGCTAAATTTTTTTGTTGCATCAGTTAAAAAAAAAATGTTTATTTCTTTTAGATATTTTATTTTATCTGATTGCCATCCTAAGTTTAAAAGATCCGACTAGATTTACTTTAAAATAATTTTATTTCCAATTTTAGTAGTTTTTAACATTTTTGCTATTTATTGTCTAATTTATTTAAAAAAAAATGGTATGTTATCTTACTTTTTTAATCTTAACTTTTTTTAATAATGGTTATCATTTAGTTTTTTTAAAAAATTATAAAATTTCAGGTACCTTTACAATGTTAAGCGAAATTATCGTGACTGGATGAAAAATGCCCTTGCTACAGATGTTAAAGTAAGTCATGCTTCAATGCTTTAATTTTCTCTGACAATATCAAAACTATGTTTAGGTCATAATGATTTGAAATTAAACTTACTTAATGACTTATTTTATAATATATAAGAGTTTTGTTTAAAATATCTGTGTATACTTATAACTTTTATACAGTTGAACCTCGATCCATCATTCCTGCATCTTTCATTTTCCCACATGTATTGTCTTGTTTTTATGGTTCAGTTGCAAGTGCTATTTTATAAAGATAATATTTCCCGTTTAGATCGTTTTTGAAACTAGAGCATTCCCACTTTCATGGTCCAGAAATTTTACTGACATTAAAAAAAAAAATTTGAAGTTTTTTTGTTTTGTTTTGAGAAGGAAAACAGTATGTGGATTTTAGTGAAATACTAAAAACATCACTTTTGGTGTTCATACATCAGTTGATGAAAATCGTGAAACTTGTGGAGTGATGTTGATAATAAAAATGGTTGCAGAAACCAAAGAAATGCAATAGATAATGAGGAATACAGAAAAACCGAATCATAATCAATGCCACCTTTGTGGAAGGCCTCAAGGCCTTTGACTGTATGAGAAATTTTCTGTATTCAAACTAATTTTCAGAAAACGTTTGGTAATTACAGTTACATTACATAGTTACATTTTATTACTTGCATTGAAAAGAAAAGAGCATGTACAATTTAAAATTTCATAAAATATTAAAGAAATGTATTTATCTTTCCTTCACATCGTAAATATTTTAACAGTAATCACCTAATTTTTTGAATTAAAATTTTTATACCTAATGTAAATGTGTTACTCTTTTTATTATTACTTTTTATACTTTTACACGTATTAATTTATTATAATTCATACTTTTTTAACTGATAATTTTATATCTTCTGTTGACTTGCATTCAATGTTTTCTGATATCTATCGCTCCCTATTAATGGTCACTTGATAAACGATTAATCGATGTTCTACTGTGTTTTATTTGAACAAACAACAAATGCAATTTTATTGTAATATTAGGACTGGCATCAGCATGAAGGGCCAGATGAAGATGAAAGTGGCTATTTTCACACACAACTACCTCTCATTATGTACAATATGCTGGATCAGCACGTAAGTGTGTTTTTAGTGTTTTATAAAATTATTTACATTTTGCGTTACAAGTATGTGATGGGAGATGACCAATACTGAATCACAATATTAAATTACTGGGGTTGTGGTAGCCCAGTGGTTAGAGAATCGGCCAAAGCTCTGGAGGGGCCGGAGCTTGATCCTCAACTCCGCTGAGGGCATGCGATATATGTGCACATAAAATCTGTGGAATTGAAAGTCCTCTGGTCAGTCGCTGAGCAGTACGATTTATGTTGGAAAAAATTTTCTTCCTCTTTAGATCTATGTCTAAATTGAGGAAGTGGTCTCATGAATGAGTTGTGATTCCATATATCCGTAAGGTTCTCAGCTAACACTTATATTCACCCTTGTGATGCTTTCTTCTCAAATAAAAGGCACACCTTCCTGATTCTTCCTTCCTTAATTCTCCAACAGGTCCATGGCTGACAAGACTTGGCTTCGTTTCTCCGAGTGTCATTAGAAACAACAAATTACTGTGCCATCTAAAAATGAGTTTTCAAATTTTAATGAAAGAAAATATTTAATTAAAGAATTATTAAAGTAAAAATATTTTTTTCTTGTTATTTCTTATTAAGATTTTTGCTTTCTTGCCATCAAGGAATAATTTTCTCAGCAACTATTATAATAAATAAAAGTTTTATCTCACATCATGATTGAAAAATATTCCTTCGCTTTTTATTTTTAAGTTTTTATTGGTCTCTTTTTTATTATTCTTTTGAAAAACAAAACAAAGTGTTTATTTTCATTTAAAAAATTTTAAAAATTTATCTGAATTTTATAAATTTTTTTCTGATATTTGTTCAAAATTTAGAGTTTTTTTTCAGTTGCAAGTTGCTCAGACTGTAAGTAAAGATCTTGTGCAAAGCATGATGCTTCTTAGTTTTGAAGAAGTATTGGAATTTATTCGTTCATATGAAGGTTAGAATTTTTTTTATTGGTTTTTAAAAAAATATTAAAATGCTTAAAAAAAAATTTAAAATTCTACATCTTTTGTTCTTTTTCTTCCTATTTAGAATCAATTATGTCCTACAGAAATAAACATTTTGAAGATCGAAGTGTTGTAAAATATTTTACTTCTTATATGGTAAGGCATGGTTCTTATATAATTTATTTAATTATATTTACTTAAATAAATGTGTGCAGGTATGGTATGTTTCTTCCATTGTTGCAAAAAATTGACTGGAACAAAACAGGTTTCATCCAACTAAAGTGGAAGAAATGGAAGAAACTCTTTAAGAAGAAATATTAAATATTAAAATAATTTTTGTTAAGCATTTTATAATCACAATTTTTTAAAAATTATAATGGTATTAATATCAAATATATATAATATTTAAAAAAGTGAAAACTAAAAAAAAACATATGGAGGAAAAATAAACGTGATTTATTTCTTAAGAAATTAACACAACATATTATTTTTTTTTTTAATGTTGTATATAAAAAAGTATAGTAAGACTTAAATTTTATAGTGGTATAGAACTGTTAAAATATTAGAGACAAATTTTAAAAATTAAATTAAATTAACAAATTATATAATAATCATAATTCAAATTATAAGTATAATACCATTCCCAATTAAACACTGTTTCAGTTTGATTATTTAAAACAATTATTAGTTAATATGCTAAAGGTTTTTCTAACTAGATAATTTTCAAACAAATTTTTTATTTGCCTACCTATTCATGAAATTATTTGTTAATTATAATTTATTATCTAAGCTTAATTTTTAACTGTTAATTTTTTATTAAAATTTACTATTCTTTCATTTATAAATGTTTTATTGCTGATGTACATAATTTTAAAAAAATAATAAAATTTTTGAGCTTTTTTTAATATTTTAATATGAAAATTGTGAAAAACAAAATATTATTTGAATATAAGGTATTTTTTCCCTTAAATAATAAAGCTTTGAAATTTTCAACGGCGTTACAAATTATTATTGAATAGAAATTTTTGTTTTCACATTTAATTAGCCTCAAAGTGTTATATATAGGGTTTACTAATGATATGACTTAAGAGTAGAACATTAGTTCATGTTATTCTGTTAATAATAAGTTAATAAATTAAAAAAAAAAATTATTTCATTATGCTAGATTTTAAAAGCAAAACCAATTGTAATCACTTAAAAAATATCTTAAAGTTTAAAAAAAGAAAAAACTTTAACCACTAGAAAAAAATCCTAAAGTAATTTTTAAAAAATTCTATTGCAAAACAGAATATTAAATTAATATGCGAATAGCAATATGCGTACACATAATTTAGATATAAGTTTTTATATGTATTAAGGAAATAAGGTTAACTTATAAATCTAAATGAAACATAAATTGTTATGCTAGGTCATATAACTTTTAAAATTCTATGTATTAATATAAATGGTTAATATGAAAATAGTTGTTTTTCTTAAAAATGAAGAAGGAAATGAGAAATTTTTTAAAAACATTTTCTCACATTTTAATAAATTTATTTATTTAAATTTATTGTATCAGTCTATATTAATTTCACCCATTTTGTCCAGATTATTCTGTTTTCCCCCATTTTATTTTATTGTCTTGAAAAAATTCTTTTGGAAGAAATTTCAGCCCTGATTACATACCTGATAGATACAAGATTTTCATTTTTATTGTGATACATTTTTCATGAATTTTATAACATAAACTGATATCAAAACATGTTTTTCATTTAACACTATAAAATCTGATCCATTGACATATTTTCAAGCTAAGTTGTACTTTTATTACTAAAAAATAAATAAACTTCTGAACAAAGTTTATTTTAGTTATAAACACTTTGTTTTTCTGCGTAAGTGTTTAAATTTTTATTTTGCATTTATATTAAAACAGTTTCAAAAAGTGTACTAAAGAATTTATTTTCGTATAAAAAGAAAAATAAGTTTAGACCATTTGAAATTTTTTTAAATTTTTTATTCTTTTCATAAAAATTGCCCAAAAAGAGAACAAAAGTTTCTGAAAATAATAATTTATTTTTTTTAGTTGATTTCCATGATTTGAACCAAGAGCAAATAAATTTAATTTTTTTAAGCATACTTCATAATTTTTGAACTAAATATTTTTATTGTATTTTGTAGATATTTTTTTAAGTAAATGATTTTTCAATAGTTTACTTAAAACTGAAAATATTTATTGTTTAGTTACATCTGTTGTTTTAGCATTTTAAATTACAAATAGCAAATGCTACTTATTATTTTTATTTTACAGATAGCAACTTCTAATAATTGCCTTCAATTTTGCGAATTCGCTGATAAATTGAGGATAAGATACTGCAAAGATCTTACAGTAATTTCAAAAAGTGCTGAAACAGTATTTTGTCGGACAATTGAAGCTTTTTTGAAATTGATTATGGTTGTGTAAGTATCATTTGTTGATTTACTTTTAAATATTTACACCATTTTTTCGTAGAGGATTTCATTTTCAAATGTTTACCTTTTGATTTACAGTTATTATGTTGGTAAACATTTATCTGCAAAATTTTCAGGAAAATATGCATAGTTCCACTTTTAATTTGTATTAAATAAGTATGTGTATTTTTTTCAAGTTTACATATTAATTATTAAACATTGAGTCTATTCTTTAAATTAAACTTAACTTTGTTTCATCATAGTAATTGTATGTTATGATTATCTTATATTTAAGAATGAATATATCTTATTTCTTAAAATCTTTAATGGCGTAGGGAAGTCAATGAGATAACATTGTTTAGGACTCGAGTTCTATCATAGTTGATGACTTTAGGCTTCAAGCTTACCTTCATGTGAAACAATGCTAGCTTTACTGGGATGTTAAGGTAACTGGCGGACAATGCACTGATCATATTGACGCCATCATGCAGTGGTCTCAAATTTGTGGAATGATAACCTCTATGACTCTCCTGGCCGATAACTGGCTGTTGTGAGAATACTTTATTTTTTTGTTGTTCTTTTTAAAAGTAAATATATTTATTTCAGGAGTAACTCCTTTATATTCACCAAGCTGGTAGTTCAAAATAATCAGCTGATTCTTTGAAATTGTTTAACGAATTGATAAATGTTTACTTTTATTAGTGAAGTATATAATTTTAATATGTAATAATAATGTTGTTGTTGTCATAGGTATATAATAATTATGTAACTAAAATATAATAAATAAAAATATAGTTATACTATTTCAAAATTAGCTTTTTTTTAAATTGTTGTTTTTAGTTTTACATATGTGTTGTTTATTTTAGATTGAAGTGTTTGAGGGAAGAACTTTTTATGGACTTGAGTAGTAATTTGAATGAAGTAATGACTCGTACATGGTACGTTGAATTCATATACATTTAACTTAGTTATTATAAAAATGCAATTATGTACTAAAACATTACAAATTCATATTAACTTTGTTTTTATTCTTGTAATGATCTTGCATGTAGAAAGTAATATTTTTTTTCTACTTTGCAAATCAGTTCTCAACATGTCATAATAATTGAGAAGAAATAAATTGAAATAACTGAGAAAAGTAAATAGAGAAGAAATCTCTCAAATTTGTCTGTTTGTGGAGGTATTGTTAATGTTAATAAAGATTTTAATAATCTTTCCATAGTTAGGATTTATTGGTGGTTTATATCCTATAGTGCTTACAAATATGTATTAAATATATGAGTAGTGCTTTATAATTATTCCAAAAATGTTTATTTAGACTAGAATTACACATTAATAGTATTTTTTTATTTGAAAAAAAAGGAAGATTTATTTTTTACATTTTATTAATGTTTCACTCTTGTAAATAGTTCTACATTTTTTTTAATGATATATCTTATTTTGTGAGACAAATTATTATTGTTTTTTGTTTAACATTTTGTCTGACACCATTTTATTTTATTTTTTCTAAATCACACATACACAAAATGTTTCCTTGTTAAGTTGAAGAGATTAATACACACTAAATGACCTTATGTATTAAGTTTTTTTTTCTTCAAAACTACTACTATTTGCTTTTCATTGTGTGATGAACAAATAGAAATAATTTTGCTATCAAATTAATACTTGTTGAATTATAATTTCATCTGAAATATTGTTAAAACAATAAAGAAAAAATATTGAACTATTATTTAATTATTTAAAATATTTGTTTTGAAAGTGTAATTTTTTAAAATTTTTTAATCTCTGATTTTTTTATCAAATGTTAAAGGAAAAAGTTCTTTTCTAAAAATAAAAATATATCTATAAATATGAGATTTTCATTGGTTTTTTGTAGGCTTCTCTCAGGGACTCAAATTGTAGATACAATTCATGCTACATTAGAAGATTATGGAGCAGACTACACACACCTTTTGCCAGAAAACTTTAACTTATTAATTACTGACGTTATGAATTGGATTGCAGTAAATTACATCTACTCTGTGCTTCAAAAGTATGCTCATCAACTTAAGAATATTTTGATTGTTAGTTTTAAAATTATTGTGAAGCAAAAGTTGCTTAGTATAAGTTTGTGCTTTATGAAAATTGCATGCAGTATTTTAGAAAAGTTGATTGCAGTAATATATAAAAGTTGCTTATTCAAATTATGCGAAGTCATATAAATCTTTTATAAAAATATTGTGCAATTTCTTACTTAATTTTATCCTAATATTAATAATTTTCAATTAAGTTTTAAAAATGTATTTTAACAATCATATTTAAATATTAAGGACTTTCAAAGTATTTGAATTTATTTAATTAACTTGTCAACCATTTATTATTATTAATAATATAAGGTTGATCAGCTTTATATTATCTACAATATTCATGTAAACTGAACGCTAAGAAGTTATATTTTGTTGTATTTCTTTTAAGAAATCAATAAATATACTTTAAAACTCAATCTATTTTTAAAATAGTTACACTTCCTGCTGATTGGATGCCTTTTTTATAGCATATTATTTTATTCTTCATATAAACTTTGTATTGCTTTGCTGTTTAAATGATAATTTTTAGTGCTTTGTTATATAAATTGTTATAAATGTTATATAGATCTCATTTCAAATTTCTTTTTAACTTAGATTCTTAAGCACTTTATTATGTCTATGAAATTGTTTAATAAAGTAATCTAAGTAAATTGCTGAACTTGCTTGTCAATAAATTCATTACATGAAATGTATCAAAATTAAGAAAAGAGAGAAGTGACTCAGAAATCAAGAATGCAATAATTTTTGGCTTATACTAAGGAGTGAAAATAAAACATTTCAAAACTCTAAACAATTTTAAAAAGTTGCATTTAATTTTAAAGTTGTTTTTAAATATGCAATTTATACAAGGTAATTATCAAAAAAGCATGTCTTTTGTAATGAGCTACTAAAGGTGAAAACTTTTATAAATATGAAAGATTGAAATATTCAAACATAATCTTGTATGTTTATTACCTTTACAATAAAAATATGTTATGAGGAATCAAATTTCTTTTTGCCTAACATATATTTATGAATTTAAATGTGTTTTGATCTATGAAATTTATTATACATAATAAGTTATTTCAATACTTATTTGAATCACTTGGAATTTTTATGTATCAGTATTTCAGTGTACCATGATTGTAGACATTGTATAATATTTGTAGTCATATGATTTGTAAAAAAAAAGTTTATTTAATATACCTACTAATATAAACTGTTCTTCAAAAATGTTTTAGGTAATGTGTATAACAAAATATGTGTAATTTAACCTGTAGCAAATTTTTTCCCCATTACTATAAACTCGTGTAATCATATTTTTAAGTATAATATTATTAGAGGTAATATTTAGAGTATTATTCATGTAAAATATTTCATGTAGTGTTTGAATTGAAATAATTATAAAAATGCTTATGTTTAATTTAGTCTCTAGTAAGATTAATTAAGCGCAATTTTAAAAGTAACTTTGATATCAAAAATAAAATGATTCATTAATTTTTTTTTTACTTGAAAAGGGGTATATTTTGAATTGTAATATAATTTATTCTTTTATATTCTTGCAGAAGAATGAGCTTCAAAACATATGAAGAAAGAAAACTGGCATCTGAAAAAATGTGTGATGAAGGAAAACTACTTCAACAACTATTTCAGCGTGCACCATTTAATAAAAGAGTAAGTCCAAACTAAGTAATTTATTTTTGATCATAACTATTGTGGGTGTTGGTAAAAATTATACTCTTGCATTATTTTCATTTTTTCTGTATCATTAATATTATTTTCTGTAGTGTTTGTTATCAAGTAACTTTAATTTTCTTTATTTAATGTTTACTCAAGGATGACCTTCTATTTTCTTAAGTTTATATTAAGTTCTTAAGTCACATGATTTCTTGAATTCAAAACTCTTACTTCACATCTCTCAGTTTCTATAATCTTAAAAAAATTATTATAAGAGATGAAAATATTATTATTTGACTGTAAGTAATTGTTCATTCCAAGACTTTAGAATTAAAAAATTGTCAATGTGATTATTTGACTGTGATTTGTTTTTATAAAAATAATCTTATTACTTTTCTTTTATATGATTTGCAATTGTGTTTATTACAAAACATCATATTATCTTCCCTTGTAAAAATCAATAAAAACAAGTGTATTAATTGACCTTTACTATTAAAATAATGTGTTATGTTAATGCTGTTTACTTGCTAATATCTGATAATTTTTGGTTTCTCAAGCTTTAGTTTAATTTTAAATATATCTTTTGTTACAGCTATCACGTTTTTAAGTTAAATAAAGCATAACACACAGTGTGTATATATTGGTCACTATAATACATGCTGTTTTCTTTTATTTTGCTAATATTAGTTTAATAAAATAATCATTAAATTTTACTAAGAAAATTGCCAAGAGTTATAAATGCATTTTCTTTTAACTGATAGAGTTAATTTAGGTGAAACATTTTTGCAAATGATTTCAATAGAACTCTTAAACTTTTTTTCTCATGTCTTTTAAGATTATAGTTTACTGAAATATATTTAGAACTAAAGATTTTGTTAAAGGTAATATTTGCAATTGCTATTTAAAATTTATGGTTTAAATAATGTTTTAAAAATTAATTGAAAATGTATTCTTTTTTTTAAAAAAAAATGCAATAAAAGTCATTTGCAACAAAAGTCATTCAAACTTTGATCCATTTTTCCTGCATCTCACATTTTCCCATACATATCTTGTTTAGACATTTGCATCTCAAATGTTATTCTTATAAGGTTAATAATACCGATTAGATCATTTTTGAAACTAGTTATTCTCTCCGTCTATCATTTAGAAATTCTATCAACATTTAAATAAAAGTAAGATGAATATTAAAAATTGAAGTTATTTTCTTTTGAAGTAGAAAAAGAGTAACTCCTGATGCCAATGAAGAAGAAGAAAATGAGAATTTGTTACACTGCAGGGAAAATTATTTAATTTTGACCTTTGATTTTGATGCATCATTTGATGAAAATGTTGAGATTTAATATGTTGTCATTTACAGATATGATTGTGTAGCTCATTAAGTCCGTAAATGCGATGAAAATGGCGAAATGGAATCACAATCAGTGTTAAGGTTTATGAAGGCCTTGAAGCCTTTTAAACAACGAGGAAAATTCTGTATTCACATGAATTTACACAAAATGAACAGCAATCTGTTACATATATCGAAAATTTATTGTTGGTACTGAGTAGAAAACAATTTATTTTCAAACCAAAATTTCCAAATATTTTTAATAAATGTGTTTATTCATCTTTCTTTTGCATCACAAATATTTCTGCAGTAAGTACGTAATTTTTTCAATTGAAACTTTTTATACTAATTGTAAGTTTATTACTTTTCAAGTCTATTACTTTATTTTTTTTACACATATTGAAGTCAATATTTGATATTTTATGTTGACCCTAAATACTCTGTTTTCCTGCATTATTATTTTACAATGAATGGTGTCAGGAGAATTGATTAATCGGTTCTATCGTATATTTATTTAAAAACTTAAAGTAGATATAAAAACAAACAAAAAACTGATAAATAAAAAAGTGTGACATTAAAATATTTACACAAACTCATCTTAAAAGTTAAAACACGCAACATTCATTATTGATAAATGTATTTAATCAAACATGAAATTTGTAACTAATGTTGAAGGATTATTTCAATTGTAAAATACCTTAAAAAAGCATCTAAAGAAAGTAATTTCAAAACATTATAATCCTAAAAATTTTGCATGGCACTATGTGTTTTTAAACAGTCAAACAATGAAAGATCATATGTATCAGAAATTAAAAATATCTATAAAATAACAAATATCAAATAGAATATCAAATTGTCTTTCATCAACCAAGGACTTTTTTTGCCAAAATTTGTTTTTAATTCTTGTAAAATGGGATAGATCTGGAAAAAAAGAACTGCAATTTATTCGTATTACAGAACAGCACCCTGCATGACGTTCTATTAGTTATACCAATGCAGATTTGAAACTCACTAGTCGAAAATCTTTATAACTCAAATCGTGAAATACTTTGTGTTTTATAGAATTCAATATGTTAAATAGTATATCATTTCCCATATTATTAAACTTACTGTGGCATTTTAATTTCATGTCGAGTGGATCAATATTAATGTTTTAAAATAATTGTAAATAGAAATATTTTAAAATGCAAAAATATGCACGTTTTTTGCTATTTAAAAAAAAATTGAAATTTTCAGGAGTATTAGCAGTTAAATTTCATAAGTTTTTAGTTTGCTTTAGAGAGTGCAAAGTTAATGCAGTTTATAGGGAATCGTCGTTTATAGAATTGTGTTTTATAGATCTTCTCTACTAGCTTTTTAGGTTTGATGTTTATTAGAGAATATCAGAACTTCTTAATTAACTTTTTTAACTTAATTTTTTTAATTAATTAGCAAAACTAATCTTTTTTTTATTGAAATGTTAATTAAGGTGTCCACTTACATATTCGGTTACTAATTTTTATTTGTTTAAACAAAATTACTTTGTTACAATAAAATATTCTAATACCAAAAAAAGTACTTGCGTGACGTGAAAATATCTTTTGTGATGTAACTCTTTCAAAAGTACATAAAAATGATTGCCATCAGGGGTATACATGTAGATTTGTTAAATACACCTTGTGCACCACCTAGGAACCAAATCTAGAACCCGAATCAATAATCAGAAATTATGTTCAAGCTAATTAACAATTTCAATAAAATGTATTTATTATTTTGCTTTCATACTATTTTTCTGATTATTGAAATTGATGTTATTTGATCTTTTATTTCAGCTTAATTCTGTGGTCAAAAAACGAGCCTATTATGATGCAAAAATAACTTTAGAAAATATTATTAAAAAGTTTGGGCCCACTGAGCAAGTAAATAAAATTTCATAATATTTTTTATTTAATATGTAAAAAAAGTATTTTTCAAGTCTTATATGATAATTTTTACTTTTAGAAGGAATCTCCATTTGAAGCAGTACCACTTTTAGCTGAAGTAATAAAACTGAAAGATGTCAGCATGCTTTCACTGGAAATTTCCGTACGTTATTTTCATTTTAACCTCACTGAAAATTTTTAAAATGTAATGTATTTACTGAAAATGCAATGTTAAACTTTTGTTAGTTTAATTTTTTATTTTACTTATTTCTTTGTTTTGATAAATTCTTATAGCTATGATGCAATGCTATGTTCGTTTTTAAAAATTATCTTTGTCTATAAAATGTATATTCAATTTTCACTTAGTAATTAGAGCTAGGCAATATTGTGATATATCATTTACAAACATGAATTATTTCTTGTTGTGTCTCTATTTTTTTTCCAGTTTATTTTAATTTTACGTAGAGTTATTTTCATAAACCAAGCTAATACAGCTAAACAGGATGTAAAAGGACATCTAAAAGAGATATTCTAACTTGAGGCAAATACTCTTCTCATAGTCAGAACTTGTATGTTACATTTTAGCAAAAAGGGTAAAGGGAGTAAATGGAAGGAGATAGTTGCATACTGTTATTTAGTCACATGAAGTACTATTTTTGATGTGTTTTTTTATTTTGCTCTCTATGAGATGGAACCTAAAATGATGGGACTAATAGTTTAGTAGTTATAAGGATTTTATATGTAAAAAGTCAGATTTTGTACTTGTTTCTAGTATGTTATTTAAAGGATGTATTGTTTCTTATACAGTGGTACCTCGAGATACGAGTGCCCTAACATACGAGTTATTTGAGATACGAGCTATCGAACGAGCGAAGTTTTGCTTTGAGATACGAGGATCGACCATGCAAGTCCTTCTCGTCCTCGACAATGCTCCTGCTCAACCACCGAGCCACGAACATGACATCCTCGAAGAGTTCAAGTTTATAAAGGTTCTCTATCTAACACCACTCCTATCCTGCAGCCCATGGATCAGCAGGTGATTTCTAATTTTAAAAAGCTGTTCACTAAGCACCTGTTCCGGCACTGCTTTCAGGTGACAGAGAACAAAAACCTCACCCTTCGAGAGTTCTGGAAGGACCACTTTAACATCATGATATGCCTCAGAATTATTGATCAGGCCTGGCTGAGTGTCACAACGTGGACCTTGACTTCTGCATGGAAGAAGCTGTGTCCTGAGTGAGTGTATAGCCAAAAATTGTGCTGTGGCCTGAGTCTGCAGCTTCGAAGGATTCGAACCCGAAGTGCCAGTGGAGGAGGAGATTGTGTCTCTGGGAAAATCTATGAACCTGGTGATGGGCGAGAGAGACGTGAACGAGCTCGTCTAGGAGCACTCTCAGGAACTGACGACCGAGGAATTACAAGAGTTACAGTCGCAGCTGCATTCGGGAGTTCTGCATGAAATTGGTTTCCAGGAAGAGCCAGAGGTGGAGGAGGTTACCTCTACAAGTGATATAAAAGAGTTCTGGGGAATGTAGGAGAGAATTTCACAGTTCATGGAAAAGAAACACCCCGAAAAAGTTGCAACTGGTCGTGCATCGGAGCTATTTCATGAAACTTGCCTAACTCATTTCTGCAGCATTCTGATAAAGAGGACGAAACAAACCTCCTTGGACAGTTTCTTTTAATCCGGCTAAAAAAGCAAAGACCAGTGAAGAGAAAAGCAGTGACTAAAATTAAGCATGCAGTAGCATTTAAGTTGTGTGTAAGTGACCGAAATACAAAATATGTATTTACACTTTGTAAAACCAGTTTTTTTTGCTTTACATTCTCTTTTATTATGTTTTTATACAATATTTGTCATTTATAAATACATTTTTCTTATTCAAAAACACGTAACAAAAAAAATTGGGGGGGGGGCAGCATTTTTGGGGCTGGAACGGATTAATGGCATTTCAATTAATTTCAATGAAGAAAATTGCTTTAAGATACGAGCAAATTGACATACGAGCAAGGTTACGGAACGAATTAAACTCGTATCTCGAGGTATCACTGTATACTCTTTTGTGCTGAATGGATGGAAACCAAACACGAGTCAATTGAACTCATAGTTCAGAAGTTGCATGGTTTTTTATGTATAAAAATAACTATTTTTGACTAGTACTTATATATGCATTTAACAGCTCGATCTGGAAAAATAAAGTATAACTTGCCATGTATATTGTGAGCTAAATTGAATGGGACAAATCTTGAGTCAATGAGATAAATAATTTTGATGTTATAAAAGTTATATTCATATAAAAGAACAATTGAAAAGCAACCCTTTTTGCTCTATACAAGTACTTTATATTAATATTTCACAATGTACTACAAACTCATTATACAGATTAAAGAAAAGTATTATTTTAAATGTAATAATTTTATTTATTAATTTTTTTTTTAAATAAATGCTTTTCTTCTTTTGTTAATTTAGGGTGTTATTCGTCAGTATCCTGATGTTACTCTAGAACAATTAGTTGCTTTAATACTATGCCGTGGTGATGTAAGCAAGAACGAAGCAAAACAAGTTTGTGGATTTTTGCATCTTTTTTAGTTCTAGCGATTTATATAAAGTAATACTGAATCTTAAAAAAAAATTAATTCATTTAACATTCCTATTAAAGTTCTTATTTTATTATTCTACAATCATTTACTAGTACTTACTAAAGATTTTCTTTTAATATATTATTGTTTATTCTTTTTTATGAAAATTACTTTTTTTTCTGCAAAACAATTTGCCAAATTTGCATCTCTTTAGTATAAATGTTAGTTGTGAACAATTTAGCAAGAAAGTAATTTAAAATCAATTATTTATAAAAATTTGAAGTTGGCATAGTTAATAAGTAAATATTTGAATTAGTATTTGAAATATAACTTTTTTCTGTATATAAATGGTTTATGCAATTTGGAAAATATAACACAAATATGCATAATCAAAAAAGACTTAAAAAACAGATTATCAGAAAGTTAATATTGAGTATATTTACTTCAAAAATTATTGTATAGGTCTAAAACTTTTTTGAATTACAAAAACTGGTTACTTTTAGATTATTTTTTTTAAAACTTGATATTTAATTTCTCCAATTTTTAATGTTATTTTTTAAAATAAAAATCATTATTATTCTTTTAATTTTCAGTATAAAATTACCATAAATAAATTCAAAAATATTGAAAGATTGAAATTACATTGATCAATACAGCATTATGAACAGATTATGTCTGGTCACCTAATCCAGTGCAAAAATGCAACTACTGGAGATTCCTTTATGTGTAAAGAAGTCAGAAAGAGTTTTGAAAGAGCCCCATTCAATTATAATCTGTAAAGGAAAATTGCCAATTCTTAAAATGTTAGCATTTTCTTTAGAAAAGGGAACATTTTTAGTTCATTTTCTAAGTGAGGTTTCAAAGCTGAATCACTTAATCTGTGAAATGAAATAAAATGTAATAAATTTAAATTAAATTTATCTATAAATTGTTAAAGCCTGTCGATATTTTTTCTACAATTTTAAAAGTTACTTCACTTTTGAATATTAATGTAAGAGAAAATAATTTGCTAATTATGATTGTGTTTAAGGTTTTGTATTTATGTTTTATTGCTTGGTTGATAATTTGTTTATGTTTCTTTCTTTTAATTCTTTTTTGTTTATTACTTATCTGTATTAATATTTTCAATGAGATTTTTCTGTTGATGTTTTTAAGATATTTATATGTTAGGAGGTTTTTATTCATAAGATGTGGTTGTTTTTATTGATATCCTATCTGCAAGATCAAAACTGTGATGGCATGTTTTCGGGTCATCCTCAGGGATGCTTTCCAGATCCTTACCGATAATCCATTGTACAGCCCTAGTGCAATGTAAATAAAGTACTACTACTGGACCATATTTCTCATCTTTCTACAAATCTAATTTAGTTATCGAATGACTTTAAAAATAGTTGCGTAAAATAATTAATTGAGCACATGTTTGGGAGCGTTCTGTTTATATTTTTCCTCATTGTTCTAGGTTAATAGGCAGCCCTTCTAATATTCATTGCGTTCCTTTAATTTTCTTTACTGTTAGTTCATATTACTGTTAATGTTTGGTTGCAGTATAGTTAAGACTAACTCTTTTGAATTAAACATTGTGTCTGACTTAGTATAAACCATCATTAAATTTTGTCACATCGAATACAAAATGTCATTACATTTTTTGTCACTCTTAAACTAAACAAGCTTGTGTTGTTTTATATTGCATTCTACCTATCTATCATTGAAAAATAATCTTGCAAAATGATGCATGTTTGGAATTTGAAGTTTGATAATTTTTGTCGCAAAATATTAAATTATTATTATTATTTTTTTAATTATGTTTATTTTTCCATTTCAGCTTGTTTCTGATATCATGACAGAAATCGGGTCTCAGCATAAAGAGAAAACTATATTTTCTGATATCACAATATCACTGTGAAAAACTTTTCTGTAATGTTTTTTATCCGGTTTCATCCTGTCAAATACTTGTTTTTGAAGCAGAGTAATGTGTTGTATTTATTATTAAAATTTGTATCATATATACTTTCCTACGTAGAGTTAAAATAAAGAAATTATTTATTTTATGAAATGTCTGCTTCAGTTAATAGTCTATAAGTGTATTTTTTTCGCTATTAATTTTCAATAAAATGATATTCTTTTTAACAGAAAAGAATTATTTATCTATGTCAGTTCTACTAGCATAGTTTTGAATTATAATCTTTCTAAATTATTTTTCTTGCTTGTATAATTGTAATGCTTAGATTAATATGTTGATTTACATTAGATCATAAATATTATGCAAAGTTTGTTATTATCTCTTATTTTTGAGTGGATAAATTTATATTAATTATTGTAAATATGTAAAAATAAATAAAGATAAATAAATAAAATGAATGAAAAAATAAACAATATTAACCCTTTGACACAGATGGGACACTGCTGTCCCTTATATATATATATATTTTTATGATGCACTAATTACAAGTAAAAATATATTTTGGTATTTTTTACTCTTAAAAAACAGTTTAATAGTTACTAAAAATATTTGTTAGACAATCAGAATTATATTTGTACTAAAATATAAAATTTAAAAAAAAGTAATTTGAAAAGAATTTCATTTTAGTCATATTAAAAAATGTATCAAAAAAATTTAAATTGAAGATAAAAAATTTAAATTTTGTAAATTAAAAATTTTTTAATGAAGAATAACAGTTTCTCTTTGATCTAAAGTGCAAATTAGAAAAATTATTATTTGGAAGTTAGCTGTGTTTGGAAGTAACACAAAAAAGACACCTATGTCTCATGTTGTATTATGTAACCATAAATTATCAAAATTCTGAATACAATTTTCACTTAGTTCAGTCTAAATTAATATACAAAATAATGAAAAATGTATGCAAAATTTGTTTTATAAAAATAGTTTACGTGTGCATATTTAAATATGCATATCTTAAAATGACTTGAGTAGTAAGTTTCTTAATAATTCATAAATATTATCAAACGATTTTTGTAATTAACAAAAACCATTTTATCTAAATAAAAGTTTTTGGAAAAAAAAATGGAATTTAAAAAAAGATGATATTTTATAGAATTGAATGTGAGCTATATAGCATGAGTTCAAATATATAATTAACGTTAAATATGCTAATAAACATACAAATACTTAGCGAAATACAATTGATAAAATATTAATACTCAAGCAATTTAGTTGTTTTTTTTAAATCTATTTACTAACATTTTTTAAACATCTTCTCAATGACAGATAAGTGAATTCGTATGATCATGACTCAGTTGGAGAACAAATTAATGAATTTATGGCTTAATAAATTAATGCATTGAATACATGAATCAGCAAATTAAGGAATGGGCCTATACATGAATTACTGAATAAATGTATCAGCAAGCAAATAAATGAATGCATCAACGTAGTGTATCAATAAATCTATTTGTGAATCAATAAAAAGGGTGAATAAACTAATTGATAATTTAGTGAATTGATGTAATTCGCTTGTAATATATTGATTCTCTCATTCATTAATTCTCTTTTCATTGGTGCGTTGACTTATTAATTTGACTCTTTTGTTCATTGATTCTCTAATGCACAAATGAAGTAGCATTCACTTCTTCATTTATTCTTCGACAGGTTAACTTTTTCATTTCCTTGTTGATTGATTTAAAAAAAAGCATTTTAATTCGTTTTTTTATTACTCTTTGGAATTAATTTTTTGTAGCATACTTGATCTTGATACAAATTAGTGATCTTGCCTGATTCAGGTGTGAGGTGTTAAAATCTGAAATTAGTTATGCTCCTAAAGCTACAGTTTTTTTTTTAAAAATCATGGTATTAGTCTATTTTTGTCAAAAGGTACAAGTTTAAAAACTTTATATATAACTTTATATATAAATATATATAATGGAAGTCGCATAAAGGTTATGACAAACTTCTAGGGGAGTTAGAGCACATCATCGGGATTGTAATTTCATTGGAACCCATGCCCGGAAATGTTAAGGTACGCATATACATATGTATATATATACACCGAAGAGCCATTACATTATGACCACCCTCCATCTATATCAATGGGCTCGTCCAAGTTTTCATGGTTTCTTGCCCGGGAACAATGTTTTCATGGGGCACATTAGGACCTATAATCCTCATAGAACAATCCCTGACGTCTGTAAGCTACTTGAACATAGTTGCAGACCAGGTTCACCCATTCATGGCAACAGTTTTTCCTGCGGGGGATGGTGTTTACCGACACGATAATGCACCATAATCGTCATGGATTGGTTTGAGGAACATTCCAGTGACTTTCAAATCATGTCTTGGCCCCCAAATTCACCTGACCTTAATCCAATAGAGCATTTGTGATCCTACTTGGAAAACCTAACTCATACTGCTACGCTACCCCCTCGCAATGTGAGGGAATCGGAGGACCAGTTGGTGAGCTCTTGGTACCAGATACCTCAGACTACCTATCAGCACCTTGTGGAATCAATGCCACAACGGGTGCTGGCAGTTTTGATGGCTAAAGGTGGTCCTACATGTTATTAGCAGGGTGGTTATAATGTAATGGCTCTTCGGTGTATATAGCATTAAGTAAAACTTTAAATACTTTAAACTTTTGTCTTTTTTAAAAATGTTTAGTTGATAATATCAAAGTGCAATTACTTGCTCCCTAATATAAACTATCTAGCGTTTTCTCATAAAAATTATAGTATACCACTTATACATCAAATCAATAAAAGTTCATTAAGAATAACTTGCTTGATGTAATGAAAAACTCAAAATTTACAATTGGTAGTCCAAATTATTTATAGGAGTGGCAAAAATATTAAGATCATATCATCTAAATTTCAAGTAATATTTTATAGGTTGAATATGCGAAAAAGAACAAAAAATTATGTCTATTTAGAGAAAATACGTTTATAGTTGTGTCTAATTTCCCAACTTTTTATTTTATTTTGTAAAGCACTACGTTATTAGCATGTTCAAATTATATTTCTAAATTGCTGAGATTAAATTTTAGTATGGGAAAACCTGTTTGATAGCTTAGCTCGAAAGTTCAAGTATTATTATATTGAATATTTAATAAAACATTTTAAAAAACCATTCAAAAAAGTTTTAATAAAATTAATAATACTTCTTCGTTTTAAGAATCTAGCTAGAAGAAGTTTTAATGCGTTTTACCAAGTTTCAATTCTTTAAATCATTACTGTTTTATCATCATTTTGCCACACAGTACGTAAAATTAAATAAGTGAGAAAAAATAGTTGATTGGATTTTTGTTATAGTAAAAATTATTAGGAAGTTTTTTATCGAGTTGAATTTATTTCAATTTAACTATTTTTAAAAATTATTGTTAGTTTTAAAAAATGAAGGAAAATTTAAAAAAAAAAAGTATATTTACTCAAGAAAAAACGATCTCGAAAAATCTTGATACTTATTAAAATTTCTCTTTAAAAGTTATGTACTTAATATTTATTTGATAAATACTAGTTAGATATACATGATAAAATGTGTGAAATGATAAAATATGATAAAAGGTAAGCCATTCCAGTGAGTCATGGAGTTTAAGGCTCGACTATTTCGTGACCAACTGCATAATGGTGGCAATATGATCAGCATTGCGCACCGACTGCCTTTACTTTCTAGACAAGCTCATACTCATCAATCTGATGCTGGACGGGCTTTAAAGCGGTGGTTGAACCAAAATTCTTCAAGTATGATAAAGTCTGTTTAATTATATAGTAAACCTGTATTGAATTCATAGATTATAAAATTCAAATTCAAAAATAGCATACATTTAATCTGCTGAAATTTAATGTCTCACAACTCTGAAGTTAAATTTTTAAAACGTGTTTAAAAATGATGTAGATTATAAGCGTTTTTAATAAGTTGAATCTTTAAAATTAACGCTTATTTTATTTTCCGAACACTTTTTTTTAAATATATTTTCGATAAATATTGAACCTGAGCCCTATATTTTGTCTTGTTCTTTAAGCTATACCTTTGTTAGTTTAAATATTATAAAAAATTAACCTGCCAACCAAACTGGATTGAAAAATTTGATCCGTTATTGAATTGAATGACTACTAATTGATTAAAAACGTAAGTGATTAATAAATTTTGCGAAATTTAAATTTGTATTAATTATTGTATTGTATTAATAACTTGGAAAATAATCAAATGTTAGTAATAATTTTTTATGTAATAACAAATAATTTACTCATTATTTTATTTTGGAAAATAAATAGCTAATATTTGTTATATGGGAGATTATATTTTGAGAAGGATTACCTCTTCACTTGTCACCTTAAATCTTCAATAATTTAGTTACGTCTTACTTTTTAATCATTCTTTCTTATGAAACTTTTTGAAAATCTTTATGTCCTTTTACACTGTTTGAGATTTTAAAAGTCTTGTGATAACTACTGATACAATAGCTAGGTTAAAATTATTATTTCAGATTTTGTTCAACAAGTTAAGTCCAAAAGCCGTTGAGAATATTTTATTTTATTCTCTGCTGGTGAGTTTCGATAAAAGTAAATTTGAAAACAGACGTTCTATAACTGAGCTTGCAGATCAAAGTTCTGGTGAACTCGATTTCTCATAGGCTGAAGAAGCATTTTTACACATATCTTGTGATCCCTCAAAATGAATTGAGGCTTACCTAAAAAAAGTAACTGCTTGAGAAAATATCTTCCCCGGATATTTCTTTACACCCTCCTTTTATTTGTCGAAGACAGACTCAAAATAATGGTATAGAAATCCTACTTTTCTATAGCGGTGAAAAATTCTTGGCTAAGAAAAGGATGATTATTGAAACAGCTATCAAATGGTTACAGCTGGGGTTTCTTTCACAGCTTAAATATTCCGCAATAGTTTGTGTGACTTTCTTGTATCCAACTACATAGTCCAGTCCACCTTGTAAATCGCATGGAAAGATTTTTCATTTTTTGTGTGAAAAATTCAATTTCAATAATACTCCTTATTTCTAAAATATAGTAAAAAAAAAAAATTTCATAAAATTGAAACCTTATAACTTATTTCCCCATTTTATTGCTCTTTTAGGAAGGGCAAGTCATTTATGTAGTTTGTTTTTAATATGAACCTTTTTATACGTTGCAAAAGAAAGCACCATCCTATTTCAAGCGAAAATAACTTTTTTTAATAATAAAAGATAATTGTAGGTTTTCCTGTTTTTGACATGGATCGAAAACTATTATTATGTTTCATTATTATTTTTATACGTGAATAGCTATTTGGTTTCTACATTTTTCTGGAAAATGGTTTCTTATACCAAATGTTTTTAAAACTTTATTTTGACCATTCATAAGACAAGGGAATTCCTAGATCAAGCATTTAGACAAACAAGCTTTCATGGACATCTTTTTGATGCGTTCTTTCCCTCGAGTTAAGGTGGCTCAGGGGATTGAGTGCTCACCTGCCTATAAAGTTATCCAAGTTCGCATCCCAACACTAGCTAGTCGATACAAATTCTGCTCTTGACTCGCTCCAACCTCAGTGCCGACTTAAAATATCCTCAGTGGGGTAGATGGATCACGTGATAGAATCCTCATGGTGTCTGGCTAACGTGGGGAGTTTTTGTCTCATCAAATTGAACTTTTAACCTTATACAATCCAAACCTTTTAAAAAGCCAATTGAATTTAGAAAAGTATAAATATTTTACCGAAGTCTGATGAATTTAATCCACATAAAATTAAATAGTGACTAAATATTTAAAAGCAAAAATAAAATGATAAAGATCGGTAGTTCTCGCAAATTCGAGTGACACATATGAGATAAGATATAATAAAAACATTCATAAACAGATATGTGTCGTGTGAAATTTATTCATTATTTAGACAAAAAATTCTGTTACTTCGTCAAGAATATTATATTAAATATAAAAAACATAAAATTTAAATAAAACATCTAAAGGAACTATGCTTTTATTTGCATGATAGTTTGAACTATCTATTTCTGCCAATAGACTACCTAATACATTCATTCCTATTTGGAAATTCTAATGTGCACCATGGATTTGTATAGAAGCTGCTCAGAACATTTAATTAGGGTAGTCCAGCTGATGTTTCCTAGCAGAGGGGCATGTGGTCTAACTCCAGTCTAATTTCCGGCATCCAACATTTGGAAACCGTTAATGGAAGCGCCTGTTTTAATTCACATTGCTCTTCGACACTTGAAATATCTAGGTTTCAAGATTAATGTGTTTAATCTGAAACTATTCCTAATGCGGGCAAGTCTGGTTAATAACAGATCGGGTCGGGAAAACATGCCCTTTTGCCCTACTTGCTTCGGAAAGTGTGATAATTATAAAATGCTTGTTGAAGTGCAAAGAAGAGATGTCGGTAATTTGAATTTTATAAGGATTACCTAAAGGCTAATAATAGTCCCCGAGTGACTTAATAATACTGCAAAATAGCTTAAGTTTTAGATTTTAAAATCTGTATATTGATTTAATAAAGTTAAGTTAAAATTGTTTCTGACAATCACAACGTACATGCTATGTACTCAAAGATAGGTCTTATATATATATATATATATATATATATATATATATATATATATATATATATATATATATATATATATATATATATATATATATATATATATATATATATAAGACCTATTTATGATTATTTTTTTATGAGTAGCCGCCGTTATTATAGTGTATGATGTTACTTGATATAGCGAGTGAATAAAGAAAGAAAAGAAAGAAGGGTAAAATAAAGCAAAATATTTTTAAAAATAATGGGCTTTGTTTTTAAGGAAAAAAAAACAAAAAGTTTTTTTATTATTAAATTTGACTTTGTAGAGACAAGATAGTTCTGTTTGCTATGATATAATAATAATTTAAGTTCATGTATATATTAGGGTTTAAAGTCAAAATACAATAGCTTCACCCTGCTTAAGTGATAGGTAATCGAAGAAAGTATCGACTTAGTTTGAAGGTAGAACAACTTTCTTATTGGTTTTCATTAATGGGTTAAAATACGCAACAAAAATTACTACTGAGTAAGTGTAACTTCCTGTCCTAATTACTTTTCGTGAGTTAACAATATATTAAAAAATAATTAAGGTAATATGCTCTAGGAGTAAGTTTTATGCGCATTAAATTGCTCGTAAAGCTTCTTTAAATAGTTAAGTAAGTTAAGATTCTTGGTCTGTAGTGGTGAATAAGTTTTTATGTAAATGTTTGGAGTTCAAAATTAACACTCCAATTCATTACTATTAGAGTACTTTTTAAATATCTACTTTTAATTGCTTTATAAGTTCGAGTGAAACGTTATTGCAAATCAGCAAAGCTCTTTGGCTACTATTTCGAAATATGTTGTCTACTAAGTATCTAACCCAGTGATTCTCAACCTTTTTTGGGGGGCGGCACACTTTTAACGATTTTGAAATTTGACGGCGCACAATGAAAAAAATTAGTTTAAAAGTTGTTTACTTACCTATGTTAAATAGTTTGTGATAATAATTTTGAATGTGAAATAAAATAATATGTACTACAAAAGAACGTTTATTAAGGGTTTATCTTTCGACTAATTTTTTATTAATTAGTAACAGTTATTTTTTTTGCTAGTTATTAATTGTTAGCTTGTTTTCTATAGCTATTAACAGTTATTTTTATGTGATTTCTTGTTAACTAGTTTTTTTACTGATTATTAATTGCTCGCTTATTTTTTTGTCAGTTATCCTTTGCTAATTTTTTATAACTATTAATTGCATAGCTTACTTTAATGATTAGATTTATTTCCGTTTGAAAGTTAATATTTAGCTTGCTTTCCTTTGTTAATTAATAATTTTAATAATCATTAAATTTCCTACTTATTTCAAAATTTTTTAAAATTGTCAAAGACAGTTTAAGCACTTCCTTCTTATTTTAAAATTGTCAGAGACAAGACAATCGCCGACAAAGATGTTCACGCGGTTAAAGCGTGGAAAAATTATAAAATGTATCTATATATATATATAATATTTTATATATACACACTTTTCTTTAATTTAAACTTTACTCGTAATAAAAAAAAGCATTATAATTTTTATTGTATCATTTCTAAATTTTGGCGGCATATTTTCAGAATTTGGCGGCACACGAAAGTGCCGCGGCACAGTGGTTGAGAATCACTGATCTAATCCATACCACTCAGCGTTTTCAAAAACATATAGTATTAAAGTCAATCGAACAACATCACTAGTATTAACTATATTATTTAATTATAATTAGTACTTAGCTAAAACTTAAATGTTTGTTTAGTTTAAACCAACCATTTGTGTAGATAAATAAAAAACTAGAGATAGCAATAAAAATTTAAATTAGGACACTTAAAAAGATTTTTTTCTAATTTATTTAAAGCTAAATTTATGCATTGATAAAAACCTTGAATAATAGTATAATATGGAAAAAAATAAATTGTTAGAATTAAGTTGCGTAATTCTTCATGAGTAATCACAGATATCCTTTTTATTATTTATTCGCATAACCATGTGCCAAACAAGAAGCGTGTTTTTGTTTGGTTAATGGTTATGCAAGCATTAAAATTAAACTCAGATATATTTTATTTAACTATTTAATTATTTAAGTGGTAGCAACAATTGATTACATTAATTTTTTGTATACATGATATAAGTTTGCATATTGCAAAATATTTTATTTTTACAATTAATCTGGTAGCCACTTTTATTCATTCAAATTCGATTCTTGTTTTAATAACTTTTATGTAAAATGATTTTGTCCCAGCAGCAAAATAACTTGAGCCCTCATTAGTCCAATATTCATGAATCTTGGTTTAATAAGGGTTCGGAGGGCCGTTATTTTTCCAATATTGGTCCTACGTACACCCTTGTGCAAATTAATTGAAACAAACTCAATAAATTCAGAAAACTAAGAGAAAATGCTATTTTATTTAAATTTATACAAACTTAAAAATTTTTAGTACATAATATGATCTCCACGACACTTTATTAACATTTGGACACGATTCGGCATGGATTACACTAATTTTTTACATTCATTTACAATATTTGTGTCCTTGTACCACACATGAATTAACGCCGTGATTAGCTTCTCCATAGTTGTACAGTCCATATTTAATAGGCGATTCTTGCATATGGCCCAGAGATTCTCAATTGGGTTGATATCCGGAGAGTTCCCTGGCCATTCCAATGTCTCAATTTGACAATCAATGTCTCAATCAGACATGAATTTCTTGACAATTTTGGACGTATGGCAAGGAGCTAAATCCTGTTGAAAAATCCCTGTTCCATCAGGGTATCGTTTCTTCAACTCTGGAACAACTTTTTTTACCCAGAATAGTAATGTACTGCTCAGAACGCATCATACCGTCAATAGGCTGCAAAGGTCCAATCCCATTGTAACCGAAATAACCCCAAAACATCTTCTTTAAAAAACACAAAAAAAAAAGTGTTTCAATTAATTTGCACAAGGGTGTAGAATTGTCCGATTCACCCGATATTTCATATTATATTCATAATTCTGCCAATATAGGCCATTCTAGGACCAATAATCAAACATTTCTCGGAGCATGTTTCCTTATAGGACCTATATTGAGCCAATTTTGGATCCAACTGTGGCTAAGGTAAAATTGTTGCCAGGTGACTACCATTATATGATTTTGACTACGTTAAATGATTTTGACGAACCATACACATACTTGCCAATTTGTTCCAATTTATCGGAATATTTTTATTTGCATATTCAGAGTGGTGGTAAATTTTATAATTTAAAATTTTATTATTGGTTGCACTGGGCGTATATTCTAGAGGTACTGAACTGGAGATTGATCGTTCTCTGGTTAAGATCAAAATTATAATCTGTGGATGAATGAATGGGTCCGTCCTATAATCGGGCTGGGATGTGTGTGTGGCTGAAGTTGTGTTCTTGGCCGTAGATCGTGCCATTGAAAAACAAGAAGCGTACCATTAGCCTTAAATTCACTTGGTTTCCCCAAGCAGGCTCGCTGGCATTGGCAAGCGACATGAGAAACAACAACTATTGGTTAAATAAATTAAATTTAGAGTGATTTTTTTCACCACGACATACAAACGTTTTAAATATATATGTATATAAAATCTATTAATACAGGTCAGAATCTTTTAAGTGAGGGCAAAATTAAGTAAACTACGTTTAACTGTGTGTGTGTGTGTGAGAGAGAGAGAGCGATAAAAAATGTTAAACAAAAATATTTAAATAAAATTTATTAGCTGCCACGAGCATAATAACCAGAAAAAAGCTACTAATTATTTTGATGATATTTAATGTGAGGAATGAATTTTTTTTTTTCAATGATCGTTTTATCAATAAAATTCATAAAATAATAGGTTTTATGTTAAACAGTTGAATTCGTAGGCCTGGAGTGGCATCGTGTTTAGTTTTGTGTTTGTTTTTGGTGCATACACAAGCCAAAAGTGAATAAATAAGTTGAACTGTAGTTTGAACTAAATAACTCTTTTTAATAATAGTTTGAACTAAATAACTCTTATAAACGCTGATAATAGTTATCAGAGAAACATAAGTCGTTATTCATGAATTCGGTCATTTTATTTTGAATTGAAAAGTTCGACGAGAAATACTAATGTAATTTTTTTTTTTTTTTTATGAAATGTGCCATTTCTTTTTTGCAAAAAGCTTTTCATAAAAATAACCAAATTATCAAATAAATTATGGTTTACTGCTGTGTGATATAAATTTAATTACAAATTTAAAAAAAAAATCTTTAATGATTTAAAAAAAATTTAAATCTCGGAATCTCGCTTTGACCCATAAATGGAACCCTAGGATCCCGCGGAACACCATTTGGGAACCACTGAGTTAGAGCTTATATTCAATTTTTGTTTTTTCGTAATTCTAGTAGACATTTCTTAAGTGGAAAAAAACATACACTCTTAAAATATTTGTTATAGTTAGAGGGCCCTAATTCCAGAAGACAAATCAGGTACTGAGACTCACCATTTTTTTTAAAGTATTGGCTATGGTACGAGGCACTTTATAAAAAGACGTCTGGAGGAGCTAATCAAAATTGAAGGTGGCGGTGGAATCGTTGGTACCTTTGAATTCGACCAGGACGTGCGTTTTGAAGAACGTAGATTGCCAAGGTATCTTGTCAAGGTGGAGGAGTTTTCAATGATTTATGATGTCGAGTCCGTAATGTTCTGGAAAGTTTAATCCATGTGTCATTACAATACACTCAACTGACGGACTGAGTTCAAGAATTCAGTCACTTGCGTATAGATAGTTGTTGATGACTTTGTAGTTGAAAGAATCAATGAACTCGGTCCCAGTAATGAAAAGTTTTTATAAGCTAACTGACTGCCTTTTGAGAAATAGAATAAAGCTTTAAACTTCTAGTGGTTCTCCGTGTCAGTGGCGTACGCAAGGGAGGGGTTTAGGGGTTTAAACACCCCCCTTGAGCTCAGACAAAATGGCAAAAATAAACATTTTTGTAGAAATTATGCGAGCTATTATTTTTTAGGACTATATATTTTTACTTGCCTTATGCCTACTTTTTTTTTCTCACGGTATTCTGAGGAATACCGTGAGAAAAAAAAACATTTACTATAATAGGGTTGTACTTTTGAAACCAAAATCACGTGATATATATATATATATATATATATGGGTCATTCTCACGAAAACTGTCATTTTTCAGTTCATAAAATCCCGAAAAAGTAAAGTGAATAAAAAGCTCTGAAACTTTTTATATTAATAGAAATATGTAATGGCATTATAAAGAAAGTATATATCCTATAAAATATACTTAATATTTAAATTAATTTTTTAAATAATTAATTTATAATTAATTAATTTATAATAATTAATAATTAATTAATTTAATAAATAAATTAATTAATTTAATAAATAAATTAATTAATTTAATAAATTTATTTATTATTTTTTAAATTTATTTTTCAAATTAATTAATAAGTAAATTAATTATTTTCACTGTTTAAAAAGTGAAGGAATGACTCTAATAGTGAGGGAATGATATTTTATTTTAATACATGTTTTTATCTAAGTTACATCTACCTAAAGTTTGAAAATGATAGCATACTAAGTATATCTAATATTTATTATAATTTACTCTTATATATTTAATAGTTTTTACAGGTTTGGGAAATAAAATTGGCTGGCACGATTGAACAAAAAAAAATTTAATAATATACTCATCTTGAATCATTCCCTAACTTTATACACTAGTGAGGGAATGACGAATTCAATAAAATTTAAAAATAACAGTTAGGCCTAATTAATTTCTGAAGTCAATCACATACAATTATATTCATACAAGAAAGCAACATATAATTATCCACTTTCTCGATGAAGTTGTATTTTATTTTACTCTAAAAAATGACATGAGGGAATGACAAATGTAAAAAATTTTACCTGGTTTGATTCATTCAAATTTATTCCACAGCAAGGCTTCTTTAAGTTGAAGATGGAAACTTACTGCAATTTTGTTCTATGATACCAGTTGTTAACTTCTGAAGTTTTTATTAAAATATTTTTATTCTAAGAAGATTGCAGGTGATAAGAGCATTGTTGTGAGGGAATGACGCGAAACACTGGGGACAAAGTTTAAATTAGTGCTGTGTTAATATTTTTATCAGAAATTAAATTTAAAATTGATTTTCTGAATTCTATATTTTAGTATTCTGAAATAAAAAACACGAATTTGTAAAAATTTTTTTTTATTTCAGTAACAATTTTTTTCTTTTTTTAAATCAGCAGTGGGGACAAGTGAGGGAATGACATATTGGTATATTTTAATTACCTAAAATAAATAAAAAATAAAAATTGATAATTTTATTTTTATTCTTTTGTTAGCTTGCATTCTGAAGGACACTTTCCCTGAATTTTTTTTTCGTAAGCTGTAAAACAAACATAAAATATACTGGGGACATGAAAATGACTGTTTTTGTGAGAATGACCCATATATATTTGCTGTTCTTGGATCTTTAGGATGTCAAAATGCCAGAATTGAAAATTTTTTAATTACTTTGAGAAAAAATTACGACCTGAAATTAGTGAGGTGACAGCATCTAGTACCAAAGTTTTTATGTTGTACAGAAATGTGATACTTCCGTTGAAGAAAACGTTTCTAGCATAACAAAATCTGATGAATGTGAAAGTGGCCCTCAAAGTGTTACTTCCCACCCATATGACATTGGACTATTTTCAGAAGATATTACATTATGTTCTTGAACTTAAAAAATCAAATCAAAATTTAACTGAACAATGTTGTTTAAATAAAAAGTCAAAATTGTCTAGCTGTCTAAATTAGGGAAATAATAGTGCTTTATTACAGACTCGAATTTCTTTTAGTAGTTTCAGAAAATTATGAACACCCCCCTTGAAAAAATTCTGCGTACGCCCCTGCTCCGTGTCTTTCTTAAGAAGAATCATAAGTGTTCTGCGTCGGTAAAAATGGAGCACGCCGAACTGTTTCCTGAAATGAATTGAATTTTATTTCTTAAAAGTGTATATATAATACTGTAACAGGCTTGTTTTCCGAATTCCTTGATAAGATACTTAACCTGATTTAGTGTATTGAATCGATTGATACGTCATGTCTGTATAAAAGAGATGAAATTGCTCTATTCACTGATAATACCAATTTCATACGAGCCACGAACTCCTTACTTTGCATAAGCGCTGCATTATCTGAATTATGTCTATTGTTCTTCAAAAAATGAAAAAAAATCATAGCACAAGCATTTTATTATTAAGATTTATTCTGCAGAAACACGATTGTTCTATTTACCAAAACATATAAACGTTTTGCTTATTGCTGAACGGTTTAGAAAAGAGGTTCTATCAGGCGCAGTAAGCAAAAGGTTAATAATCTTAATATTTATATTGATATGAAAAGTCAAATCTATGTGCGTTTTGAAAAATAAAGTTATAGGTAACAGAAGGAAATTTCTACTTGGCATAAACAAATATTGCACTACCACTTTCATGCGTACGCCACTTCTATGGCTGGACACTAATGGGTTAAGACCATGGTTGAAAAAACAAAACGAAAAACAGCCTAAAAATACTTGGGAAGCTGTTCTAAAAGCAATTGCATCTCTTAAAGCCACTTAATATTTACTACTTACAGGGACTTACAAGAAAACAGGACATGGACCATGGAAAAAATGCATAGGTGTAAAGATGACCGGATTGATAAAATAAGCGCCAAAATATATACACCTAAAAATATGTAGGAACAATTCCTGTGTGCAAAGGACAAAACTTTACTATGAAAGTTTTAAATATCAAAAAATTATGTATGTATTGTGAATAAAATGCGTATAAATAAGCATTTTATTCTGCACACTTATTTACGCTGCACATTGGAAAGGCTTTAAAGAAAGTATTATGCATTCAGAACAGGCAAGGTAAGCTCGTGAATGGTAGACAATCTATAGGTCGTTAATAATTACGTAATGTTCGATATTCTAAAAGTTCTCAGTCATTTAAAAATGATATAACCTTTTGAATTTTCAACCGATTTACTTTAAAACTTAACAGCTTGTCTTTGATAAATTTCAATCGACACTAAAAGAGCTATAATATACAACATTATTGAAATTTTATGAGAGTTTTGTGCAAAATTAAATGCACTTGAATAAACAGTTCCTTATAAAATCCGTAGAAATAATACCGGTCTAAACAAATAGTTTCTTTGGAAAGAATTTAGATTAAGAGTTAAGAGGAAATGGCAGCGTTTAGAAGGGAAGGCGGCTTTTGAACTGCTAAAACCAATAATTAATTTCTGAGAGACAGAAACTTTATCGGATGTAAAGAATATGTTATTAACAACTTTTCCAATTTCCTGAACTGCATAATTTCGACAGTGTCTGCGAGTAAGTTGTTGGCATTACGTAATCGTTGAACAGCAGAAAATGATTCCAGTAATAGTGCTGTTGACTTCTTGGGCGATCCAATTTCAAATTCTCTCCAAAGGAAATTTTCACTTTTCCATTTTTCGTTATGTGTACTTATCGATATCTTCTCTGACAGAATCTATGTTGTCGTAACTAATGGTTCGGTTATTTTCTAGAAGCTATTTTCAGAAGCCATCAATGCACTTTATAATTCGAGGAGGCGGCACTAGTCTTTTAAATATTCAGTGAACTAGACTATGTGCTTAGGCATGTGGCAATTAGAAACTTCTGATGAGCTTAGAACGAAAGAGTTATAGAATTTTTACCCACCCTTTTCCTTTTCACGGTAATTGGATCTTTACGCAGTCATGTGATCTTCGAGATGTGTCGAAAGGATATCAGTTAATGCGTTTGGCAACCGTAGTTCGTGCTATCAAAGCGAATAAAATGAAACTCTTGTAATCTTTATTTTCCGATGAATGTTTGATGAAAATGCATAGTTTTAAAAAATTCTAATTCCTGTACTGCATATTTTCAGTGTAGATGTCTTGAGATTAAACTATTGAAATGTTTCAGTAAATGCATAATTATATAAAGTTCATGATAAAGGTCTGTTATAATAAAGGTAGGTAGGTCATAATGAAGGGTATAAAGTCTTATGCTGATTGTCATAATTCATTTTTATTTTATTGTTTGGTTTGAAGGAGAAGTTTAATAATACAAGAAATGAAATAAGCAAGATTGTTCCAAACGCAATTCTGAGCTATGAATAAACCGATCAAAATGTTGTAAAAATAGTAAGCAAAAAATAGTAAATAGTTAAAGCAAATAAACCATGCGAGGGCGAAGAAAAAAAAGTCCGAATCTGAATTAGGCGAATCTCTGGAATTTGTTTCCCTCCAGGAACAGGTATTGCAGTCACATGGTTGAATACTCCAATTAGTATGGAATCTAGCAACGACGAAAATTGAAATTTTAAATTCAAAATTTTAAATTAAAACGGAAACGGCTATTCTTCTTTGAACTAAACTGGATTTTAGGGAAGTTTGAAACCAATTTGTATTAATAATATTTGCATAAGAAAAAAAAACTGTAAAGGTGAAGGATGTTTGAAATTAAAACAAAAAATTAAAATTGTTTTCAATAATTATTTTTCTTTAACAACATTATTAATATTAAATTTGTTTTTAGATTTATTGATGATTTAATTATCTTTAATTTTCAAGATTATACAATTTTGTTAAATAATATTTACCTCTAGGAATTAATCTTGCTCCGTAATCATGATTATAATATTAATTTTAATTTTTTGGATTTGGTATTAAAAAAGAAGAAAATATCTACTTTGTAGATATATACTATAAAAGAAATAATTTTAATTTTAATATAAATAAACTAATTACTTGGAATTCTAATGTTTCGAAAAGCATCTATTTAAATACAATTTTTAATGAATTATTTTTCCTTAACACGAATTTTGCTTTATCGTGAAAGTACTTTTGCACATTTTTCTAAAGCCCATATTTAATGACAATTTAACACATACTTAAATAAAAAATGATCGATTTTTCTGTCATGAAAATAAGATCCTCAAGAAAAGAGACTTCGGGAATGACTCTTGGTTTTATATTAGGAATGACCAGAAAAGTTACTATCGAAATGACCGGAAAGTTGTCTGTGACATTACGACTAGCCATGGATCATAAAAGGAGAGGCGAGACTTAATATGTTGGCTAAAGTGTAATAAAGAGTGTCCAGGCGTAAATCTAATATTGAAGATTCGTACAAGAGCAAACCTAATTGTCTGCTGTCAACCTAGACAAGCAAAATCACAGGGTGGTAAATGCACAATGAATCTAGGTTTTGTTCAGATTGAAAAAAATTTCATTTAATTAATTATTGCAAAATATTACCTTTTTTTTCTTAAATTCTTCAGAACCATACTTTATATACTTCAATGATTAATTTGAAATTAAGTTACTATTTATTTAAAAAATTATCACACTAAGAAATTCACTTTATTTATACTTGCAATCTATCAGTTTTCTCGATAATGATAAACGTTTTATTTTTTAAAGCATATTTTTTTTTATCCAATGTAAAATTAAAAACAAATATTTTATTTCCATAAATAGAGCAGGAGGAAAACAACGTTATTTCAATATAAATATGTATTTAAAGGAGCCAAAACATTATTTTTAGCTGAAATATAATTGTAATTTAATTATCATAAGCGAATGTCCCTATGATTTAAGATCTATGATTGGAAAAAAAAAGAGAAATTGAGATATGAAAATACAACTAGCTACTTTCTGCCTAAGTAGCCAGAAATTTCATTTTTATCTAGCTTACTTAATATGTTTATCAATAAATGACAGTTGTTTTTTTAATTAATTAATTAATTTTTTTAAACTACAGCCTACAGTTTGCAACAACAGCATGGTGCCGTCATTAGTAAAAAATAATGGACTTTTTTACACATATTTACATAGTAGTTAAAATATGGTAAAATACAAATAAAAATTATTTAATGAATTAATATGCATTCTTTCAGTTTTATACGCCATGTAAATTCAAAAACCTTATTAAACATGCGTTTAAAAATCATTGGAAACATTTTATAGAATAGATTATTTGAGAGAAATTACTGCACTGTACAAGAGGAATGTCCTTTAGGTGAACCATTCTATTCTTATTATCTTACGTTTATAACTGAAAATAACGAATTTGTAAATGTTTTTGTTGACCGCAAACCATTTTTCCGAAAATCTACAATTTAGCTTGGCGAGAAATTTTTAATAGTACATAACCACAAATTAGAGGCAGAAGAAGGCGCACTTATCGACGGTGGGACTGTCGTCAATCTGGTGATCTTGGCTTCCTTTTTTGGGACATAAAACCTTATTTACTTCTACGAAGTTTCAAGACTCTAAATGCATTAGGAAGTGAGATATCAGAGATTTTCTCTTCTACAAAAACGTTACGTAACTGTCGTCAATCTGGTGATCTTGGTTTCATTTTTTGGGACATAAAACCTTATTTACTTCTACGAAGTTTCAAGACTCTAAATGCATTAGGAAGTGAGATATCAGAGATTTTCTCTTCTACAAAAACGTTACGTAACTGTCGTCAATCTGGTGATCTTGGCTTCCTTTTTTGGGACATAAAACCTTATTTACTTCTACGAAGTTTCAAGACTCTAAATGCATTAGGAAGTGAGATATCAGAGATTTTCTCTTCTACAAAAACGTTACGTAACTGTCGTCAATCTGGTGATCTTGGTTTCATTTTTTGGGACATAAAACCTTATTTCTCTTCTAAATCTAAAATGTCTGGAGGGTGCATTCTACTATGATGGAGATAGGTGGGTTTTTCAGGAGCGTAGACTGTGAGTCCGAATTCTTTAATGAGCTGGTGCAGTTGTCTTCCAAGTTTTCATACCTGCCAACTCTTCCGGATTTTCCTGAAGATTTTATTTTCATATTTAAAGTGGTAGCAATACTCATGTTATCTCAATTAACTTTTTGAATTATTATGATAATTATAAATAAGTTTGACCACCACTACATATAAATAATTATAATAAATATATAAAAGCGTAATAATATTTCCCAAGCGAATTTCAACGGGATCAAAATATAAATATATTTTTGAGTCAGATTGTTTTTCGTTTAGTGTTTTACTACCACTCTGAAATTCTATTCTCGGAAAGAGTGAAAGTTGGCAGGTATGCATTAGGAAGTGAGATATCAGAGATTTTCTCTTCTACAAAAACGTTACGTGATGAACTATTTTGCTTTTGAAACGTAAATCAAGCACCTTTTGCTTATACAGATTGACATAGTTTCATCTCAAAATCATAAAAAAAAATTTCAATTTGGTTGTGCAGAGTAGTCATTATGGAATAACATAAATAAGGAAAATTAATATTGAAAATTGAGGAGGAATCCAATTACATATTAAATTCTATTGCACAATTTTCCACAAAATTGATTTTTTTTTGTGAAAGATTACTGCGAAATACATTAGAAATTAAACTAAAAAAATATTGTATTGATGTGACTAATGTTGTTGAATTATCAGGGAGGCCACTGTCTGGAAAAATTTGAAATGCAGTGGCACATATTTTAAAAGATCATCACGTAAAATTCACGTTTTAATTCCACGTCTAAATTACGAATTTTGTACATTAAGATTGTCTCATCTTGGCAGCGCACCGGAGTAAAAACTGATAACAATAAATTTCATTTTTTAGCTCTTTTCTGGGAATAATAAAAATCCATAACTACCAATTGTTTTTAACGGATGCAATTTTTATATTGAATTGCTTCTTTGCCATGATTAATTTCCTTACAGTGAATTGTTATTGTTGAGAATCGATTAACTCCTCCCGAATATTATCTAATATTGCAGTATTTCTTTTACCAGTATTTTCACTTTTCCCGGCGTGAACGTGTTAATTGAGTCACGCAGTTTTATTGCTTAAATTTTTTTCAACCGGTTTAGATATATTAAGTCGATTGTAAATACCTTAAATTATATTATTAAAATTAAAGTGGTGGTATCAAAGTTTCCTAAATCTTTTTTTAAAATGAAACTACTTTAAAATAAAACTACTTTCTTTCAAAATGAAATGAACTTTTTTATTAAATTTAAATATATAAACAAATAAAAAAACATCTTATGACAGTTTCTTTTTGCATGTTTTTAAATTTTCCATGCAAAGTGATGCCTGCAGTGTTTTATACTATTACTATAAACAAAATATCCCTTTGCAAGCCTTGAAGTCGGTCGAAAACGATACGCCCACTTTATGTAAGAGAAGCAGGGAATTATTTTTTTATAGGGTTGGCAACTGATGCGCATCAGTTGCCAACAATTGCAAAATATTATATAGAGTGGTAGACAAATAAAAACTAAAGCCTTCAAAATTTTTAGTCCTTCATCAACATTTGAGAGATGAATCTCCCACACCATGTGAGAGATATGAATAAAGAAGCGTTTCATTCAATTTTTTCATCATTTACATTTAGAATTGTGGAAAGAACTTGACATCAAATCATATATTACAAGAATTATACATTAAAACATAAACTTACCCACCACTGGAAGGAAATTTTCCAAAAAACGTAGAAAGTTGGCAGCCTTGCTTATTAGTATCTGTTCCCGTCAAGTAACAATTTTCTTCTTACGTAGAAGTAACGACGCGCATGCGCACTGCCAAAAACAAAAAAAGAACTGAATATTAATATTCATTCGATGTTTAGAATTTCATGTAGCTGTTGAGCTTTAAAAATGTAATCTCTTTTCTTTTCTCTTATTAAATACTTAAAATATTCTTAGATTTGACTGTTGAATTAGAATTGAGTTGATTTCCTCTTAATCGAATTTTTAGAATTACTTTGATCATTTCCTGATAGAATTTATAAAATCAGATTTTATAGATGAACCACCGTTAGCATTTGGTGCATACGCCGCGAAACAACATTCTTGTTGTTATAGATTGTTTCGATTTCGGATTGATCAGGAAGTGTAAAGAAAAGAAAGGTAGGAAGATTTGATAATTTGATCTATATGAAGATTTAGATAATTTGATGCTTCAAATTTAAAGTAGTTGTTAGTTGTTTTGTTGAAAGTTGTTTTGTTTTGATTGTGTGATGCAGTATTTGTTTACATATTTACTAAATATTGAAGCATCATACAAATTATAAATTTGATTGTTAGTGTTGATAAGAATTTTTAAAATATGGAAGAATGAACTAAACAGAGAAAAATTAGAGGCGTTTTGCGTTCTAGCATAACAAAATATATTAACAAATTAGAACAAGAATTTGATGAAATAAATACTGATACTGAACTAGAACAACATTTAGATTTTTTGACTAGTAGATTAAAACAAATAAATGATTTAGATAATACTATACAATCTCTAATTGTAGATGAAAATGATTTTGATGCAGAAATTGAATCTGCAATGGAATATGGTCAGAAAATTATTTTATGGAATTCGAAACTTTCTTCTAAGATAAAATCCTTTCTTCGTAATGCAACTGCTAATAATTATGATAGGGTAAATTTAATTCAGGCACAAGAACATTCCAACAATACTATAGCCACAGAAGTTTTGAATCGGAAAATAAACAATAATGTTAAACTTCCTAAATTATCGATAGAAAAATATTATGGAGATCCGTGTGTTTGGATAGAATTCTGGAATCAATTTCAAAGTACAATTGACAAAAATGAAACATTATCTGTAATAGACAAATTCTCGTATTTAAAATCACTTTTAGGAGGTGCTGCTGCTAATGTTGTTAATGGGTTTTCGCTTTCTGAGGAAAATTATGGAAAAGCTGTTAAACTATTAAAAGAAAGATTCGGTAGAGATGAATTAGTTATAAATGCTCATATGAACAAATTGTTAAATCTCTATCCTGTTAAAGATGCTAATAATGTTTTAGGATTAAGAAAATTATATGACACTTGTGAAATACAAATTCGAAGTTTGGACTCTTTAAAAGTAACTTCCGGAATGTAAGGACATTTATTGTACCCCATTTTGATTAAATTAATTCCTGAAGAATTAGCTTTAAGCTTTAACCGTAGAAAATTAGATAAAGCAAATCTAAGTGATTTTGATGTAATGGAACTGATAAATTTTCTAAAAATTGAAATAGAATGTAGGGAATCTGTTTCATTCCAAAACTCGAGGGTAGATAGAAAGAAAAACTTCATTAATCATAATACTGTCGCAAGACAACAATTTGGCAATTCGCGTGAGTCACCTCGAAATCAAAATCGCCCTTTCAATTCAAATGTAAACAAAACAGTAGAATATTTAGCTCCTGTCACAGAAAGTAATTGTATCTTTTGTAAAGAAACTCATAGTTCGGAACACTGCAACAATGTAAATATTGATGAAAAAAAGGATTTGTTAAAAAAAGAAGCTCGTTGCTTTTTGTGCCTTCAAAAAAATCATAGAATTAGAGACTGTAAGAAAAGGACATTTTGCGATATATGTAATCATAAACACAACAGAACAATTTGCTATCAATTTGGTAAAGCTGAGGATAAAAACGAAACTAAAATTGTTACTGCTATTTCGCAATGCCATGAAGTTTATAAAACTGATTCGTTGATTAAATCCACTATTGGAATTTATTTGCAAACATGTACCGCTATGATTAAATCATCATTAAATGAAGAAACTTCACCTGTTAGAATATTATTAGATAATGGATCCATGCGAACATTCGTTTTAGAAAAAGTTTCAAGAAGATTAAAGCTTCCCATTGTAAGATCGGAAACCTTATCTGTTTATGCCTTCGGAGCTGATGGAGCTCAAGAGAAAATTTATGATGTTGTTAAAATCAGATTAGCTAATAGGGATCAACCTTCTTTAAATATTGAACTTGAAGCTCTAGTCACCGATCAAATATCTGCTACTAATTTACCAGCACCTGATACCAACATTTCTAAAGCATATAAGCAGTTGAGAGGCTTACAGTTAGCTGATTCCTATGACTCTAAAGAAAATAAGATAGAAATTTTAGTTGGAGCTGATTTTTATTTTGACATTGTCAGTGGTAGAATTCGAAGATTGAACGACAAGCTGGTCGCTTCAGAAACCATTTTTGACTGGTGTCTTCAGGGACAAGGAAGCATTTATAAAGATCTATGTAGCTTCAAAATTATCGTCGAAGAAAAATCCATCTCCGATCAACTAAGAGAATTTTGGGAGCTGGAAAACTTAGGGATTAATGGGGACACAGAAACTAAAGATAATGTTGAAAAGGAGATAATGAAGAATTTTGAAGAAAGAATTTCATATGCAAATAATCACTACAAAGTGAAGTTGCCCTGGAAACCTGAATTAAAGAGTATGTTACATAATAATAAGGTAGTCGCCAGTAGAAGATTTCAGTCTTTGAAAAAATCTTTCATCAACGATCCAGTCTATTTTTTTGAATACTACAAAGTTTTAGAAGATTATCAAAAAGAGCACATTATAGAGCCTGTTACAAAGGAAAACGAAACTTTGAATGAAGAGAATTGCTTCTACTTGCCTCACAGAGCTGTGGTCAGAAATGACAAGAGTACAAGTAGATTACGAGTCGTCTTTGATGCATCATCGCATTCTGCTGGACAGATTTCACTAAACCAATGCTTATATACTGGACTTAATTTATTACCTGATCTTTTTCTTCTTTTGATTAGATTTAGACTTCATCCTGTAGCTGTGACTGCTGACATCAAGCAAGCTTTCCTGCAGATTGAAATTGATGAAGAAGACCGAGACTACACCAGATTTCTTTGGAACAAAAGCCCAGACGATTTCAGTCCTGATGAGACCTACCGGATGACAAGGGTTCTGTTTGGTGTGACATCTTCTCCTTTTCTACTTAATGCCACCATAAAACATCACTTGAAGAGGTATGTACAGAAATTTCCTCATACTGTTCAACTGTTAAATAATTCGTTGTATGTTGATGATTGCCTCATAGGCGAAGATGAGGTAGAAAGTGCTCTGACTACTTGTTTAGAAAGTCATGAAATTTTTAAAGATGCTAGCATGTGTTTGAGAAAATGGAAAACAAATACCCCAGAACTGTTTCACAAGTTGAAAGAACATAAATTAGAAGTAGATGACATAACTGATTCTTTTGATCAAACTTTAATACCTTCAAAGGTCCTGGGAGTTGCATGGAATCCCAAGGAAGACTATTTTTACTTTGATACTCGAAATGTTGAATTATTCCTTAAGAAAAATAAGGGGACTAAAAGATATATTTTACAAATTGCAGGTCGCATATTTGATCCTATTGGATACATTGGGCCATTTACTATTCGTATCAAATGCCTGATACAAGAAATATGGTGTTTAGGCTTAGATTGGGATGAGGTTGTACCAAATAAAACCATTGAGGCATTTAATAAATGGTGTGATGATTTAAAGAAATTGAGTAACATTCGATTACCGCGTTACTATTTCTCACATGCATTACCTAAAGATATAGACAATATCCAGTTACACCTATTTTCAGATGCTTCCATCAAAGCTTATGGAACGGTTGCCTATCTAAGAGTAAAGCTAAACGATGGAAACATCATTACTAGTTTTGTTGCCTCTAAAGGACGAGTTGCGCCGTTAAAGATGCTCTCTTTACCTAGATTAGAACTTATGGGAGCACTTTTATCTGCTAGACTGAGTGACAAAATCATAGAAGGTTTGGAATTTCCAGTTGAGCGAATTTTTTGGACTGATTCGTCTATTACGTACTTTTGGATAAGAGGTTCACCAGATAGGTTTAAATTTTCATAAAGAACAGAATTCAGGAAATTCACAAACACAGTAATCCTTCAGAATGGTTTCACTGTCCTGGAACGGATAACCCAGCTGATTTAATATCACGTGGACTTTCGGTTTCAGAATTAGAAAACAGCGACTTTTGGTGGCAGGGTCCACTGTGGCTGAAAGAAGATGAATCGTCGTGGCCAAAATCTTTAGAAACACACAAAGAACTTATTGCAAATCCAGAGACACTAGAAATTCGGAAAGTTTTAACTTTAAACACAAGCGGCGCAGAGAGAACGAAAACATCAACAATTTCCTTAATCGATACTCCTCTTTCACTAGGTTGGTTAGAATTACAGCTTATTGCTTAAGATTTCTTAAAAACTGTAAAGATACAAATAGAAAAAGGGATAATTTAAGTACATTCGAGCTACAAAATGCTACACAGGTGTCAGTAAAATGTGTGCAATCTATAGAGTTTAGCTCTGAGATTAAATGCCTGAAAAACAAACAGCCAATTCCTCAAAATAGCAAAATCATATCATTGAATGTGTTTATGGACGACAATGGACTTATGAGAGTAGGTGGTCGCTTGAAATTCTCCGAGTTAACAGAATCACAAAAATATCAAATGCTTTTACCGAAATCTCATCACCTTACACAATTAATCATCGAACACTTTCATAACAAATCATTACACTCGGGAGTTCAGACAACACTTTATTTGATTAGACAATTTTACTGGATACCTTCTGGACAAGATAGAGTCCGAAGATTCATACATAAATGCTTGACTTGTTTCAAGACTAAGACACAAACTATTAATCAAAAGATGGGTAACTTGCCCAAAGATCGGATCGTACCATCACGACCCTTTGATAAAGTTGGTTTAGACTTTGCTGGTCCCATATTAACAAAACCTAATTTGAAGAGATCTAAGGTTGTAATTAAATCTTACATCGCTATATTTATTTGCTTCAGTACTAAGGCTACTCACTTCGAGGTTGTCTCAGACTTGACAACAGATGCTTTTTTAGCTTGTTTGAGAAGATTCATTTCGAGACGTTCAAAACCGTCGATCATTTGGAGTGATAACGCACCTAACTTCAAAGGTGCAAGAAATGTTTTGAACTCAATGCTTGAACTTTGCCAGTCAAACTCTGTGAAGAACTTTAGTGCTGAAGAGGGAATTCAGTGGCATTTCACACCGCCTACGTCTCCTAACTTTGGTGGACTGTGGGAAGCTAACATTAAATCCATGAAGAGAATACTCTTGAAAGTCACAAAATCTAACTTACTAAATTTTGAAGAACTGACTACGCTCGTAGTGCAGATCGAAAGTATTCTCAACTCACGCCCACTTTCGCCCATGTCATCAGACCCTAACGATCTGCAGCCGTTGACACCAGGACACTTTCTAGTTGGAGCTCCGATTATGTCATTTCCTGAACATCATACTGCTCCAGATTCTTTTTCTCTTTCTTCTAGGTGGAGCCTGATTCAACGTCTGAAAGACAGCGTTTGGAATAGATGGAGCCATGAATACCTGAGTCAACTACAAACACGTTCGAAATGGAATTGTCAACAAGAAAATCTGAAAGTTGATCAACTAGTCCTTCTTAAAGATCCTAGTAAGACAGCAATGCAGTGGAATCTGGCTAGAATTGTGAAAACTTATCCTGGAGAAGACAATCTTGTCAGAGTGGTTGACGTCAAAACAGCTAGAGGAACTTTTCGCCGAGCCATCTCTAACATACTTCCACTACCGGATGATGTTGGACTAACATCCAACGGGGGGCGGGATGTTCCCGTCAAGTAACAATTTTCTTCTTACGTAGAAGTAACGACGCGCATGCGCACTGCCAAAAACAAAAAAAAGAACTGAATATTAATATTCATTCGATGTTTAGAATTTCATGTAGCTGTTGAGCTTTAAAAATGTAATCTCTTTTCTTTTCTCTTATTAAATACTTAAAATATTCTTAGATTTGACTGTTGAATTAGAATTGCGTTGATTTCCTCTTAATCGAATTTTTAGAATTACTTTGATCATTTCCTGATAGAATTTATAAAATCAGATTTTATAGATGAACCACCGTTAGCAGTATCTTCGGAATTTTACTAGAGAATTATTTAGCTAAAATGTTACAAATGACAGGAGGAAATATTTATTTTATTTCAACATGCATGCACTAGTACTTGGGTAGACTATACTTGAGGGTGCCCCCCCCCAAGTTGTGATCGCGATTGATCGGCAAGCTGGGATATGTTGAAAACCAATCGTGATTCTGATTGGTTTAGGTTTTAATCGCGATTCTGATTAGTTTAGAATTTAGCGCTGTTTTTAAATGAAGTTTTGAATGTAATTTCAGAGATCCGTTAGTTCTACTTTGGATACCGGCTGGTAAGGTTATTTTTGCTTCTGGTACTAAAAATGAATACTGTCAATAAGAGAAATCTTAAGTTTCTGTACGATTTTAATAACAATGAAAAAAACAGTGATTGACTGGTGTATGAATGAAGGCTTAATTAGTAATAGATATAAATGTCCTATTTGTGAGTTACCACAGCGTTCCGGGCAAACAAGTATGGCGCCAAACATAAGTCGCCAATTTCGCCAAGGGGCACCCTCAAGTATATTTTTCCCTAGTACTTTTTTCAAAAAGATACTTTAACATCATTGTTATACTTGCTTTCGGGCATTCACTGTTTAAAGAGATATTTATTGTATACTAGCCGCCTAAGGCGGCCAGCTGTCCGCCACGCTAAAGGTTTTCACAAATAAAGTTTTTTGAAACATAGCAGGAAATCTGAAGATTAGTGGACAATTAAAGTATTCCTGTCCTGCAATTTTGTCTTAAATTCCTATTTTATATATTATATAGCTACAACGCTTAAGAAAAAAAAACTAAAATGCTAAATACATGAAAAGAACATGAAAACGAATTAATTTTTTATGGTATTAATTTCTATTTCTATATAATTTTTTATGGTATCAATTTCTATTTCTATATCGCTACAAAAATTATCGTCTTCGCTTAAGAAAAAAAAAAAAAAAATAGAGCGTAGAAAGAAGAAGAAAAACTGATTATAACAATTATGAACAGCGACAAATATATCAAAGCGAAGCATTCTATTTACGTATCGAATATGTTGCCACATTTTTAATACAAAAGTTAAACTTTTCTCCACTTTGATAAATGTAAACTAATGCGGACCTTACAATTAAATTATTAATTCCTTCGTATATTATTGGTGTAAGTTGTCGAAAATTAATATTTCAATTGCAAGGTTCGCATTAGCATACATTTATAAGAGTGGAGAAAAGTATATGCATTTTTTAATAGTTTTTTGAATATGGCTCTTTGAAGACGAAAAAGCATAGATTTTCTTGCAAAATGACTGATAACTAAGAAACTAATCCAAATTTTTGAAAAAAGAAAAAAAATACTTCTTCATTATGTCAAAACACAATTATGTGCCGAGTTTCGTGCCTGGGCGAGGCTTTTGGGGCGATATATTGTGATTTCAGACGCACACACAGCCGCGTTAATTATTATGTATAGATTAGCTACCAGTTAAGTTTAAAATGATGAGTCATAATTCCGTGATTGCTGTTTAAAATGAGAAGCTTTTATGTCAACATGAAACCAATATTTTATGTTTCTATGATAAAAAAAACCAAGAATGAAATAATTATGCTATCAGTTCGTTTTTATTTAATTTTCTTGAGAAATGAAAAGAACTACCGAACTTTCATGCCAAATGTCAGTAATGCGACCTTTTTTATATTAGTATTTATTGGGTAGGAACTTGACGCGATTTTCCAATCCAGCGAGGTTTGACGACCAGCTCTCCTGTTTGGTATAAAAAAAATTTTCATTCTTGAGTTTTTTAGTTCAGGTAGCAAATTATAAAAGAAATAGAAACTTGCAATATAATTTTGAATTATAAATTAGCAAACGGGACATATGCGTTCACCATGAAATTTTGAGAGCGTTATGCACAACGTTAAAAATTTGAGTTTATGTATTTATTTGTGATAGCGTGACTTAAGCCGATTTGTGACTGAAGCCGAAATTTTTGAAACAATCATAAGTCTTGAAGAAACCTTTATCAAAACTTCTGAACATAATTAATTCTCAATTTGAATTTTAATATGATTGTTTAAATTATTTACACCTAGCGATGAACAAAATTCTGTAAAATCCAATTTGTATTAAATATCAATACATTCCCTTTTTTAGACAAAGAAATATTATTTTCCAAAACCATAGAAACTCCGTAATAGTTGGAGGGTATATAAATGTCTTTGTTCTGATCTCAAACCTTATGAATGTGTCAATAACCATTCAAAGACAAACGTTCTAATGACTGTTTTCAAAAAGACAAAAGACAGGCCACATAATTATTTCATTATTTAAATTTATCTTAGAGGCAGAAGCCATTTATGCTTACCATAATATATTAATAATATTCATAACCATATTTTTATTTGAAATTCAGTAAAAGTGGCAGCAAACACTAAAAACATAAAAATTCTACCACGTATAAATGCTCTACCACTTTTTCCCTTAGGGTATTTTTTACATCACGTTCAAACGTTGCATTTTCCGCAATAGTTATCTGGAAGGGGATAAAAATCTCTTTCAACATTGAAAAGAACAGCGGTTCTCAACCTTTCAGTATTCGCGGCCCAGTTTTCAATCATAATTTTCATCGCGCCCCCCACTTACAGTAAAATGTATACAACAATAATGTATATTGAGTATTTTGAATTCTGTCTTTAAAATGTTGTTAACTAACTGCCAGAAAAGTAAAGTAAAAGCCAGCAGCAATTGAGATTGTTGAAACTATGCTTGGAGTTAAATTTTCAAAAGAATTACAGTCCTTTTTCAAATGATACTGTTGCTCATCGAATTGGTGATACAGCTGAAAATGTAGTGTCAGCTTTTCTCGATGTTGTGTGACAAAATGTTTTCAATACAGTTTGATGAAGCATAATAAAGATGCTCATTTAATTGCCTATGTTTGATTTTGTGATAATATGTCAGTAGTAAAACTACTTTTCTTCAAATCAATAGAACACAAAACAACAGTGCTAGCATTATTTGCTATTTCAAATGAAGTTATGAATGAGGCAAGCAAAAATTGCATCGGAATATGCACCGATGGTGCTCGTTCAATATCCGGAAGGTTCGAAAGTATACAAGCACTTGTAAATTTGTAAAAAAATCGCCTCAATGCGTCTGGACACATTGCATGATCCACAGAGAAGCTTTGGCTTCGAAAGAAATGCGTCCTGGTTTAAATATTGTGTTAACTACGGTTGTAACGATTGCAAATTATATAAAAATGAGAACCTTGAGATAAAGAATTTTTTCCGCTCTTTGGGCCCAAGGAAGTCACTAAATATTATTAATCTTTTTTTAAAATTTAGTATGTTTTGATTTAGTAAGGTGGGTAAGCCAAAGGTGGTCAGTGCTCCTAACGTAGCCCACCCCCCAAAGTAAAATTAAATTTATTTTGAATCATAAGACGTCCCTGCTGCATTGTAAATCTTGTATCTAAGATGCACGAGACTGAATTGGAAGATATTTCCTTGAATGGCCTCCATTGTATGAAGTAATTTAATTTTTTGCAGTTGTCGCTCTAATTTCCGGGTGAGAAGATATTGTAATTTATATGTGTTTAAATTCTTAGAACTTTGAAAGCTTATTTCTTTTTCTTTAACCACATTACTTTAATTCTAATTAATCTATCAGATTAATAGTTTTAAGTCGTGCAAATGGTGACCATATGCATGTTCCCAAGGTGGCCCGACACTGGGGACACAGGGATCACCTCCGGAAAGAAACGTGAAATCTATAAAAGAGTTAATTATAAATCATTACGTAGCATGTTATTTCTCAAAGAGGAATGATTGAATTGAAAGCCAATTGATTTATTTCATTTTAAGCAAATGTGAAACTTTGGTAATTTTTATACTTTTATAATATTTTGACGTTCTCCGCACTTTAGTAGAGTTTGCGATATTTTGTTACAAGTTTTTTGTATTGTTTGCATTTTAAAGTAATTTTTCAGGTATTTTTTATTTTTCTCGTAGTTATGAGTGTTTTTGTGGTCGATTCTGGTTTTTTCTTGTAAATTTGGGTATTTTTATACTAGTTATGGGTTAGGTTAGTTAACGCTAGTATGGTTATTTAACTCTTGTTAGTTAATCCTTTTGAAAAAATTAACTCAGTAATAAAAATTAAAAGAATCGCTAGTGACTTCACACAAGAACTATCAATGTAAAATCAATAAACAAATTATCAACTCTGAAAACAAATATCTTTTTCAAAATCGGGAAACTTGTTCATACCAGCAGGACACTTAAAAGAGCCTTTTTAAAAGACGTTTGCCAGTCCAAATGTTTTTTCTAAGGATAATTTGAGTAAGTGAGAAAGTGATTTCAATATATGGCTCACCTTTGGAACTTGAAGGAAACCTTAAGCGCAGAAGCTACAATTTTGAAATTGTACTATAAAATAAATGAAATTTTATTTCACAATTAAAAGTATACGTGATATATATTAGAGATAGGTGTAAGATGTTACAAAAAAATTTCAGCTACACAGACTTAACCAGAAAATTTGGAAAAATTCACAAAGCAAAGCCATTTTTGGCTCCCTACCTTAAGTTTTGAATTCAATAAGTCTTTTCACTTTAATAAGTTATTAAATATGTCAAAATGTATTCTGTTTTCTACGTGTATGTGCGCTTTCCTTTCATACAGTTAATCAATTTTTTTAAATAATATTTTTTCTTGAATATTCTCGCGCCACCCCTCTAGCGTGCTCGCGCCCCCCTAGGGGGGCGCGCCCCACAGGTTGAGAATCACTGGAAAAGAATAATAGTTAGCACTTTTATGCTTCAAGTGTCACTCTGTATTAGCTGCTTAATTTAAATAGGAATGTCCTATTTCTTTTTTCATAACCGTAATGATACGTGTGCCTAAAAATGTAAATAGTGCTGATCAATAAAAAGCATATGTCTATTAAAAGAAGATTTCCTTTAATTTATTATTAAATGTCCTTTAGATGAAATAATCACTTTTTAAATAATGACGCACCGTAAGATGCATGTTTTTAAACGAGAACCAAAAACTTAGTGCAATGCTACCGAAGGCATCACAACAAATACGGAGACATAAAATAATAATGCAGAGTTATAAAATAATATTTGCAAAATCTCTCTTTGTTAAGAAATTGTAAGTGCTGCCACCGCCAAATTTTAAACCAATTCAATCAAACTTTAAATTTTAAATTCTTGAAATTTAAATAAGTCAAATAAGGAAACATAAAAGGAATCACAAAAATAAGGAACATAAAGCTTTATTTCTTTTAAACTTATATTTTTAAAAAACACCGTTGAAAATCTGTCAAATAAGGGTGTCCGTTCATACTTAGGACTCTCTCAAAAATTAATTCTTGAAGTAAAATGTTACAACAACTCTATGTTTACACATAATTATTCTCTATTATTAGCTTTGCTGATAAAATGCAATTAGTCGTTGTCAGATAATTTAGTTAGCCTCATAAACTGAAAGCATTTTTCTTAATATTCAAGAATAAAGATGTGAAACTTTGAAGATAATTCTAGAAGAGAAATGGAAGAAAACGATGCCTCATTTCTTTATAAATATATCGGCACGATTATTCATGCCATTTATAGTTAGTTAATGCCATCTTCTGAAACTTGTGCTTGAAGTACATTGAATTGCTAATGAAAAGGCATAATGTCGAGAAAGACGGCGCGTTTTGGAAAAGCAGATTCTAATTGGTTTATTCATTTCAGTCTATAACGAAAACGATGTGTTTCAAGAACATATAATCTTGTTAGATTTGTTAGCGTTGTAGTCCCCCGGTAATGGTACTCTCAATATGTGCGACCGGTAATATAGAATAGTTACTGAAAGTTGTTAAAACACAAAGCTTTATGATAAAATGTATTGATCCGATGCTTATATGTTAGGAGATCGGAATTTCTTTTCTTTCTTCTTCAAAATTCACATACTGTTAGAGAATTTGAAGAGACGGAAGATAATTTTATAAAACGAAATGGGCATAGTACGATATTGCGACATTCCAATATCTGCTCCATTACTTATTACTGTTAAATCCAAATTTTGAAACTAGGTGCTTTACATTATATATTTTAACAATATATTTACGCAAAATATTTATAATGTAAAAATATATAAATTAAAAATAAAAATTAAAAAGTAAGTAAGATGATAACATTTTTAAAGATTTATTTTTTTAAACTTTCATCTTGTGTTTATTCATGTTACTTTCTAATGTATGTTAGTTATTTTTTATAATAAATCAGATCTGATTCAAAATATTAGAATAATTAAAAAATTTGACATTAAAAATCCTTTTACTTTATTTTTCTATTGTTTTACTTACTTAAATGCCGACCGGCCTGTGTGGGGGTTAGGGAACTGCTCTTGCATCAGAAAGGTTCTAAGATCGAATCCCGGGCCTGGCATGGATGTTCTTTCCTTCTCTGTACTATCTGTCCTTACTGTGGGAGCAACGTTGGCCCACCTAATATGGTGCCCCTGAAAGAGTGGCCAACAAATCTGCCTTTCAGGTGCCTGTATGATCTTGGTCATTATCCAGGTGGGCATTGGAAAAAAAAGAAGAAAAAAACTTACTTTAATTAAAAATGTAAGAATTCAAATCTGAAATTTTTTCCCAGTATTTTTTGAAAATTAAAGAATTAAAATAAAGCATGAATCAGTGACTCAATTTAATCTTGAAATAATCTAATTTTTAAGAAATCTTGTAGTTTTTTTCTTTACTATCTCCCTACATTTTAATTTACATTAAGATCCGGTGAACTAGCTGAGCAAATTCACTTTCATTTTCTGTTGTTCCAGCCAGATCTTAGTTGATTTTGATGTATGAGGTGAAGTTTTATTTTTTTGGAAAATAGATTCCTCTTCCAACAAACAAGTATATTCCGAGAATAAAACTATGCAGTGGTAGAAAATATATCAGTATATTTTTGAATTTACCTTTTCTTTGAGGATGCATATCCTTCCAGGTTAAACAAACACGCGATGTCGCTTACAGGTATCCAACTAAATCTGACTTAAATCTCACGGTTAGGCATAATCATTACCCTTTTTCTCGAATTGCAAGTACCCATTTATCATAAATTCTTAGTTAATGATTAAAAATGAATATTATCTCAATATATTCTTATAATTTGGACTAATTAAAATGAATATTCTAATATTTTGAGATTTAACAATAATTTTTTAAAAATATTAGTGTTTTTTTCCAAAAAGTGTACAAATATCAATCAGATTGGAAATAAACTCTTTACAAAAATATCATTTGCATATACATACACTAGATAATACTTAAAAAATTAAATGCTCGATTTCATTGGGTTTAATTTCATCTCGAGATATTATTCTATTATTTAAACTATTAACTAGATAATACTTAAAAATTAAGTGTTCGATTTAATCGGGATATTATTCTATAATTATTTAAACTATTAGTCTAATTTAGGTGAATATTACAGTTACGCCCACTCTTTTAATATTTCAAATTTTTCTTAATGGGATAAATAACCATTTTACTGTTTTTAAATTGGTCATTTTAGACTTCCAAAAGAAATGAAATAACGAGAAAATTTGATAAAATTTCATTCAAGTTTCTGCAATAACAATCAAAAGTTATGACCATTACTTCATGATGATCATGTCTTTAATCTGTATGTCTGAATGACTAGAATATGTTGTTGGGTTAAAATAATTTTTAATTACATTTACTAAATCAAAAGTACCTAAAATTGAGTTTATAAATCATAAATGTCAAAGACGCAAGCAATAATAATAAAAGAATAATAAAATTCAAAATATTAAGCAATAAAAATCACTTTCATATTTTTATAAATACCACTTTAATTTTTAAAATTTAAATTTTGGTATTTTCAAACCAGGTTAAATTCATAATTACAAGTGAATCAGTAAGAACGTTTAAAGTTCCCAAGACACTGTATCTGTTTATGAAATCGCAATGGAATAGATAATTGTAGGCTATTCTTACACATTTGGAAGAATTGTTTAACTATCATATCTTATTTTAAAATTATTATAAACTTTTACTTGATTCCCCATAAATATCGCTCAAACGCAGCACTAGTGAAGTGATGTATTAGGTCTACTGAAAAATGATACATAATGCCCAATCATACATAATGTGCCTTTATAAATAAAGTGGTAGGACATTTACTTTTAAATGTATGCATCAGTTGTATCGTTTAGATCTGTCGGATACTCTCTTTACAAGTTTGAATATGTATGCACATGCCATACTATCTTACGCCATATATCCTGTGTCACTTTAAGCTAAAACATTACCATTTAATTAAAAGATTTAAAAGTTAAATACGCTACCACTTTCTTTTATAAAAGAAACATTAGGGATAAATGAAGCGTTAACGTTCGTAGATAGAATTTACGGGTGGACATAGTAAAAACTTCTTTAGAAAAACGCTTGGAAATTAACCCTTATGGTGGAACTACGATTTTAGTTTTAAAAATATAATATCATAAATGTATCGGATCACAATTGTTTTCATTTAATCAAAACAAAAGTAAACAAAAAAAACCACATACTATTCCTGCTGGAGCGATTTAATACTTAATAGATTTTAAAATGAAGCAGTTTTAAAATATTTGTTCTGGTAGTGGTTTACCACAGTAGTTAACTCGTTTAAGAACTTAGATTTCTTTTGCAAGAGCTACAAAAGCAATATTATTATTTTTATTAGCTGCAAATCTAACATAGACAAATTATAATGTTACACCCCCTTTTGAGCACCCCACACAAATTTGAATGTACGACTACCAATGTTCAACTCCGTAGCGCAATTCAGTAGACAAGGGAACTTTTGCACTAAGTATTGGTACAAATTTGATTTCTTGGAGGGCCTTTCTAACTAACCCGCATTTGCTTTACACAGAGAGGAAAATCACGAAACCTCCCATGGTTAGCCTATCGGCAAAGAAACTCTAACTCATGATATCACCGAGGATATGTTACGTCAGCACTGTGGTCGGGGCTAGTCGGGTGCAGAATTCGTATCGATCAGCTACCTCTGGGATTCGAACCTTAGCCACTTCATTGGGAGGTAAGTGCTCTAACTCCTGAGCCACCACAGCACTGTTCAGAGATATACTAATACTGTTTCAAAACTCCTCATGTTCCTGTACGTATGTTATTAAGAAAATAATTAGGTCAGTGTTAATATTTTTCATCACCGCACATGCTCGGCTGTTTCAGAACGTATGCACTTGAACTGGAGAGGATGTGAAAGCGATATTTGCCAGAGCTAGCACTTTCATCTTTACTAAAGAGATTTAGCATTTTCATATGCTCATCTCTGAACATTTATGTACATATGTTCTGAATTACTCTCACTTACTAATGAAACAAATTCTTCAAACATCGGTTGATCAGTTTGCTTTAAAACATATGCGCGTAAGCGTTTGATGTTTGATTGTCTCATTTCTATTACTGTAAAACCACATCATCTTCAGAGAGGGGGAAAAATAAAAATATATCACAAAATTAAAGCAAAATAAACAATTTATAATTAAGTGCAATTCTCTCACACTATTTAATTTCTTAAAAAAATTCTTGTGTGGGGAATTTTAAATCTAAATCTTTCTCCATAACGTTTTTAATGATTCATTAAAAATATCATAACATTCTTTTGTGTTACGTGATTTAACTTTTCCCCAACTGATTTAATTTATTTCCACTTTCTATATAATTCGAGTAGTCACCACTTAATTTTTTAGAGGCTATATGCACTTTAAATAATTTGTTCGATAATATAAGTATTTTTTTTTGGCGATGCTCACGACCACCTTGAGGGTTGCACCATAAAGTTTAGGAGTCTCTTGTGAAGACTTTTTCTCATACTCAAGAAACTTGACTGAATCTTATTATTTACGTCACCAGCAGAGACGAAATTAATTCAGCATTGTGATTGTTAAGAATTTTATTTACTTGGGTATTTTTAAACTGTTCCTTCACAACAATTTTTTTATTTGTTGAACTATGCATTGTTAAAATAATAAACTAATTTACTATAATATATTATGATTTATGATGTAAATAATGTAATTAACAACTATTTGTTGAAAACAAGGTAATTATCTATCCCAAAGTCATAAGTCACTTTCATATATTCTGATATTTTCTCTAGTATAAAGTATTTGGCATGCTGAAGCCACTTGCCCCTTACTCGTCTATTATTTACTTCAATAGCTCAGGGAGGATTCTTTCAATGCTTACGATTGCATAAAACTTTCTTTGCTTACGTAATCCTTATGGATCAAGAAGAACCCAATGTTCCTTATAAATCTCGTCAAAGGAGGATATTCTACACCCTTTTGGTGAGGCAACTGATCCACATATCGAGGAATCCGACGCGGCTGATATACCGTCACTAATCCTTTGATTTGGAAGCGAGGAAATGGCTTCCTTATTTCATTTATTTCTACGGCAGAACCGAAACTTAATGGCCTTCCCTCTTTCTTGGAAATTTTCCGGTGAACTTGTTTATGCTTGCTTCAAAGGAATCAATTTATTCAGGTGCAGAAAGGAGCCAATAAACTCAGAGAAGTTAGGCAGATTTAATAAAATCCTGTCTCGTCCATCTAAGTTGGTAAAGTAGAAGATTCAAGTTGGCTCACTGATTACGTAATAGAACTTGCTCTTACATGATGAAAATTAGTTTGAATTCGAAATTCAATTTAAGGTTGAGCTAAAGTTGCTGATTACTTTCTGGGAAGTAGTGGAAAATAAGTGTTAACATAAACAGAAACTGTAATGAGAGCGTAAACAACTTCTAAGAAGGATATAAATTTAAAAATTCTTATCCCATATATTCAAAAATACTTTTTGTTTTTGTACTGAGATACCTCATTACTTTAACTATTTACTTAAAGTACAAAAAGTATTTTTGAACTTATGTGTTAAGATTTATTTATTTAATTCCTTTTTCCTCATAAGGAGAAAGCTCTTCTGAATGAGGTGACCCGGGTTCGAATCCCAGGGATGGTTGATCGAAACGAATGCCTCACCTGGCTCTCACCAACCACCGTGCTGACATAAAATATACTTAGCGGTAGACGGATCATGGGTTAGAATCCCCTTGCCATCAGGATACCCGTTGGAGGTTTTCGTGGTTTTGGTCTCCATTCAACCCCTTTCTATGTAACGCGAATGAGTGTTAGTTTTATCAAAAACTCCTCAATGAAGGTAAATTTCTCCGAATACTTGACCCAGGAGTTCCCTTGTCTTTTGAATTGGGTTGGCTGTTATATATATATATATATATATATATATATATATATATATATATATATATATATATATATATATATATATATATATATATATATATATATATATATATATATATATATATATATATATATATATATATATATATATATATATATAAAGTTCCCGAAATAGATCAATTATTAAAAAATGGAACAATTAATGTACTTCATTGGCCTTCCATCAAAGTACTTTCCTCTTGCAATCACACACTTTTTCAAACGTTTGTATAACTGTTCTAAACATTCCTGGTATCCATTTCTCGAGAGGTCTTTCAGTTGATTCGTCACATTTTGGATCCCATCATCTGAATACACGAAACAGGTTAAATTCTACTGGTTCTAGGTTGGGAGAGGACGGAGGTTGCTCCAGAGTGGTAACACTGTGTCTCTCCAAGTAGTTTTTCATAATCAGAGCGCCATATGGTGGAGCTTTATCGTGTAAACGAATCCAATCGTTAGTTGCCCATTTTACTTTTCGTTTTGCATCTCGTAGTGGTTTAAGAATCTCCTCGTATTCTTTATTGACAGTTTGGTCTTCAGAAATTAATTTGCGGTGAATGACGCTTTCGTAATCGAACCAACGCCAACAATTCCTTAACGCCTCTAACGTCACCTTCCCTCGGTTTTCGTCCCAGTGAAAATTTTCTTTCCTTTGTGATGATTTTTCTTTCCATTGACTTGACTGACCTTTCCTCAGAAGGTTGTAAAGAAAGTTATTACCTGTTAAGGTTTTTTTTCAAGAAGCTGTTACCCTCATCAGCCATGTCGATCAAAATCCCTGTATACATTCATTCTCACTTCCGTTTGTTCAGATGATGACATTTTTCCAACTATGTGCAAACAAATTCGATGCATGTTCAAATCAGCTTGAAGAATTCAGTTCAGAGGCAATAGCATTAATGGACATTCGTCTGTTCGCAATCGCGATTTATCGAATGCGCTGATTATTTTCGTCTGCGGAGGAAGGGGAGGTGCTCCCAATACGAAAAACATCAATGTTAGTGCGAACTTCACAAAAGCGTTTATGCCACTCACGCTCAGCCGTTTTTTTTTTTTTTTTACAATGCATCGTTTCCGCCTGCTTTCTTCAGCATCTCGAGCGTCTCAAAAAGTGCTTTCTAGAGAAAAACGCAGAATTAGATGTTTGCACGCTGCTCTAAAGACGACATTTTAAAGTCTGACGAATGGAAAATTCGCTTTGACAGAAACAATCTGCAGCTAACGCCGACAGTACCAAAACTGAATTCCAGATGGTTGCGTGTGCTGCTTACCTCTAAAAAAATATTTCCCCTCCAACGAACACTTGTGTGAACGTAGGCAACCATTCCGGGAATTTATTGACTCTACCTCATATATATGCATATAGATAATTTTCTATTCTTAATACACGTGCAAATTAAAACCTTACATGTCAAGATTTAAGGCATACGTTACTATATAGAAATTTTAGCACAGTAAAATTGGCTTGAATATTGTTGACAATTTTATGGAATTAGATGTACTCTCAAACAGATGGAAATGTATTGTTTTCAATGACTTTTAATACAATTATCGATTTTTTAAAAGCCATGTTTCAATCTTTATGTACCGAATATGATAATGAATTTGTCTTCTTCAGAAAAAAATTGGGTTCAATGATTATGAGTAAACTTTAAGATCTTTCATGTGTTAAATCTCTTTCTAAAATGTATTAACGTAACAGCACTTCTGTCGAGATTTATTGCAATACATATTATACATATTTATTGCAACACATATTATACATATTTATTGCAATACATATTATACATATTTATTGCAATACATATTATACATATTTATTGCAATACATATTATACATATAATATTATACATATTATATAGCACGTAATTTTCCGGGAATTTTGAGTGATTTTTCCCTTTAGGGAATCTTGAGTGATTTTTTGTAATAACTTTAAGGAAGAAAAATAGGTTCCCATAGTGCTCTTACTTTGTTCTTTTTACTTGTTAAAAATATAAGCGTTCTTAAGCGATTTTTCAACAACTAGTATCAATAATAAATTTATCTGAAATAAATAATAAGGTAATACATACGAAAATTTTTTTAAAGAAACAAACCGTATTGTAATTAAATAAAAAGAGCTTTAAAACAATAAAACGAAACAATATACAATCACAGAATTTAACTCTTTAATGTTTTACAATATAATATTATGAAGTTAGGTGATGTTTGTAATATAAAGGTCTTGAATTTCAGCTTAGAATTTAATTTTTGTTTCATACCTCCTTCATCCGCTTACCTCTTTAGTTTTCTTAATTGTAGAAATCACTTGCAGAAAGCTTGAAAAAATGTTTTAGGAATTTTATATGTTACTTTATAAACTTCTATTTCGAAAGAACTTTAGTATTTTAATTGATTAAGTCAGATTAAGTTAAATGAGTTATAAATAATTGTATTTTGACGTAAACTATATCTTTTATAGCTTAGCTTCATGAAAAGGAATTAGAGAGCGAAAAATAAAACCAGTGTAATATGGTTTTAAATTTGAATGAGCCACTAGTCACATATATGTAAGTAATACTTTATGAACCATTCACTCCCTACAATTCTTTTAAGAAATTGCGCAAAAACCATTTGTTATCATTAGTCTCAAAGTATCTTTATTTCTTTCAGAATATTTCTTTTTAGTTTCATTTCTACGTTTATTGCGGTAAAAAAAAGTAATGAAAACGTTACACTCACGATTTTTTTCATTTTAAATTTTATTACCTTTCTCCAAGAATCTTCGAGTGCCAAATGGGTACCATTTTTCAGTTTGAAAATCGAATTTGTCACACACTTGACAATGAAAGGTGTTAAAATTTGATCGATGAATGATTTTTATTTTAGTAGCGGCAGTTTTTGATCCCAACTCTTTTCTTTGTTTACTTTTGGGTGATGTATGGCAGAAAAAGCTGCATGGAATGGAATGTTTCACTTTGCAAGGAGAAAATCGGAAAACACGAGACCTCATCAATAAGTAATTCAGATCAAAGGATGTTGTTTACCAATACCATTAAAAAACTATACATCCTTTCCTTGAAACTTAGATGGTGAATATTTTTTTCGTAAAAAGCAGAAAAGGTGCACAGTTCTTTTATAAGCATCAAAATTTATTATCACCATCACAAGAGATAAAATATTATCATGACATGTATTTTCGCAGATGTTTTCCTCTGTTAAGAATAATCTGCTGTAGCTTTCATTTAAATTTTTTACTTACCCGATGATCAATCATGTGTAAGAGTTTTCAGCAAACATGGAAGTTAAAAATAACAGATTTCATATATTTTCATTTAAGTTCTCACTTTTTCCGGTTAAAGGTTGTATCAAAAATAAAGACTATTTATTAAAAAAAAAAAAAAATAGTGCGTGGAGTACCTCCGCGAGGAAGAAGTTAAACTTCGCAACCTGCGACGTTAATTGTAGAAGAATCAGCAGTCGTAGAAGGATCACTAGTTCTATTCAACGACTCTTTTTCCTGCTCCGCTCGCTTCCGTGCTCTGATATCACGGTAATATTGTGCATTTTCCCCTCGTGGACCTCTTGAACCAGTGGAAGTGGTTACTTCATCGTCTCGCCCTGGAAAATGTATTTGTATTAATAATGTATGTGAATGCGTCATAATGTAATTTCAGAAGAGAAACAATCAATTGATATTCACAAGAGACGTACCTTGACATAACCTTAAATCCGTCGCATTGTCCGTGGGATTGTTTTCACTCATTTTTTACAATTGTTATCCTCCAAATTTGAAGATAAAAAATACTACCCTATTAAATTATCTGTGTATCAAAGCAAACTAAAAAAATATTTATAGAAAAACAGTACTTTCATGACTTTTATTATTTTTATGGTAGTGAGAACCAAAACAATATGGAAATGAATGAGAGAAAACTGGATCCTACCACGTGATTTCCCGACCAATAAAAATGTAGCGTTAAACGTTTAACGCAACCTTGTTGGAAGTCGCATAAGAAGTATAACTTCAAAAAATACGTCATAGGTTAATTTGAAAATCCGGCTCTTTGCAAACCACTGACGTCACTTTGCAATGCGCCTACATTAAGGCTCCAACCTACATGACTCTTAGCAATTGACATCCTAATCTTAACAATTGATGTGAGGAGTTTGCAACGATCTGGATTTTTAAATTAGCTTTCGGCATATTATAAAAGGCAAACAAACTCCTCAATCAATCGTTCACTAATCACGAATTCTGTCACTAACAAATTCTCTCATTAAACTAGAAGATTAAAATTTGGACCTTGTGTTCTTCTTGAGCTAAACAGAAGAAAAATTAACTTTGATAGTCGCAAATTATCGTGGTATTTAATTGAGAGTAATGTAAAAAAATATGATTTTTTAAAAATAGAAATTTTAAATTCGGACTAGATATAAAATTTGGACCATTTCCTTTGCAGATATAAGAAAAAAATAAGAAGAACAGAGAAACTAAAAATGTTTCATTTCGATATTTTTTAATTACAGGGGTAACAAGGGGTATTTAACATAATTGACAGTTACGCTAAATAACAAGCGTTTACTGAGATAGAATGTATCTACCATGTGTCGTAATCATCTAAAGAGAAAAACTAATAGAATTTTAATTCGATATTTTGTAATATTTGGGATTGTTGCCATAATTAAGAGTAACGCTGAATAACAAAGTTGCCATAAAGATAGAAGTCTCCAACTGTGGTCCATGTGTTTCGTATCAGATTGTAAGGATAAACTTGAAAAAGTTTTGCCAATTAGCCTAACTGACAGTAGTGCTACATAACACTTTCTCAATCATTACCATCACATTTTTTGCCATAAAAGTAAAAGTTAGCGCACTCAGAAAGAATAGTCAAAACGAGTCAAAATTTTATACAACGTCGAATATTTAAGCGATTAAAAAATTAAAGCGAAATTATTTTTGCATTTACTGTCAAATTATATTAGCATTTATTGCAGTAAAAATAAAGAATTTTTAGCACCCTCTTGGCCCATCTCTAGCTCGAATGCAGTATGCGATATGGTCGTGCATTGAGGTATACAAGTTCTTTAAGATGCCCTGCGGCATTTCGTTCCGCAGTTCAGTGGCCCCCATCCCTCCCAAGCTCTTGGGCGCATTCATCCCCTCCCCCCAAAAAAATTTGCTAACTTCCCCCTTCCATGTTAGCTTGTTCGAAATAGTGCTACGTTGCTTCTTTATTTATGTACTTAAAAAAAAAATTCTCTCGTCTAAATTCCCCCCCCCAATCTTTAAGTGGGCGCATCGTGTGCTCACCTTCCCCCCTGTTGGGGGCTCCTGCCGCAGTTGCTGTAAAAACACCTACGAATCCACTAAAAACATTGGTTGTCCAACTTGCATTTCCAAGAGGCCCTTGATATTCTCATTCGGTGACAAATATGGGGATTGAGCCGTATAGGATTGTAATGTGGCAGAAGCATTCCTGTGACACCCTTGCTGTGTATGGCTAAGCATTATCGTGTTGAAAAATGGTTCCTGTTATGAGTGACAACACATGTGGCAGAAGTATGTCACGAAAGTACCACTGGGCCGTCATGACACAGTGAATCAACATTAGGTTCCATAATATATCGTATGCGATGGCACCCCATACCATCACTCTTAACTGTAGAAATGCTGTGTGCTGTTGTACAGTGTTGGCAGAATTGACACCCACCCACTGTGTCCTCTGTTTGGAGTGGTGCTGTTCTCGATGGGATTGGACTGCCACCGAATAGGATGGAGTAGTCTTCAGTGATGAATTCAGATTTAATGTTTTCAATGAAAACCATCGTGCACAAAATTGACTTATCAGAAACGTAATGTAAGTTCGAAGTAAAAATGTCCTTCGAGTGTCATTAATTGATTGCAGCAAAGTTATCAGGCTGCTTCGAAATTACCTGGAGCACATAAAGAATTTCGTGAAGGCCCTAGACAACGACACAGATGCTTTTCGGTGCTTGTACAATAAGTTTTCAGAGTATACGAAAGTGAAAAAAGGAGCGTTCACTGAATGAGCTGACACTCTCTTCTAAGACTTACTGAAATATATTGAAAGAAATGCAGTGCGAGTGGCATTCAAATCAGTTCAAGTCAGTCTCGCAGTGGACTGATCGTTAATCTACCGTTTCCAATAGAACATCGAAGTCAAGTATCACCTGCGGTCTGTGTGAGAGTGGGTGACCACTTGGATCACTCTGCGAAGGGACCGAGGGTGTGCGGTAGTGGTCCTCGTTAAACTGTTCTACCATAAAGTGCCTGACTTCACGTGTAGATCGTCGGGTTACCGAAGTGGGGTGCCATCCTCTCTGCAGAGAATCAAAATTGTGATGGCATGTCTTCGGATCATCCTCAGGGATGTTTCCCAGGCAGTCGCCAATACCCCATTGTGCAGCTCTAGTGCCACGTAAATAAATTACTAAAACAACAACAACAGTTAAAGTCAATTTCTTTGGAAATTATTAATCTGATGAGTATTTAAATGTTGCAAAGAAGTGTACATCAGGGCAAAAGGAGAAGGAAAAGAAAAAAAACTAGGTGTTAACACGTCTCTCAAATTTCATCTCTTCCACTCCCATCTTGAATTCTTCCTTTAAAACCTTGGTTCAGATCAGAGACTCAATTTTGACCGATTACAGCTGGATACTTCAGCATGGCATACCAAATAATCAGCACAAATGCGAGTTTGTGCTGAGCAAATCAAAGCAAACCTTAAATTAAGGAAGTATTTTCAGTGTGTATGGATTTTATGTGTGTATTCTATCCTGAAATAGATATTTCCATATACTGTCATGAGGTTTAATATCAATGTTTTCTTAGGTCATACCATGGTTTCGAGTATTCCGTATAAGTAGAAAGTTGTAAGGAGTAAGTTGTTTCAGTGAAATATAAATAGATGGAGTATATATAAGAAACGGTGCGTTACAGAGGCAAATGGTTTACATATTTTGAATTAACACTTTTCAGTCGTCTAAGAAAATGTATTTAATATCAAGATATCCTCCACTTTTTAAAATTTGCTTATCAAAGTAATTATTATTATTTTTTCTTAAATTTAAAAATATTTTTTAAAAATTTGATTTGGATAACTTCTTATTCGGAATAACTGTTGCAGCTTTTCAATTAATCTACCAATTAAGGAACACTTATTTGGATTAACTAGTAATTGTTGTGAAAATAAGTAAATAAATAAATGAAAATAAGACAAAAAAAATTTGGCCAATCGTAACAATTCTGTATTTGCCTTATGTGAATTGATGATTAGGTAATAAAAGAAATAATTTATTTATTAAAAAGTATTAATTTTTTTTATTTCAGGTAGTTTTTACATCAAGTAAAAGTAAAATCTAAACTATATTAAATAAAAGTAAAAACTAACTTTATCTTTTAAATCAATGTGGTTGCAATAATTTAACCAACGTTTAAAATTTCATTGACTATGGAGGTCTTAAAAAATGCAATACTTTTTAAAGCTAGAATAAGCTTGTTTATTGTCATATATTTTATAGATAATGTTATCATAAATTAAGAAAAAGCAATTTTATAAATTTTTTACAATGAATTCAGAGTTTTCTAGAAAAGGACTCGAATAGGATAACGTTAATCAAAAAAAGAAAGTGTTTGAATATTAAACACACTTTAAACATGTTAATACAATAGTTAACATTAAGAATGTTAAAATTTTTCTATAACTTATACAAAACAAGTTACAGAATAACGGAATTAATTACAGATTTTTTTAAACTTTGAAATCGAAGATTGTTTATTCTTGTAAGGGTCCCTTATTCTAATTCACATCTATGCCTTACTCTCTAAGCAGAACTCTTAACTAGAAATTACGACTTTGCCAGTGAATACCTGAGAGATAAAAAATAGTGGCCACTTCTAAATAGGTATACACACAGCTGTTGATTTAATATATTCTTTTGTTAAAAAATGGATTCATTTGATTTAAATCAGTTTTTTTTATTAAATTATCATTTTTCTTTTTATATATTCTCTAAAAATGCATTAAATACATGCTTTAAAACAAAACTGCTAATTAATTTAGATTTCTTTAAGAAATAGGTGCTGTTAAGAAGTGCATTTAAATAATACAAATAGGGATCAATCAAAAATATTTTCATAGTAAGAATAAGGAATCTTTCATATATACTTGTAAAATGTATCATAAATTTTATGGAATTGCGATGGAATCGGCTCAAATCGAACGAATTTTACTGTTTTATATTAAACCTGTAGCAAAGTCGCCACTTTTGGAGACTATTTCCATAACAAATCAAAACATCTGGGGGTACTGGATTGGAGATCGATCGTTCTCTGATTCAGGCCAAAATTGCGATCTGTGGATGAATGAATGGATGTATGAATGGGCCCGTCCTATAAACGGGTGCGACGTATGGTGTGGCAGAAGTCGAATTCTTGGCCATAGATGGCGCCACTGAAAAACAAGAAACGCAGACTCTGCCTTAAATTTGCCCGGTTTCTCGGTTTCTAAATTTCTCGGTGTCATACTAGCAGGCTTGCTAGTATGACAAGTAGCATTAGAAACAATAACAACAACAACACATTTCTATTATTATATTTTTATATTTCGGCAGCCATTTTTATGCAATGGTTGTGACCACCAACTTAAAGCTCCGTCTCCTACAAGCACAGATCAAAATACGGTAAAAATCACTGGCACTCAGGTTGGTGATACTTTTTACTGTAAAATCCGTTTTTATCGGAACTTATTACGGAACGGAAAATAGTGATACGCCGTTAATTTTTACAGTAACATTTATAGAGTCACTGAATCCTTCTAACTAAATAAATATTATTGTAAAATTGCAGTGTAATATTTGATTAATTGCAGTATAATTTGATTTAACAGTTAAAGGGATTTTACGGATGATGTACCCAAACCGGGAGAAAGTAATCCAGAAAACCAAGAAAATAAACTGTGGTACTTGATATTGTAATTAGATCAGGAAATTTTTACATTGTAATTACACTCTAGGCGTAACGCAAGTGGGAAAAAAAATTAGGAACCTTAGTTTCGCCGTACAAGAAATAACAATAAATTAAAAATTATAGAAAAAATCAAAAGAAAATCAATGATTTTAATTCTGGAATATGAATAATGTATTTGAAGTATGTGTTATTAAAGCTGCGCACTAGCGAATTTGATAGGAAAAATTAATCATAAGATAAATTAATTTTTCCTAGAGGAGTAAATTTTTACGTTTTTGACAATTAATAAATAATGAAAAGTATTCTTAAAGTTTTTTAATTAAGGTTTGGTGTGGCATAATATTTTGGTATTTAACGATGGACAGGTGCGCACGGATCTCAGACAGATTGAGTTTTTGTTTAGCTAATAGCTCTTTTACAAATTATACATTTTCGACGAATTGCTACGTTTAACTGAGTTTTTAGTTTTTTTGAGTTTTGATTTACAATACTTATTTCTACAAAGCATATTAAGCTCTTGTGCTTTGTAATGAGGCACCAAGATGATAATGTTCTATGCTTTTATTTTGTTGGAGACACGCTTTTTATTTTCTAAGCAAAGTCTATATTGAAGATCGAAAAATGAAAACGATTTCGTAATAAAATATTGTCGAGTTTATTTTTTTTTTCATTACGAACCGAAGCAATGTATAACAAATTTCAATTAAAGCTTTTTTTTATTATTTTTGTGAGAAATATTAAAATAAGAAATTAAATTAATGGTCAATAGAATTTTTCCAATAAAAAAAACTCAAAGAATTTGTAGTTTTCATTTATTCAATTTTTTAAGCAAATACAAAAAAATGGCTTTTCCAATATTTCATTTGGTAATTTTTCACCCAAATAAAAAGAAATCCTATCTCGAATAAATTAACCTCATCAATCATATCGCATCCAATTAAAAATAAAGAAAATTCCAAGAAAACAACTGTTAAAGTATTTGAGCAATAAATTGATTACAAGCTCGTGAAGAAAATAAATTATTTAATACATCCAAATAAAAAGCAATAATTTTCGAGAATGAAAATGTTAGAATGCATTTCCGATTATAAATAAAGCATATTGTGAAGTGACCGAGAAATCAATTATGACGTTGTTTGAAATGAAGATATGAATTTTCAAAACATTAGCGTTATTTAATGATCTTCTAGATGGAAAAAAAAATATATTGCTCTGGTGAGCATGTGTTACAAATCGTTTTTGAATTATTTGGCAAGAAAAACTTAATAAATGATAACATGAATAAAGAAAATAGAAACGGCATTTTTTCTTTTTAGTAGTTACAGAATATTTCTTTCCCATTTCTATATTTTTTATGCATGTATTTTATTATTTTAGTAATGTTTTGAAATTATTTAGCTGTTGAAACAAATGATATTTGTTATCAAATACCGCAAATGAAATATTTCAGGATATAGTGAATATTTTATTTAAGAGATGGCGCTGCAAGCGTTGATAGGTTTAACAGATGGCTATTTATTAATTTTTTTAAACACATTTTTGATACAAATGTAAAGCAGGCATTATTAATTCTGACTATAAGAATTATTGAAACTTTTTAACATAAAAGTGTAAAAGTATTTCATTAGTATATTAGTACTAATGGAATAATTTTATTAGTATTAACACTTTTATTTTATGAGTATTTTTTTCAACCTGCTAAAAATATGTTGATACACATTAAAAATATTTAAATTTTAACTTTAAGAATGATTAAAACTTATTAACATATAAGTGTATGCTTAATAATTGACACCAGACTTAGATTGTGAAGAATATATATTCATGTTTTTGTTAATACATATTAAAGAGTATTCTATTAGTATGTTAATTATCTATTAGTATGTAATAGAATAATTTTATTAGTCTTAACTTTTATTTCATTAGTACTTTTTTAAAAGTATCTTGATGCATGGTAAAAATATTTTTACTTCAAGAATTTTTATAACTTATTAATGTAAGAGTGTATGCTTAATAACTAATTATGTCCAATATTAGATTATGAAGAATATATATTCATATTTTTGTTAATACTTATTAAAAAGTATTCTATTTGTAAGTTAATACTAATAGAGCACTTTTATTAGTATTAACACTTTTATTTTAATAGCACTTTTTTTAACATTCTAAAAGTATGTTAATACATATTAAAAATATTTTCATTTTAACTTAAGATTATTAAAACTTATTAATATAAAAGTCTGTGCTCAATAATTGCTTATCTTCAATCATAAATTATGAAAAATATATATTGAAGAATATTCATGCTTTTCTTAATTCATATTAAAAAGTATTCTAAAAATATTTTAATTAAAAATGTGTTTAAATGTAACTTTATGTTGTTCAAAATTAGACAGTTGTATACCGATCTCAGTTTCTTTGGGTTATAGTTTGAAAAATAATTTGTATGTAAATTTGGGTAATTGTTAGTATGCTAATTTCCGAAAGAGTCTAAAATAATTAGACCAAGTTCATTAGTCAAAGAAGGAGAAGAAATTCTTAAAAAACTTTGTTGAAGGAAAAATCTAGACATTTTGAAATATGTATTGCCGATGTCTGAACAGCTCCACATTTGGTGAAGGTTCCAAAAGCCCATGTTTAATAGGCAAATCGTAAAAAAAGTTGGCTGGCTTTTATAACCCGCAATAACTTGTAAAATTTAATAACCACAATTTTAGAGTAAAACAAGGTAAAAAAACGTAGTGTTTTAAACAAATTCTTTAACAACATCGAATTAAATATGCCAAATGTTTGTTCAGATTAATTACTTAAGAGTCAATAAAATTTTATAACAAAATTTAATTTCAGAAGTTTCTTTTAATATAATAATTCAATTTGATTAAATTCTATAAATTTTATAAGGAAATTATCATTAATAAAATACACCTGAAGTTCAGAACATCAAAAATTTATTACCATTTCATCATTCTGTCTGGAAGTAAATTTTAAAATTAAAATTATCTTTTTTTTATGGGATTTTTCAAATATTTTGTAAATTATTCTAACATTGTTGAAAAATATGCTAAATTTGTTTTGGATTTCTAATTCTTCCGTTATATCCAATCGAAATTTATATTCAAATGATCCTAGCAGCAGTATTTGCCTATTGATTTTTAGTGATTCACTTTGGATAATGTCAAATAAAAAATGGAAATTTTTTCAAGTCAAGAAGCTTAAGGCAATGAGAGATTTTTTCCATTACGAAACTAATTTTAATCATTTAATAATTCTTTCAATATTTGTAGTATTTATTTTGTATCTGAGTATATTTCATTGAATTCCTTAAAGGGAGACTTTATTTTTAAGAAATATATAAAAAGATTTAAAATCTGAGAAAAATCACTATAAAATCAAATAAGTTATTTTTTTAATGATAAATTTTAAAATGAATATTCAAACCAGCCTTTCATTATTCATGTTTTTTTTAAAAATACCAAAAGTGTGAAAAATCACTTTGAAATGAGACAAGTAAATAAATAAATAAGTAAAGAGCTGTGTGCTATTGTGTTACAGGCAATAATGTAAAATATAAAAATAGAGTATATTTAAATTTCGAAAATTTTTTTTTTCACTACGAAAAGCAAAGAAAATTGATTAGCAATTATAGGGGTCAAAGAGTGAAGCGAGAATAGGATGGAACTTTTTATTTATTGAAAAACGTAAAAAATATAGAACAAAACATAAAATAAAGAATATAGCAGAAATGCTACGAAAACGGACAAAGTGTGTTTATTCAACGTAATTTTTTAATGCTATTTTCCCTTATTAAACGTACTTTTAGAAGTTTGTTCGGTTGTTTATTAAAAATGTTTAAAAGTCAGATTATACTGACAATAATTTCGGTTCAAATTTGATTTAAAAGTCAAAACTGAAATTTTTCCTGCGTCACTTTATTTTGCAAATATAGAAAAATCTAATCTTAGGATTTTTTTATTAAATATTTTAAATATTACTGAAAGGTTTGTTTTGACAACTTGAGCTATTTAATCTTTGCTTTAATAAAGACTTAAAAAATATCAGCTTTCGACTAATCAATTTATATGGAAGCACCGGCTTGTTGTTCTGGAGGGAATTTCTTTTTTTTGTTGACTTTCATTAACTAATTTCAGAGAGAAATCTTCAATTTATAATTTCGTCGAGTTTTTTTTTCATGCATCCTCTGATATACTGGAGCTTTGACATTATGAAGTCTTTCAAATTAAAGTAGGCGCCAGATGGTGATTATTGGATTTATAGAAATTTTTCATTTATGTAACAGAATTCGTTTTCTTACCACTCGGGAATTAAAGCAAATTCTTTGAAATTAAAAATGAGCCCATTCTTTGAAACTCATTTAATTCCTTTGAGTGCAAAGAATAATAATTAATTTCAATATCACGATAAATATATTTCTAGTACTTATGAATAATTTAGTGTTGATTAATATTGCACTACTTGAACAATTTAATTTGTAAATTAATCAGTCACTGTTGAATTAAATCTTAGACATGAACTATAATTAAATTTTAAGTAAATAAATGTTTTAGCAATGCATGATAAAGTTATTTACTCTTAAAAATATTTTTAAAAAAATAAACTGACTAAGTCAACACTAAAAATGGTGGTAAATATAAACCATTTTTTTTTAATGTAGTGTTTGGAACTACATATAAATTAAATTCTTGTTCACCAAAAAATTGTACCTCAACCTCCACCACACCAGTTTCGTGCCGCCTCTCCTTAGCTTGACTTTATTGTTCCTCATTAGCTATTGGGGTTAAACCACTTTTTTCCCGTTGCAACTTTCTTGCGATTTTTTTTTCACTTGCCTTTTTTTCTTCTATCATTCTATGTTTCGACACAGAGGATGGTTCTTGATTATAGAACCAAAACTAAAGTATGCCTCTTTTAGCGAATTTATTTGTACTTTATCCATATTTTTTAGCTTTATTTTAAAATATAGCACGCAGTTTACACCATTTCTTCATTTGGGTAACTTCTGTACAAATTATTTTTCAAGCTGATAGTTTAAAATTTGCTTAAGATTTATGATAAGATGTCTGTTTTTTAGCGGTTAGCTGAAAAATATTAAAATACTATTCCCGATAATTACCTAAATTTTGCATCAAATTTTATCATAACCTGTTGGATTAAGAGTAGTCAGATTTTTCGTTGTCAGATATCTAATTTTTTGCTTCAAGCTAAAAAAAAAAAAAAGATCGCACATGGTTAAGTCAGATAATTGACACGTGATAAATAATATAATTAAAATATATTGTTATATTGTTACATATGTAATCAAGCTCGAGAATCAACATAGATCCGAATAGGTGAGATTAATGCTCTGTGAAAACTCACATATCCTCAGGCCGGGCAAGGTTGACTCAGATTTTCATCCCTCCAGTGGGTCGAAAAATGAGTACCAAGCATGCTTGGGAACTAAACACTGGGGATTCCGCGTTCGGCTGACCACCTGACCGGAACATCTGCTCCTGCACCCCAGAGCCTAAGGTCAAGAAAACTGAGATGGGCACAGTAGGCCTTGGCCCTCTATGGGCTGTCGCGCCACTGAGTTTTTAAAAAAATTCACATACGAGATAAATAGCCCCACTTTTTCCCTCGTATGAGGATGCGTACTTTTTGTTGAGAGATTTTTATATTATTATTGTAGTATTTGAGTTAAATGTAATTCTGATATTGACTCTACTAATTTTTATCGAAATCGATGCTTCTGTCATATTAGTTTCAATAATTAATAACTCTAAACTGATTATGTCACATTTTGTTCACTGTTTAGTTAAAAATTATAAAAGTACAATAGATTAATAAATAATACAAATTTATTTGAATAACCATATTAAGGTGCACAATTTTTAAGCACGCAGTATAAAAAAATGCAAAATTAAATGTCTTAGATTAATTTCCTTTATATAAAAATGATTACCATATGCTATCAAGTTTTATTCAAAATGCAGGATTCGGTGTTGAAAATATGAGTAACTAATAAAAATTAATCTTTATGTCTCAAAATTAATTCACAATGCATGATTCGATGTTGAAAATATGAGTAACTAAAAAAAATTAATCTTTATGTCTCAAAATTAATTCAAAATGCAGGATTCATTGTTGAAAATATGAGTAACTAATAAAAATTAATCGTTATGTCTCAAAATTAATTCAAAATGCAGGATTCATTGTTGAAACTATGAGTAACTCATAAAAATCAATCTTTATATCGCAAAAATGTAAAATTATTGCTTAAAAGATTAAAAGAACAACAACACAAAGATTATATTTGTTCAACAATTTAAATTGCTTTTTAGTTGAAATGAATTTATTAATTGAACAAACAATGCTGACTAAACTTGCAATCATCTTATAAATATAAGAAAACATCTAGTGTGCTATACTTTATTAGAAAATTCATGATGTAGATAATTCAGATGCAAATCAAGTTGCAAATTTATTCAACGAAAGCAGGAGAGCTTATTTTTTCTTCTATAATGAAAAATTCAAAAAGAGCTGCATAATAAAGATCCTTTTTTTTGACAACTCAACATGTTTTCTCGGCGTTTGCATAAGAAGAAAACTATTAAATTAAGACTTACTTATTCAGTTTATAGGGAAAAGCATCTGAAATGAAAGTCCATAGGGATTTTTCATTACCGATATCAGCTCGAAAGTTTCGTACAAGACTTGTAAAACTGTGGATTCGTACGATTTTTTTTACCATCTTTAATAACGTTGAAGGTTAACATAAGGATAGCTTTCAAATTAAAGAAAGATATTTGGTAATTATTGGATTTATTAGAAAAGACAGCTTTCGCTATGGAACTCATTTGGGGAATGAAGGAGAAAAATTTGGTCAAAGTTTGCGAGTCTAAATAATGCTTGCGTTGTTTGTTATTTTTTACCTGTCGTTTTTCGTTAGCTGAATGAATTTTTGTTTTATTCTCCAATGATTTAGGGATAATCATTAATTTCATTTTGACGGTGATCAGTGAACACTCTTATGGTGCTTAGAAGAAATTGATGCCAGTTTGATTAGCGTTAGAATTCTGAAGTAAGTAGATTTTGTTTTATGTCTGCCTGGGATAATGAACGAGGCTTAATTAAATCTCATGAAAATAATTGAAAACTTAATCTATTTTTCAATGTGTTTGACTTAAGTGGATGGGGTTTTTGTTAAGAGACAGGTGAAAAAAAGGTTTTGGAAAAATTCGATGCATTCAGGAAACAAAAATGGATTCTGTTAACGAAAAATTCACTATGATGTACTACATTATTTACGCTAATTTTCTAGAAATCATTCTTCTTTTTATACCGTTATTTTCTTAAGTAAAGAAATCGAACAAAATGCTTAAAAAAACTAGTGGATAATTTTTTTAAAATCAATTCTGAACTTTAATTTTATTTTATTTTATGACCGTCGTTGAACAGTCGACCTGGTGCTCAACTCCGTTGCCTTGTAGTTTTGAACCCAATCCAGAAGATAAGGGAACTCCTGAAACAAGTAATAGGAGAAATCTGCTTCCATGGAGGACTTTTTGGTACAACTAACCCGCATTTACGTTACATGGAGAGGAAAATCATGAAAACCATCCACTGTTACCCCTATAGCATTTTTTAATCCATGATCCGTCTACAACTGAGGATATTTTACGTCAGCACTGTTGTCGGTGCGAGCCGGGTTCGGAATTCGTATCGGTCAGCCATCGCTGGGATTCGAACCCGGTTCACCTCAATGAAAGGCGAACGCACTATCCCCTGAGCCACCACGATTCTCTTTCCACGGAGACTTTCATTTAGTAGTTTTCGTTTTGTTTAGAATTTCGAATTGACATTTTAAGTAAAAAATTATTGTACAACAGTTATTTATTATTATTAGCTTTGCTCACGGCTCTTCTCATGCAGAATATTAGAGGGACCGGAAAGTAATGTCGTTTCTCTGCATTTGATATTTGTTATCAAGATTTCTTTTTTAATCAATAATGTTTTCGTCCTCGCTAGCAACAACTTTTCAATGCAGAATCGAAAATGAATTGAAATGGATTGAAAAAAAAAATTAATTGGTTTTTAAGACTAACGAATATTTAATGCACCGAAACGGCATTCCTTTCCGGTCCCCCTAATACTTTGATTTCAATTTTAATTATTTTTAAGAAGTGCCCGCGATATTGTCAAAGTTCTCTATGTATTGAATTTTAGTAGTAATTTAAATTCTGTCCGACAGCCATTAAATCACACAAACCATTCTAAATATGAGTTTGGGACATTTCAACATAATAGGCAGCAGAAAGAAAGAAATTACTTCTATCTCTGCCATGAGATAAGATAGACAGCTCATCCCAATGTTCTATTTTGTGATGAACTACTTCCTCAGACACCTCTCGAGCCATAACTTGAGTATCTTACATTAAATATTTCTTGAAAAAGGTATTGTCCGGCACCAATAATTAGTATGCTAGTGCGCGACATCCTAGCATCGTTTGTGTTTATAATTTTTAAAGCCATTTAAGAAAGGATCAAAAATAGATCTAAATGATTACTTGTTAAAAATTACAATTGCAGACTTATTCTAAATAAATATTTAAGATATAACAATTAATTAGCACCACTTAAACTGTCATTTCAGATATCCTTACAAAATTAATATAATCAAATACTTATAGAATTAATATAATTAATTTAACACAATTTAAATTATTACTTAAGGTATCCGACTATTTTCGACAACATTTTTTTGAAATATTGATATTGAATTTAAAAAAAACTAGTTTATTTGCTTTATTAGGCGTAAGACTTTATAAAATTTGCAAAAAAAAATTTTTTTAATATTATTTTTTTTAAAGGGCCATTTTTAGGTAAAAAAGGGCACTTTTTTGCATATACGCTAAACACTGTAAAAAAATTCTTTCGTCTTAAACAAAAGAGCCTTTGAGGATTTTATTTTGAAGGCTACCAACTTATCTTAAAAGCAAGTGCATATACTACTGAGTTGAGGATCAATGTAGTTAAAAAAGCAAATTTTTAAAAATTTCCGCATTTGTCTTTGTGAAAAAATACGCATAAAAAATATAATTCTACTTTTTTCTCTTAGCCTGTAGTTCAAAACACGTGTACTATAATCATAAGCATTCATGGAAAATTCTAGACAATTATTTTAAATAAAACATGAGAAATCGTGTTTAAGATACTATAAAATAATTTGAATAAATCGGATTTTGAAAATGCATTTAATAATTAGCACTGTTATCATTTTGCACAAAAACTGCTATAAATTAGTAAATAATTGGAGTATGAATAAAAGCAAAGTAGTTTTAGAAAGCTAAGAGTAAAAGGATTCTAAATTTTTTATAGTAAACTCAAACAATTTGTTTAACACTATTTAAATTATTACTTAAGGGAAATGAATTATTATATATGACTATAGAATTGCCAATTTAGACAGATAGAATAAATATATAGATTCTGTTAAAAACAATAGATAATTTTATCATATATTTTTTTAATACATAAATGCATAGTTTTCCTACACTTTATCCTTACGGAATAATAGATTAAAAATTTTTTTTCCCCTTTAATTGAACATGATGAGCCTTTTTGAAATAATTTTTGGCTCTGGCATTGGAATATGAGAAAAACTTAGAATGCTAAATTTTTCATATTTAATTATTTTAAAAAATGATTCTAAAAGTATTTCATTTGAAGAAATTGGAAGATTAACTTCAAATTTATCGTTTTGTTTCATAAAATTATCCTTATCTAAAACATTTGTTTCTTTTCTCAAATATGTGTCTAATTTGACAAGTATAATTAAATAAATGAATAAAAGGTAAAAAATAACACCATTTACGTCGATCTTACAATGAATAAATTATGGATTCCTTCTTTATTAAATTTGGCTTAGCTCGATGTAATCGATAAGTAATCGTCTTACGACCACAACATCACCTATATTGTACTTAAATGCATCACATCGATGTTTGTCATAATTCCTTTTCATCTTTTCCTGTGCAATGATAATACGTTCCTGGGCATCTCTTTGCAGTTTTGTTGGATTTACGTAGTCATTTGATGTTGGTAGTAGATCTTGAGGAAAATATCCAGGCTTTACTGGCGTGTATCCATACAAGAGTTCAAAAGGAGGTTTTCCAGTCGACTTACTCGGAGACCAGTTAATACACCGTTGTACTTCTGGTAATATTTTATCCCAATCCTTGTGAGATTCCGTTTGGACATTGGAAGATATCATTGGAATAAGTATACGATTGATGCGTTCAACTTGTCCATTAGCTTGTGGTCTTTGACTGGAATTTAATGTAACCTTGATTCCTAATTGCTTACAATAGCCTTCAAACGCCGAGGACGTGAAGCAGCTCCCTCTGTCTGTAATGATTCGCCTCGGAGAACCAAAATCATCAGTAAATTCATCGAGGTACTTCAAAACGCTTTTAGTTGAGCAACTAGGACATGGACGAAGGCGCACAAACTTAGTCATATTGTCGACAAAAACCAAAAGCTCCTTGTTACGAGCTGAACTTGTTACAAATGGGCCAAGGAAATCCATATGCACAACTTCAAATGGGCGACTACCAGGTGGAATGGCATTAAGTTTACCTTGAGCTTTCCCACCTGGTACTTTTGTAAATGCACATACGACGCACTGTCGTATATGCTGCTTGATATAACTTGCCATACGAGGAAACCAAAACTGTTGACATATCATTTGAATTACTTTCTCAACTCCAAAATGACCAGAAAAGTCGTGGAAACGAACAGCAAGATACTTTCTCATTGATTTTGGCATTACAAACAACTTTCGTGTCTTGTTTCTATCACCTGATTCATAATGGAGGCGATAAAGTATTCCGTTAATCAACTCGAAATTATCGGCTAGTTGTTTTTCTTCTAGTGATCTATTTGTCTTTATTTTTCTTAAGGAAAATACAATTTTTTGCAAATCTTGATCTTGAGCTTGTATGAGGGCTACCCTGTCTTCTTCAGTAGAGATGTAAAATACCGTAGGCTCTCTTGTTAGTTCTACAGGACTCGTAATGTCTATTTCATGCAATGGTGTGCAAATTCTTTCTTCGACTGGTGAACGACTAAGGGCATCTACATGAGCCATTTTAGTACCATCTCGGTGTTTAACATTATAATTAAATTCGCTCAACAGTTCAGTCCATCTCGCTACCTGGGGTTTAATGTTCTTTTGCGTATTCAAGTATGTTATTGCTGAACAATCGGTGACTAATGTAAATTGCAAACCCAACAACAAAGGACGAAGTCTAGTCATTGACCATACCGCAGCTATCAGTTCTAAACGACTTGAATGATACTTTTCTTCTTCAGGAGTTGTTCGGCGACTTACGGAATAAACTAACTGAAAAGCACTAGACTTATTTCGTTGCAAGAGCATTCCAGCTAATCCAACAGAGCTTGCATCAGTGTGTAATTCAGTTTCATCGCGTGGATCAAATAGTTTCAACACTGGTCTCGATACTAATTTAGAACGTAAGTTTTCAAAAGCATCATTTTGATCATCAGTCCATGTGAACGATGAATTTTTCTTTAGCATCCTTGTGAGGGGTTCAGCAATTGAAGTATATCGTGTTATAAATCGGCGAAAGAAACTTGTTAAGCCAAGAAAACGACGCAATTCATCTTTGTTCTTAGGAGCGGGGTATTCAGCAATGGCAGCAAGTTTTCTTGGACCTGGTCGTATTCCATTTTTATCAATTATAAATCCCAAATACTCAATATCTGACATTCCGAATTCACATTTAGATAGCTTCAGTGTTACCCCAGCTTTTAGCAACTTTTCAAGTACTTGTCAAAGCTTCACTATCATATCATCAAAGCCGATCGAACCAAAGAATATATCGTCAATATAACACGATACACCGTTCCAAAGCAAATCACCCAAAGCTAATGACATCGCTCGCTGAAAAACAGGTGGTCCATTCGATAAGCCAAAAAACAAACGTGTAGGCTCATAATGTCCATCAGGAGTTGTAAAAGCTGCCTTTCGTGAGGATTCTTCATCCATTGCTATCTGATTAAATCCTTGACATGCATCAAGGATGCAGAACAAACTAAAACCAGACAGTCTTTCAAGCAAATCATCGATGCAGGGTAATGGAAATTTATCCTTAATAGTTTGTGAATTTAAATGTCTGTAATCAATTACCATACGATGATCGCCAGTTTTCTTAGATACAAGCAAAACAGGACTACTGTATTCAGAAGAACTGTCACGAATAACACCCTGATCTTTTAATTCTTGAACAATTTCTCTTAAAACTTGTCTCTCGTAGTTCGAAGCTCGGTAGGGTGAACGAGAAACAGGTTTACTACCTGGTGTCTCAATGATACGCATTATAGTATTATTAATGCATCCTAGTTCATCTTGTTTTAAAGCAAAACACAGTCTAAATTCATTTAACAAATCGCATAAAATTTGCTGCTGTTCCTTATTTATTGATGGTCCAATTTTAACACATTCTCTATCGATAGGATTTCGCACAATTTCTTTTGCTAATAAAACGGCTGGGGTTGAATCCGCATCTTCTTTAACCATTGAATTGTAACTATTTTCAGATACCAAATTTCCTCGCAAGATAACACGATTTTTCTTTAATTGTAATTTTACGCTACTAGGATTCACGACGGGCACTTGGGATTTACCATCGTGGATAGCAAACGTAACATCCTTGCATAGACCATCTCGATCACTGCAGGAAATAAATCCGTTTTGAGATTTGCATGCACTGAAGACAGTTACCATTTGAACTGTACGCGGTTCAATCGCGCACTTTTCGAGGGTCTTCAACACAACCCTATCAGGCATTTCATTAATCTGGAAATCATGCAAAAAATCCAGCTCTTCCACGTGAACTAACTTCGACCTGCCTTGATTTCTAACCATTATTATCTCGGGTGAGTCAATGATGTCATTTCCGATGAGAACATCCGGGCCTTCAAATGTATCATCAGTTACTATATAAAACAGAACTTCCTTCAGCTTTACCCTGTCTATAGTCACATTAAGTATGATAATTCCTAGTGACTCCCTTACACCTCCAATACCTCGAATTCGTGTAACTATGTTTTTATGAATATTTTTATTAAGCGTTTGTGCAAAACTATATTTTAACATAGATATATCAGCAGCGGTATCCATAAGAGCACTAGTATTTACTTCTTCTATGATAATATTCTTCGTTGTACTATTACTGGAACTGGGTAAAAACGAAACTGCATTGACTAATGGGAAAGACGCTCTCCTTGGACATTCCTTTGTACCATGTCCTTCTGTTTTGCAGGCAGTACAAAACTTTGGACGTTTTGGCTTTACACAATCACGGGCAAAATGGCCGGTATCATAACAATTGTAGCAAACAGTTTGATTATTAGTTGTACTTCGACTTGACTCTGTTTGTTTGCCCTTGGCGATATTTTCTTCTTTCAAAAACTTATTGTTACTATATTTATTATTATACTGAATATGATTCTTAAAAACATCTTTGAGTTCAATAAATTCATCTACCTTTTCAGCTAATGTATAGGGTGAAATTATATGGGTCCACTGATCCAAGTAACGTTCTCGTATATCTGGCGGCACCCGAGCTTTCATTCGATCTGTGATGATCAAGTCTTTTAAACTCTCAAAACTACTTATTTTAAGTCCTGCAGTCCACCCATTAAAATACGTTTCAAGCTCGTGGTAATATTCTTTCCATGACTTTCCATCAGTATTCTCATGAGAATAAAAAAGTTGTCTAAATTTTTCAGGACTTAGTCTGTAGCACTTAAGCAAAAGAGATTTAACATAGTCATAATTTTCTGACTGTTCTTCTGGTTCTCTCATTATCATTTGGACAATTTCACTTGATAACTGGTTAATTAAACATGCCATCCACAATGAACTTGGCATTTGTACTCTTTTCATTACTCTCTCGAAATGTACTAAATAAAGGCTGATATCCTCATTACTCGTAGAAAACTTTCTCAGTTGTGACTGCCAATCAACTTTTGGCGACGATGTTATTACTTCAGTTTCGACTACTTCTGAAGTTTTAGCAGCAATATCTAACTTCTTGAGTTCCAATTCATGTTCCCTATCGGATTTTTCTTTTTCCAATGCATGTTGGCGATCGGCTTTTTCTTTTTCCAATGTATATGCATGTTGGCGATCGGCTTTTTCTTTTTCCAATGCATATGCATGTTGGCGCTCGGCTTTTTCTTTCTCTTCTTGACGAAGGTGCTCGGCTTTTTCTTTCTCTTCTTGACGAAGGCGCTCGGCGTCTTCAACTAAATTTTCTACCATTCCTCGAACCATTTCTTCATCGTATTTCTCGCTATTCAATATTAACTTTCTCAAGTCAGGGATTTTCAAAGTAGTAGACGAAACATCTTCAGATAACTCATTAGCTACGTAACGTAACTGATATTTGCGAAGTCGCGATAAAAATGCCATTTCAAACTCAAAACTCAAAATTAATTACAGTTGCCTGTTAATCCCACTTCTGATAATGTAAGAAACAACTTTTAAAAGAAAAACAAATCAATACTTTATTAAAATTTACACACACCGTTATTCTAAAAACTCAAAATCTATATCGTACGCAAGAACTGCTGTTGCCAAAAACATGGAATACTAAATATGCAATAAGAAAATAATTAATGTTCACGTGCACACTTTTACACAAGGATAGCTAAATCGTCAAAAGTACGAGTTTTATTTCTGAGTAATAACTGCATTGCAAATATGAAATAGTTTTGTTAAACATTAGCCATATTTCCAAGTTGCATTTATATCGAAGTACAAGTAGTTTTGCTTAATATAAATATTTAAAATTTTGAGCACTTTTTTATGCTTTTTTTATTAAGTTATCATATATATTTTAATAATATATTAATAAAATAGAAAATAGTTTGTGAGTTTAATTGATGAGATTTTATTACCCAAACGCTTAACGATTTATATCAAGAAAAGGTAGTTCTACTTACAAAATCCTTTTACGTCTAACCACTTAAACATTACCTTTAAACAATAAAACTTGCTTAACCACTTAAATATTATTTTATACTTTGTAAATAAAATTTGTGTAAATATTTTAAAAATAAAATAGAAAACAGTTGCTGAGTTTAATTGATAAGATTTGATTACCTAAGCTATTATGATTCAAATCAAAAGCAAAACATTACAATTTCTTATCTTTTTAAATCTTAACGACTTAAGCATTGTTTTCTTCTTTCTATATTAAACTAACATAAAAATTTTAATTATTTATGAAGTAAAATATTTCAAACACATACGAGAAAATAGCTGCTGAGTTAGATTGATAAAATTTTATAACCTTAACTTTTAGCGATTCAAATTAAGACTAAAATGTATTTTTGCTTACTTAATCTTCATAAAGAACAACCACTTAAATACTGCTTAATACTTTCTATATCATATTTTCGTAAATATTTTCCTACCCATTTTCACAAAAGACTTTTTTATTCAGTTATAGAAATCCCTTATTACGAGCCACTATTACAAATAAGTACAAAACAATAAAACTCTTGAACGTGGAGTGGGTTATAAAACTCTCTTATCTGCACAAGTCCTAGTAAAATCACTTTCATTCCTTTTGTTCGCATTCTAAATGCAAGGTCTAAGCCCCTCCAACAAAAGGTCTGCATTATCAAGAACTAATTCAAATCTGGAGCATACTTAACAGGATTCACATTCTCCGTAAATCAAGTACTATCACAACTTCACAAAAGGGAAAACTTTACAAAAGGTACTTTTAAGGTACGAAAACACTCTTAAATTACTTTTAAATCACCAAATTAGTTTAATTAGCATTCACTGATGCGGGTAATGAAGCAACGACTTCTCGCTTACGATGGCCTGAAGATTGGACAATCTTTCCCTTTCGGCAAAATAGATTCCTCAATTCTGGAAGCCGGGAATTTAAGTTGACTAGCAGGTCAAACCCGCAGAGTGATCTTTTTATGTGACTAAAGGAAGGATAGTTGTTTCCCTAAGAAAAACTTTCGATATCTTTTCTAAATTGGGTGGCTCTTTTCTAAATAATCTGAGTATAAACTAATTAAAAGTAATTTCAAAGTTTCCCTCGTCTTCAAGCAGTTTCTTCCCTCTCGTACTTTTTTCCCTAATTAAAGGGAATGTAGGGAATTTCGCGCGTCACTTAACTTTTCAATCTGTGGTAGACATATTTGATGGAAGAAGTGAAGTGAAATGAAAACTCTTTGTTCTCGTTTAGATTGGACAAAAGAGCAATATAATTACGTTTAAGGATTATTTAAAATTTTTGTTTTAAAAATTGTATTCAACATAATAAGTTATTTAATTAAGGACGTTTAAACAATATTGTATTTAGTTTAAGATAAAAATTGATATAAAGTTTTCAATGAATGTTGACTTGAAGTTAAAATCTGGTATTTTACATTTTTATCGTATAACATACGGGAAGTTTTTATGTTTTGAGTAATGGAATTTGAGAAAAAAGAACGAAATCAAAAAATTTAGAGTTTAATTAATAGTACTTAATAACTCATTGAAATAGTGTGTTATAATTTATATTTATCAACTTATTAAATTTTTAGATAATTTTACGTTTGGTTTTGTCTTGAGAATTTTGAGAAAAGGGGAACTCAAAATTCACTAAAATAGTCTTTTATATCTTATTCTTTGTTAGTAATAAAAAGAACGATCATCTTTTGATTTACACAGAGATTTTGTGAAAAGGTAACAAAAGACTAAACTATAGAAATTATGTATACTTAGAGAAAGTTTCACTAACTCTAAAAATTTAAAAATTGAACTGTTATATTCTTTTTTCTCATAATATAAGCCTTTTTTTATGTTATGGTACTTTCCTAAGGGTTTTGAGAGAATGGAAGAAGAATGAAGATAGAAAAATGAAAAAATTAATTTATTAAAATTTTTTAATCTATAAAAATTAAAAATTTAATAAAAGATCTTTATATTGATTAAATCCCTTAATTTTTCCAGCTAAATAAAAAAGAAATTTTTTTTCAAGAAATATTTTCAATTGGATTAAAATAGTATTAAAATTGCTATTAAATTGTTATAAATTTATAATGTAACCATTTTAGATCATTTTTTAAAAAAAATTTAGTTTAAGTATGCAATAACTAAATAACATGCAGTGCAACAATGCTTATTTAAAACACTCAGCATTGTTGTTAACAAAGTACCAAAAAATATTTTCTGAAAATAACAATTGTTTAAATAAATAGAAGAAAAATAATTTAAAAAGAAGGTATTTTTTAGAAACGGTAATGCAATAGTGGTTAAATTTAGAACCTTTTTTATATTTACAAATATTTCTTCTGCTTAAAAAGGAGGTGATTTATTGTGATTTATTCAGTCATATATGAAAGACGGAGATTGTTTTGAGAAGAATTCGAGAAAAACGATAAGTAAATTCTAAAAAACATATTTACTGTTATTCGCCTAAGGCTGATATTGTGTAGTATTAAATTACAGTCACGCATTCCATTAGTTCTTAAATTAGTCTTAAAAGTTTGAAACTTAAGTTCATTTTACATTTTACTTAAAAGTCTCAAATTGCAGAAATGGAATTGATTTTAAAATCGTCTATTTCAATATTAATTTGTTGCTTAAAATCTTTTGTTATCGTACTTACTTAAAATTGTGTTTTTTACATTATTTCTTTTTAAAAAGAAATGTTAAGTAGGAGATAAAATAATATTTTAGATATATTTACTGAAGTTTAAGGATTTCAAATTACTTTAAGTATAAATTTGTCAAAAAATCTTAAATTTCATTTTAACTCTTATTTCTTCAAGAAAATATGAAAGCATTTATTTTTAATAAATATAGTATTTATTTCTAATTTTTGCATTAAGTATTTATTTCTAAAGTATTTATTTTTAATTTTTACAATAGGCAAACACAAATTTAAAATTATAAGTAGGAAATTATAATCGACTATGCATTATTTATTACTTAAGTTTCTGCATCCAACGTAGTTAGATTTAAAACTAGCAGCTTCAAATTTATCTATTGTAGATGAAAAAAATATTGTATTTATATACCGGATTAGCACACTTAGTAAATTTTCTCTCCATCATCGTTTTCTTCCTTCCGCGTTAAAAGTATATTCTATTAAAAATATACATCGAGGATGGAGTTAAATTTCGTTTTCTTATGAGCAAAAGTTGCAGCGCCATAATTGCTTAAATTAAGGACTAACTGATTCAGTTTTTTAAATACAATAGTTAAAGTTTATTTTTAGTCCGTCTGCAAGACTTCTTACAAGAAAACTAAAACCCTGTAAACCCTAATATATTAACCCTTTACGGTCATATGTCTCCTCTTAGCCGCCAAAGTTCTTTTCTTGTCTTAGTCGCATGAATCAGGGCTCGAAAAACAGCCCGTCCGCCCGTCATCGGCGGTCAAAAATACCCCGCGGACAACTAATTTCTCGAATCCAACGTCCGCGCGGACGGTAATTTTCCCGTTAATGTTCGTGATATATTTTCAATTTTTGTTATCTTACAAGAGTGTAGCTCCTCACTTCTAAAATGACCCTCTAATCTCGAAATGCAGCAACATACTGCGCATGGTGGAGTTGATGTTTTCTCTGTCTGGGAGTACTGCAGCGGTTGGAAGGGACTTTTCATCAATGAACTTATGAAAAAACACATTACGTACTGGTCTTAAACAACAAGCGTCAACCGCAATTATAAACATCTACCTAAATGGAAAGACTCTTTCAGATTTCTGTGCAGAAACCTCTGTAAATCATTGGCTTGATTGTGGAACTGGCAAACTTCGTATTTGATTCATTTAAAAAAACAAAGTACCATCGGATAAATTGACATGATAATTGACAGATAACTTAACCTTTGTTATTTAAATTACTTCATTAAAGAAATAAATTATTTCATTAAAGAAATACTAGGTTTTACTATTTGTAACCTAGTATTTCTTTTATTACTGTATAATGTTACCCTAGTATTTGTAATCCTAGTAACTACTAATTCATTGTGCAATTTATATAAATGTTAGTAATAAATAAGAGAAAATTATATTTTTATTTATTTAGAAGCGACGGGTTAGTTTCAAAGGAGGACGGGTACATTGTTGGACAAGCCGTCCTCGGGGACGGGTAAAATTTCTGAGTTTTTTCGAGCCCTGGCATGAATATAATTTTTTACGGAAATAGTCTGAAAATATATTTAAAACTGAAATAAAAATTATTATTAATTTATTTATATAATTTTTAAAGTTTTATCTATTTACTGTTGCATGTTTTTCATGAAGAATGAGACATTGCGAAAATATGTTTATTTGAGAACGCAGGTGAACTCGAAGAAGTCGATTTTGAAGAATTGAATGTTGAAGAAGTAATCGAGTCTTCACTTGAATTCATTGAAAATGTAGATTATAATGATAGTCGAATGAAAAACGATTTATGATAATTATAGTCATTCGATGTCACGGAAGAAGGACGTAAAAAGATTGCTATTCAGAAACTGAAGGAATATTTTGGCACTAATGAGAAAACTGACTCATTAGTGCAGAAATATCTTTCAGAAATATCTTTCTGAAAGTGAAAGATTACAGATCATCAGCCTTCATCATTATCTCAGCCGATTATGTACTGTACCAAGCACAGGGGTTCGTTTCGATTGTAGCTAAATGAAACAGACTGAAAAAGTTCAAAATTTCTTATTAGTAGAAGCTACTAGAAACTGTAGTTGCTTACAGCACTCGATTACAGTTCAAACAGAAGCATAATACAGGAAAATATAGGTTTCAAAGCTTCAGATAGCCCAATTAGCTAATTTAGAGATTCGCAGATCAGAATGCTATTGCTATCACAAGCAGGCAGACAACTACTTTACTCAACGAGGCACACTCCAATTTAAATAGGCTTGTCGACGAAACCCCGAAACTTTGACATGATTCTCGTATAAGTCCTATAGCTTTGAAACTTGAAGTTTCATAAACAATCATTTTATCCATAAAAAGATAGCCAAGATTATCGTCAAATCGGTAAATATGTTGCCAAACCAACTCATCCATAAGAAATACATTAAGCGTTACTAAAATTACGCTAGAATTATGCGATTTTCTAGCAAATTTTCTAATTAAAGGGCTTATTTAGGGTTCATCGGAGATATTTAGCTAGATAATAAAGGAATATTCACAAAATTATACACATATTTACAAATCCGTAACAGTACTCTACGCAAACGCTCTGAGGTAAATTGAAAAAAAAAAAAAAAAAGAAAAAGAAAAAGAAAAAAAACTACATTCTGCGCATGCGTAGAGGGTAGGAATAGCTTTCACTGTGAAAGGGGCACTACTGACAGCGTTTTTAAAGAAACAAGCGGGAAGATTATTAGAGAAATTTTTTTGATTCAAGTGACATTATTGCGTTTTTAATGTGTTACCAATCTTCTCATCTAAAGGAAATGGTAAAGTTTAGAAGCAGGTATAGAAAGTTTGTCATTATAATAAATATTATGGTAAAAGAGTAACTAAGGTTTGTAAACGAACAAAACTGATGATGTTAAAAGTGAAGGATTAGTATTTTATGTTAACAGAAAGATGCATATTGGGAATGTCTTGAAAATTCAAATGCAAGAGAGAAATGTTATTTCAAATTACGATGGCTTAAATATTGATTGGAAAAAGACAAAACGCAAAAAAGGCAGTTGTTCATAGAATACCTGGTAAAACGCTAAGTGGCACAATTTGGCGTCTAAAGAGACTTAAAAAATGCTGGCATTATCTTATTTTTGGCATTTATTTAAACTTTCATGAAATCAGAAAAACAATATGGTGGCTATGATCGAATGAGTGGCTCGACAGAAACCGGAAGGAAGTCATATTCAAATATAGTAAAAAAATATCCTATCAATATGTATTTAAAGTGAAAGTTGCTTCTTTTAGTGAGAATATCACGGAAGTTGAGGAATGTTCTCCAGTAGAATGTTCTTTGGAATAAACCGTTCAATGACTTTTGTAGTGTAATATTATTCCGAATTTGGAGCTGAACAACCCTAAAAATCGTGTGTAGGAATACTTCATTTCAAGTTAACACCAAATTAAGCATTCATATAAATTTTAAATGGAGAAGCTTAATATAAACATCAATAATGGAGAATGCTTCCACCAAGCTCACACGCATTCACATCATTCGCGAATTATTTTCGCTTCCTTAAACACCAATTTGGATATTGTTAGCATATTTCTTACAATCGAGTTTAAAATAACATGAACTTTTTATCTTGCATGCTGGTATGTTTGCATTAAGTTCGCCGTTGCGAAATGTATGCATGCAAACTATTTAGAAATGCTTGTTTTAAACCTTTGTTGAATATTTACAAAGGTTTTAGCTGGTATCGAGTGAACGAGATGTTTCACAGAAATACTCAACTTTAAAGTATTCATGCTCAAATATGAAATAAAATTTATTGCATATTTTGTATAACTTGCATATGACAAGCAAAGACACTGTTCTATTTTTTCTATTTTCAATGAAATTATCCATCGTGTAAAAGTGACCTAAAGTATAGGTGTTAATTCTATTGTTAATGAAAGTGTCCATTAAAAAAAAATTACTAAAAGTATTGAAGGAAATAGAATTTTTTACAAAGTAGCAGAGTAAATGCTACAAAAATCTTCACTAGATCTCGAAACAACAGTAAAGACACTTTTCAGCGAAAGCAGAAAATTAACGAAAAAAGTAATATCACCCGATATTTGGTTAATAGTATTTAATAATGTGTCTGCCACCTATAGGTGCGAAATAAAAAAGAATGTAAAAACTGAGAAATACTTGATTAGAAACGGAATTCAAAAATTACGTTACTGCATCGTTCTGAATGTAATTTTGTTTTTTCCTTACAGAAGACTTAATTATATTTTTTACAGCCAACTTCATGCTAAAGCCACATAAACATTTATTATTTTGATTGCTGATAGGTAGCTTGTTAAAATGTTCGCTTGATTTTACGTAGTAGTTTCGATGTCACGGAAGAAGGACGTAAAAAGATTGCTATTCAGAAACTGAAGGAATATTTTGGCACTAATGAGAAAACTGACTCATTAGTGCAGAAATATCTTTCAGAAATATCTTTCTGAAAGTGAAAGATTACAGATCATCAGCCTTCATCATTATCTCAGCCGATTATGTACTGTACCAAGCACAGGGGTTCGTTTCGATTGTAGCTAAATGAAACAGACTGAAAAAGTTCAAAATTTCTTATTAGTAGAAGCTACTAGAAACTGTAGTTGCTTACAGCACTCGATTACAGTTCAAACAGAAGCATAATACAGGAAAATATAGGTTTCAAAGCTTCAGATAGCCCAATTAGCTAATTTAGAGATTCGCAGATCAGAATGCTATTGCTATCACAAGCAGGCAGACAACTACTTTACTCAACGAGGCACACTCCAATTTAAATAGGCTTGTCGACGAAACCCCGAAACTTTGACATGATTCTCGTATAAGTCCTATAGCTTTGAAACTTGAAGTTTCATAAACAATCATTTTATCCATAAAAAGATAGCCAAGATTATCGTCAAATCGGTAAATATGTTGCCAAACCAACTCATCCATAAGAAATACATTAAGCGTTACTAAAATTACGCTAGAATTATGCGATTTTCTAGCAAATTTTCTAATTAAAGGGCTTATTTAGGGTTCATCGGAGATATTTAGCTAGATAATAAAGGAATATTCACAAAATTATACACATATTTACAAATCCGTAACAGTACTCTACGCAAACGCTCTGAGGTAAATTGAAAAAAAAAAAAAAAGAAAAAGAAAAAGAAAAAAAACTACATTCTGCGCATGCGTAGAGGGTAGGAATAGCTTTCACTGTGAAAGGGGCACTACTGACAGCGTTTTTAAAGAAACAAGCGGGAAGATTATTAGAGAAATTTTTTTGATTCAAGTGACATTATTGCGTTTTTAATGTGTTACCAATCTTCTCATCTAAAGGAAATGGTAAAGTTTAGAAGCAGGTATAGAAAGTTTGTCATTATAATAAATATTATGGTAAAAGAGTAACTAAGGTTTGTAAACGAACAAAACTGATGATGTTAAAAGTGAAGGATTAGTATTTTATGTTAACAGAAAGATGCATATTGGGAATGTCTTGAAAATTCAAATGCAAGAGAGAAATGTTATTTCAAATTACGATGGCTTAAATATTGATTGGAAAAAGACAAAACGCAAAAAAGGCAGTTGTTCATAGAATACCTGGTAAAACGCTAAGTGGCACAATTTGGCGTCTAAAGAGACTTAAAAAATGCTGGCATTATCTTATTTTTGGCATTTATTTAAACTTTCATGAAATCAGAAAAACAATATGGTGGCTATGATCGAATGAGTGGCTCGACAGAAACCGGAAGGAAGTCATATTCAAATATAGTAAAAAAATATCCTATCAATATGTATTTAAAGTGAAAGTTGCTTCTTTTAGTGAGAATATCACGGAAGTTGAGGAATGTTCTCCAGTAGAATGTTCTTTGGAATAAACCGTTCAATGACTTTTGTAGTGTAATATTATTCCGAATTTGGAGCTGAACAACCCTAAAAATCGTGTGTAGGAATACTTCATTTCAAGTTAACACCAAATTAAGCATTCATATAAATTTTAAATGGAGAAGCTTAATATAAACATCAATAATGGAGAATGCTTCCACCAAGCTCACACGCATTCACATCATTCGCGAATTATTTTCGCTTCCTTAAACACCAATTTGGATATTGTTAGCATATTTCTTACAATCGAGTTTAAAATAACATGAACTTTTTATCTTGCATGCTGGTATGTTTGCATTAAGTTCGCCGTTGCGAAATGTATGCATGCAAACTATTTAGAAATGCTTGTTTTAAACCTTTGTTGAATATTTACAAAGGTTTTAGCTGGTATCGAGTGAACGAGATGTTTCACAGAAATACTCAACTTTAAAGTATTCATGCTCAAATATGAAATAAAATTTATTGCATATTTTGTATAACTTGCATATGACAAGCAAAGACACTGTTCTATTTTTTCTATTTTCAATGAAATTATCCATCGTGTAAAAGTGACCTAAAGTATAGGTGTTAATTCTATTGTTAATGAAAGTGTCCATTAAAAAAAAATTACTAAAAGTATTGAAGGAAATAGAATTTTTTACAAAGTAGCAGAGTAAATGCTACAAAAATCTTCACTAGATCTCGAAACAACAGTAAAGACACTTTTCAGCGAAAGCAGAAAATTAACGAAAAAAGTAATATCACCCGATATTTGGTTAATAGTATTTAATAATGTGTCTGCCACCTATAGGTGCGAAATAAAAAAGAATGTAAAAACTGAGAAATACTTGATTAGAAACGGAATTCAAAAATTACGTTACTGCATCGTTCTGAATGTAATTTTGTTTTTTCCTTACAGAAGACTTAATTATATTTTTTACAGCCAACTTCATGCTAAAGCCACATAAACATTTATTATTTTGATTGCTGATAGGTAGCTTGTTAAAATGTTCGCTTGATTTTACGTAGTAGTTTCTGATTTGTGTCCTTTAAAATATGGAAAGTGAAAATTAGAATGTTCAGCAGATTTTACTTTTTTACTACAGAAAAAGTAAAAATGTTGCTCAAGCAAGAAAAAAAACTATTTGATATGTATGGAGAATATATGTTGGCAATACATCAGTGTTAAAACAGGTTTGCAAAATTTCAATTAAGATGCACCATGATGCACCACGCCAGTTTAAGCTGATAAGGACCCAATAAAGGCATTAATTGATGTGAACTGGCAAATAACATCTCGTGAAATGGCCGAGACTTTAAATTTATTGAATTGGACCGTTTATGATCATTTGAAAGACCTAAAGTTTAATCTTTAAACTCGACGTATGGATTCCTCATGTTCTAATGCAGGGGTGGTGAACCTTTATACACCAGCGTGCCATTTTTTCTAAAAAATTGTTTCATGAGGTCATAGACGTGCCTTCAAATAATTTTGACTTCGTGATTACTGGGAAAATAATAATGCTAAACACTATCAACTCAAAACTCTTCATTTACATTGAAAAAAAAAACATTTTGCTATGTCTTAAAACAACTTAAAGTAACATCAGTGCGACTTCTGTTATTGCAGATTTAATGACAGATAACTTATATTAGGTTGTAAGATGTTAGTCTAAGCAGGACTGTTAATTTTTTTTTGATAGTTGTTTATTGTTAGCTTGTTTTTTATGGTTATTAATTGTTTTTTTAGCATTAATTGTTAATTTTTTCATTAATAATTGTTTATTATTTTGTTTGTTTTTGTGAATTTTAATTTAATTGTAACATATGCTTTATAGTGTAATAACATTTGTGTAATAGCAATTAATTGTGTAATAACAATTGTGATCGGTGGCGTGACCAAAATATTGTGTCTCGTGCCATATATGGCACGCGTGCCATTGGTTCGCCATCCCTGTTCTAATGGCAAGAAATGAGTGGCATCACGTTGACGTCTGAGTTTTGCTTCTCAAACCTCAAGAAAATTATCTATCTTTGAAACGCAATAACTTAGGATGAGAAATGAATTTTCTACAACATTATTGCAGTCTGTACAAAATTTGTTTTTGACAGAAAAAAATTTGCATTAAATGAATAGGTCTAAAATCACCTGGATCAGTTTTTTGCAAGCAAAGAACAAAACTTTTATGTCCATGGAATCATGCTTGTGCCAGAAAGATGGCAAAAGGTATAGAATCAGAACGAAAAATATATGATTTAATAAAATATTTATTCACTGTATGAAAATCACCTTTGATATACTTAAAGAAATTGAAATTACTTTTCGAACAACCAAATGGAAGAAAAGAAAGGTGATACTTTACATAAACGACTTGAGGAAAATGATAGTACTCAAAATGAAGCAATTGATGCGAATGATTTCTCTGTAATTAAAAGACTGGATGATGAAATCGATAGTTCTTAACGAGGAATCTGAAGATGCTTCTAGACAAGACGACGTAAGCCTAAGCTGCGCCTTTGAAAAGGAAGTTAAAAATGGGCATAGGTTGTTCCAAAGTCCATAGTATTATCTTGAAGTTAAAAAATAGTTTATAAAGGGGAAGGTCAAAGCTACTGGATATTGCAATGGTAAAATAATTCGCTAAGCTGATAGTTATAAGCCCTAAGAGGGTAAGAAGATTTAAGATAAGGAGTTTAAATGGATGGCATGTTGAAAGTCTTACCTAATGCAATGATGAACTAAAAAGAAGATTTAAGCCCTAAAAGAGGAAAAAAGTAAAAGGAAATTTAGTTTGCTTAAATGACCGAAAGAGAAAAATCAACACAACAAAAATTTCAATAAGAAATCATGTGTGAAAAAATTTAAATTAAGAAAAAAAATTCTAAATTTATCATTCTGAAAAAAGAAGTTCTAACTATTCCTATCACCAAAGATTTTTTGGCCCTTCCAGTGATTTACATTTTTTAATGTAAATAAGTAATTAAAAAAATCTATAAAGGAAATTTGCACATTTTCAGTCGTTTTCATAAGCCGATTAACAATAGAAATAAAAATGATTAAATTCCTCCCCACTTTGTGAGGTGTTACATTAAAACATAAATTTAGTAAACTTTAAATATTTTACTGTAAGTATATTTAAAGATTTTGAATTCAAACGTAAAATTTTGCACCACAATATGAATTTTCAGTTAAGAAGCGAACGAAAATAACTGTAGATTAGTCTAAGAAATTAAAAAAAAAACATCTATTTAATTTGATTTTTTGAAAAAAGTATAAATATCTATCTCAAATATATATCTAATTTTTGAAAATTTATAACATTTGAAAACTTTAATAGCTAACGAAAAAAGAAAACTATAATTAAAGTTACATGTCACACATTTTGGTTTCGAATAAGTCTAGATTTTAAGGAATATTATTCGAAATTTACGCTGTTCTGCTTTTCCTTGATATACATTCAATACATTATGTCTTCGAAAAAACTTATTTTGTTGGGGTAGTGACATGTTTACGTTGTTCTTTTTTTTCTTATTTGACATTTACTATTTTATGATTTATAAAGAAACCTATTTAGAGGGGGCTAGTATTTTGATTTTCTAGCCGTCGTTAAACAGCGAACCCAATTGTTTGTATTTATAACTACTAATGTTCAACTCTGCAGCCTTGTAATTTTGTATCCAACCTAGAAGACAAGGAAACTCCTGGATCAAGTATTGGGAGAAATTTGCCTTCGTGGAGGGCACTTTGATGGAACTGATTCGCATTTGCGCTACATGGAGAGGAATCCTACGGTTACCTGACGGCAAAGGGACTCTAACCCATGATCCGTTTACCACTTAGGATATTTTTACGCCAGCACTGTGGTTGATGCAAGTCGGATGCAGAATTCGTATCGACCAACCGTCGTTGGGATTCGAACCCGGTTCACCTCATGGAGATTTTCGCTGCTTTTGAATAAACTTATGTTTGACGGGCTTATGCTGTCCTACTTTCCTTAAAACTTCATTAATTACATTATGGTTTAGAACAAACTTATTTTTAATTAATTTATTTGTGAGAGGTAGTATAAAGATTTACGCTGCTTTATTTTCCCTTACATAGAATTTAAATGAAACGTATCAGTTAAATGAGTCATCATCAAAAATTATAAACTATATATTAAACTTTTAGTTAAATTAATTATTTAGATAACATATATTTTTGAATGTTATTCATTTATTAAACCTAATGTATATTAACCTTGCATAAGTAGTACATCAAAGGTTCTGTTTTTAAGTTTCAATGAATGTCTTAAAGGATTTATATTCAGTGAATTTTACTCTAATTTCCAGCTTACAAAGGATACAAGTACGTCTGCAAACATTGCATAAGAATTTTCGTAATTCCTGGCAGTATTTTCCACTCCAAGTGCTCCCTTAGTTCAATTAGTTCGCTGAAGGTGAAACTCTCTCTAAACAAAAGCTAATTGTGCAAATTTGTGGAATGCAAACATCATGTGTTCTGTTCGGAAATTCGCCAGATTTCACTCTTCAGCCTTGCTAAAAGATCAAAAGAGATTGAACTGAATTGCCAGAATTTTACATTTCTCATCATAACAAAAATGAAAGTTTGTTGAAGCGCGGCATTAGTCAAATTGCATATTCTAAAATGATAATGTCTTTCAGTACTTCGGTTTAATAGATAATAGATTATTTTAAATCTGTAAAATTTCGAAGCGAGTTACTTAATGAATGTATTAAGATTTTTAGTTAAACTTTTAGCTAATAAAGAATAAGTGAGTTTTCAAATATATGAAATAAAAATGATCAAAATGATTTGAAATAAAAAAAAACACAATATAAAAACGGCCAAGTTGCTATCGTTTTTGATTGTTATTGTTGTCATATGCCATTAAGGCAAAGGGGAAGCGCTTCTTCTTGTTTTCCATTGGAGCCATCTATGGCAAAGAATACGACTTCTGCCACACATATATCCGTTACAGCCAGTGTATAAGGTGAACCCATTCATACATCCATTCATTTATCCACATATCGTAATTTTGACCTGAAATAAAGAACGATAAATCTCCAAATTAGTGCCCCCAAAGTTATGATTTTTTAATGGAAGCATGGAGGACTTTGTGATACGACATATTTAACGTGCACCAGGCAGAATTTATTACACGGGGAGTCTTCGGAAGGCAGGGAACAAGCTCATGACCTTTTGGACTCTGGTCCAACGTCCTACCAACCAGGCTATCCCTGCCGATTTTGGTGATGAGGTAAACTAACAGTTTCTGAATTGCATGTCTACTGTATAAAAAAACCCATATCAAATTAATGTATAAAGTACAGGCACTTTGGGCGAATCATCCGTAAAATTATTTTTACCGTAAAATATTATATCGCAATTTTTACAGTAATATTTATTTAATCAGGGTGACCAAGTGATTTTATGGTAATTATAACTGCAAAAATTACGATGTATCTGATTTTTTTTATTACGAAACTTGCTCTGGTAAAAATTGATTTTACGGTAAAAAGTAATTTTTTATTTTGTTTTTTCACTGTTATAGTCAATTTATGACTTCACTGCAAAAACAGTTTGTTTAAAAAACCAGCACATCTATATATATATTTCTCTTACACGGCACCAAAAAAAAAAGCCTCATTACAACTCCCCGAATGGTGACGTTAGAAAATCGACCAATGATTGTTGCTAAAAATGTCACATGGCAAATCTAGATGTGGTGGCTCAACTTATAGCGCTTTTAAAAACGGAAACAATAACCAGAGTGAGCATTATCAGGTTGTTCAATTCAGATTCATGCCCTAAAAGCATGATAATATTTAATTTAAACTCAATTAGGAATTAATTAATTAATTGAAGTGAGAATGCTTTAAAAGGCCGCTGTTGAATTGATATTTTTCTACTGGGAGCTACCTAAACGTCTAAAAAACGCCTAAGTGTTTGTATTGAATGCATTGAATTTTTTTATATTTCGCGTTTATTTATGCATTGAATTTTCACGCTTTAAAATGCGGAATATTAGTGAAGCTGCTAGGGCTTTTAAACGTAATGAAAGAAAGCGTGTTCGAAGAGCCCAAGAAAGTGTTGAGGAATGTTATGGAAGACGTAGATTGCAGAGATCAAGTGCAATAATAACTGTTCAAGATGTAACAGCAGATGTCGAAGAGTATAATATTGGCTCAATGACGGAACTGTTTTTTGGAAAAAATTTAATTGAAACTTCTATTGGCAGTAGGCAATGGGAACTGCCAAAATCAAAACTCCCCGATTAGAAATGCAGCATGGCGACCTCCACATGGTATTTCTCGGGTAATGCTAACAGCCATGCATTTTAATTTATTGTACGTAAAACATCCTTATTTTGTTCTAAAATGTTATGTACTTTATCACAAATGTTAATTAATGTAGAAATTGATTTCAATAATGCTGATCACCAAAAAATATTTCATTTGGCGATAAAACAAATTTTTGTATTCTTGAAAATGAAAGACTTTTTGAGGGTTATTATCTCACAAGAAAAAGTTAGGGTTTAAAGTTTATATATTTTTAAATAATAAAATTTTTTTCAAAAACTTTCAGAATTTCTAGCATTAACTAATTTATTATACACATTTAGTTGAATTTAGGTGAGTAACTGCAATATTTGATAATTTATTTTGCTAATATATTTATCATTTAGCTAATGTTTTGATTTTTTCGCCATGCACAATCTAAATAGCTAATATACTTTTTTAAAAGCCAATAAGAACATTGATAGAATTCTTCTTCATAAGTACAATACTATGTCTTTGATGATAAAATACTATGTCTTTGATGATAACATACTATGTCTTTGTGCTAGAACATTGTGTTCATTGGCGAGCGAGCGCAGCGAGCCATGGTTCACGGCGTGAGCCACATAGGATTGCGTAGCAATTCTCGGGGGTTGGCGAGCGTCAGCGAGCAGGGGGCGGAGCCTCCTAGTTTTTACTAATATATAAGTGCTTATGCTTTCAAGCAATTATAATTTTATCAATTTTATATGATATTTTGCACGATTGCTATATTTCTGAACTAAAAAATGTATTTCACGTACTTCAGCACTAAAAATGGTGACAAGTACACTGCAAAATGCTTTATGTGACAATCATCACAAACATCTAGTTAAATTAATTTATAAGCAAAATGTAGGATTTTGAAGTGTTAAAAACTTAATACTTGAGAAAAACAATATTTTTTATAAATTCTATCTTTAAAATATCATTTCTAGTTTTAAAAATACAGTCTATTTCATTTAAATTTTCTCAGTCTAGTTCTAAAAAGGAGTTAGAAAGAAGTTCATCAAAATTAGTAATTAAATTATTCGCATTCCGTATCATAGTGATGAAACAATACAATTTTAACTGCAGTTTTCTTTAAAATGCTTGATACCAAAAATACTTCTAAAATCCTATGGGTAAAAATAATGCTTAAGAAAATATATAGTATTGTCGTGAAAAATATTTTTTGGCGGACAATGCATCACTTTCTTTTTCTGCTGGAATATTTCATCCCTACCATATCTAAGTCCATCTTTTTAGAACAAGGTCCCATAAGAATTCAAAAACTTTACAGGAAATAGGCCGAAAAGGGACTACTATTCAAAATGTAGATGCCCACTCCAAAGGAATTTTTTTTTCACATCATCTATTTTTTTTTTTTTTTTTTTTTTTTTTTTTTGTGCTAGACGGTTTCATTGAAGAATATTTGTCTGAAATCGTCAGCTGTGCACGTCACCAAGCTTTTTTTTTCCACGTCTACGATGTAAAATTTTTATTTCCACTATATATTCTCGAAAGAATTGCACTTAAGGAATAATAAAGAATAGTTATATTCCACTATAAGCTGATTTGGAAAGATATATCAATGCAGAATAGCTTTATTTTAAAAATCTAGTAAAGTAACATTTTAAATATTGAGGAATATTTGAAATTTTTTTCCCCGGAAACAATTTAAACATGGCGATACTTTTTTATTTATATGTACTACTTGCTGCTGCTCCTGCAGAAGTACCTTGATTTTAATTTTAACTATTACCAAGAGATCACCGAGATATTGTCAAAGTTCTTTAGGTAATGAATTTAAGTAGTAGTTTAAAATCTGTTCTACAGCAATTAAATCACACAAGCCACCATAAGCAAAGGGTGCATCAAAAGTTTCACAATATTTAAATTATTAACTATTATTTAGTATTGATTTACAAAAAGGAAAACAATTCGACATCTGGTAGTGTAGGGTTAGTTAAAATGCAGCATTACAGTTAAGGCCAACGTGTTTTCACTGTTGAAAGCCTATGAAAAAACATAATTATACACCTGTAAAACCAGAAGTTCAAGTTTTTCAGAATACTTAAAGCGATAGACAAGTGACAATTTAAGGTACACCTAATATGTTTAATTTTGTATTTAAATTGTATGTAGTGATGGGCAAAATTATTCTAAATTAAATTTATTAAATCAATAATGAATTGTTTGAACAAAAAATTTATTTCCTCTCTAAGCATTTATATAGTTTTCATTTCATCTGAATCCTTCGACCTTGAAAAGAAAATTGAAAAATTTAATAAATATAAAAATTAAATCTACAAATTAATAAAAATAAAGCAGAAAACTTGACAATAAAGGCAAAATCCAATCCTTATCCTTCATTTAAAACGGGATAGTCCTGCTAACATTACAGAAACTTGGGCACTGGATGGAAAAAGCAAGAAAGTATGGTCGAGACTTACTTTGCAAAGGTGTAGTTCGTCCACCAGGAGTTGGCACTTGGTTCGCAAACTTTATGTGCATTTTTTTAACATTAAATAAATTCATAAATTTGATGATAATTCATAATTTGATGATAATTTGATAATTCATAAATTTGATGATTTCATAACTTTGATGATAATTCATAATTTGATGATAATTTGATAATTCATAAATTTGATGATTTCATAAATTTGATGATATTTCTTAGCCATTTTTATGATATTTCTCTCTTTTGAGTGAATAGTTTGCCCTTTTTGAGACATTTTGGTGCAAAAACAGCTGTTTTTAAATTTAAAATATATTTAATTTGCACGTATAACTAAATGTACAATAGCAGGTGATATAGCGAAGTGAGTGAGTAAAAAAGAATTCATTGTTTATGTTTGGCTCGCATAAAGGATTGTCTCAATTTCAAAAGCGGAGATTCTCTTCTTTTTTTAAATTTTTTTATCGTGTCCATGGACAATTAAATGGCCTCGTGTGCCTTCAAAACTGCATCCGCTAGCTCTAATACATCATTACTATAGAGCAGTGATTATCAAACTTATTTCTTTTACCACCCTCTTCGAAAATCAATTATTTTTCAGCGCCCCCCCCATTTTTTATACACCCCTAAAACTTAAAAACCACAATTTCATTACTTTAATTAATTTAGTTATACAGTAGAGAACCGATTACCCGGAACGATCGGGACCATCGCGATTCCGGATAACTGATTTTTTCGGTTTTCTGAATCGCTACAAAATGCCGTTTTTTTAATGTTTATAAAATGAAACTAAAAAATTATTTTGAAATAGTTTTAGAAATAATAAAAAATGATGAATAATAATACACTTAAGTTTAAATAAGGAAAGAAATTATGAAATAAAAATTATATACAGGCTTATATATGTTATTAATGTTATTATTAACATTAATAACATATAGTATAAGCTATTTGTGCTTATGTGAGATTCGTCTACAAACGGCTTTTGATCCGTCCTCTAAATCAGTTCCATCGTCAACTCGATACGCCGTACGCTCCAAATAACAAAATGGGCTCAAAATCTTGCAGGAAATTTTTTTTTTAAATGGAGGAAAATTAATTTCCGGTTCCGAATTTCATTCCGGTTATATGGTTTTCTGATTTCCGGATAAGAGGTTCTGCACTGTATTAGTCAGTTCTGATGTTTAAACTTACATTCTAAGCTAGAAATTTTTACCAGTGAGAGCAAATAAAACCCAACTTTATAATATTAATAATATATTTTAATCAAATTAAAAGAAACAATATAAATATGTAATCAGTTTTCGTTTTTATACTAATCTAATGAGATGGATGAATTTGATGATATTTAATAAGTTTGCTGATATCAGGTTCGATTTTACTCAAAAACAGTCGTAAGTCGCCGCGTTTGGTAACTTGCAAATGATTTCTCTTTTTAGTAAGCAGCGTTGTCACAGCGCTAAATCCACGTTCACACAAATATGACGATGGGAATGCTATCAAAAATCTTTCAACGATAGACCACAATCCAGGGTACAACTGCAGAATTGACTTTTGTAGCCAAAATTGTTGGTAGCCATTTTTGTCTTTGATTTTTATTTCCTCGTTCGTTGTCAGTTCTATAAGTTCTTCTTCCAACTGGGGTGATATTGCTATGTTGACATTTGAAAAAGGATCTAACACCCAGTCTGGTATTTCCAATTTCAAAATGTCCGGTAATCTTTCAATGAAATCACTGTGAAGATTTTCCAAATGTTTTGCAGTAGACGGGCAAGTCGTCGTTGTTGCAGGATACTGATAAATTGGGAAAATTATGGAACTCCCGTCTGCCGATATTCTTTTTGTGTAAGAGCAGCTTGGCTACGAAATATTTTTTGTTTTTATTAAGTTCAAGTCATCGCCTTGAAGTTGGAGATTCATATCATTAAGCAATGTATAAAGGTCTGGCAGGTACGCGATATCATTCTTTGGTGTGATGAGGTTTTCGCACAATTCTGTGTCTTTGTTTTCCAAGAACTCTATGACAGAGTCAAACCGATTGTAAAAACGAGTCAGATAATTTCCTTTTGATAGCCAGCGCACTTCTGTGTGAAAGATCTATCTGTTGAAATCTTCATCATTATCAACGCAAAGCTGATTAAATAATCTGTCATTTAAAGAGTTGTTTCGGATTTTATTGACTGCTCTGATGACATGTTGCAATGATTGAAATAGTCATTCACTTAAATTTCTAGCAACTAAATGCTGTCTATGTATAACGCAATGTACAGCAAGCACATCAGGAATTTTCCTTTTTAAGTACGATATGAAGCCTTTTTGACACCCCATCATAGCTGGAGCACCATCTGTAGCAGCTGATATAATATTCTTCAACGGAATTCCTTTTTCATCACAAAACTTTTCCAGTGTTTTAAATACGGTTTCTCCTTTCGTGTCTGTCTCTAAATTTCTAGCAAATAAAAGTTCTTGACATATTTTTTCATCTTTAATAAATCTCACGTAAGACAACAACAATGCTTCATTAGTTGGTAAAGTGGACTCATCCAACTGAATTGAAAATTTACTAGTCTTCAGATAGATGATTGCACAATGACTTTTCAATGTTTTTAGCCATTTCATCAATTCGTCTTTGGACAGAACTATTGCTCAAATGAATTTTTCGAATTATATCTGCCGCTGGTTTATGGAGCATAGTAGTTATAACTTATCTTATCGCCGGCAAAATTAACTTTTCTCCGATAGTGTGTGGTTTACCTGTTTGAGCAATTAACAGAAAGATATTGTATGAAGCTCGAAGTCCGTCATCGTCTTGCTTAACAGCCATCGAAAGAAGCTTCGATACACTTGGCTGAGCATTATGCTTCTTTTCCAGATCTTGAAAATAGGCTAAATGTTTGTCCTTCTCATCCGAATGCATTTTATTCAAATGATCTTGAAGTCTTGAAGGCTTCATCGCTTCGTTCTGGTGCAATGTAATTAAGGTAAAATTGCTCTAATTTTTTAACTATCATCGATCATGTTCCTTTATCTATCCGCAGAAACTTGTTACAACTTGATTGCGTACGGTGTGCAGGCTATCCTACGAAATCTATGTTAAGTATTTTAAGTTTTTATAACATCATACAGGGTAGAAATATAAACTAATTATTCGTTATTGTGTAGTAGGTGGGTTTTAATTTTAGTGAAATTTAAAATACTAAATAAAGTAAATGAAATTACAAATTATACATCACCCCCCTAACCCACATCAACGCCCCCCATTTTTTCTGGGCCCCTTAACGCCCCCCTCTAGGTTTCAAACGCGCCCAAGGGGGCGTTATAGCCCACTTTGAGAAAGACTGCTATAGAGGATCTCACGAAGTTCTGAGGCCATTGGCACCATACCCAGTTGTAAAACATATGTTCTAAGGGCTGGGCACTCGAGAATGTGATCCGGGATAAGTTGGATATATGTGCCGTTCTTGTAGGGAATACATGTTCTTATTTTGTCGGGAAGAATTTTCATCACTTTAAAGTGGTTTGTTCTTAGTCTTGTAATTGTTGATGTTAAGGTTCTGGAACAATCAAAGTCAGTAATGAGGGGTTTCCTGAAGGAATGGGGCAGAAGTCTGCGTCCTGCAACTGCAGATGGAAAAGGTGGGTTGCCAGAGCCTCGAAAGGTTTGACTTCTACCTTTTGGTCCACGGAAGGTATTTTAGATTCTCTTATTCCATTTTGAAATAAACTCTGCATCCGAGAAGGTGGAACGAACCAAGTGCCAACTTCTGTTGACTGAACTTTTTTTATACACGCACCAAGATCTGTGTAAAGCAAAACTGGATGGGAAAAGGCAACATGACTGACTCATGACCAGGGAGCCTGGAAGAAAGAGACTTGAGGCCTTATGTGTCAGCTGGCGTGAATAAGATAGGTAAGTAAATATTCAAATAAAAAAGCTCCAACAAGCCAAAACGAATTGGTAGGTATTCAATTACTGTTGAGACATTTGGTCGTATTTTTTTGTGTTTCAGTGATCAGAATTGGCCTTTAGATTGTGTCATTTAACGCTATTGGATTTCTTTCCATGGGGTTGTTTTAAGTCAAAGCTCTATGTCAACAAGACCATAACAACCTGTGCATTGAAGGAGAGGATTCAACGCTGCATCAATAAAGTTTATCCCTATCTATGCAAAATGGTCATGGAAAATTATATCAAAAGAATGCGTATGTCGGGTTTTTTTCATTAAGAAAGGAAAATTAATAGCACCTTTCTTTTCTTTTGGTTATTATTAATTACATACTTCATTGATTTACAAGAATTCATTAGTTACGATATTACTGCACGATACGATATTCGATTAGCGATTACATTTCAAATTCATATTCTACGAATTAGGCTACCTTGAAATAGAATGAAAGCAACAGTTGCTAACATGCAGAAATGCCATGGTTCAAAAGCCAATCCAGATTGATACCCAAGATGACGTCGCTTGCCGGTATCCAATTATTTAACACTACTTAAATTATTACTTATGACAACTTAACAACACGACCAAATCGACCGTTTTTCAAATAAGCTTTTAACCCATATTTAACCTCCTTAGGGGTAAAATATCAAAGAATCATTCCTTAGTGGGTGCCTAGGTCATAAAAGGCATCACTCTCCAAATTTCATGTTTTTAGCTGCAGTAGATGAATCAATGTGCGATGATGAATCGGTCAGTCAAGATAAGTCTTTATACATGCGTAGATAATTTTTTATGTTAAGAATATAAAATTAGATACTCATTCAGATATTTGGCTAGCAAAAATAATTTTTTTCCAAGAAATTCATTGAAAGAAATTAATAGGAACATTAAAGCAATCAATGAAATGATGAATAAATCATCACTACTTAAATGAATTACTTTATATATTTTTTATAAATTTAATTAAATTAAAATTTTAAGTAAGGCCAAATAAATTAAACAGCATGATCCCAAACTCCATCTGAGCAATTCCTTTTTATGCCTTATTATGTTTACTAAATTTTGAATGAATCTTCTTTTTTAAAGAAAAATTTATTACGATCAAATTATTAAAATTTATCTGCAGTGTTTTTGTAAAATGGACTGACTTAAATATCACTTTTATCGGTTTGAATGGACCCATATGATTGAGGCGTTGCTTGGAATATTTGAGAATTTTGAAAAATTACAAAAAGACGTTTTTATAATGTCAAGTTACAAATCCCATTATGATTTTTGATTAAAAATTATCAGAATATTTCATTTAAAACAAACTTTATATTAGTAAAATTCTAATTCCCATTTCATATAAAATGCAGAATTGTTTTAATCAAATTCGGACAATTGTAAATTAAGTATTCTTTATAGGAAAAAAATATCTAATAAGTCTGGGTTTTATAAAATCTGCTTTTTTCATTCCTTTAAAACTATCATTTATTTTTGTCTAAAATAGTTAGAGTTTTTTATAAATAATAGATGAATTTACAGAATAATAGATGAATTTACAACAAATTCTTGAAAATTTATTAGGTAAATAATCTGGCTGCAATAATTTTGTTATAATTTTTTTTATTTATATAGTTAGCATTAAAAGTTGTAAAACTAATAAAATTCATTTTAATAAAAGAAGTTATGCATTCGAAATGCTTTATGCAACTAGTTTATGCCAAATCGCATGTATAAAAAAACCCAACGTAATAAATTATTCGAAATCTCTGTTTTCAAGTAAACATGAGATTTTGAATAAAATTAATATTTGATATGTATTGTATATATTTTGGAGATGAGAAGCTCATAAACTTAGCTTGAAACACTTAGTAAAACAAAGAAAAATAAAATTATTTAAACTAATCTCACATATTTTTAAAAATTGTTGTGAATAAAAACACATTCTTATTTAATTAAAAGCATAAGCATAAGAACAATATAATTCCTTTAAATCCAAAACCATTCCTTTTGAGAATAAGTGTGAAAATAATGTCTTTGGTGAAAAAAAAATTCTGCTTAATACTTCATTTGTTTTATTACTAATTCATTGCTTAAAGTTAAAAACAGAAAATATTTTTCCCCTTTCTATTTATCATCGTATCTAGTCCAAAAATCATTATTTCAGTAAGTCTAATTTTAATTTTAAGTTCCAATATTGTTTTTAACTTCTACGTTATTTTCTCAAGAAATTGTTCTTTACTTAGCAAACATAATTCATTCTTTTTCTTGGAGCAAGTTTTTGATCCCTAGGGAATTTAACAATATTAAAATTAAGTTAATGAAAACTGTGCCAGATTTAGATAAGTAAAAATAACATCGTTGGGAGCACATGTTTTAGTTTATGTTCCACATTATGTCTCATTCTTTACGTTTGTTCGTGAAGAAAATTTAATTATTTTTGTGACATAAATCTTCTAAGAAAATATTTTCTTCTGAGATTCAGCGATAATTCTCAAATTCAGTTTAGAAACAAGAAAATAAATATCATAGTGATATTTACTTGATCAAGCATGTTCGATTCTTATTTATTTTAAGAAATGTAATATTTCAAATTATACTTTAAAAATTCTGCTACGAAGATACCAACCTTTATTATTTCCATAAACTCATTTCGCATTTGGCAGGAACAAAATGAGTTTATAAGCAATGTTAAATGATTAGCAACATATTAAATATAATATGTCTTATATTACTTGAAGAACAAAGAGAAAAAAATTGTGGTAAAATTACCGTACCGTATGTTAAGGACATTTAATCATAATTCTGGTAAATAAAACCAAAATATACGATATTTAAACCATTCATTTGGTACTTCTTATGTTTATATGGTAATAGTTCGTCGGAAACTGTGGTTTTCAAAATTGTATTTCTTATTACTACAAATTTAGTAAAAAATAGAAAACTAAAAAGTAAATGTAATCGAATAAATCGTTTTTATCCCATGCTATATGGTGATAAAATTACCTAATTTTACAACATTATCCAAATTTTTTTCACCTATTAGAAAGCACTTTCACATTTTATTGCACCAACCTCATTACCAAATTGTTTCAGTAAAAATTTCCGTTATTTTTGGTGTTCCCATAGAGTCAGGAACACAGTAAATTTTATCATATTCTGGTAGTTTTGACCAAACTTTCTTTCTCAGTGATGCGTTAATCTAATTAATATTATTGACATTATTTTAGCATTATAATAAATATTACTACAAAAAATAATATGAAAAACGCCTTTCAAAAACAATGAATAATTTTTCTGAATATTTTTAGTTAGATTCCTAAACACATTTGGAGTTTTAGTCCCGAATCAAGACAAAGTGCATATCTAAACATAATGTTAATATATTTTTTGACGTATAAAAAAGTTATGTAATTAAAATGTTAATAGTTTTTCCATCTGAAAACTTGGAACTTTATTAATAAAAGAGCATTAGTTTTAAAATAAATTTCAAACTCACCAAATAAAAATTATTTTACCAAAAATATTTAATCCTAAACCACACATAAATGCATCAAAGAAAATTTGAGTTGGATAACGTGAAATAGGCCGAAATTTCAAATATTTGAGAAAAAAAAACCTTTACTATTATTTCGAGGCATTGCATAGTTGTATTCACAAATTACGTTTTTGTTGCTTATTTTTCCTACTTTTAAGAACTCAAAATGTTTTAAATCCAATTATTATGGCTGGAGTAATCAAAGCATTTGACTGAAATGATAAAACACCTAAAATTTCGAAAACAATTTTATACTACTTACACTTGTGTCCAAAAGTTAAGAGTTAAAGTATGCTTAACTTTCGGACACAAATGTAGTTACTGTAACTGTTGAGCAATTTCACTGTTTTACTTCCATAACATATGCAAATAAATCACCGTTATAGTCAAATCACATTTTGCAAACATGCATCAAATCATAAAATATCTTTGTATCAAATATGAATATATAGAAAAATATTACTCGATTAAAAACTTAAATCACTTCAAAAATAGAAGTGTTTTAAAATTTAGACTCAAGGAAAATGATGAATATGTCCGTTATCAAGAATACGAGAAACCATCAAATGCCGCACAATGTTGGAATCTTGACCATAAATTCAATTTCGGCTACGGAAAGTTATTTCCACCCCAGTCACATAAGCTCATTTTGATGCCCTGAAATATTGTTTTATTCAGACGAATGCTGATTCCTTTGTTAACGAAATTAGTTTCTTACGACTTCTCTATAGTGCTTGGAAATGCATTTTACCCTGATTTGTCCCTATCGGCCACTGTGGTGTTTCTTGTTCTGTTTTTCCACTTTTCTCTCTCGGCCACCTTGTTTTTTTTGTTTTATTTTTCAACTTTATTTTTCCCCTTTTCGTTGGCATTTTTAAATTTTTTTAAAATTCTAAATCATTTTTGTTTTCTTCGCATTTACATCTAGCTAGTCTTGAAAATGGTGCATATTTTAAAGTGCGTGAAACAGATCGATTGTCATTTCCAATTCACATATTTTGGAAGCGAATGAAGTTTTTAATCAAGTAATATCTTACCGCTGCAGTTACTTGAGATCTTTTATTTAATTCATAAAATTAGTATTCATTTTTATTACGATCTTGAAAGCTGAGTAGCATATGGTAATGTATGATAGCTCCGCACATCAAATGTTCAATAAGTCTAGGTTAGCTGAGTACAATACATTTGAGCTATTTTCTTCAAATCAAGCATTCTGCATGATATTATCAATACAAAAAAAAAAAAAAAAAACATGAAATCATAATGGTCTAATACAGTTTTCTATTGTTGTCGGTGCATTTTATTGGCCGGAAAATCACGTGGTAGGATACAGTTTCCCCCCATTCATTTTCAAATTGTTTAGGTTGTCATCAGCATAAAATTAACAAAAGTCGTAAAGGTATTGTTTTCCTTTAAATATTTTTGTATCCCTAATTTAAAGTTAATCGCGATCGCAACGAACTATAGGGGGCGTTGTTGTATGAGACTAATACCTGCGATTTCTATATGAACAGTCATTCAGTTACTCTAGAGACGTGGTTAATGTAGCACGCAGCATTGCAACGTTCCTTCTTTATTGTGGCTAATTAAATTTAAAAAAGAAAAATGCTTGATCTTCTTTCTTATGCAAACAAAAACAAAATGGTATCTCTTTTTATTAGAGAAGGAATATCCAAAACACATCGGAAAAATATTTGTACATTAACAGAAAAAAATATGTATATTCTTATAGGAGTTAAAACCTAATGCCCGAGAAATAGTATTACTAAATTTAATGATATAACATGAAAGGCCCATTTAAACTTTGCATTCTATAGTTTTAAGAATCATATTACTTCAAAAATTAAAATGAACAAAAAGTATACATAAGCCTCATAATTTTATGAAATTTAATTTTGTAAACAAAGTTTTTTTGACAACAATTTTTATCAAAAAATTTCAAGTTTCAATAAAAATCATTATTTAGAAAATAAGAAACGTAAAATAAAGAATGCTTACGAAACAAAAACAAAAAAACAATTCTTTTTTGTCGCCATTTTTAGTTCTACGAAAATTCGTCTTTGGGATTTGCCAAAAACAAAACAAGATGCAATTTTATTTTTTCAGAAGGGAAATATTTTACCGAAAAAACGAAAATGTACCAATTCCAGCAACATGAAACTTTATCTTGGTAAACGTACGTTTTGGAAATGTTATTTCATTTGGAATCTTATTTATCAGAGTTCATATGGCGATATGATTGTTTTGAATCTATGCTAAACTCTATATCGGCTCATTTTCCACCGAAATCCGATTGACTATTTTGATTTTAAATAAAGTGTTTTATTTTATGAATTGTCGCAAAAATTTTAAGTGTAGATTGGCGGCACTTAAAAACCGCCAAATCTGTAGCGGCGGCGGCGTTAATACGTAAGTACCGAATTTTTATTCCATACTTTTCTGAATCATATTACTTCAAACATTGGAATATACAAGAAGTATGCATAAACACATAATATTACCATTTAATTTTTCAAAAAAAGTATTTTGACAACAATTTTTATCAAAAAATTATAAACTAAAAAACGAAAATAAAGAATTCTTAGGATAAAAAAAAACGATTTTAAGAATTCTTTACATTGAAATAAAAACTTTCATATTGTTTCTTTTTTTATTATTCTTATAGTTTTTAATCAGACGTAAAAAACCATTCTGTAGAGAACCATCATCAAATGAAAAAAAAATATTTACAAGCAAATTTTTTATTGTAACCACTTACCTGATGTATAATTCCCGGAGAATTCCAAAATGATAAGTTCCTTGTTTGAAAACTTTATTCTCAAATAATAGATACATAGTTTATCCCTTCATTACTTTTAGATAACATACTACACAGCAAAATTTCATAATTGATATGAATTTGAATATGTAGCTAAAAACAGAATAGCTGAATTCTAGTTGAACTTATTCTTTCAAAACTAAAAAAAACTTGCCAAGAAAACGATTAAATTAATTAAGAATCAGCACAAATGGCACTATTTCAAGTAACTTGGATAATTTTTTATTGTTGTTTTCCGAATTATATGGATACGGAAATATATACTGTTCTATAACGAAGAAGAATATGCTATAACTATTACAATTCTGTATGTTCTGAATTCATATTTATTCACTGGAATGACGAAAGCAATGTTGACTTCACTTTAATTCGTAATGAATTGAAGACAGAAGAAATGCATTTTACCTTAATACACACATCTGTAACGGTATCCGAAATCGGAAGTCGTCAGTTGCAAGTTTGTTGATAATAGAAATTAAAAATTATTGAGGAATTTTTCTTCAAATGTTTGGCGTGTTCTGTTCCTGAAAGATTTACTAATATTCTGGAGATTTTTTTCAAGTTCTTCGGCCTTTTCCTTAGGGAAATTTTGTTTCTTATTTGCTGCTAAAAAATGGCGTCTGATTCTGTCAATGACTTTGATGGAACTAAATGAAAACGTGATAAATTAATGTCTGATATTTACAGGCTCTCGCTAGACGGCGTACTCGAGCGTTGCGATCGCGAATTCTCCAGTACTGCTATTATTAGCGAAAATTTTAAATTATGGTTGTGAACTCATCAAATTCGTTTGAACAATATAATGTTATAAGAATATAAATGTTATTTTAAAAAATGATAATTGTAAAAATCACTTCTGTTCAGCAAGAGATCTAAATGTTTATAATACTAATAGATAGTGTGGCGTAACTACCACTACGAATATTAAACATCAATTCACTGGTATATATATCACATGCTAACTTGATTCAATCACGAGGTACCTTTTGATAGATGAAGTTTGGCATCGTCGATAACTCCGCCCCCACAACAGTAATATTTGGACGTGGGAAGTAAACAGAATTCCTTTTAGTACATATATGTTAAGTGAATAATTTTAACTTTAGTAGAAAAACTTTTTTCTGCCAAGAAAAAACAATTATTGCGAAGCAATCGTCGGGATTGGTGAGCAGTTGCGAACAGGGGGCTTAGCCCCCTAGTTTTATATAAAAATTTGTTAAATTGGATGGAATTTATTGTATTAACAATTTTATAGAAATAATGCTAAACAACGAAAAACTTTAATCATCTTAACAAATCTATTAACCTAAACAATGAAATACAACACTAGTTTCGTTTCCGAACATTTAGAATTTCGTGTTCATTGTTAGCAAAAGCTGCTGCTGTCGAATTTTCTTTTCATTCATTCAAAAAGAATAGCAGGAGAGAGAGAACAGAAAACTGCGAAGCTTCTTTAATTAGTTTACACTTTATCTTGATTTGAAGAAGATACTAAGATTTCTTCTTTTTGCGAATACCTCTCTTCGGATAATTAGGAGGAATGGTCCCGCTAGAAAACCAACCAAGTAAATTGAATTTGCGGCACTCTAAGTGAGAACTCTTTTTATCTAAGATAAATATTTCAGCTCATTTCATTCACCCATCGCAACTCAAAGGTCACGACTTCTTTAATTTAGAAGGTGTGAATGCTAATTTTAGGTAATTTGAGTTTGTAAAGCTCCTTATTTGGAGAACTGTTTTTATTTGTGTCTGTAGTCAGTTTTAGAAACAAGAGAATGCTATTGTCAAGTTGAAAGGATGGTATACCATGGGAGAAAAGTTTGATCACAAATTATGCTTAACCTCAGTTGGTAATTAATTTAAAATTTAAATTATAGAACCACAGAGTCTTAAATGCTGATTTTTATTCAAGGCATCAAAATACATGAAAATTACGATATGCTTACACTATAAAGGATGTGGTTTAATATCTGTCCAAATATATTGTTGAACAACCCAAGAAATTATGTGAAATATCATTTCAGTCCGGGTTAACACCAAATAGAGTTTTCATATACGATTCGAAGTGTGTAATCAAATTTTAAATACTAAATAATGAATAATCTTGCACATATGCATGCATGCTTTTAGTTGTGTAATAAGAATGATTATATTTTAATTTTTAAATCTATGAGAACTGCATCAACCCAATTTTATAATGCGTAATTGCTACCAGCTTCCATTCTGTTAAGCCTAATTAGAGTTGGGCTCAAATTCTTCCGGTGCTACGCGGATGATAGGCTTACAAACTATTTTCATTTTAAGAATTAGTGTATATAAACATTCTAAATTAATAATGATTATTTTATATTGTATTGTAAAAACAATTGGTACTCAGGGTTTATCCCGTCGATCTGTCAACGATCGCGGATATGTACAAATCCCTTGGTGCTATCATAATAAAAAGCAATTTCCAAAATAAACATTCTAAGCACATTGAATTTATTAAATAATAATAAAATAATAATAACAAAGCATTTAAGCGTACAAATACGTAATTAACAACTAATATGATTGAAAACAAAGTAAAAACTATAATTTTTTTTTTATAATGACACATTAAATTAATGTTGAATTTAATCATATACATTATTATAAATCATTTCGGAGGCCAAAAATTCTTGATAGCTCTTAAAGCGCAAACAAACAAGTCATTATCCTTGTGTAGTAGCTGCCACATAAATTCGTTTAAATACGAATCCAAGTGTTTTAGGGTAGTTCTGCGGTGTTCGCTTCCGCTAAATAATTCGGTGATAGGCAAATTCCAAATTCGAATCATTTTGCAGCGGAGTTTAAACAAAAAAAAGTATATTTCAAGGCGCTAAAGAAAACTAACTCACGTAGTCAAGGATTACACAGTAACTATAATAAAATTAGCGATCATTGGAGCAGAAGCTACTGGCGATAATATTGGGTTTGGTGGAAATGGTCGACGGGATAATCCCAAAGTTCCAAACAATTTTACTGACTCTTAAGTCTATCTTATCTCATTGTAATGGGATATTTGCAAGCGATGTAGTGTGGATATCTCGATCCTGATTGGTTGTTGAAACGTGGCATTTATTTACGTTAGCAACTGTCCTTTCCATTCTTTTTTCGTGTAAGCCCATCAAGCATTAATTTTCTTAAATGATACAATTTGTGTTCATATACAAAGATTCTCTCACAAAATTTTTAATTATTTCACTGAATATTTCTCACTTAACACAAAAACAGGCACGAAGCCACGTAGAACATAAACAAGTATCGAAGTTGCTAGGTACAAAAGCAAATAATAAATCTAAGTTAAGAAAAAGACGTAAACGAGATAGTATCATATTTCAATGAATTCGATGTTCAATACGGCGCTGTATTTAATTAACTTCTCGTTAATTAACAATCTAACTTACGTGGAGGAACTTAGTTCAACTTTAACACGCCATTTTACTTGCAAATGATCAGCTGGAATTGACATCATAGGTCATATGTGTTGGTATCTGTGATCCTCTTCTTCTCAAAATTAATTTATTTGTTAGTATATATATGTATATATCGAAATTATATATATGTCTCGGAATTAATTTACATGTTATATTTATATGTTATAAATTTTTATGTTATTGAATAACAAAAATGGTGACAGCAACCAGGTAGTGTTTTTACCTTTTTGGGGGTAGAGATACCTTGATATTTTTTACAGTGTACTTTCTCAATGCGTGATCCTGTCACAATTTATTTGTATTTAAATATTTTGAAAACTGTTTTTAAAGATTTGAGTTTCCAAAGTTTACTTTTGGTTTACCTGAATTCACTTTTTTCTACATCTACACTTTAAATTTAACACTGCTAATATAGTAGTTGAAAGAGAATTTGCCACGAAAAGTTTCTCTCATGGTTTAGCGTTCTCTTGAGAAAATCTCTGAATGAATGGTGATACCCTTCACAAAATTAATTTCCAAAAATATGCAACATGTATATCCTGTGCAACCATTGATTACATAAATTTCATTAAATTTACATACAATACCGTTTGAGATTTATATACATTTAAATATACAATTTGTAAATTGCATTTGGAGCAAATCATTCGCAGAATGTCCTTATATACAGTTCTTGATTTCAGTGTTATGGGATACAACAGCTTTAAGATTTTTATTCTCCCATGAACTAGTAAAATGTACGCATAATACACGCCGTTCCCGTTCATAAATTCTAACATAAGCTATGCGAATCATTAAACATTTTTAAAGTTAAAATATCACTCTAAACTATTATGTACCCACCGAGCGTTAACTAATTAGTATTAAATAAAATAAAAACTGACTCAATTTGTTTACACAGTGAAATCAACACTGAGAATCAAATTACTGTAAAAAATGTTCATCACTTAGGCACTTATAAAATGTTGGCACTTATAAAATTCTACCATAAAATCTATTTTGGCCATAAAATTTTACGGAACAAAAAACCTGATACCGTAATTTTTACAAAATTCCCATTAACACCATTGAATTACTGTATTTAAATATCACTGTAAAAATTACGGTTTTAAATTTTACGGTAGAAATGAATTTTGCGGATGTTGCACTGTGTTAGTACTTTTTATCGTAATTTAATCGTGAATATTTTGTAGTCTGTATGAATAGTTTAGTTTTAACATCTCATTTTTCTGCTCTGGTCATAACTCAGATTGTTTCAATTCTTCGTTCAAGAGAAATTTCACCAATTTTATGACCAATATACACAAATAAAAACGTTTTATATAATACAGATCTTTGACTTGAGTGTTTATATAGTTTGGTTCAGGAGAAATGGGATTAATTTATAACGATTCTAATCCTCTACCAATTTTTATTTTACTTCAGTTCATCAAATAAATTTCAAAAAAATTTACCAAACGAGTAAGAATTTGCGTTTTCAGAAAACAACAAGTGAAGAACAAACATTATTTTATTAGCATATTGTATTAAGGTATAATGTTTTAATATGATTATAACATCAATTAAACTAAAAAATGTCAACTTATTTTAAAGTAATCAGTTCAGAAAATTGTTCTCTATCGAATTGAAATTCAACAACGTTTTTGAAAACTAGTAGATATTTAAACATTGAGCTCTTACGTAACAATTTAACAAAAAAGAAACAAAATTTTTTTTTCTTCGTCACAGCACGTTGTAGGCCAGAAGGGTCATGAAGATTAAGGCTCCACAATTTCATGTTCAATGCATAATTAAGGCTGGTGTGATGAGCATTGCGTGCAGGCCACCTTTCTGAAGCTGGATGAGCTTATACCTGCCACTTTGGTAACATTAGAAAGCAATACAATTGGAGTGAATAAATATTTATTCGGTTTTTAGCTCAGTTTAAATTTATTGGACATTAGAAACTTTTCAAGAAATATAAACTAAAAATAGTTGAATTAGAATTGTTGCGAAAGAAAAATAAGACACACGGGAGGATAAAGTGATAGAAATAATGCAATGTGATTTTCATTATTACAATATTTTTATTTATTTACCTTTTTTTACAGTGGTAACTTATTTTATTTAACGTATTTTGAAGACCAATACTCAACTGACTGAAGTTTAAAACTTATCATTTGACTTGGTTACCATTGAAACTTCATCCCCAAATTTGTTTTTTAAATTCTTATTTAAATTTTGGTTAATATAATTTGTTCTATAATATTTTTCTGCCAAAGAGATAATTTAACAATATCGCAAAAAGTTAATTCTTAATATTGTTAATTTAAAGTTTCAGATAATTGTTTCGTAATCATTATTTTAATCGCATAAACTGACTGAACGCAATTTTATATCAAATTTGTTTTTAAAGAAAGTATAACTTATAGAAAAAAATGTAAATAATATAAAATAATTGTAAAACTGTGACTGAATATCTTGTTCATAAAAAGTTGCCTAATAAATTCATATCTTGCAATTACCTTAAAATATAATAACTGAGCAATACTATTATTTTTAAGCTTTTAATTTTTAATAACAAGCAAAATAGAAAACGAAATAATAACAAAGATTAATATTGGGTAGGGTTGATAAATCCCGGTGGCTGAGCGTTAGAGCTTAGCTCTGTCGTGCCACAGGTCCCTGGTTCGATCCTTGGGCCAGGCAAGGTTGACTCAGCCTTTCATCCCTTCAGTGGGTCGATAAATGAGTACAAAGGATGCTTGGGAACTAAACACTGGGGGTTCCGCGTTCGGCTGACCACCTGACCGGAACATCTGCTCCTGCACCCCAGAGCCCAAGGTCAAGAAAACTGAGATGGGCACAGTAGGCCTTGGCCCTCTTTAGGCTGTCACGCCACTGAGTTTAGTTTAGGGTTGATAAATGGATATTAATTGTAAATACTTTTAAACAAGGGAATAATAAATAATATCTAGGTAAATACTGTTTTAATTCTTATTAGTTTTATATGCTGATGATTTCCAAAGACATTTGCATTTTTTTGTGCATTAAAAATCATATCATGAGGACCTTCTGTCCTATGAGAGTACGCAAAATGATCTTCATCATCAAAAGTTTCTTATGAAAAGTTAGAATCATTATCATTGAAAATATGCCAATATTGTTGACTCATAGAATTTTCTGGGATTCTTGCATAGAGAGGAAATACTGTTTCTTAAATTTACATAACAAAGTTCCAACCTCCGTGTTACCTCAACTCTTTGAAACAAACATACTGGTACTTGTTCAGTTGTGTGAGATATGTTGGTAGTCAGGTAGTCCTTTACTCATAAATTAAATAAAGAAAACCAAAATCTCATCATTTGTCAAGTTCAACGAAAACCATCTGCCCTGATAATGTTAGTTAATAGCGTTAAAGTAATTTTCTTGGAATTTTATACATCGGCATATTAAAATGATTCAATTAATTAAATTGTGGGTGCGTAAACTTGTGGGGCGTCGCAATTTATCGGAGATATTATTAGATATAGAACGAGTTTCATTAATTTTCTAAGAATTGATGATAGTATGAACCTCTGTTGTTCTTAACCTTAGCAAAAATTGACATAAAACCAAAATAATAAAAATCGACGTAAAAACTATCGACATAAAGATAAAATTGTTATCCTTCAAAAATAAAATTAGACCATTTCAATAAACAAATTTTTTACTAAAATGTACTCTCATTGATTTCGACTAAAGAGCACTTAAAATTATGCTTTATTTACAGTATTAAATTTTTTTTAATGTTATTGAGAAATTTTAATGATAGTCCTAGAATATTATCCTTTTTAATCAAAATGTTCTGAGTTTTTTTAACAAAGGAGAGAACAAACTGGAAAATTTTATATCAATTTCTTTCCTTTCTCTTTCATTTCAAATTTTGCATAACAGAATGTAAGAGTTTTTTGACATTATGTTTTACTATATTTAAAGAAAACAATTAATTTTTGTATTATTAATTTCTTTGTTGTCAGAATTTTTTAATAGCAATAATAGTTGATCTGAAATGCTGATTTTGAGAAAATCTCTCGCAGCACTCATTACAAAAAATTTTTATCATCAAATTGGTTGAAACTTTGTATAGAGATTTCGTGTAATGTCCGCTATATTTTTTAATTAAAACCTAAGGACTAAGTTTACATTTATTATTTTCATCGAACTTTAGAAATATTTAGAAATATTCTTTAAAAACTCAATAGTGAAAATTGTATTTAGTTCTATTTCATTGCATATAATTGCAATTTTCTTTAAATATTTTAGCTTAAAAGAAAATATAATCAGATTATTGATCTATAATTAATTTGATATAGTTGTGTGCATCTCTATTTGCTGCAAACCTCTTAGCATGACAAGAAACATTTGTAACTTTCATGCTTAAATTCAAAATTTATGCCATAAAAAATTATTCTTAAATAAATACTTCATAATTTTTCAAAATTGACTTTAAATTTATAATTTTAGGACCTCTATTTATGAAAGATAAAATTAAGCTTTAAGCTTAATTTTATCTTTGATAAATAGAGCTTAATTTTATCTTAAGCTTAATTTTATCTTTGATAAATACACTATTTTAAAATTAAGCTTTAATTTTAAAATAGTGTATCGAACATAGTCGGTTATCTTAAATGCACTTTAGAATGGAATAGGTATTGTGTTGAAACATATCATTAGTTGGATTGAGCAAATGAGCAACATATTATCAATTCTATTATTTTAAATGCCTTTTTAAAGTAGTGTATCGAACATAGTCGGTTATCTTAAATGCACTATTTAGAATGGAATAGGTATTGTGTTGAAACATATCATTAGTTGGATTAAGCAAATGAGCAACATATTATCAATTCTATTATTTTAAATGCCTTTTTAAAGTAGTGTATCGAACATAGTCGGTTATCTTAAATGCACTTTAGAATGGAATAGGTATTGTGTTGAAACATATCATTAGTTGGATTAAGCAAATGAGCAACATATTATCAATTCTATTATTTTAAATGCCTTTTTAAAGTAGTGTATCGAACATAGTCGGTTATCTTAAATGCACTTTAGAATGGAATAGGTATTGTGTTGAAACATATCATTAGTTGGATTGAGCAAATGAGCAACATATTATCAATTCTATTATTTTAAATGCCTTTTTAAAGTAGTGTATCGAACATAGTCGGTTATCTTAAATGCACTTTAGAATGGAATAGGTATTGTGTTGAAACATATCATTAGTTGGATTGAGCAAATGAGCAACATATTATCAATTCTATTATTTTAAATGCCTTTTTAAAGTAGTGTATCGAACATAGTCGGTTATCTTAAATGCACTTTAGAATGGAATAGGTATTGTGTTGAAATATATCATTAGTTGGATTGAGCAAATGAGCAACATATTATCAATTCTATTATTTTAAATGCCTTTTTAAAGTAGTGTATCGAACATAGTCGGTTATCTTAAATGCACTATTTAGAATGGAATAGGTACTGTGTTGAAACACATCATTAGTTGGATTAAACAAATGTGCAACATATTATCAATTCTATTATTTTAAATGCCTTTTCAAAGTAGTGTATTGGGTTAATATGACATTTTTGTTCCCCTTTTACTTTGCACTCAACCCTAGAAATCAGCTATGTACAGTGCGCAAAATAAAAAAGATATCACCCTGAATAACTTTCTTTCTAATGTTTGGATTTTCACGTACTAAGGGTCAATCTTAATGATTCCTGGGGGTGACTTTAAATATGCTAATTAATTAGTGTTAACTATTAATTAAGTTATGACATCAGTCACAAAAACGTACTTTCTCTCAATAAAAATACATTTTTTTTACATATTTGATTTCTGATCCTAAAAGTTGGACAGGTAGCCGCAATCTGGAAATTGTGATCCTCATAGTCTAGTCAGGTGAGTGATTGAAAGTGTTGTCCCTTTTATGTTAATTTCCCTTTTTTCGTTTTTCGTCATATGTTTAAAGCTCATTGTACAATTGTATAAAAAATTGCATCCTCTCGGGAAACTCATTTACAGAAAGATAATTTAATGACAAAAATATTTTTTAATAATTATTTATTATTTTTAATTATTTAAACTAATACTAGACATAAACACTTTGAATTATACTTTTGCTAAACTTATTTTTCAACTTTAGCACAGTTCACAAGATATAATTATACTGCAAATTGTTATAAGGAAAATGCCTTATTTTGTGAAATAGCAAATACTGAAAATGGAAAATTGTATAAAGATTCCAAAACCATGCTACTTTTAGAATCAACATCCGATTTAAAATATTTGATAAAGATTACGCAGTTTTTGAATCTATTTAGATAAGAAAAAAATAAGCAACGAGAGGGTAAACATACTTTTTTTCTGCAGAAATCATGAATAAAATTTTTTTCTATAATTCGCCATAAGAGAATAAGAATAATTTTGCTCAAAGGAACCTTCTCAATAAATTTCTTATTTCCAGAATTGAAATGTTTTTGAGCGAAACATATTATTGCTAGAAAGCTAAATCGTGAAACAATTTAATTTTATTCCATGAATTTGTTGATAACAGGATCAAGGATAAGGATAAACGTTTGAAGCCACCTATTATTATTCTAATATGAATGCCTTAAATCATAGAGCTTAAATAATATATTTTAAGCAAATTATTAATAAATTTAATCAAGTCGAAAAAAGGAAATATATTTTCAAACAATTTCAAGTAAGACGGAAACGGTAACCTGGTTGAAATAACTGTCTTTGTAACTATTAAACTTTCATCCCTGGTGTCAGGGGACATTCTATTTTCTAATTCTACTTTTGAAATTTCTATTGTAGACTAAATTTTTTTGACTTCCTTAAAAAATGTTTTTAAGGCCAGCAGTAAAAAAATTGTACTGCTTTGATTTTTTTTTCGAAAGTTGTGAGTGACTAGCTATTATTTTTTCTTCAATTTAAGGGCCTATGGTATTATCTTAAGTAAAACTTATTTTAATATCGCTTGAGGTAATTTAATATACTGTTTTGTTAAACGTTCCTATAAAGATGAACAGCTAAAAACAAAAAATATGAAAAAAAAAATATGAAGCTGGCAATAAAAGTAGACTTGTTTGGAGGTTTTTTAAAATTGCCGTCACAAGTCATATATATATATATATATATATATATATATATATATATATATATATATATATATATATATATATATATATATATATATATATATATATATATATATATATATATATATATATATATATATATATATATATATATATATATATAAATATATATATATATATATATATATATATATATATATATATATATAAAATATATATATATATATAAAATATATATATATATATATATATATATATATATATATATATATATATATATATATATATATATATATATATATATATATATATATATATATATATATATATATATATATATATATATATATATATATATATATATATATATATAGCGAGCGGAATTTCATAAACATCTTAAAGGCTTGAAGGAGTGACGCATCAAATATGTTAGTACTGATGATAACTTATGTTACGAAATCAAACACGCAAAAAACATACTATCTCTGAACAAGCATGCCTTTTTTTTGGCTGATTATGACTTTTGACTTCAAAATAAAGTGGGTAGCAGCAATCTGGGAATTATGGTCCCGATAGTTTTGTCAGGAAATTGGTTGAAAGTTTGGACTTCTTTTAGTTAATTTTATTTTTAACTTATTTCGGCATATCTTGAGAAATTTTGAAGTGAATTGAAATTTTTATTCATGATATTGTAAAATTCGTTCATCCAAAGATATTTCCTTGCAAAAAATAACTTTTACTAATTATTCCTTATTTTATTCACTAATCGGAACAATTTTTAGTTGTAAGATAATAAAATTTTTGCAGAAATTTTAAGAATGTATTTCTATAGGGCAAAACACTAAATTTGAAAGAAATTGGTTTGAATGAATTGGTGATAATTGTGTACAAAACATTTTCAATTCGATTAAATTGCTCACTTAAAATGGCGAAATACGCCAAATGTGAAATTAACAATGAGGTGTCCAGACTTTCCACCGCTAAGCTGACTAAACAATTCGGATTATATATCCCAGATGGTGGCTAACCCCTATATTTAAGATATCAGAAGTCATAAACCATAAAAAAACGGCAAGTTTATTCAGAGAAAGTACATTTAAGTGTCTTATTTCGTAACTTAAATATTGTTTGCACTAACTAATTATTATAGTTTAGGTCACCCCTACGAATTATTCAGATTGCGTCTTACCACATGAAAAGTCCTATCATCAGACCAAAAGATTTCAGAGTGATTTGTATTCTTTTGTGCACCATACCTTTAAATAATAATAGTATGAATTTAAATAATTGATAAATTTTTTATACATTACTTTTTATTTTATTGCATATGACGTTATCGATTTCTTTTCATTTATTCAGCATTAGGTTGGACTAATGTTCTGTTATGCACAAAATACTTTGCATTAACAATTTACATTGCCATTAGTTAAATAAATATTTTTTGTTATTTTAACAGTTTCTCGGGCATCGAGAATTAACTTCGAAAACAAAATTATTTTATAGTTTATAATAATCGTTTAAACTTAAATGCTATTTTTGGCGGAAATGTTCCTTTTTTCGTCTAAAAAAAGTCCCTTTGTTTGTGATTTTAGTAAAAAAACACTTCTAGTCTTAAAAACCCTAGTATATCCTAATAGAATTGTATCTTCGTAAAAAGGGTTTCCTTGTCAACATATTCTTGTTTTTTTTTCTGTTCTTAAAGAAGAAAAAAGAACTTCAGTGTTTTTTTTCTTTGGTTAACAGAAGCTCGTGGTGACATTACTCAACACTAACATTGTTTTTTCTTGGAAGTGAATGAAAAAATTCATGATCATAGCAGGATCTTGCTAAAGAATGACATGTGGGTATAATGAAAAGAACTTAAAAAGAAATAATCGGGAGAATTTGGTTATTTGAGAATTTATTATACGCGTTGTTTCGTAATCACCCCTCTTAATATATATTTCTTATTAAAGTCTTAGGAAAAATTAGGACTATGCAATTTTTAAAAGTGAAGAATGACACTGCATCCAAATTCTCTGTAGCATTTATGCATTGATATTACCTAATTCTGGTATGGAGGTTTTAAATCTATACATAATAATAAAAGCGGCTGTGTGTGTGTGTGTGTCTGTAATCACAATATATCGCCCCAGAAGCCTCGCCCAGGCACGAAACTCGGCACATAATTGTGTTTTGACATAATGAAGAAGTATTTTTTTTCTTTTTCAAAAATTTGGATTAGTTATTTAGTTATCAGTCATTTTGTAAGTCTATGCTTTTCGTCTGCTTTTTCGTCTTCAAAGAGCCATATTCAAAAAACTATTAAAAAATGCATATACTTTTCCCCACTCTTATAAATGTATGCTAATGCGAACCTTACAATTGAAATATTTATTTTCGACAACTTAAACCAATAATATACGAAGGAATTAATAATTTAATTGTAAAGTTCGCATTAGTTTACATTTATTAAAGTGGAGAAAAGTTTAACTTTTGTATTAAAAATGTGGCAACATATTCGATACGTAAATAGAACGCTTCGCTTTGATATATTTGTCGCTGTTCATAATTGTTATAATAAGTTTTTCTTCTTTCCACGCTCTATTTTTTTTCTTAAGCGAAAACGATAATTTTTGTAGCGATATTGTAGTACTTTGTACAACTAAAAATTCTTTTCACAACACTTTAAAAATATTTACTTTATTTTCTTTATATATACAGAGAACAGTCGGCAAAGAATTCGATTAGGTTGAAAAACATTTCGCTAAAAAGGAACGAATTCCAAAAGAAAAAGTAAACAACTTAAAGAATAAAAATGCTGATGCCAGCCAATTTTTTGAAAGTTAACTTAGAAATAACAAACCAAACGATGTTAAATAACAAACCAAACGATGTTAACAAAATGACGTAGAAAGCGCAACTAGATCAAAATTATACAAGCACAACTAGATCAAATTATAATACCTGAGTGCTTGACGTAACAGATATAGAAATAGAATTTGATACCATAAAAAATTATATAGAAATAAAAATTGATACCATAAAAAATTTATTCGTTTTCGTGTTCTTTTCATGTATTTGGCATTTTAGTTTTTTTTCCTTCTTAAGCGTTGTAGCTATATAATTTCAAACATCCTCAAGAGCTATAACACATCTGCGGCAGAACTGGATATGAAGACAAAATTGCAGGACAGGAACACTTTAATTGTCCACTAATCTTCAGATTTCCTGCTATGTTTTAAAAAACTTTATTTGTGAAAACCTTCAGCGTGGCGGACAGCTGGCCGCCTTAGGCGGCTAGTATGAAATATAGTTTGTTCGGAAAGCTACAGATTTTTTTGAAGTGGCATTTTTGGTTAAATGTATTTTTTGTTCTAATGTACAAGTTTATAAAGAACATATGAGCAATTCTACAAATAAAAGCCAATTTTGCTAAAATAATTTTTTTTTGGGGGGGGGGACGCTATTTCTATATGAGTTTTCTTTTTTTTACACCCTAAAAAAGCAAGAAAAATCGTAGATAATCTAGCCATAAGATTGTGTCAGATAAATCTGAGCCATTTATTCAGATAAAACGATTTTTACACATATATAACATTATTATAATGTCTCCCTTAAATGTATTTATAGAGATTTCATACTATAAGATTATGTTTTAGTATAAAAAGCAAAAATAAAAAAATTTACTCAAAGTTTGTAAATTGAAAAAATCAGGAAGAATTTAAAATTGGTATTTTGTCATTTAAAGTATGTCAGAAAGAAAAAATTTCATGTTCACGATTTTTTCTTGCTTTTTTAGGGTGTCAAAACGAATACTCACTGAATACTCAAACATTGCTACCTACTTAACTGAATTAATATTTACTAATAATTAATTTAATATTTGATATAAAAGTGAAAGTGATTTGATATACAAGTGATAAAAAAGGAAGAATATAGAAAATTAAATGACATTCAGAAGACCCAATTTTTATCAAAATTACTATTTCTTTTAAATATTATTTAATTGCAATTATATTTTGTGCCACTTGTTTTTCAAATAACATTTAAGATGGAAAAAAATCAGAATTTATTCATACAAGGCAACACAGTCGTGCGTAAGTTTCAGTTAATAATTATATATCTAAAACAAGATTAAGTTAATTTCCACAATTTTTACTCAAGTTAATTGCTTAAAGTTTAAGCGTGGTTTTAATAAAGGAAATTATATAACATTAAACTTTTTTTACGCAACTCTTAGCTCAAAAATATCTTATAAATCAAGAAGAAGCTATTTATTACTATTGTATTTGTTAATTTGCAGTAATTTTATATTTAATTACGTTTTTGTTGAAAAAAAGGCACAATCCAAAAAATTCTAGTTGGTTTTAATAAGCAAAATAGATCGAATGTACAAAAATATTTTAATAAAATTGATGACGTACAAAATGTTCTCATTTATATTAAATATTTAAATGAAAGAGAATTTCATGTAGATTCATTATAAGGTTAATAAATTAGTTAGTTAAACATTATTGTATTTTAAACGTAAATTAATTTAACTCTACCTCCAGCATTATTTAGTGAATAGCGTGCAATTGTGGCTAACGCCTAATCAATTTATGTTGTACTACAATAAGTAAGCTTATATTAACTTCTGTAAGTTACTGCTACACCTGACAAGTGCATCCGATGTTAAAGAAATGACATTTGCCTGAAAACTTTCCTGAAACAGCTAAATTATTGATTTCTCGCATAATTACAGAATATTCTGCATTGTTTCGCAAAATCCAAAATTTATTTCTTCGCTTCGGCATCCAAGGAAGATTTATTATATGCTAGATTCAATGAATTCTGTTATCTTCTAACTAATTCTTACTGAGGAAAGGAGTCCAATACGGGCATTTAAAAAAAAGATTGGAAGTAACTGCGTGATTCAAAAATATTATCCGCTTGATTTTGAAGCAATTTTCCGATGATGATCACGCAATTGTCATAAAAGTTAGCTGTAAAAGTATGATGAGCTGTATTTTTAGATCCTTAATTATTTATATAAGAGTTTAAATATTTAGAATAAAAAGAAACATTCTACTCATTTCGCAAGATTGAAAAATTGCAAATTAAAACTAATGTTTTTAATTTTTTAATAATGTTATATCAACATAACATTACTATAGAATAATTTTGTAATATCACGTATTGTTATAATTATCTGTAATATTACAGGGCAAGTTTGGGATTCTATGATAAACAAGTGTTTTGCCATTATCATTATATTTATCAAAGGGTGAATATATAATGTTTTAAATAAATGAATAAATAATGAAGCCATAGAATAAACTTTTGTAAAACTGTCTTTTGTCCACAAGTGGAAAGTATGGATTGCAAGATGAGTATATGTAATGTATTATGGAAAAAATGGTAGTCTTAGAAAAAAAAGTATATTTTTGTGTTTGATTTCATAATTTGATCCACTTTAGTATATTGCGTATCTTAATTGAGATTTTTAAAACACTAAAATTGTATTTTAGTATGAAAAAATCGGATGATAAGGGCTATTCAAATAAATATTAAAGAGATTTCGCAAATTTTCTTTCGCTTAGTTTTATATTTTCCTAGCAGCAAGTATATATTAGAATTATTATTTGCATTTCTTTGGGCACAACCAAGTTCGCAACTTTAAAAAGTTAAAATAAATATCAAATTGATTTTAATAATGATAATTCAAAAATGATACAGGTATTGGCACAGGTATAGAACCTCTTATCTTCAAAATAAAATCCGACAAATTCCGTTTTTATAAATGAATAAAAATTGTTATTGAAGTTAAACTTCTCCTAACTAAATTGTATTATATATATATATATATATATATATATATATATATATATATATATATATATATATATATATATATATATATATATATATATATATATATATATATATATGCATTTTAAGTTTTGAAATAGCGAAAATATATCTAGTTTCTTATGGGCCTAGTGCAAATAGACAATTTTAAACAAAAAACGATGAAATAATTTTTTTCTATCAAATCTAGCAATCGCTGTAAAATTACACGATTTATTTCTAAATTTCCTCAATATATTTCTTCAAATTCACATTCCATGTACTACATGCTTTTAGTTTGATTTTAGGCTTAAACAGAAAACAACATTTAACAGCTATGGACAGCGACTAGTAGCTTTTTGTTTTTCTAAAGTTAACTACGCCAACCTAACGTAAAAATACATAGAATCTAAAATAAACGCGAGCTTGTGCAGTTGCTTCAAATCTTACGCATGGGAGCATATGGAAGTGCGTGTGAAAGTGCGAAATCTTCCTATTAATAAGAATGGTGTAAGTTAATGGTTATTCAAGATTCTAGCGTCTTTTTTTGCACTCTGCGTTCGAGAAGTTATCATACTATTTAATTACGTAAGTAAAATTGATAAATCTTGATAGCTAAAGGTAATGTACTTTAATGAATATGATACTTATTTCAAGAATTTTATCAACAGGTTTTTTAAATTATATGTCTGTATTATTTTACTTAAAGTAACTGCTAATATAATTTTGATCTGTATCTGGGCACCTATCTCATGATTATTTAGCATTTGTTCACAATTTATATTTTAGGTAAGAACAAAGATTTTCAGCAGTTTTGCTTGCATATCCAATACAATCCTAATTGAACACACTATAATAAGATTTATGAATTGAAATTTTAAATGCAATGGAGATATGTCTGCATATGAAAATACCACACTTTTCTATTACGCTAAGTAGTGTTGCCAATTGTAAGCATTATAGCATTTGTTGCATACAAATTAAATTGCGTATCGTAAATGGGATTCTCAAATCACAAGGATTGCATTTTAGTAGACAAAAATTTAATGATAAAGGTTATTTAAAAGTAAATTATAAAGGATGATGAAAGTTAAGGCTGTTCAAGATTTTAACGCCATTTTTTTACACCTTTCGTTTGAAAAGTTATCATACTATTTCATTAGGCTAAGTGAACTTTAATAGTTGAGATTAATATAATTTAATGAATACGAAACCTATTTTAAGAATTAAATAAGCTGGTATATTTTTATAAAAATCTATGAATTATTTTACTTAAAGTAATTGCTAATGTAATGTTGAGTTGTGTCTTTAATACTGGACACCCATCTTACGATTAGTTATATAATGACAATTCATAGCTTATGTTAGGATAAAAGCTTTCAAATGTTTATTTGCATATACAATACAATCAAAATTAAACTCATAATAATAAGATTTATGATATGGAATTTCAAATGCAATGGACATATGTCTGCATATTAAAATGCCATACTTTTCTATTATGCTAAGTAGTGATGCAAATTGTAAACAATTATGTTATACAGTGCATTCATCGGTGATTTGTAGTGGTCTCTTGTGGAATGCTTAATCATGATGAGCTGGACTAGTGATTTCTCAATGGTCCTTTACCCTAGACACATATCTATGGGTTGTCTTGGTAATGAATTGTTATAACTGATATCTGTTTACTCGGTAAGGAGAACAGTTATAGTAATTTACCATGTCATCTATATATCTATTAAATGAGTTGTGAATAGAGTAATAATTTACGATATAACAGGTAAGTTTTTAAAAACGTAAACTCTACTTGTAAATAAAATCTAATATTAAATTCAGTCCAGAGTTAAAATGTTTTTCAAACTTCTCGTGAATTAGTTTTTAAAATGTATTTTTGATATTTCTTTATGACTACTACAGTTGGATTAAATTTTAGTTAAACATACCAAGAAAAGAATTTGCATTTGTATTAAAATATCAATATTAGAAACACTATAGTAAGAAGCTCTATATAGTATAGAAACTCTATAGCGATGACGATGGCAAAACTCCGTGCTTACCAGTTTGTAGTGAAGGGCCTTATTTATCTCTGCTAAAGTGAACATCGATTCTTGAATTAAGAAGGTGCTCATTACAAAACTATAAAATTGTTTCTAAAACCTTATTAGTATGCTTCATGGCGAACCATAGTAACAAGAAATTAAGTCCAAAAAGGTTTCAATAGCATGATAGTATTGTTGAGTTTAACAACTTGCAAAAATTGTTTGTTCTATATTAAGGCTTAATTTATAAAAATGTTTTTTTTACAGAGCACTAACAAAGATTTGTATCTTCAAAATACAAAGACATAATAAAATATCTTTATAAATAATAAATAATCATGATAAATAATAAATAATCATGATCAATAATAAATAATCATGATCAATAATAAATAATCATGATAAATAATAAATATTTAGAATGAATGAATAGCCATTAAAAATAGCACACATTGTTAAACCGCAATATTATAAAAATATTTGCAACCGCAGTAAATGGTAGAAAGATCCAACTGTCTTTCAAGGGCTACATATCTGCACGGCATCATGTTTCAAAGCTAATGAAGATTTTCGCGAGTGTAAGGCTTTCGAATATCTAATTTAACTTACACCTTGAAGAGAAAGTAATAATATTTGTAGTAGTAGGATTGAGAAAGATAGAGAGAGATAAGCAATTTTGCAGAAGTTGAATGGAATTATAAAGAAAGAATCATATTTGAATACAACACAAATTAGCTAAGTTTTATCAGTACTTTAAATAGATTTAAGGCCTTTTATGAATTACAGATGCCACATAAATCATTAACGAAAGAAATTTAAAATACATAACATTTGTAACGTTTACGCTGATTTATTTTTTAATTACTATGGAAAATATAGGATGTTAAAATTTTTTATTGTTACAAGCAAAAAATATTTTTTTCTGTCAAATTGTATAATTGATACCTGCAAGTGGCGCAGTGAGGGTTTCTCGATCCTGATTGGTAGTCAAAACGTGGTATTTGTTTACGGTAACAACTGTTCTTTCCATTCTATTCCAAGTAAGGCAAGCACATCAAGTATCGATTCTCTTAAATGACTAATTTTACATTCTTTCATAAAGATTCTTAAGCAAGGATTTCAATTTTTTTCACTGTGTATTTCTTACTTAACACAAAGACAGGTACGAAGCTGTTAGGAAAATAAACACATTAATTATGCATATAAGTTGACAGCTACGCAAAACAAAAATATATCATGGTTACAAAAAAGTGCATAAGCAAATAATAAATCTAAGTTAAATAAAAGATATGAACAAGAAAGAAATATACTTTAAGAAATTCAAAGTGCAATACGGCGTTGTATTTAATGAACTTCATATTACTTAACATTCTAACTTATGTGGGGAAACTTAGCTCAACTTTAACTCGCCATTTTGTTTATGTACAATCAGCTGGCGCTGAGATCATAGGTCCACGTGTCTTGATATCAGTGATCTTCTTCTTGTCGAGTTGCAAGTACCCAATTGGGTATACTATAGCCTACGTCACAGGTTGTGTTATTCCTACTAAATTTAATCCATGAACGGCATTTTCTGCGAGCCTAACTTCAAGCCACAAATAAACAAACGAAGTGTTTGATCGTTTAAATAGCTGCTCGCCAGATTTTATTGCATTACAAAGAAAAGTAATTGATATTCGATTTTTGATTAATAATTGATTTATGTGGATAGTGGCATAGAATTTAGCATTGCGTCATGGTAAATGTTATTCCTACTAAGTGGAAGTAGTTGTGTTTTTTTTATATTATACCCAATTGCCATTGTCAGAAAGGAAAAAAAATGTTTTCTTAAGCAACCTCCCTATTTTTTGCAGCAAATAATTTGAAAAAAAAATGGATGAAATAAAATTTATCACATTTTAATGGTTAATTTTTAGCTATATAGTTACTCCTAGCTACTAATAGCTAATACTAATTTTTAACATTATAAATGGATGTGGAGATTTAATAAATCACTTTCAAATTTAAACATAATTAAAGATATAGTATAATTCATTAAATAGCAACCGAATTCAAATGTTAGTACATTGTAATAAAAATACTTTTAGAACATACTATAAACTTGAAAATTTATGCTAGAATAGACACTTTATTAGTTATTGTGAAATAATTATTTAAAAATGACATCTTATCATGAAAGATTCGTGAAATATTGAATATTAAATGTTTTTCATTTAATCGTTAGAAATACTGTATAAAATTCTCAAGACCTCCAAATAATTATGAAACCTTTGAAAATGAGGAAATGAAACATTTGTATGGAGTCCAAATAACGTCAAAAAAACAAAAAATACATTTGCCTGCTAATGTGATATCATTTGTACTTTATTCACGCGAGTCAACTTTATTCATATCTAGAACAAAATGTGTTATTTCTTCATTTTTTTACTATACAATAGATGCATTTTTAATAGTACGATTTATATCATAAAATGAATATATTATGGTGTTTATTTGAAGATTAATTATTTCTTGGTAAAAGCACTATTGCACAGTATTTGTCAAAATACAATACGTTCGGAAATAGGTCAGCTTATTAATGAGCTTTTAAGAAATCTAATTTAGAAAGTCTAGTGTAATTTATTTCCGTTCGGACATTTAAAAGCATTTAAAATGCAATAAACTTCGAGTTTTCGGAATTAATTTATATAGTTTAGGAGCTAAGAAATCATCAACGAAATTCTAATTCTCTTTAAATTAGAAAAATAATTGTCATATTGCTGTTTATTGTATTTTCATTGGGCAGGAAAACCACATGATATGGTCATTTATTAAACAAAAAAATATCTTCGCCATATTATTTACCTTAGATACATTACATTAAATTTATGCTGCTACCAATAGTAATTATAATAATATATGACATTATTTTATAATATATATTACAATATATTAAATTATCATTATAATTTAATAATATATTACATTGAATTTATGTTGCTATTATTTCACAAAAGTTTCGACGGCATTTACTTATAAATTATGAATAATTATTACTTTTAGTATTATTTATTCAATTATTATTTACAGTATTTATTGAAAATGCTTATTTTTCAACGTTTATAAATAATATTTTCAGTCAGTTTTATGTTCTTAAGTTCTATTTATATTCAAAACTAAAATTCAGAAGCTTAAAAAGCAGTTTGCTCTTTATAAAATAATCGCCTGATAAACATATTCAGTTACAATTTTACAATTATTAATTGGTAAATTTACCTTTTAAAAGTTACATTTACTTTTGAAAATTGAGTGTCAGACAGCCTAAAATAAAAATAAGAATGAAAAATTACTATTTCGCATTATTGCTAAATAATCGCATTGAAAAAAAAATGTTTAACGAGTTTCCATGGCAACTGTACTTAAATAAGAATGAAATTCGCGATCGCAACGCTCGAGTACGCCGTCTAGCGGGAACCTGTAAATATCAGACATTAATTTATCACGTTTTCATTTAGTTCCATCGAAATCATTGACAGAATCAGACGCCATTTTTTAGCAGCAAATAAGAAACAAAATTTCCCTAAGGAAAAGGCCGAAGAACTTGAAAAAAATCTCCAGAATATTAGTAAATTTTTCAGGAACAGAACACGCCAAACATTTGAAGAAAAATTCCTCAATAATTTTTAATTTCTATTATCAACGAACTTGCAACTGATGACTTCCGATTTCGGATACTGTTACAGATGTGTGTATTAAGGTAAAATGCATTTCCTCTGTCTTCAATTCATTACAAATTAAAGTGAAGTCAACATTGCTTTCGTCATTCCAGTGAATAAATATGAATTCAGAACATACAGAATTGTAATAGTTATAGCATATTCTTCGTTATAGAATAGTATATATTTCTGTATCCATATAATTCGGAAAACAACAATAAAAAATTATCCAAGTTACTTGAAATAGTGCCATTTATGCTGATTCTTAATTAATTTTAATCGTTTTCTTGGTAAGTATTTTTTAGTTTTGAAAGAATAAGTTCAACTAGAATTTAGCTATTCTGTTTTCAGCTACATATTCAAATTCATATCAATTATAAAATTTTGCTGTGTAGTATGTTATCTAAAAGTAATGAAGGGATAAACTATGTATCTATTATTTGTGAATAAAGTTTTCAAACAAGGAATTTATCATTTTGGAATTCTCCGGGAATTATAAATCAGGTAAGTGCAATGATTTTTACAATAAAAAATTTGCTTGTAAATATTTTTTTTTCGTTTGATGATGGTTCTCTACAGAATGGTATTTTACGTCTGATTAAGAACTATAAGAATAATAAAAAAAGAAACAATATGAAAGTTTTTATTTCAATGTAAAGAATTCTTAAAATCGTTTTTTTATCCCAAGAATTCTTTATTTTCCGTTTTTTAGTTTATAATTTCTTGATAAAAATTGTTCTCAAAATACTTTTTTTTGAAAAATTAAATGGTATAACATTATGTGTTTATGTATACTTCTTGTATATTCCAATGTTTGAAGTAATATGATTCAGAAAAGTATGGAATAAAAATTCGGTACTTGCGTATTAACGCCACCGCTGCTACAGATTTGGCGGTTTTTAAGTGCCGCTAATCTACACTTAAAATTTTTGCGACAATTCATAAAATAAAACACTTTATTTAAAATCAAAATAGTCAATCGGATTTCGTTGGAAAATGAACCGATATAGAGTTTAGCATAGATTCAAAACAATCATATCGCCATATGAACTCTGATAAATAAGATTCCATATGAAATAACATTTCCAAAACGTACGTTTACCAAGATAAAGTTTTATGTTGTGGAAATTGGTACATTTTCGTTTTTTCGGTAAAATATTTCCCTCCTGAAAAAATAAAATTGCATCTTGTTTTGTTTTTGGCAAATCCCAAAGACGAATTTTTGCAGCACTAAAAATGGCGACAAAAAAGAATTGTTTTTTTTTGTTTTTGTTTCAACAGCATTCTTTATTTTACGTTTCTTAGTTTCTAAATAATGATTTTTATTGAAACTTGAAATTTTTTGATAAAAATTGTTGTCAAAAAACTTCGTTTACAAAATCAAATTTCATAAAATTATGAGGCTTATGTATACTTTTTGTTCATTTTAATTTTTGAAGTAATATGATTCTTAAAACTATAGAATGTGAAGTTTAAATGGGCCTTTCATGTTATATCAGTAAATTTAGTAAAACTATTTCTCGGGCATTAGGTTTTATATTTTATAAGAATATACACATTTTTTTTGTTAATGTACAAATATTTTTCCGATGTGTTTTGGATGTTCCTTCTCTAATAAAAAGAGATACCATTTTGTTTTCGTTTGCATAAGAAAGAATATCAAGCATTTTTTTTTAAAATTAAATTAGCCACAATAAAGAAGGAACGTTGCAATGCTACGTGCTATATTAACGACGTCTCTAGAGTAACTGAATGACTGTTCATATAGAAATCGCAGGTATTAGTCTCATACTACAACGCCCTCTATAGTTCGTTGCGATCGCGAATAAACTTTGATGATGGTCAGGTACAAAATTTTTAAGTTTAAATTTTATTTAAAAAAAGAACCAAGTATACTAAAAAAATTCTGGTAAAATTATCTTACTTGTATGGTGATGACATTTCTGCTAAGAAAAGACTATAAATCTGGTAATAAAACCAAAGCATACTTTATTTAACCATTCATTTGGTAATTTTTCCTTTCGTATGGTAACATTATATTTTTAAAATATATTCTATTGAATAAAATAAAACATAACAAGACACCGTATTTTAAAAAAAATATTTTCTGCAATAATACACTGTGAGACTGTTGATTTCCATGACTGATTCTGAACTGCTCAAAACATAGTGTGAATTACATACTCATTTAATATTGTAAAATATTTTATCAACAAACTATGGTTAGCATGATCATGATTTCATCTCAGATTACATATTTTAATTTCTTATTAAATTCTAGTTATAAGCGATAAGCAGAGAGCTCGCCGCACTTAACTATACTCAATACTCAATTCTAGTTTAGAATTTCTCAGTTTTACTTCTGATTTCTAACATTCAGAAGGTGATCTTGGGTATTTTATAATAATGTAATTAAAGATTTTTTGTTTCTTTTAATGATAAATATTTGTTAAGTATTTAAGTCAATTAAGATAACAAATTTGTTAAGAAATAACAATTATCACCTGTAATTTACTCTTGTACTAGTGCACGAAGAAAAAAAAATCTGGTAAACTTATCGTACTGTAAGGTAATGATATTTCAAATAATAAAGTCGAAATATTTAAACGGTAATAATATACGGCATAACTGCATCTAAGACAACAACAAACTCACACCAATTCGTAATTAGTTGTAAACATTCTACAGACGTTAGAATAAGTGCACCAATATCGGCGTTTTCAGAAGAGGAAATATTGAACAGTGTGAATGCATGTGAACTTGGCGTGAACTTTTTCCATTCTTAGTGGTTAAGATTTAACAACAACCTTTAAATTATATATGAAAGCTCGATTTTGTATTAACTTAATAAAAAGAAGAGCTTCGTCCCATTATGTTTTGGGTTGTCCAACATCATATTCGGTGCGGTAGTACACCTCAGGATATAAGGGTACTCCTTACGCTCAGCTACAAAGCCGAAAACGCATTTAGAATAATTTCAGATTAAATCAGGAGAATCCGTCAATTTCTACTACTAGACCTTTGATGCACTGCAGTTAAATTAAATCTCAATCATGTACTTCTAATAACAACTGCTTCTGTTCAATGCATTACATATTCCTAATCATCAGCTCGAATATTGACATCGTATGAGAAACTTTGACAATATTCAAAGCTAATTCGTGCAAATTTGAAAAACCTTTTAAAATTTTTTTTGATTAAAATAAAAAAAAAATATTTTGATTTTATAAATTAGATTATTTAAAATACGTTTCAAATTTTAGTTTATTTTTGTTAAAACAACGTGTATAATAAAAATTTTCTAATTCAATGAGTCATGTTAATGATGATATTTTGCTTTAGCTACGTTACGGAGAAAGATTCTTGATTTATTCTATGTAACGTATTTGTGGTATATTTGCATAACGAGTTACGAAGTTTTGTTTCTCCTTCAATTCTTTGTCAATTTTCTTAATTGATATTTTTTAATTAAGTTTATCGTTGCAAACTTCATAAAAATTGTCAACATGATTTTTTGATACAGTGTGTTACACTTTAATTTTGTGTCATTAATGAGCGCAAAGAAAACTAATGCGAAGTTTACATTTATGTTAAGATAATCCATGTCTAAACACATATTTACAAAAAGTATCTCACTGCCTGTGCCACCTGGAGAGCAAAAATGCATCGAATAAGTAAAAAAGGAAGGAAAAAATGTGTCCCGCCGATATAAAGTCACTTATTATGTTCGCATATATGATTTGAAACATATTATGGTGTATACTATTTATTAAGCCTTGAAGGAAATTAATATTAATACTATGATTCAATGATTGCAGCCTTTAATTTAGACACAAACTGTAATTTCTACTTCTTTGGCTTATACATTCCTTGTATTAATATTGATGATACAGTCATACTGCGGTTTCTTAGGGATCCAATTATGAAATGTACCCTATAGTCCAAATGCCAACTCTTTCGTAATGTTACGAAGGCATTTTCCTGTTGGCAAATTTGACTAGAGCCTTGAATTCTCTCTGCAAATGGCAAAAAATGGATATTTCTTGAATTGATATTTTTTAAATATCACCATCCATTATTACACCCTAGGGGAGATGTTAGGTTAAGGTTACCACCAGCCTTCCCACATATTTAATGAGTCTTAAACTTGCTGTATAAGGGAGCTGTATAATGTAGCTGAAGCCTTCCCACATATTTAATGAGTCTTAAACTTGATGTATAATGGATATTTTTTTTCTCAGGCCATTGTAATAGCACTTAAAACTGTATGGGTAATCTTAATTCTTTTATTTTTTACTTACCTTTGCTTGTGTATAGCTTTCAGCATGGGCTAACAAATTTTTAAATAATTCTAATTTCTTGCAGGATATGTAAAGCAAAACAGTAGATGAGAATAAAAGAGAAAATATTCTCCAAATGAACAGCAATGTGGAGGCTCATAAATGCAGTGGGAAGGTTTCGGTTTGGTGCTGAACGTAACGTGGCTTTTTCTTCAGGCTGCATGAAGACTACCGATTACTGAATAATGGTAGAGGCTCATTTACAGGCATTTAAGGGAAGTGACTTAAATGAAATTATTATCTTGCAATTGTTGACTTAATTGCATGAGAATAATTTCATTTAAGCTGCAAAATCTTCAAATGGTGATTTTTTGGATAATAGAATGCATGTCCTGAATGGCCTGCTCCTTCTTAGTACCTCAATTTCCAAGCAAACGTGTAAGGCTATTCTCTGTGAAACTGTATATAAAAAAAAGAATCAGTTTCAGTCTGTTGTAGGACTAAAAACTGCCAGTATTGAAATTTGACATAATATTGATGCTATTGTCCTCTTGGGATTGGTGAATGGTATGGAACATCACATATTTTAAGTCATTTAAAAATAGGGCTGATATTCAGGCTATAATCAGAAATAGCTTTATTTCAGTGGGGAGCTTTTTACCCTCTTTTTTATTTTATTTATTCGAGGTTTTTTTCCCGTCCAGGTGGAGCAGGAATTGAGTTACTCCTCGCAAATATATGTCTAGCTACAAACATTCTTTTATCTGTTTGGTTCTCATTGGGTTTCTTTGACCCTCTCCCAGGTATGACACAAAATCAAAGTGGCTTTATTTAAATGGGACATACTACATGTGGTTATCAAAATAATGGAAACAACCTGGATTTTGAAGGAATCCTTTATTAATATGGCCGTAAATGTTCTCTTTATTAAGTTATCTCCTAACTGTAATTGTTGACACTGGAAAATCCAGATGCTGATTGAGCTCTGCGGTCACTTTGGCTACAGTTGTTTTCTTTTTAGACATTACAATCCGCTTCAATACCCATCGGTCTCTTTCACTCAGCTTCTCCTTCCGTCCACTATTTTGGTTTGCTGAGCTTGTCCTTCCGCGCTGTGTGTATGCTGTCATGACTTTAGACACCCTAACTCTAGAAACGCCTAAAAGCTGGGATGTTTCGGTCACTGTTGCTCCAACTAGTCGGGCCCCTACAATTTGGCCTCTCTGAAAATCTGTGAGGTCTGACCTTTTACGCTTCTGACAAAAATTCAAAACGTAGACAACTCTGCTAAAGCTCTCTCATACCACCTAATATATGTACTTTTTATGTTAAAAAAAACTGGTAGCTAAGATTATATTTTAATGCTTATGAAGCGAATTCTTAAATGTCCCTTATATTCACAAGTGTTTCTATTATTTTGATAATCACCTGTATATTATAATGTTAGATAAAAATGTAACGCAAACTATGGCACTTGAACCTGGTTACATTTCAAACAAAAAATTGCGAAAATTTATGCGGCATTTTGCATATTACAGTAAGTTATATTTGATGATTAGCTTATTGGTCAATCTTTAGTTTTAATACACGGAATGTCTTTGTAAAGAGGGTGTTAATTTTATTTTATGATGATTTGATCAATCATTAAGTGTATTCTGTTGATTGTAACTTTTCGCACGCAATTTTAGAATTCGATAATTTTTATATTAGAGTCAGAAATATATCGTTGAATATTGTTCTCATATTGTGGTGCAGAGGTCTGTTGTAACCTCAGCCAGGAAAATAATATATATATTTCCTAATCAATTTCTTGTAACTGCGCTTTTCAGAACGTAGTTTGTTTTAATTTTAACTGGTATAGCTCATACAATAGCATATAATAATAGTGATATAATATCTCAACAATTAAAGAAATATAAATTAACTTATTGGAAAATTGATAGACTACCTGTTACACCAACTTTTGGTTTGCGTATTATGCTTCGTTTTGTACTTTTTGTTCTTGAATTGAGTGCAGATGATCAGAATATAGTGTGTAAACTGTAAAAGGAAATACAGGAGCAATTAAATATCAAGATGAAAGAACGGTTTATACCCATTTTATTACAAATATGATAATTTATAAACGATCTGTTGCATTTTGAGGATTACTAAGTTTGACAAATTTATATCGTGGAAAATCGGTTCTCACCGAGATTTATTATTAAGTAAAGAGGGATCATGCTTCCGAAAAACGGTTCCAGGTCTGCGCACGAATTCAATTTTTCTCAGAATCTTCGTTTATGGACACAAACCATTCTTCTCACTTGATCTTATATTTTGAATTTTCTGTGCTTGAAGCGGTTTCAATGTATATAATCGACATGTGTATATAAATTAATGCAAATAACTTAAACCTCTTACTAGACAGTCAAAAAAGTAGTCTTTTTCATAACATAAAAAGAAGAAATATTTTTCAAAAATATTTATTCTATCAGTAATTTAAGTACATATTTTATTAGTTTCAAATTGACCAATAGTAAGAAGACTATAATAATTTTTGTTACCAGTGTTCATCAATTTAGTGTATATATATTTGTCAACTACACTCTTCGTCTTGCGTAAGTATACTTATGCCTCACGAACCACAAAACTATACCTCAGAGAGATCAAAGCGATCTTCTAATCTGTGTAAGAGACAAGAAAACCAACAAGTGCTGAAGATTTATCTGCCCCAAGCTCTAAGTCCATTAATCATATTCCATGCCCTTTTTTCCAGATAACAAATTCGTCATTCATCAACATACAAGAACATCATTTTATTTCCAAATCCCCTGATATCTGCGGAAAAAGAGAAAGCTCTTCAGAAAATAGGTTTAAATTCTTTTGCTCAAATATATTGTTGTACAAAACTTGTTTTAAAACTAAAGGATGATTTATAAATAATCGTTGCAACAAAATGTTCTTATAAAACTGTACTCGTTATCAAATTGTTCAGTTCTCAATCGTCCAATAAACTATTTTCTTGCACTGGTATGTTGTATTTAAACCATTTTATAGTTACTATTGTTTTTTATTTGAGCTTGTAAATTAATTAAAATATATTGAAATTCTGTATTGCAATACGTAAACATCTAGAAAAAAAGACTAAGCAACTCTTTGTATCAACTCCAAAACACGTTGTATACATTTACGCATATTATACATTTACACATTTTAACCCTTTCAAGAACAGTTTTTCTTTTCGAAATAAAAAAAAAATCACGGTTTTAATAGATAAAAGGAGGCAAAAATAATAATATTCTGCGAAATTAAAAGAAAAAAATTAACTATTTGGAATATCTAGGATCTGGGACACATGTTTCCCACCGAGGTTTTAGACAGGACACATATGTCCCAGTGGTATTTTCGTCTGTGGGGCATATATGTATCGTTGTGGCCTAAGGGTTAAGTTTCGAAAACATACACAAAAACTTACTTCCTGAAAAAAGTAGTAATGTCTTTTTGTCCTTCAGGCATGCAATGCAAATGCATATCAAGAACAGAATTTACTATTTAAAAATAAATTGTTGTGACTTTAAATTCAACTTGATATGTATATTACTGGAAATAATGTAAGCAAATATTTATCAATTCCTGTTATGAATCATCTGTCATTGACTCAAGCGTAACGAAAGTATTATGAAGAACATTCGTTACAACTTTAAACAATTTATCTTCAGAAATAGTTCGATTTAAAGATTAAAATTCTAAATTTTTTTGGGAAACTGGAGAAATTTTAGTAGTTTTTCTCTCCGTATAATTAATCTGAAAGATTGTCATAACTCGAAACCAATAGTTCTTTCCAAAATTTATTTCAAAATATCAAAAAGAAGAGGCAAGCGCTAATGCGTCATAGTCAACAACAGAATAAAAAGTATCTGAAGGAACAATGGAAATCAGAGACGAATGCAAAGGACATCGCTTCGGTATCCCTTGCATTACTGTGAAGGAATCACTCAGACCGTTAGTGGAAAGCTGAAGGTTGTGAGTTCGATGCTGGCAACTGACAAAATAATCGGCGTGTATACATCACAAAGTGCTTGTTAAATCTGTTGTAACTTAAAACCCTCTCGTTGATTGTATTGGGGAAGTTTATAAAGAGGGGTACTAGCTCAGGCATTGTATAGGGCGCTTAAACAGGGTAAAAATTATGTAACGCTTTTACTATGGTCATTAAAGATAGAGCTCTGAGAAACAGAGATAAGTTCTTGGCCATGGTTGAGTGGTGTGAAAAGAACTCATAGGAGATGAGGAGAGATCCCAATTATGGTGGTTCAAATACTTGATATTAAAAGTTAATAACTCATTGGTGTGAAATGTTAACAATGAAATACAGAATCTAAATTCATTGTTAATAGCAAAGTCTAATACTTATTTAACTATTTTATGTTTCTAAAAATACAATGCGTTGTAATTTTTCATTTAATTTCCTGTGCCTAAGCGCCAAAATATTAGAAAATTCTCAAAATAAATGCTCTTTAAAATAAATTATTCAGAATAACTTTAGAAATTATTATAGAGGCTCTAAAATAAAAAAAAATATAATTTTATTGAATATTTTATGTCACAACTAGAGATTTTCTAAATTTGAAAGTGTGTTAGGAGTTTTAGACTTAGCTTATTATTATTATTTCAAACACGGTGCTTTTTATTACTTTTTCCAAGACTAACTATCAAAGTTTCTCAACTATTTGTTTTAAGAAAAAAATTTATGATAAGTATTTTCTTAAAACACGATTTATCATTACTCTTTGTAAAGTTAAAATGAATGAACTTCCTTTGAGATATTTGCGGAAAATATATAAGATGCTAAGATTGCGAGCAATATTTCTTCGTGTTCAGAGCTTTAAAGCAAATTTTAGCAATATATCCTTGTTATTGATGATTTATTTGAACAAGAAAAGAACTTCGAAACCATTTTTTATTTTTAGTCTATTCATTAAGCTACCTGAGACGTAACATCTGTTTTCTTTTCCTGGAGAAAAGCCAAAAAAGCAATTTTGTTTTCCTAAAAAACAACTTGAACATGCTCTTCATTTTGTGAAGTACTTGATTTATAGCTTTAAAATTCACCACATAGTTTTAAAATGCTTATAAAGATTATTTTTAGTTCTTGAAGTTTCAATAAGTTGAAAAACTTAAATACATGGAAAAAATATTAAGTGTATTAATCTTACTTAATTCAAGTAATGGCTTAAATACCCAATTCTTTAGATTTGTTTCAATAATTAAAAGATGCAGAGTTTAATAATAATAAAAAATGTTCTTAGAGTGGACCCAATTAATATTAGGTTAATTGGTGAGCTTGTTAAATTTTAAATGAATACTTACTGTAAAGACAATCTTCCGAATCATTAATTTTATAGTTAAATTAAATGAATTTTTAGGTTGTGAAATTAATTGTAAAAATTTAAAAAAATAACGTAGTTCAGCTGAACTATTAAATACAAGTTCTATACTTTTAATCTAATAAATAAATACACCGAAAAGCACTTTCCCTATGTCGTCCTTATTTAAAAGTTGGATCTTTGTAATAAATTGGGAAGTAAAAAAATACTTAATTAGAAAAAGTACGTTGTTTTCACTAATGAAAACATGTAGGTAAGCAAGAAAAATTTTTTCTTTGGTATTTTTCTTTATTTGAGAATATTTTTGAAAAATGTATCTTCATCATTTTTTATCTTCATTAAAATATAGTTCATTTAAATTGACCGCACTGAACACTATTTCACAGTAAGTTGTGATCAAATAAATAAATAAATAAAAAACAGAACACTTTAATGATTTTTGAAATAAAGATCAAAGTTTAAAGGTGCAATACAATTATATATATATATATATATATATATATATATATATATATATATATATATATATATATATATATATATATATATAATATCTGAATTCCAAATTAAAATATTCTTCACTGTCAAGAACTCTGGATTAAATCACTGTAAAAAAGTACTGACATCTTGAGTGCAGAATCCGCAAAATCTATTCTACCGTAAAATCTCTTTTTACCTAAAATTTTATACTGTAAGTTTCAAAGTATAATTTATTTTATTATAGCGATTCAGTGATTTTACAATATATATCACTGAAAAACTTATGATATATCTGAATTTTTGTTCAGTAAAATTTTGCGGTAAAATATACAAGTACTCTCAGTTCCGGTGCTTTTTGCCATAATTTGATCCTGAATAATTTACAGCAATCAACATTGATTAATATGTAGTAATATGAGCACTACATTAAAAGGTATTAAGGTATTTCGTTTCTTATCAGCACTGTAGAAGGTTATACATTTTTTAAAATTTATTATCAGGCAATTTTTATATTTTAGTGACCTTAGCACATCATTTTCGAATTGGTTTAAATATATTATAAAAGCCTCAAAGCATAGATTATTTAAGGGATGAAAGGATTCATAATTGAACTTGTTTAAAGGACTATTATATTGAAAAACGTAAATTCAGCAAAAGAAATAATTATACTGCAAAAGGTATAACTAAATCCAACAATAGGATTATCACGAACTAACTTTCAAATTTACTGAGTCCAGAGGATGTTCCTAAATATACTCATAAAACTTTTCAAAAAACTTTTTAGTATTGAAATCAGACAAAAAACGCACTTGAATTTTTTTCTTAAAATGCTGAGGGTGCAGCACACACCTAATACAGAAAATATGTTCACTAAAGTTCAGTCAGGTAAGCGGCCAAAATGTTTGAACACCAATAGTTAAACTTTTTTTTGCTTATCCATCTAAATTTTATCTCTGAAACTATTTATGTAAATCTAAAAAAAAATTAGAACACAATTTTAATGGTAATTTTATCATGATTACTTGGATCATGGGAAAATTTTTTTTCCGGTTATATATTTACTTTTCAGTTTTGCATTTTTACTAAATGTATGGTAATAAGAACTATAATTTCGAGAACCAGAATTTCCGAGATAAACCGGTATCATATGAACGGTAAAATTACTAAGGGAATGATTTAATTACCGTATATTTTCGTATGCCAAAATGAAGTTTTTTTTATTCCATTACTTTACAAATACAAGAAAATATAGGGAAATAAAAAAAATTAACATTAAGATGTTTAAACAGTCATCCATTATCCTGTCTCAACTATTATTTATTATATTTAAGAGATTGTAGCTACCCTCCCTTCCTTAAGGGTTAAAAATCTAAATCTGGTAAGAAAAATGCTTATTCTTAGAAAGTATGCTTTTGTTTACAATTTTCTAACTTATATGGTCTGCACAATTTATTTAAAGTATTTACGGTTAGACACTCGAGTACTCAGTACTCGAGTACTCGAGTACTCAATCAAGTACTCAGACTGCCTCTGAGTACTTGATAATCCAATCATTAGAGCAAAAGCTAGAAAGAAGTTTTTTTTTTTAATTTGTGCTTTGTATAATATAAAGTGTTCAAATCGAAATTACGTCCTTTCAATTTTTTAGAAATAATGAAACTCTGTACGGTTTATGTAGACAAGCATCAAAAATCTATTAACTGTTACACTAATAAATTAAATTACGGTTCAAGTATCGTAATGAATTCCATCATTGAATTCTAAGGAAATATACTCATCTTTTTTTTTCTTAAAGTTTTAATTCAATCTAAGTTTTTCTTTTCATTTAATACCTCAATAGGTACAATGGAGTTTATTGAAATTGGACTTAGCTGAGTTTGACAATGCCTGGCATTGTTGCGAACAAAACTTTGTTGACCAGTCATTTAATTCTGTTAAAAATTATTCCTGGGACATACCATTAAGCTTTTTATTTTGAGTCATTCAATAAGATATATTTCTGTTACAACAAAACAAAGAAAAGAAAGTTTTATTTTTGGGGACATCCTTTGTTTAATTTTATCTACAACAACTGGATATAGATGGTTTAGTTTGGCCTTCCTGCTGTTATGAAGATTGCTCCAGGAAAAGAAATTTTTTCTTTTTTTTTTTATATATTGTCTTCTCCAGTTTCAATGCAATTGTCACTTGCGATTGATATAGGTTTGAAAGGATATTGAAAAGTTTTTTGTGGAAGTAAACAAAGTGTGAGAAATTGGAGTTGATTTGGGAAAGTTTTTCCATTAAAGAGAAATTCGATGAGGGTGCTTTGAGGTTGTTATTCTTTTAGAACTATTATTTATATTCTTTATTATATTTTCAATATAAAATACATCCATTTCGATTTGCTTTGATAGGATATATTTAGACAAATAATATCAAATGGGGTTTATTTTTTTTCAGTATTTTGTTTTAAAAATGTAACAAACAAGCTAAAAATTCTGTCTATTTTAAATATATCACTTTAAGACTTTTCTTTTATTTAACAAAAGTTTTCAAACTTTTTAATCGAAAGCAACATGCAATAGACCCAGTAAAAGTCTTTCATAAATAAAAGTGTGTATAGTTTTGGAACTATGCAAGCTGATTAAAAGGCCGTTTTCTTGAAATCAGATAAAACAAAAATAGTTTATTAGCGTACTATTAATTTATTCATTTAAGAAGTCAATTAAAGTAGCAGAGTAGTTAATAAGAGTTTGTAATTAAATAAGCTAATTTACGATCAAAGCTTTAATGCATAAATGGAAAAATTTGATGAAAATAAGTACTTTATTATCTTGTAATACTTTTTCAAAAAATAACATTGTAGAATTTGAAATAACAGAGTAGATAATAACAATTTGCAATAACACAAGCAAATATTCATGATCAAAGTTTTAATGCATAAATGGAAAAATTCCATGTACAAAAATTCTATATTAAATTAAGACGCTTCCTTAAGGCTTCTAAAACTTTAAATTTATTGTATTATTTCTACAATATAAACAATTATGAAAAATTTCATTGAAAAATTTTATTTAACGAAGTAGGATTTCGGAGTTTTTAATTTATTGTATATATTGTTTTCGCGTCGAAAATTTGAGCATCAGGAAGCGTAAAAAATAAAGTCAAAACGCCGTATATACATTGAAAAAAAAATCCAGATCAATATAAAGTACCGGCACTTTGACAGCATCATCAATAAAATTCATTTGCCGTAAAATATTATATATAATTTTTGCAGTAATATTTATTTAATTAGAGTGATTCAGTTGCATTAGGGTTATTATTAAAAAAATAAATGACATCCTGAGTTCTGTTACTTTCTACAGTAAATTGATGCGGATTTTTCTTTTACAGTGTGTAAGTTTCTAACAATTTATGCATTTATTCTTTATTATATAAATGAATAAGTTAAGCTTGGTGCCATAAAAGTTTTCTTAAAACAAGTTTTTATTTAATTTATTGTAATTGCAATGATGATTTAAAATAAAATAAAATTGTACTTTAAACAGAAAAAGCAAATAAAAAAAATAGATACTTCAATTTGTGATCGCAATGAATTATAGGGGGCGTTGTTGTATGAGACGAATACCTGCGATTTCTACATGAACAGTCACTAAGTTACTCTGGAGATGTCTTTGATGTAGCATTGTAACGTTTCTTTTTTATTGTGGTTTATTAAATTTAAAAAAGAAGAATGTTTGATATTCTTTTTTTTGCAAACGAAAATAAAATGGTATCTCCTTTATTTTTAGAGAAGGAACATCCAAAACATTTTGGAAAATTATTTGTAAGTAAACAGGAAAAAACTATGTATCTTCTTATTAGAATTAAAACCTAATGCCTGAGAAATAGCTTTATTAAATTTAGTGATATAACATGAAAGGCCTATTTAAACTTTACATTCCATAGTTTTAGGACTCATATTACTTCAAACATTAAAATAAACAAAACGTATACATAAGCCTCATAATTTTATGTAATTTAATTTTGTAAAATAAGTTTTTCAACAACAATTTTTATCAAAAAATTTTAAGTTTTAATAAAACTCATTATTTAGAAACTAAAAAACGTAAAATAAAAATGCTTATGAAACAAAAGAAAAAAAAACTCTAAAAATTCTGTGCATTAAAATAAAAAACTTTCATGTTTTTGTTTTATTCATAATTGGATGAAGAAAACATTCTATGAAAAACTATCATCAAATAAGAAAAAAAAATATGTACAAGCAAAATTTTTTATTTTACAAATTGTAACACTTACCTTATAAATCCGGAGAATTCCAAAATGATATGTTCTTCGATTCTTAGCACCATTCCTTAGTGCTACGAAAATGAGTCTTTGGGATTTGCCAAAATATAGAACAGGATGCAATTTTATTTTTTCAGGAGCAAAATATTTTACCAAAAAAAAAAAAAACAAACTAAAATCCGATTAACTACTTTGATTTCAAATAAAGTGTTTTGAATTTTAAAAGTGTTTTGATTTTAAATAATAACGTGCTTTATTTTATGATTTGTCGCAAAAATTTTAGGTATAGATTAGCGGGACTTAAAAACCGTTAAATCTGTAGTTGTGGTGGCGTTAATACGTAAGTACCGAATTTTTTTCCATACTTTTCTGAATCATATTGCTTCAAACATTAAAATATGCAAGAAGTATACATAAACACATGATGTAATACCATTTAATACTTCAAAAAAATTATTTTAACAGCAATTCTTATCAAGAAATTATAAACTAAAAAACGCAAAATAACGAATTCTTAGGATAAAAAATCGATTTTAAAAATTCTTCATATTGAAATAAAAAACTTTGATATTGTTTCTTTTTTATTCTTATAGCTTTTCATCAGGCGTAAAAAACAATTCTGTAGAGAACTATAATCAAATAAGAAAAAAAATTATTTACAAGCAGTAACAATTACAATTTTTTATTATAAAAATCATAACACTTACCTGATTTATAAATCCGGAGAGTTCCAAATTGATATGTTCTTTGTTTGAAAACTTCATTCTCAAATAATATATGCATGCTTTATCCCTTCATTACTTTCAGATAACATACCACACAGCAAAATTTTATAATTGCAAGATCTCGTTATGAATTTTAATATGTAGCTTAAAAACAGAATAGCTGGATTCTAGTTGAAATTATTCTTTCAAAACTAAAAAACACTTACCTAGAAAACGATAAAAATTTATTAATAATCTGCACAAATGATACTATTTCAAGTAATTTGGATGATGCTTTTTTGTTGTTTTCCGAATTATATAGAAACAGAAATATATACTATTCTGTAAAGAAGAAGAATATTCGATAACTATTACAGTTCTGTACACATCTGTAACAGTATGCAATCCCGAAATTTGAAGTTATCAGTTGCAAGTTTGTTGATAATCGAAGTCAAAAATTATTGCGGAATTTTTCTTCAAATGTTTGGCTTGTTCTGTTTCTGAAGGATTTACCAATATTCTGAAGAGTTTTTTTAAGTTCTTCGACTTTTTCATTAGGAAAATTTTCCTTCTTATTTGCTGCTAAGAAAATGGCGTTTTATTCTGCCAATGATATTGATGGAACTAAATGAAAGCTCAATAAATTAATGCCTGATATTTTCAGGCCCCGCTGGAGGGTGTACTCGAGCGTTGCGATCGCGAATTGTGGAAAAGATATTAAAGAATACAAACTCTGTATAGTGTCATGATATGTACTATGTCTTATTCCACGAACGCTGATATAGGATCTTTTCTATATTCAAACTCCAAAATGACATTGAATGAAATATTTAATCTCATTTGTGTCATTTCTATGTCCTTATGTTAGTAGGCGCGTGAAAAATGTGATGTTTGTGGCGAAGTTTTGACTAATATGGAAATCCTTCTTTTGAACTTCTTTATAAAGAATGACGTAAACGCTACAGGAATTACATGCAGCCATAGTACTGTATTCCAATAGTTTATTTCGCCAAGTGATCAGTTTAATTTACTTATGATTCTGGTACACTTTAATAAATATTTTCATCAAGGACGTTGTATTTACAAATACGCTCAAAAAGAATGTTTTGGATTTAAAGGAATTATATTGTTCGTAAACTTATGTTTTTAATTAAATAAGAAAGCTAGGAGTTATTTTTAAAAGTATGTGAGATTAGTTGAAATAATTTTGTTTTCCTTTGCTTAATAAAGCGTTTCAAGATTAGTTTACGAACATCTCATTTCTAAAATTTATACAATACATACTAGATATTAGTTTTATTCAGTGTCTCTCGTTTACTCGAAAGCTGAGTTTCAGAATAAATTATTATTTCGTGTTTTTTTTTCATACACTTTGACATAAGATAGACATATGAAAACATTTCGAGTGGATAATTTCTTTTATAAAAATAAATATTAATTTTGCGAGTTATACTGTAAACCATGGATATGAAGAAATAAATCGCAAACAAGATTATTTCCATTATAAATTTTCAAAAATTTGTTTTAAATTCCGCTTTTAACAATTTTAACCATTATACACCAAAAATAAAAGTTAGTTTCAAAGGAATAAAAAATGCAGATTTTATAAAAACTGTCATATATTTGAATTGACAAAAAGCTCGAATTTGCTTTAAAAGTTTACATATGAAATGAAATGGGAATATTAATATAAATTTGAGTTTTATGCGAAATTCTGGTAAATTTTATTCTAAATGATATAAGTGGGATTATATAAATGGGATTTGCTACGTGATATTATAAAAATATTTCTTTATAATTTTTCAAAACTTTATAATATTTCACACAATTTCTCAATTATATGACTCTATTCAGAACCTTTGATCTAAGAATATGCAAAGACTCAATCTTCATGATGCGAGGCCTAACCTTAAACATGATAGTTATTTTTAAGTTACTAAATCAGACCAACAATTAACGTGTTTTTCTTAAATATACATACCTTTTGTTCTAATGCCGTTGGAAACAAATGGGGGAGGAGAAGGGTAATCACAATCTAGAAATTCATTGTATATATGCTTTAAAAGCTCAGGGCAGAATAGCGGTTGAAAGTTTAGACTTATTAATTATTTTTAAGGATAATATTCAAGAAAATTTGAATGAAATTGGTTAAGTAGTTGTCTAGAAATCAAATTTAAAAATATGACTTTCTAAAATTGGATTACCTAGAGATTATTCACCCGATTCGCCCCAGAAATTATTCTACCGATTAATAAAATGTATTAAACAATAATATATAAGCGTTAAAATAAATTTTTTACTTAAATTTATCTTTGGGTGAACTTCATAGTTCTGTAAATTTTTTTTTTTGATTAAGGAGATCAAATTTTGACCTACACTGGTGTAAGAAATTAAATAAGATTAATTAAATAAATTGCAAATGACACTTTAACCCTTAGAATAAAACAATTTAATAGAAATTAGAATTTTATTCCAAAATTATTCAGAGATTTTAAAAGCTAAACTAAGCATAAGTTGTGTTCCTACTCTCAGAGATGCGAAGTTCAAATATCATCGTGATTATAATATATTGGTTTGTCAGTTAATGTTCTCATTATAGATTATGTGCCTCCTAAATAATAATTTTAATCTAAATATCAATATTCTAAACATCAATATTCTAAAGCTTCTTCAAATATTGAAGGGTGGAATCCGTATATTGAAGTTTAGTCAAATCATAACATGCCCTCATTATATTTCTGTTGAGAGTCAACATTAATTGGATATGCAACTATTGAAACTTCGCCCAAGCTAAAACCATTGTTTACAGAATGAAATAATCAACTTTTGAAATAGTTTCTATAAACTAAACATATCATGGTCCATGGTATATGATTTTCATATAATTATAATTTGAAGTACCAGTTATAAAATGCATAAAACTTTATTAAATACCTATGATTATATTTAAAAAGGTGTATCAAGAAAAGTTCTTCAAATCTATGAGAAGTAGTTATTATGATTACATATCTTTCTAAAAGTTTTTTTAAGTCAAACTGGATAACATCAACATATCCAGGAATCAGCGCTGAAAATTGCTTTTCAGCGTAAAAAAGATAAAAAGTCTAAATATAAAAAAATCAAATTTTAAGTTCTAAAACGTAAGTTCTTATAACTTTGAAATTTTATAGTTTTTACTGTGAATTTATTAATTTTATTGTAAATTTTATTGTAGAGTAAAATATTACACTAGAAACTTAACATTTAGCTCCTCGTTGTAATTTAATGCTTTCATGCAAATTTCGGAAGATCTAAATTCGCATTCCATTTATATATAAATATTTTTTTTTCTTGGCATTTCAGTTCTTATTTTGAACTTAAAAATAAAAATTGTCTTTATATTTATGCGTTAAAAATAAATATTAACTTTTTTGACCCAAAAAATGGAAGTCTAGACTTGTTTCGTGAGGTCTAAATATTTTTAAATTTAACGAACACCTTTTTAGAAAGAAGAAATTGACTGAGACGAATTTTTTATTAACTTAAAATTTCCAATATTAATTATTTTTCTCGATATACTCTAATATTTAGCTACCTTTTCCGCTCTACTAAAGAGATAGATTTTGTCAAATGAACTAATATTTTGTCATTGTTTTGCCGCTATCTTAAATTTAATAATCCTGATACCAAATTTTTCAGATTATTTTAAGCCAAAACTATGTAGACTCTGAAACTTAAACTTATTTTAGAATTTTAAATTGTTAGTTGTTCTTGAAATAATGATTACAGTCCTTAAACTTCATACTACATTTTTTTAAATTTCCTATGACCACCTGAGTTAACATTTCGTCAATTCAGGAATTTTACTGGGCAGACTTATTGGCCACGCTTTTAGGAGCACCATATTAGGTGGGCCAACGTTGCTCCCACAGTAAGGACAGATAGTACTGAGAATGGAAGAACATCCATACCTTGACCGGGATTCGAACCCTGAACCTTTCCGGTGCAAGGCAATCTCCTCATAACGTAAAAACCTATTGGTTTAGCACAGTTTTCCATTGTTTTCGGTAAATTTTTACTGTCCGGAAAACTATGTGGTGGGATCCAGTTTTCCCACATTGACTATCATATTGTTTTTGCTTTTCCATTTTGCTGTCCTACCAATATTTTTGTATCCCTAATTTAAAGGTCTTCACTTTTACTGCTATTACGTTTTTGATTTTGATTGTTTTCTAAAATTAAGAGTTTAAAATGAAGATTATTACTTTTTTAATTTTACCGTAATTCTACGCAACATTTAAAGATAAAGTTATTTAAATCGATGCCTAATTTTATTCATCGCTTACTTTACTTTTTGTGCAAATTTTATTAATATGCTGTAATAAATTACCGTTAAAGTTATTTTTGTTAAATGATTGAGAACTTAAAATTAATGATTCTGTTAAATGATTGAGAACGGTCAGCTTGATGCACAATGTATTAAAAATTTTTATATAATATATCCGCCCGTTTGGTAAGTGAAAATTATAAATTGCGGTTGTTAACTCATCAAATTTGTTACAAAAATATATTTTTAATACTATATGTTATTTTAAAAATTGATTACAGAGAAAATTTATTTATGTTCACTAATAGATCTTAATAGAAATATTTGAAAAGTGGTGAGCAAGCATAAGCAAAAGGAATTCTTCATGGTATTTATATTTTATGTGAAAAATTTCACCTTTCATAGAAAAACTATTTTAGGTCAAAAAAAATATTGTGAAGCAATCATCGGAGTTGATGAGTGGAAGTGGTCAGAGGGCTTAGCAACCAAGTTATTATAATAAAATACCAGGATTTACGCGAAGCTCACAGATTCTTTAGCTGAATTTTCCTCTTAAAAGGAATAAAATTGGGTTGTATTTCATTACAAATAGAGATATTTGATTCTGATTGATTATATTTAACGAGCAACAATAATTTTTATTTTCTTTACTTCATAACTTTGAAGAGGCGAAAGACTTAATCTTACTATACTGTGAAAAAATAGTCGTTTTTTTTGGAATTTCTCCGTATATCTTACGGTTTAAAACAGTTTTGCTGACAGAACGGTTTTTCTTCGTTTTCCACCCTGCTCACAAACGGATCCGTTAGTTAAAGTTCTAGTTTTTGTCATGAAGTTTTGAGTTTCCGTAATATAACTTTATCTTTTCTCTAATAACTTTAACGATTATTTTCCATACTTGCTCTTACTTTTCAGCAATTATTACAGTACCGCTCAAAAGTATCAGTACACCTAGAAACTTATAAAAAAATGGCAAAATTCAAAGTGTCATAACTTCTTCAAAAATGATCAAAAATGCTTCTGCTTTAGCTCATTTTGAAGCTTAAAATCTCTACTTTTATGTACTTTAATTGTTTTTAATTAATATACTTTGCAATTATGTACAATTACACTCTAAACAATCATAGAAAATTGTATTAATTTTTTGTGAAGTTTGACGCGATGTACGGGCACAAAGGGGTTAGATATTGCTAATTTTTATTATACCATTGAAAAATTTTGACTTTTGGCTTTCATTTAAAAAAAAAATTCCAAAAAAACATGTTTTTTGACGAAGTTATTGTCAAATAAAAAAAAAGTTTTTTTTTCGGAATTTAATGATTTTTCAGCAATTATAATGAATTTTAGTGTAATTATAATATGATATGAAAATTTTTTAATTGAAATAAATTAAAATTTAATATTTCTCGATAATACTATTTCATAATTTATTATAAGAATTTTAACATTTTTTTTTGGAAAATACAATAATGAAATAAGAATCAACGTTTACAATTTAATATTTTGAAATTTATTTTCTCGTACTTTTCTCAGAAAAAATTTGAAAACAAAAATGTATGTGTACATTGTACATTGTATGTACATTGTATGTACATGTATGTACATTGTACGTTGATTCTTATTTCATTATTATATTTTCCAAAAAAAAAGTTAAAATTTTTATAATAAATTATGAAATAATATTATCGAGAAATATTAAATTTTAATTTATTTTAATTAAACAATTTTCATATCATATTATAATTACACTAAAATTCATTATAATTGCTGAAAAATCATTAAATTCTGAAAAAAAAAACTTTTTTTTTTATTTGACAATAACTTCGTCAAAAAACATGTTTTTTTGGAATTTTTCTTTTTAAATGAAAGCTAAAAGTCCAAATTTTTCAGTGGTATCATAAAAATTAACAATATCTAACCCCTTTGTGCCCGTACATCGCGTCAAACTTCACAAAAAATTAATACAATTTTCTATGATTGTTTAGAGTGTAATTGTACATAGTTGCAAAATATATTAATTAAAAACAATTAGAGTACATAAAAGTAGAGATTTTAAGCTTCAAAATGAGATAAAGCAGAAGCATTTTTGATCATTTTTAAAGAAGTTATGACACTTTGAATTTTGCCATTTTTTTATAAGTTTCTAGGTGTACTGATACTTTTGAGCGGTACTGTATATGGTTTTAAACATCCTATAAATAAAACTGCGATTTGACTTAATTGTCAAAATTGATACAATATTGAAGCGAAATTCTCACTATTACATTTCTTCATAATAAGCCACTTGAGCCACAGTGACTCAGGGGACAGAGAAAGCTCCTCTTATTTAAGTGACATAGGTTTCAATCCCAGAGATGTCTGGTCGATACAAATTCTAATTTACTTCGTAACTTTCTCAGGAAAAAATTATTCCCATATGGTACGAGTCTGTTGAGACAATGGATTTATTTTAGATGTAAAAACTGATTTTGTTACGGTAAAAAAACCAGTTTAATTGCGTATTTGGACAGTAAAAAATCGTTAAGGCTACGGATTTACTTCATTAATTTTACGGTTTTGCACAACCAATCCTCTGCCAACCAATCGCAAAATTTAGGGGATTTTTTTTTACTGTGTTTTATAATTAATTGGCGCAACCGGTGTCTTAAGTTACAACATAAGTCACAGACAAGTACTTTCTTTGAATAAACATATCTTTTTTTCGAAATAATTGAACTTTGATCCTCAAAATAACGGTGATAGTCGGAATCTGAAAAAATGTTGTCACAGCAGTATAGCCAGGTGAGCGGGATAAAGTTTGAGTTTTTTTTAAACGTTAATTTTACTTCGTGTTCATTTTTTCTACACTCATGGAAACAATTTTGCATACACAAATGGAAACAATTTTGCATACAATTATAAACTTGCTAATCTAATGATAATTGCAGGAAAAAATATTTTTGCAATTACTTACTACTTTTTTATTATTTTATTTAATGGTGATAAATAAAAGTTCAAATTTTAAAGTAAACAGATTATTGCACCAATATAATATAAGCAATTTCTAATGGCAAAATCCGAAATTTGACAAGAATTGGTTTAATCGTTCTCGAGATTTAAAAATTTAAATATATGACTTCACTGATATGACGAAGTACGCAAAAAATGAAATTAACATTATGGAGTGCAATTTTGAGTGCAATTTTCATGCGCAAAAACTATTTGGATCATATTTCCCAGATATCAATACCCTTTCCTCATATTTCGTGGTTTAAGAAACAAAATCTGTCAAAAAAAGTTAATTAAAGGAAGCTTTTGTGTCATTTCGCAATCTAAAATGTCACCTGCACTAAATATTTAGGGAATATAAGGGTTAGGCAATCAAAGCATTACGATCGAGTCCTAGTACTGCAAAATTTGATTGATAGATCAAACGTAATTAAGGTGTACGGTAGTGAACAAGTTAATTGAAACAAGGTTTAATTTTTCGATTTTGAACTTCAGAAAAGTAAAATATATTTTGAGTGGGTTTGGTGCAGAACGGTGTAAGACAATTAGTTGCTGTTGAAGAAATGAAGAAAAGAGAGCGCTGCAAAAATTTAGCACCATACCTTAAAAAATTTCGTATCAAATTACCTTAAAAATTACGGGCACTCAGCTGGTACTTTTTTCCGTAAAATCCTATTTTAGCGGAACATGTTACAGAACAGAAAATCTGATATATCTTAATTTTTACAGTAATAATTACCATAAAACCATTGAATAACTCTAATTAAATAAATATTACTTTGCAAATTACGATGCGATGAAAATAAATTTTACGGTAAAATCGATTTTACGGATGATTAATCTGAAGTGCCTGTGCTTTATACCGTAATTTGATCCGGAATTTTTTACAATGCAGCAAGAATGAAGTCTGTGTTAAACAAGAGGATTTCTTTCCCTTTCTTTCCCTTTTTTTTACAGAAGTTTGGGTTCTTGCAAAAACACCAAACAAATGGAAGTATAATTTGTCAAAAACAGAGTGACTCTTTTAAAGTTTTCTGTAAACTCTACGGATACTAATTCATAGGAATACGCAAAGACTCACAAATATTGATAGAAGATTAAAAGTAATCAAATTTGTTTATCAGGTCAAATATGATAAATGGATGAAAAGATAGTCGAAATATTTAAATAGCTGGTATAATCTATGATCACATGAATGAAACTGGCTCTGAAAAAAGAAAGAAAATAAGATTTTAATTTGTTCTTCGAATTTCAGAAACATTTTCTTCCCAGAACCAAAGTATTTCATTATATCACATTAACTAAGCATAGCCATGAACTATTATATGCCATTTTGCAACTCCAGTAAATGAGAACAATAAAGAGTTTGAAACTGGAAACGCGAAAACTCATTAGAATAATAAATGAAACTAGAAAATTAATCTAATTTAGGGAAGAAATTATTGGAAAATAAATAAAAACCATCAACTACAGTTAAACGAGAAAACATTAATTACTGTTGTAGCTGGCATAATAGTTTTTCTTTCCTCTATTCCAAGTGACAAATTACATGAAAATTGTACAATGCATAACCTATAAAATAGCTGAAAGAGGAGCTATGACTAATGGTTACTTCCCTATGTTTTAATGTGGCAGAAATATAAATGAATGAATTTGCGTATTTAAAGGGCTAAGATAACATTTGAGTAGCGAATGTATGTTTTCATTTATATCATTCAAAATTTAAGGCATATATCCTAAAAAATGATCTATATATATATATATATATATATATATATATATATATATATATATATATATATATATATATATATATATATATATATATATATATATATATATATATATATATATATATATATATTGTTCAAAATGTAGAGAAAACAAGGGAAAAATTACAGAACAATGAAAAAAGGGGAAAAAAGTATAATAATAATATAAAAAAAGAAAAAAAAATTAAAAAACCGGAAAATAAAAGATATTATCTTTTCATCAGCTCACACGATTATATCCGCTAAAAAGAATGTTTTCTAACATTGCATCAATTGCATTTATTGATATATTTATTGATATTGATATATTGATAATATTGCATTTATTGATATTGATATATTGATAATATTGCATTTATTGATATTGATAAATTGATAATATTGCATTTATTGACATATTTTGCTTTGGCTATATTGATGCAATATTAGAAAACAATCTTTTTTGCGGATGTAATCGTGTGAGCTGACGAAAAGATTATATCTTTTATTTTCCAGATATTTTAAAATTTTTTGTCCCTTTTTTTAAATTTTTTTATATTTATTCTTTATTTTAATTTTATTATTATTTTTCTTTTTCTTCCATTTTTTTCATTGTTCTGTAATTTTTCCCTTATTTTCTCTACATTTTGAACTTATTTTATAAGCTCTATATACTTGCAGCTTATGCGCAATAAATAAAACTTATTGTTTTTCTTAATTTTCTTCGTGCTTTCTTGTTCTTATTTATTTTGCTATATATATATATATATATATATATATATATATATATATATATATATATATATATATATATATATATATATATATATATATATATATATATATATATATATATATATATATATATATATATATATATATATATATATATATGATGTATGCATGTATGCTTTAAATATATTATTTTATCTATCTGTTATTTATTTATCATATTTTCTTCTGTTGTTTAAACTATTTTACTCTCAAAGAACTAGGAGTTTGGAAAATTTGGTAGCTAGTTAGTAAAAAGTCTTAATGACTTCGTGTAATGTATTTTACTTTAAAAAGCTCAGTTTTTAAATAAATTTTTTGCATTTTTCCAAAAATGTGTTATTTTAATGTATTTTCGAAATGTGAACAAAATAAATGTTTGTGAATTTTAAGTTAATAAGTTGAAGTTAATAGCTTCAAGTTAAGTTATTAACTTAAGTTAATCGCTTTATAATTGAAACAATAAAACAATTCAATACTATAACTCTTCAGCACTAAAACAATTAAACAATAAAAATGTTCTACATCAGAACAATTCAACTCTAAATCACTTAACATTAAAATTTGAATGATATGGATTTGATCATTTTAATTCATTTTAATGAATTGAGACTACATAAAAAGGAATCTAATGAATTAGTGCGTTCAATCTAGCGATCAACACAAAAGAACGAAGGAACGCAGTCACATAAGAGCGAATCTAATGAATTAGTTCAATCAAGTGATCAACACAAAAAAACGAAAAAAATTTCGAATATTATAAAAATATACGGAGCATACAGAAAATGCGAAAATTACAGAAAATACGAATACGAGAGAAATCTAAGTCATGGTTCTGAATAAAATGAAGCAAATAAAGCGAGAATCTGCAATTGTTAACGTAATATTTTTGAGCCTGCTCGAATAAGTAGCATGACGATTTAATTTTACTGAAGCTCAATACATGATGCGGTTTTCTAATTAAATATTACTTCAGATTATTTCCTCTGAAAATAATTCTCAAAATTACGTTTCATTCTCAAGAATTAAGAGTATTCGAACAATTGTTGATTGATTAATAATTCCCCACTGAAATGGCATTTTACGATGATGTCCAGTACAAGTATTATACCTTACATTTAAGGGAAGAGTTATTGGAGAACGCTTAAGAAATCTAATTTAGAAATTCTGAAATCATTCATCAATGATTTAATCATGGAAGCATTTAAATTTCGATAATCTAGAATTCCTCCCGGAAGGCAAAACTAGTCTTCATATAAATACAGAAAATATTTATCATAACTGTTCTCTAATATGTAATATTATCAAAAACATTATTCCTATTATCTACAAAAATCACTCTTAAAAGTCAATGCATCATTTATTTAAAAAAAAATTAGGTTGTGAAATTTATTGATTGATTTTAAACGAAAAAAGTGATCCTTTAAAAACAAATTTAAATTACACCAGGTGTTTCTAGAACAAAAAAGAAATTAGAACCTATGCATACAATGTATCTATAGGTCATTTAAAATTCAAGAAACTTTCTGCAAAATTGTTTTAAATACTTATTTTTAATGAAGTCGATAGATTTTTTAAAAAAAAAAAATTCTGCAAAATTAATTTTGGAATTTCCTAAATTAATTCTACAATTTTTCTAACTATTCAATAGCAAAATTAATTGATCAAAACAAGTGATCAACAATTTACTTAAACACTAATCTTAACTTAAATAAGTTTAAATGATTTTTATTGCTGATACCCTAGTAAGATTTTAGCAGGGAGATTAAGTAGTAAGATTTTCTTTGCATTGCACTTAGTTACAGTCTAGATAATACTGTTTTATTACTTTGGAATATTTTGCAGTATTCTTTGATACGATGCAACGTCTTTTCATTATAGCTCTTTTATTCATAATGAGTATAAGCATATTTTATAAAAGCTTTCCCATGCATATTATAATTAACTGTGCATATTTTAATTATATTAAAAGCATATTTCATGAAATCACTTAAGGTTTAAGCTAATTATCCAGACAACTTAAAATATAAATGATAAGACTGAATTCATTAATTTCAATTATGACGAATTTAGTGTTGTAAGTTACAATTATCTATCTATGTTTATATATAACAACTTCTACGCTGTAACGTGGGGCTCTGGAAAACAGAGAACGAGATTCCTTTTTCTGATACGTGAATGCGTTTTCTGATTGAGTGAATGATGCGTGGCCTTTTGCAGTACTTAGCTGTTCCTCATCAGATTTGCAACAATATTCCAATTCGGAGGAGGTTAATAGGCATTTATGTATCGGTTTGCAATTCTACAAGAGAGGTGAATTTCGAAAAGCACTCTGTACAAATGAATTAGCTGTAGAAATTGGGGAAAAGTCAAGAGCCTTCTGACGTCAGTGTGATTCAATTCAATACTGGTGTGAAACTTATATTTAAGCCAGTGGCGTATGCAGAATTTTTTCAAGGGGGGTGTTCACAATTTTCTGAAACTACTAAAAGAAATTCGAATCTGTTACAAAGCACTATTATTTCCCTAATTTTGTCAGCTAGACAATTTTGACTTTTTATTCAGACAGCATTGTTTGGTTAAATTTTGATTTGATTTTTTAAGTTTGATAACATAATGTAAAATTTTCTGAAAAAAGTTTAATGTCATATAGGTGGAAAGTAACATTTTGAGGGCCACTTTCACACTCATCAGATTTTGTTATGCTAGAACCGTTTTCTTCAACGGAAGTATCACATTTCTGTACAACAGAAAAACTTACATTGGTACTAGATGCTGTCCCCTCACTAATTTCAGATCGTGATTTTTTCTCAAAATAATTAAAAATTGTTAAATTCTTGCGTTAAAAATTGTTAAATTCTAAAGATCCGAGAACAGCAAATATATGTATATATCGGCACAGAAATATCCGCTATGCTACGATCTCAAAGTTTCGAGCTGGAATGAATAACTTCAACGAGCACAGTATCTCTGGTATTGTTACTGATTTCTTCACTAGTCGAAATACTGGCGACGACGGGTTCGGCGATTGAATGAACTTTTTGTTAAGACAAAACAAAACAGATTCAGCGATAAGCTCCGAAAGACAAGCGGCAGAGATAACTCTTAGTCTGACTAACTAATTCCATTTCCGTTCCCCCTTTTATATAATTTTTCACCGCGTCTCCAAAATTCTCGAATTGTCTCAAAGACAGGATTCCAGAATCATCGCGTAAAGACCTCGCGAATGACAGCCAGTCTCGAAAACTATACTGGCAGGACAGAAAGGAACCAGTCCATAGCAGTATCACGTGAATTTGGTTTCTAAAGTACAACCCTAGTAAATGTTTTTTCAGTATTCTGAGAAATACCGTGAGGAAAAAGAAAGTTGGCATAAGGTTAATAAAAATATATAGTCTTAAAAAATAATAGCTCGCATAATTTCTACTAAAATTTTTATTTTTGCCATTTTGTCTGAGTTCAAGGGGCGTGTTTAAACCCATAAACCCCTCCCTTGCGTACGCCACTGATTTAAGCTAATAGTTCTTTATAAATTTATTTTTATGAGTGCAGTATATGTAAATTTATATTAAACCTCGTTATTTTATCACCAGCTAATATAATATTATATTCTTATTTCTGACTTAAGTTACTCCATAGCAGGAGGTGACAATAGAGTAACTTAAGTTATTCTTACTTCAGACTTAAGTTACTCGATTGTCCCTCCTACTGTCGGCCTTGACTTCAAGCGGCTTGTTTGGCGCTGCACCCCTGCTGTCTAATTTAATCCCCTCTGCCTGTCGTGGTGAATTGTGCTTCTTTTGTCATGCGTAGCTCGGGGCCATATATTACTGTGTCCATGCGCCACTTGATCCATCGCTCTGATTTCAAGGAGCTCTTGCAAAGCTGGGTCACCGGTTTCCCTGAATGCCCCCGATTGGGGCTGGTCAGAGTTAAGCGACGCTTAAGTTACTCAATATTGAGGTTTAATTTAAGACACCATGACTTTATTTTTTTTTCGTTTTCAACAGCAGACCCAAGTTTTACACAGTTAATAATTTCGTAAAATAAATTGTTTTGACTTAACAGATGTCATAAAAGGAAAAGTGGTTTAAGTAACCCTGAATAACTATATTAATTATCATCAGCAATTGTACCAGCATTATTTAATTACAATAGATATGAGTGAAAATAAGTTTCATAACTTAAATTGTTTCGACATACGAATATTGGTATGAGGCTAGTTATTAATACACATTAAGCTTACAATAAGTATAGATTGGTATTATTGTGTCATGAAATGACTGAGAAATAAGGTAATATGATATAAATAGAATAGTAGCATGTGAGAATTGGTAGTCAAAAATCAGCAAGTCCGAAATATTGAAAAAAAAAAAAATCATCGGGAAGAAGATTTAAAACGGTTGTTGAGGATTGTATGACACATTTCGGGGTATTTTGCTAACCATATGTTTGCAGTGCAACTTTTTCAACTATTTATACTACTGGTATTTTTTTTTTTTTGTTGATTTCTGTAAAATTGAAATCTTGAATAGCTATGAAATACTAAACTGCTACTACTAATATGAAATGGGTAATGATCCATTAAGTATGTTATTTTCTTTTAAATTTTAGCATAGAATGGTAAAGTTAAAGGATTCTATAAAAGATTATGATTAATGTTTGATTCATGCGAAAGTTTTCTAAGACAATGTCTTTGTTTGATTATATCTAGTACAGAAATAGAATGCGATTTATTTTTGCTATGAAATATTTTATAAATGCAGTATAATTTATACCAAATGATTATTTAATGCTATTTTTCAAGGTTATAATATGAAAGAAATAGATGTTGAAAGAGATAAACACTATAATAGCAATAGAAGTAATGATGAAAATGAAGCCATTTTACTGGCTCCAATCAATACGTCTATTGCAACAGCATAAAGCGTCACAGATCATTACAGTTGAGACGAAACTTATGATATCCGAGAGAAAATGCAATAAAGAGCGTCCTGTCGCAAATTTAATATCGAAGACTCATAAGAGCAAACGTAATTGACTACCGGAATGTGGAAACTCAACGGTAGGTGGCGTAATGTAACTGCATCTTCATCTTTTACGTAGTCGATACGCACTAACAATGAATCCATAAATCTAATTTTATTTGAGTAAATATAAAATCAGAGACATAAAATGTTAAGGACAGCACGCAATATATATATTTATAGCATAATAAATAAAAACAAAAAAAAAAAAAACACGAAGAAAATTAAGAAAAACAATAAGTTTTATTTATTGCGCATAAGCTGCAAGTAAATAGAACTCATAAAATATGTTCAAAATATGGAGAAAACAAGGAAAAATTACAGAACAATGAAAAAAAGGGGAAAAAAAAGAAAAATAATTATAAAAATAACAAAACACCGGAAAAAAAGAATAAAAATTTTTAAAAAATCCGGAAAATAAAATATATAATCTTTTTATCAGCTCACACGATTATATCCCTCAAAAAAGAGTGCATTCTAATATTGCATTAATATAGCCAAAGCAAAGTATATCAATAGAATAGTGTGAAAAGCATTAAAAAAATTTTGCAAAAGAAATTACAACAAATAAAACACAATAAGTAAAAATATCACGTAAAAACAGAAAATAAAATATAAAGGAAAAACAGAATAAAACATGAAATATAATCTATAAAGTGAGTAGCGAATTCAAATGAACTTACATGAACGGGAAATTTTTCAAGAATGATTTAAAATATTTTCGTAACAAGATTGCCAGATTGGAAATAATTAAAACGAAAGCGTAAATTGCGCTAAAAGCGTAGCTAGGGGAGTTTTGTATTAAAGTGCGTTCCTGCTGTATTACTGAAGTGCTTTTGATTTGTTAGTTACCAAGGATGAGCCCGACAATGGATATGCGCAAGGTAATATTATACTGGATAATTTAAAGAAGTTGACAATAAATAATTTTAGAAAACTGATATTTATTTAAGTAAATAAATATATAAAATAGAAAAGAGAAAGAAACATGAATTGCCTGTTTTCCACATAATTTTGGCCACGGATTTGCCCGAAATGGATTTGCACATGAAAAAATTATATAAATTAACAAAAAATTTTTAGTAAATAATCTTAGCCACGAATTTGCACGAAATGGATTTACACTCTTTTTGAGGGATATAATCGTGTGAGCTGATGAAAAGATTATATCTTAGCACACCAAAAAAAAGCTGCCAGAATGAAACAAAGTTTTACAACGTTAATATAAGTAGACGATTAAAAAATCAACGATAAATAATAATTTATTTGCTGGAAAAAGTTCAAATGAATGGAGGTCTTAGCTTCTTGGTCAACCCCTAGCATGAATTCAGGATAGGATATGATCAGGCATTGAGACATACAAGTTCTGTTTGATGTCCAGTGGTGTCTCAGTCTACAGTTGCTGCAATAACGCCGCTAAATAAACTGAACTCGGAGGAAATCCAACTTACCCAGGTATGCTGGCTTGGTAGCAAATCTGGGGATCGAGAAGGCAGGAAAAGGTGAAAGAGGCATTCCTGTGACGCTCTTGCTGTGTGTGACCGAGCGTTGTATTGTTGAAAAATGCTCTGCCAAGAGTGACAGTACATGTGGCTGAACGCAGTCATGAACGTATAGTTAGGCTATTATGGATCCGTGGATCAATAATAGGGCATGATTGCGCTTCGTTTACAATGACACTATATACCATCACATGAGCTGTAAAAGTGGCGTGCTAATATGTAGCGTAGGCATGATTGACTACCACCCATCGCTGTTTCTGCTTGGAGTGCAGTCGCCTTCCACGGGACTGCACTGCAACCAGATAGGTTTCAATGATGAATCGAGACTTAATATGGGCAGAGATGACCATCGTCTACAAGTGTGGAGGCCCCGTGGCGAACGCCTCAATCCTGACTACGCTGTACAGGGTCATTTCATCGACAAGTCATTTCGCCGACAGGATCATTTCGTCGACAGGGTCATTTCACCGACAGGGTCGTTTCGTCGACAAGTAATTTCGTCGGCAGGGTCATTTCATCGACAAGTCATTTCGTCGACATGGTCGTTTCGTCGACAGGCCATTTCGTCGACGGGGTCATTTCGTCCACAAGGTCATTTCGTCGACGCTGCTACAGCTGTTGTGATGCATGGGGGACTATCGCATACGACTCACGACCACCTCTAATATTGAATTTAATTTATTTTGAATTATTAAATTTTATTTTAAATTATAATTTTGTTTTGAACCTTAAGAACATTTAATCAGAAAATTATTTCAAAAATAATGATCTGTTTTCAAAGTTCATAGCTGAAATATATATTAAAAAAACCCCACTTACTAAACCAAACTCTAAGCATATATAGATAGCATATATTGTGTGAAAAGGAAGGCTGGCAACGAAAGAATACTTTCTTTCCACACCGAGTCTTCGAATATCATTAAATTTTCAAACGATTAGATGGGTAAGAGGTGCGAAGAACGTCCATTTACGTCACTCTCAATTTTCTGCCCATTCCTCTTCTCCATCCCAAAAGGGACGATAACTTCGGAAGGAGGCTACTAAATAATGCAATTTGAACTGCGTGGATATTTTGTCTTACACAGTTTGTTCTTTATGGGAGATTTAGGTAGACTTACGTTAGAGAAGTTTGCACTAATCCTTTATAACTTTAACTACACTTTCAAGGTTATTTTAGCAAATAAATCTCTGAAATTAATTAAAATTTATTAGATTATTACTGAAACGGCGCAGAGAATCTCAGAAAGTTTTTGTTTATTTCCTATACTTTATTTATATATAGCTTATTTTAAGCATTTTTGAAACCTTATCTTTATTTTTTTCTCCAAAATATTCCAGTGGCCAAGATAAAGTGTTTTTAAATGCAACCACCTTTTTTTATTAGAGAGCAAAATAATACGTAAGATAAAATAAATTTGTTAGTGCTAGTCAAGATTATCTCTTGCCTTATTTAATATATTTCAGTTCAAATATTATAATTTAATCATTTAATAGAATATTTTTACTGTAATTTTGTAATGAGCGTATAAATATAACAGAAACTGTAGCACTTCAACTTCTAGCTGTGAGAGATGATGCCGGCAGGTAGGACTAATAGATTTCTTTCCCACCTTTTAATTTCTCTTTCTTCTGTATTTTGCAAACATACTTACATGAGTAAAAATTTTTTGTTTTAAGCTTTCGTTAAATGGATTTTTCTTTGTTGTAATATATATATATATATATATATATATATATATATATATATATATATATATATATATAGATATATATATATATATATATATATATATATATATATATATATAGCCATAACACATAGCCATAAACACATAGCCATTTAATATTATTCGAAGTAATCCCCATCAGCCGTAATACACGTCTGTGCTCGGCTGTACAAATTTCGGAAAGAAGTTTTAAAGTCCACTTTTGGAATGCTCTTTATTAGTGACGTTACAGTTTTCGTGAAGGCTTCGACATCCTGAAATCTTGTTTCCTTCAGTGAATTTTTCTGCTTAAGAAACAGGAAAAAGTGTGTGCTAGGTCTGGCGAGTATGGTGGATGCTGCGACTCAACGATACCATGCTGAGCTGAGAATCGCCTCACAGTCAAACGCAATGTGTGTACGCGAACTTTTTCAATTGCTTGCGGCTTGCGTGCGAACTGTGTGCGGATCATTTTCCACGCTTTCGCGTTCAAAAGCGTTTAAACCATTCAAAAGTTCTTGAGCGAGATAATGCTTCCTTGCCATAAACTTGTTTTAACAATTCGTAGATTTCTGCAGCTGTCTTGCCCAATTTGAAGCAAAATTTAATGTTAATTCTTTGCTCCATTTCACTTCGACAACAGGAATTTAAGAGCTCCGTTTTAATGCACCTTTCCACGAGAACCACTCACTTCAGAATGGCGCCGATTGCACTGCACATGCGCAGGAAAACACTCTTCAATATGCAATCATTAGCGCCATATTCCGGCTTTTCTTTCTCCTACAGTTCCCTCAGTCCTGGAAATTAATAGCCGGACCTTGTATATATATATATATATATATATATATATATATATATATATATCCGTCGTTAAATAGTAATTTTGAATTTGCGATTACCAATGTTGAACTCAAATCTTGTAACTTTTGTAAGACCAGAATAAAACGAAACACCTGGATCAAGTATAAAACTATTAAAAAGCAGAAAAGATTTAACATAATATGCATTCCTTAAAGCGAAAAGTTAGTTTGCATGTAAGAGTTATATATAGTAGATATTGGTAGTACAAATTAGATCGGTCCGTTTTTTCGTGTGGTTAAAATTGCATTTATTTCAGAACAAAATGAATGAACAGATTTATCAAAGTATTGTCCATCGCTGGCTACCAATCATTCCCACCTCTCAGGCAATTTTCGAATTCTATCTCAAAAAAATGTCTCGTCTTTCGAGGCGATCCAAGTTAGGAGTCAATTTTCGATTTCTGCGAAAGCAGTAAACCCGTGATATGCAAAATCATGCTGCATCCGTCGGAACAACCAGTAATCAGATGGAACAATATCCGACGAATACAGCGGGGGTTGTAAAATATCCCACTTGAGCATTTCCAAATAATTTTTTACGACTTTTGCGACATGAGACCGACCGTTATTATGCAGAAGATTAACTTTGTCATGTCTTTACTCGTATTCCGCCGTTTTTCTCGCAATGCACGGCTCAAACTGATCAATTGTAGCCTATACCGATCGCCCGTAATGGAATCGCCAGGTTGTAGCAGCTCATATTATGCAACACCATTCACCATTCTTGAAAAGTGGAAACCATTCCCTACATGATACGTCAGTTGGAGCGTTGTCATCATTATAATCTTCTACAAGCGTTCGATGCGTTTCAGCTGCACTTTTCTTAAAGTTAAATCAGAAACATTAAACCTCCCACAAATGCTGTTTAGTTACCCCAAAATGTGACATATTCAACAAATTAAAAAATAGGGTTTTTGTATGAAACTCAAAGCGATATGAACTGAATATCATTGACAGATGTCTATCCTCTCTGAAACCACTGAAACTAGCTGTCACTTTAAAACATTAATGACAGCCAGAGCCATCTTTTGAAAACGGGCCGAACTAATTTGTACTCCCAATAATATGCTAATTAGTTTCGTTTGTATGCTTCATTATTGAATTTATTCTCCGCAGAGTTGCAAATCGTTGACCAATTAAATTAAAAAAGATATATATTTTAAGAAATTCATTACACAACAATCACACAACCACTCTTTAAAATGAATAAGAACCTCTAAAGTATTCTGCCATTAATTTAAAAAAAAACAATTACTAAGGAATAAATAAGTATAAGGAGAAATTAATAATTGCTTTAGCTTAATTTTTAGTAAAAATATTAAGCTAAAACAAACGATGTTCAAAAAAATGGTACAGCGGTGAATAATAATGTCGGTACAGTGAACCATTACTGCAGTGCAAATATTCTAGATCTGAAACTGTTTACAACTGAACTGTTTAAACTGAATTAGGGCATTTCATGAAACGAAGTTTAGGAAATTGTACCTAAATATGGTTAGTAGTTACATTTTGGTGTGTTAAAGAGAGAGAAATGAATTTTTTGCTGTGTTTTAATTAAAGAACTAATTAAGTTTCACACTAAATTTCAAAATTAGTTACAAAGATTTTCAACAGCCGGCGCTGCTGCCTGAAAAAACAGCAAAATAATGTTTTCTGTTTTATGTTAAACCATTAAAACTAAATATTTTAGGATTTTATTTTATTTTGTATTCAAACTGCTTTCCGTTGTTGAATATAGTGTTTATTTTTAAAACATTGTTTCATCGATTTTTTCCAATCAGCAGCGACATATTTTGAAAAATATTTTATTTTTAAAATATAGGGGAATAAAGTTTCAGGTTTTCTAAGCAGTTCGTGCTTTTCTACCTACTTTTTTTTTAAAACTTTATTTTCAAAATGTCTTTTTTTTTTTTAAAGAATCTTGTTTATTTAGGAAAAATTATTCAAAATATATTATTAGTATTTATATAAGAACAATGTGTGATTGATAACAAAACGTGAAACATTAATGTAAAAGCTTGTATAAAAAATGGGAACAATCTATACACAAAGCGCATATCGGGTTTTGACTAAAGTTTGTGTGATTAGTGAATTCAAAATTCGTCAATTTCTAAGCGCTTACTTTTGAGCTTTGACAAAGCGAAAAGCAGCTTTTCGTCGTTTTAGACAGCACATGTCGTGTTGAATTCCATAACTAACACAATATGTCTTTGTTTGGAAAGTGTTCTCTTCCCACTGGACTGATTTGATTGACTGAGAATTTGAAGTGGAACAGCATTCTAAATAGTATAAATTCTTATTCGACATTTACTTATACATCAATGAACAACTCTAGAAATAATGAATCGTTATTCTGAATTAGTAATGTACCGCTGGAAATCTATAACTCTGACGTAACTAACTCAACCAAAGTGTTTAAATATTTCATTGGTTTGGAAAGCTCTTTTAAAACAGCTTTATGGCAAGGTGGCATAGTACTTTTAAATAGTCCAGGTTAATAGTTAAAATTTCCAAATAACTAAAGGCTGCATTTATGCTTGTAGTTATAATAATGCTTACTGAGTATTTATGACGACAGAATTTCAATATATTTTTTAAAACTTTCTTTTTTTAAAAAACAAACCAATTGCAAATTACGTGCTAAATAGTCAAAAGTAATAAGTTTCAAAGTGCAAAAAATTGGTGATGATATGTTATTGCTGGTCAGAATAGTTTTACTAACGGTGCAAAATTTCTTATTTTAACTGCTTGTATTGGATGCTAACCAACCCGGTGGCTGAATTGAATTTTTATAATAAACTGGTTAGCTTATATCTAAAAACTAAATGGCTAATATAAATAATATATCTTGTTGCAAAAGTATATCTAGTTTGTATATCTAGTTTAGAATATGTAGTTGCTATTTGTACAAGATGTTATAAAAAACTGACGGCCAATAAAAAAAAATTATAACAGGAAAACGGTTAAGGAGGGGGTAAACTTGCAGCAAATTAAAGTGTGCAAGGCATAAAATTTTTCTTTTTGGAATTTCTCATGATTGTAATTTTCCGCCATATTTTTGGTAAATGTTTTGGTAGTTATAAAAAAATAAGAAATCAATAAAAATAATTAAATAAGTAAAATAAATAAATAAATAAAAAAATGCAAAACAAAGCATCACATTATGAATTGTGATGGTGAATATATCAAAAATATGGTCACGTGTTGTTTATTCATTGCTAGATTTTGAATCTGATGTGATGAGATTTTCAGTTTTTTTTTATTATTATCATTTTTATTTGCAACAGCGCCACCAATCAAAGATATTTTGAATTAAAAAAAAAACGACATTTTGTGAGATAAAAGCTATGCTCTATCATATGAATATGCTGCGAAAATCGTTTTAACCATAATTGCTTACTTTGCTGTCATAAGTTTGCGAAATAAGTAATTTCAAGTTAGGTCAATCTTTAGAAACTAAGCGTTTATTGTAAGTATGTTAAGCGGTTATATGAATTAATTTCGAGAAAAAAAGTTGAATTTGTTAAATTTATTAGATGATTTGTTTAACATGGTAAATTAGTTGAAGTACTTATTATAAACAATTTTATGAAATTTAAAAATGTGCATCATTTACCGATCCTTTTTGATGTATTATTATTAATTGTATACCCTGTCAAATTATTTATTTATTAGTAGCAGCGAAAGATTAAATAAATTTCCCTGCGCTTTTTTATTTTTTCGATAGATTTGATATCTTTTTAATAATTTAGTTTAGTCTTTAAAATCTAGTATAATAAAGAATTTAAATAGTTAAAAAATGTGTCGGTAATTTTTTATGCCCTAGTCTATTGTTTTCATTAGAATTTTTCAATGAAATTTTGAATGTTTTATTGCTACATTTAGCAGCGAAGTGTGTTTGCCGAACTTAAAATTGAGTTGTTATTCGAAACATCCTGACGCAAAACGCTGATAAAGTTATAGCTGAGACTAGAAATTATAAGATAAAGAAATTTTAAATGTCCTCAAGATTTATGTTTTTCGAAAAATAAGTTTCACTGCAGAGAACTATTTCTTAGTTTCACAACAACTCTACTTTTCTTGATTAAACTTCTAATGAAACTGCAGCTATTCTTTACTCTCAATTTTGATTGTGTTTTCTTTGACTCATTTAAACTGAATCCTTGTGAATTTGACAATGCCGAGCTTTGTTACGAACAAAACTTTGTTGACCAGTCATTTACTTCTGTTAAAAATGACCCTAGGGGTAAGCTATTAAGCTTTTATTTTTTCTCAGCCGAAAACATATATTTCACTCTTACAACGAAGCGGACCGAAGGAAGTTACGTTTGACGACATCTTTTGTTTAAGTTTATATACGACAACAGATATGGATGGTTTCATTCTGTGTCTTTTCTATTAAGAAGTTGGTTCAATGTAGGAACAAAAAAGAATTTGTTCTTTTATTGCCATTTCTTTTATTTCAATGCAATTGTCACTTGCGATTGATATAGACTTGAAAAAGCTATTGAAATTGCTTTTTTTTTAAGCAAATAAAATGCCAAAAATTGGAGCACATTTGAGAAAGTGTTAAGTTCAAATTGAAACATAAATTTTTAAAGAAGAGTGTTTTTTGAAGGCTGTTTCGTCATTTAAAATAAGAATTTTAGATAATTTCTCTGAACTGTTGTGAATATGTGAATGCACGATAAAGTTCTTCTGATTATGAAAATGACTTAAAATGCGAATATGATACATTCGCCATAGAATTAACGAGTGTTTAGCTAATTTATCTAAACTGATGTGAACGTGTAAGTATCCGTAACGATTTGGTAAAGTATTTCTGATTGTGAAAATGAAGCACAATGTGAATCTGATAAAAATTCATTCATCATTTAAAATAATGTGTTTTTAGCTAATTTCTTTAAGTGTTGAGAATATGTAGGTACTCGTAACAATATGATAAGATTTTGCCGCTTATAAAAAGTATGCAAAATGTGAATTTAATGAAAATTCGCAACTTTGTTTTGAAAGTAAGAAAAATATTTGTGATTAAATTTTTAAAGATTTTAAAAGTTACTCTGTTACATTATTATATATTTTTATCGTATTTATTAAAACTGATGTTCAAGCAGAATCGTGACTTGGCAAACGTTTGCCGAGTTTTTGGATTTTAAAATTAAAAGAGAGATAAAGAATTATTATAAACTTTTTGCTAAAAACAGCCAATATATATAAATGATAAAAAAATCTAAAAAGTGAAAATATATCGTTTCTACGGCAGTTTAAACAAAAAACTTTTTTTAATGAAAAAGGTGAATTCAAAAAAACTCATATGATATAGAGCAAAATTGACACTAAGCCAGAAAGGGTTAAATACTGCTTCACATATTGATAAAATTTACGTTTTGCGCTTTGATTAAAATTTTGATTAATTCTTAAATCTTACTAATTCTTAATTTGCTATGTGTCTTGAATCATATTACTGAATTCTAAACAAAAATTAGCAACATAAATTTTCAATGTTTGAACAAAATTTGTCTTAACTTTTGAAGATATCATTATATGATAACTTATTATATCATTAATAGAACAACAGTTACTATTATGTACATTAAAGGTTTTACCTTCAAATTTGGATGAAAAGATTAAACTTTTCAAAATTCAACATTCTAACAGTAGATGTAAAAATTTCGCTTTGCGAATTTCTACTGCTAATATCTTTAAAGTACTATGGTGAAAATCACAGTTTATTACAGTTTATTACAGTTATACAGTTTATTACAGTTATACAGTTTATTACAGTTATACAGTTTATTACAGTTATACTGTTTACATCATAAATTTTCAATGTTTGCACAAAATTTGTCTAAACTTTTGAAGATATCATTATTTGATAACTTATTATATAATTAATAGAACAACGCTTACTATTATGTATATTAAAGGTTTTACCTTCAAATCTGGAAGAAAAGATTAAACTTTTCCAAATTCAACATTCTAAAAGTGGATATAAAAATTTCGATTTGCGAATTTCTACTGCTAATATCTTTAAAAGTACAATGGTGAAAATCATAGCTTATTACAGTTTATTACATGTATACTGTTTATTACAGTTATACAGTTTATTACAGTTATACAGTTTACATCATAAATTTTCAATGTTTACACAAAATTTGTCTAAACGTTTGAAGATATCATTATATGATAACTTATTATATCATTAATGGAGCAACGCTTACTATTATGTATATTAAAGGTTTTACCTTCAAATCTGGAAGAAAAGATTAAACTTTTCAAAATTCAACATTCTAACAGTAGATATAAAAATTTCGATTTGCGAATTTCTACTGCTGATATCTTTAAAAGTACATTGCTGGAAATCACAGTTTATTACAGTTTAAATGCTTTTAAATGGGAAGTTAGAAATGAAAAGAGTCAGAATTTCTAAATTACATTTTTTAAATGTTCTTAAATAAATATTCTCTTTCGTCAAACTTTACAGGGAAGCTAAGTATATATTTGCTTTAACTTGAGATTGTTGGAAGACATTAATACATATTCATAAGTAATTAATATATAGTAATGATTTTTTGAATACCTTGAATTGGAAACAGTCACCTACGTTAATTATTCATATATGATTTTATAATAAAATTAATAATTATTTTTAGTGGAAAGGTGCTTATTAAGAGAATAGTTATTTTACAACCCCGTTGCTAGTATAAGTTTTTCATAGCTTGTTGAACTATAACATCTTTCAAATATGCTACTACTTTAATACAATATTGTTAGATTGAACTAAATCACATCAGTTACTATCGGAATATCATGAATTTCTTTTGTTGACATATTACAATTTAAATGCTTTTAAAATATGAGTTAGAAGTGAATAAAACAAAGAAAAAAATTTCTTATAAATATTTTCAGTAAGCATTAATTTTTCAGAGCGAGCAAAACCCCAGGATTTTTCTTACGTTTGTTTTTTGATATTCAATTTAATTAGATTCAGAACAATGAGAATAAAAACGTTAAAATGAGAAATGTGTTTTTTTTTTCATTTGAGTTGGAAACAAGATTAAATTTTCGTAAAGATTAGAAAATGTATATACGAGATTTTAATCAGTATTTTTATTTTATTATCCATTATATGATTTTTTTTTCTTTCTAAAATTGATATTTTCTACTTTTTGAGTGATAAAAAAAGAGATAGTAGTTCTATTGTTGATTGTACCTAGTATAAATTTTACAATTGGGATTAAAAAGACGCATATTTGGTTCGTGTTTTGAAGTTGTTTACACAAACATACAGGATGTTCCGCAAAAAAATATACTGTGAAAAATTCCGAATCAAATTACGGTATAAAATACCGTCAATTTGTGGATATCATCTTTAAAATTCATTTTACCCGCAAAATATTTGACAGTAGTTTTTGCAGAAATATTTATTTAATTAGAGTGATTCTGTGATTTAACTGTAAAAATTACGGTTTATAAGAGTTTTTGTTCCGCAAAAATGGGTTTTACGATAAAAAGTAACAGAATTTTGAATGCCGGTACTCTTTACCGTAATTTGATCCTGACACTTTTCAGTATTTAAAGAATAAAAGCAATCATGAAATTGCCAGTTGTTGGTCAACAGAATCATAGGAGTAAAGGCTTCACAAAATTATGATTATGAAAATGCAGTCAGTATTGCACAATAGGCGTCTTTGCTTCGCAGATAATCTGATAACCATTGATCTGAAGCTGAAGTGGCTTCGAGATTCTATCGTAGACATTGACAGCTTAGTGCATTTACCATTCAGCCATTTAGGATATTACGTGGAATGCTCATGGAATGGTAATAATTTGCTGGCGTGGGTGGCAAAATAACTGCAGAGATTAGAATAATTTGTATTAGCTTTGAATTTCTGTTTTAGTTTAGTTAAGTTTTGTCTAAGTCTTTAGTTCTGTTAAATTTCTTCTAAGTAGATTTAAAAATATTTTGATAATTTTTTGGCATCAGATATAATAAAAATTTTTCAATAAAATAGTTTCACGCAGACTGATTATACAATTTTTATTTCAGCCATTTTCAGCAACGAACTATTCTATAATAAAGTTGGATATATATATCACATGGAAATAAACTAACAAATATATTTTATACCTAATAGGCTCAATAATTTAAATCCTCTACAAAAAATTAGTAGTATAATAAAATAGTATATTTGTAATATGTGTGTGATTTAAAGTGAAATTCTAAATTTAATAATCATTTAATAATAATTTTTGATCTGATATTTTATACTATTTGAACTGAATCTATTGTATCAATTCAATTATTCTAATTATTCTAGATAACTTTAACAAATTCAAAACCTTATCTCAAATTATCTAGTGTAAATATACATTTGCTTTGGAATATTTGAAGTAAAATAATTGTCTGAATGTTTCTAATTTATTTTCTGTAAGTAAAATCTCGTTTACATTTTTGTTGAATATTTTTAAGCAATAACTAGATTAATTACGACATTGGTAAAAACCTTTCTATAGATAGTCTTTAATTCAGAGTTTAAAAATGAGTTTAAAAACAGAATTATGAAACATATTTTTTAATAATATTAATTTAAATTTATTCAAATTGAGTGATTGCTCTTTATATTAATCATAAATTTATAATAATGTTTCACAGGATACAAATAAACATTAGAACCTACACTGTAAACTATTAATTGTTTCAACCAACACAATTTATTTCTCTGTATTCAATTATAAGACTTACTGGAATAGAATGAACAAAGTTATGGATTATCGTAGAACGATCTAGAGTACTTTATCCAAAGCTTGTGATACCATCAATCACAGAAAATAACTTTAGATTTTAAAAGTCGTTTATCAAATAGTTTCTGTAAAGAATCTTATCTTTAATAATTAACGATAAAACGTTACTCTAAGTGACTGAGTCAGTTAAAGTACTTGTTTTGTACTTTGGTTTTGTATCTGTGTCAACATATTGCGTAGCAATCTATCAATTGAAGCTTCCTAGTTTTGTTTCCCACATTTATAGAGTTGCTTGAATTTAAATTGGAGTAAGTCTGTCAATCTTGAATGATTTAAAAGCAGAACAATTACATCTACTGATATAAAGAACGTAATACAGTATTGACTAAACTAATATAATTATTATTTTTTTTAATTTAATGATATGAGGCGAAAGCAAGAATTCATTACTTTGCAAAACAGCGATTAAAAGCATTGAGCAATATAAAGAAAATAAAGTTTAAAAAATTCAGCCAATAAGAAGTGGCAGTTAAAGCATTTTAGAAGTATTATGGACTCCCATAGTAAACTCTTTTTCTTCATATTGCCTGATTCAATTTTAAACTATATTTATTAAAATTTCTCTGATTAGGCATCGAAACTAATTTGCAACTTTAACTACTGACATAGATTAGTTTGTGAATTTCAACTTTTCTATTTTTTTTATCTTCACCATGTTTAGTAGCATTTGTCATTTAATATTTAGTACTATTTTAGTATTTAGTTGGTCCCTCTGTTGTCTACATTAAGGTTTGATACGATATGTAATCAGCTCAAATTTTTTTTTATTTACACGAGATTTATTTTGGATTTATATCAGTACTTTGTGTAATATCAATAACTAGTGGGCTTCACCCCCTGCTCTCTAAAGCTCGCCAACCCCCGAAAATCTTATATGGCTACGCAATCTTATATGGTTTGCTTCGCAAACCAAGTTCTCTTCACTCGCTACTAACTTAGGTACATTGCAAATGTACAAAATTCTAAAAATTCAAAACAATCATTCAAATCCATTAAATTTTTTTTAAAAATAAATTACATCTTTTTAGTAAATACTAAGTCAATAAAATAAATTTGAATTTAAATAAATGACATGTAATTCGTTAAACCGATTAGAAATGTGCTATCGTATAATTCGTAATATATAAATTCGTGAAAAAAAGCGCTTTCGACAAAATACTAAAATAGAGATCTATCGACAAAGACTACTCACTTATGCCTAGCTTAATAGTATGAGATTGCCTCAGCTGATGCTCTCTGGTTATTTCAGTTTCCGTTTTTAAAAGCGCTATATGTTGAACCTCCTCAGTTAGATTTGGCATGTGACATTTTTAGCGGCAATCATTGGTCGATTCGCCGTGTAAGAGAAATAGTAACGTAAACAAAACAAAGCAAACGTTGCCACCGGCGGAAAAGAAATACAGCCAAAATTTGGGAGCCACGTAAGAGAATTATATATATTAGATTAGTTATATCAGTAATTCAATATCAATATTAACAGTTTTATTTTATCAATAATTGGTTAGATCAAAAATTCATCATCACAATCAATAATTTTATTCCATCAATAATTAGTTATATCAATAATTAATTAATCCTCTATCATTGGTCACTGTAATTATTCAGTATTTTTTCGACCTCTTCAAACCAAAACCTTTTTCAGTTCAGTACCGAGGCAACTAGAAACCATATTGTACAAACACCATTATGAAATTCTGGTACAGACATACTCGTAATGTTATGGAATTTAGGATATGACCGTAACATGCACATTAAAAATTCCTAAATAATTAATCAAATCTAAAAGTATATTCTTGTGAATATAATAGAGAACTTTAAGTGAAAGAAAACAAATCAAATTATTATAATAACTTAGTCAGTCAGTATAGTAGTTGAAATTATGACTGCACCTAGATGACTTACTTTTCCTTAAATAACAAAAAGTAATTTTATTTCTAATGTAAATGTTAAATATGACCCTATTTCTGAACTCAAATCTAAGCAATCATTATTTAAACGTACTTGGGAGCGTTGTGAAAAGAATCAGCTAAATGTTACACATTTATTTGCCAGTTTCGAATAAAAACTCCGTTCATGGCAAATAAAACGGCCTTGTAAAAAAGTAACACATGTTACTGCAAATTCCACCCAAGAGTAAAGAATTAAATGGGAATTGCGGCTTAGAAAACTGATAGAAATGGTGATTCTACCCCTATAGGGAATGTAGAAGGATAAAAAAATGTAGACATTTTATGTGATCCCATTTGGTATCTTTATCCCTCACTGAGAACAATTTCCAATAGCTTTGAACAAAATTCTCACAGAATTTTACTAACGTTATATATATATATATATATATATATATATATATATATATATATATATAAAAAGAAAATTGTCATTTTTGTCTTCTTCTTTTATTTGAAAATAAAAATGCATTACTTTACGTGTTTGGATTGAATGAACAACCGGTCCAGTTCTCCCTAAGAATTAAGTTTTAAGCATAAAAATTGGTGCAAAACACAGTATTTAAGTATTTTGCATTAAATGCTTACATATTTATGTGTATATTTTCACAGTATTATAACAGCTAAAGGGTTAACTTAATTAAAAGTAATAGGTTCAGTACATCACGTATTTTTATAACAAATATCCTTATATAAACATGATACAGAATCCAAAATAAATGTCTTCTAGGAATTCGATGCAATTTTCTTTAGAAACTAAATTTATAAATGATGCTTTAAACCTGAGAAAGTTATTCTCTATGAACTAGTTTAAGTGTTGTTATTATGTACTTTTAAATTAAACGGAAAGCAATAAACCTTGATGAAGAAGCAGAATATGAATATATTAAATAGAAGGAAATAATTTATATTTCATAAAATAGTGTAAATGCATCGGATCTTTCTACAGTAGATTTCTTCTCATGTAGATTTCAATACCCAGCCAAAGCGAGTGCTAATTATGCTTCAGAGTCTCTTCCTCCCCTTATATATGGAGATGTCTAAATTGACATTTCTCTTCCCCGTCTACTGAAACTATATCAGTGATTAACCAGTCACTAGAAACAAGTAACTGGGGAGTTGCCCAAATCATTCCACTTTTCACATTTAAATTTTTATTAGTCACAATTGCATTTAAAATGTTTTAATTATAAAATACTTTTATTTAGCCTCTTATATTATTACTTTTTTGGAAATAATTTGTGTAGTAAGTATTGAAAATTAGTTGTTTTCGCAAAGTCTGGTAGTTGTAAGATTCAGTAAACTGTATCTCCATACCGTACCTCCTTGAATCGTACAAACCTTAAAATGTTGATGATAAATGTTCAAAAAAATATTTATGATTAAGTCGATAGGTATATCATGGGTAACCAAAAAACAGTTTCAAAACAGCAAAACATATAAAGTTAGTTAGCTTGGAGCCATTGACGCAAAAGCCAATTATGGCCTACAACTATGTTTATATTATACAACAAAAGGGGGTTTAAAGTTATATTGATGTATTGAAACCAACGTTTTTGAGGCCTGAAATGTTATCACGAAAATTGTTTCCAATTAACAAAATAAATGGTGGATTACTCAGGATTAAAATATCTTTTACAATGAGAAGCACCTTACAATTGTAACCTTCTGGTGCAGGATCACTTACTAAAAAATATATGTGGGTTATGCGAATATGACCAATATGTAGTCGATTTAAAATAACTAAACAGAAACTAAGCATATCGAAGATGCTACAAATCTTTGATGTAAATGGGAAACCGGTGTCCCGCTTATATATTTTTTTCTGACGCTAAGTAAAAATATACTTTTATATTTTTTAACTATAAAAAAACAGTCTAATAGTTAATAAAAGATCTGTTAAGTTATCGGAATTATATTTTTAAGTCGGAATTATATATTAAGTTGTGTGCGTATAGTAGCTATGGTTGTCAACTTTAAGTTGCAGAAAATAAAATTAATGAAAAAATCAAGTAAAAGTACGTTTATTCACCAATGCTTGTTTGTTCTTATTATAACGTTTTTCTGTTAAACTGATATTTTATATATATGATGTGATAACTATATATATATATATATATATGTATGATAACTGAATGAAATGTTATTTCACTATTTCTATAATTCAAGTGTTTACTATACATTAAAGTATTTATCGAAAAATTATCTTATAACTATCTTATTAGTGAACAAAACTTTTTCTGTTCTCTAAGTACATAACAATTGAAGTAATGAGTGGTTGTATTTGGTAAAAGTTACTTATGTCTTACATGCCAGTGTATAATATCTTGGGAGTAAACAAAGCAATCTTTTCATCTTTGTCACAGACAAGAAACCCAACAAATGCCAAAGATTTACTCATCATCAGATCTAAATCTATTAATCATATTCTATACCCTTTTACCAGATCAAAAGTTTATCATTCATCAACTAGTTGGGACATTTTATTTCTGATCCTCCTTGTAATATTAGAAATAATCTAAAAAAAAAGAACTCTCTCACTTGTATAAAGTATTGTGACAATATTTTTTCTTATTAAAGAATTACATTTAAGAGTATTGAACCACTTTAATTTAAATTTTAAATTTGATTTGTTATTAACGTTCAATTTTTTATCCAGAGGGACATTTTTATTCTAGTAGTTATAGTACAGATATTTAAAATAAGTTCATTTTTCATGTTTCCTAGGCTAATATTGTTTTTTTTTTAATTAGAGCGTTATGGTGCACTACGTTACAAATATGTTCCTTGCTGTTTTGAAACTCGCAAGCAAGTACGATGGAATAAGCTCTAATTTTTTATTCTTTTCAAATATTTAACTTTTTAAATATATGTATATCGAAGTCCTTAAAAATAGACAGATATTTTATATAATAAACTCAGTTTTTGTTCAAGGTCTACTTTCGGCCTGCAACTAAATATTTTAAAAACAATATGCTTACAAATAGTAGAAAGAATTATTATATATGGTGCTGCCGTATGGTATAACCGAATGTTAAAATTAATAATCGTTTATACTCCATACAAAGAATACCATTACTGAACCCTACCAAATGCCATAGCACCGTTAGTACTTATGCACAACAAATTTTATCAGGCACCCTATCCATCGATCTAAAAATAAGAGAAGAGACCGTTATAAAAGACTTATCTGGAAGACAGAAAATATAGAAACTATTGATCCTGAATACAGCCTCATTTTCAGACTATACGACACAAGACAAGGAATACAGACAAATCCAGCCAAATATAAAATGATTGAGCGGGGATACAGCTCACCGACTGGTTTAGGATACGAAATTTATACTGTGGCAGCAAAATGGAAAAGTTTAATAATGAAACTGGAATTAGGGAGAGCAGAATGGGCTGCGGCTACCTGACCAAGCAAAATGGACTCACTATTCATGAGCACTCCACAAGACTAAACAACGAAGCAAGTATCTACCAGGCGGAACTACATGCCTTACGCTTAGCAATAACTCAGCTAAACACTAACAACATCCAAAATGCTATTATTTACACAGATTCTGAAGCAGACCTGTTGGCCAAAGCTGGTGCAGAACTCGGACGGTTAGAAATACAATGTCAAATAACTAGGGCACAGTTCAGGAGACATCTTAAGAGCGTCAGTAAAAATCTTTGGCAGATGAGGTGGAATAGAGCGACTAGGGGCCGACACACATTTATTTTCTTCTCCAAAGTCGACATCAAACCTCTCATCAGGGACTTTGACCTAAATCGGTTCTGTACCGGCCACGGAGTTTTTGGAGAGAGACAGGCTGGCCTGTTCGACAAGACTGCAAGCTGAAAATATTGTGGGAAATACCAAACTATTAGACGTCTAATCACAGAACGTAACAATTTTACCACACTCAGTGACACTACTTTTGATCAACAGGGGAACATGAGGTCGTGGAATAAAGCAGATAAACGAAAACAAATTATTAGAAGCGCAATCAAATAATGCTTGGAGGATATTATGACCCCTGATGACCACATGAACCTCCTTTACCCTAACCTATAATTTCATTCGAATTAATTTACTCACCCATGCTCTCTGTCAATTTTACCCACTTAGTTTTAGCCGATTTCCTAATACTTAACTTTTAAATCATTCTTCCTTTTTGGTATTTTAGTAACTTGACTTTTTACTTTAGATTACTTTACATTTTACCATTATCATTTTGTTTGTCCTTTTTGTATTTTAGCTTTTTAGTGTCTTTAAAACTTATAGAACATCATTTTAGTGGTAATTCAATGGCCGCTAATGTTACTCTTTTTTTATCAATTATGTATTTGATTTTTTTAAAAACTTTTTGATAATTTTGATGAATTGTGATTTCAATTTTAGTGATATTGTTTTAATCAGAACTTTTGTACAAATATACAAATATATATATATATATATATATATATATATATATATATATATATATATATATATATATATATATATATATAATATATATATATATTATATATATATATAATATATATATATATATATATATATATATATATATATATATATATATATATATATATATATATATATATATATATATATATATATATATATATATATATATATATATATATATATATATATATATATATATATATATATATATTAAAAAAGCAAAATATATCAATAAAATAATGTGAGGAGCACTAAAAAAATGAAACAAAATAGAGCACTTTAAGTAAGAAATATATTACGTAAAAAGCAGAAAATAATGTGTCAAGAAAAAGCAGAACAAAACACAAAATGGAAACTACAAAGCAAATAAACTTGCATGTACGGGAAACTTTCCCGAATGAACTAAAATATTTTTGTAATAATATTTCCACTTCGCGGGCAGGTCGTCGGGCTACCGAAGCGGGGGTGGCATCCTCTCCGCAGAGGATCAAAATTGTGATGGCATGTCTTCGGATCATCCTCCGGGATGTTTCCCAGACCGTCGCCAATAGCCCATTGTGCCGCTCTAGTGCGACGTAAATTAACAACAAAAACAACAATAATATTTCCAGACTACAAAATATGAAAACATAAGCGCAAATGGAGCTAAAAGCGAAAATAGAGGGATTATGTTTGTGGCACGTTTTTACTGCGATACTAAAGCGTGTTTGATTGGCTAGTTACATTGGATCAGCCCGAAATGGATGTGCGCAAGGTAATATTTTCATACTGGATAATTTAAAATTTATAATTAATAAGGTTGATATTTAATTGCACAAATAATTAATTAATATTTAATTATGCAACTAATAGTAATAATAAATTGGAAAATTAATTTTTATTCAAAAAAAGGAGGCAGGAATTTCCCGTTTTGCACAGATTTTTAGTTACGGATTTGCTCGAATTGAATTTTCACATGGTAAAAATATATATTAACAAAGAAATTTTTGGTAAATTTATTAATCAAGGCATACAATTAACTTAATGATTTTATATAGAACTTAATTACATTAGTTGAGTATCCATTGTTTTTATCAAATTTTGAAAGAGTTTATCTATTTGTTTTTTGGATGAATAAACATTGCTACATAATATTTAATTCTATACATTTGACTAAAAATGGTATTTAAAAATGTTTTTAGAAACATTAGAATTCCAAGTAATTACTTCATTTATATTAAAATTAAAATCATTTCTTTTATCGTATAATTCAACAAAGCAGATATTTTCTTCGTTTTAATATCCGAATTCGAAAAATTAAAATTAATATTATCATCCTGATTGCGAAGAAAGATGAATTCCTCGGGGTAAATATTATTTTACGACATTGTATAATCTTGAAAATTAAAGTTAATTAAATCATCAATAAATCTAAAAACAAATTTAATATTAGGTGCATAATTTGTTCCATAATAGTGTAACAATAAGTAAGCTAAGATAGATGAAAAATTAGATCTTTGTAGTATTCCATCGATTTGAATAAAAATGCTTTTTTCCATTGTAAAGAAAATTATTAAAGAGACAAAAATTAATTAGTATTTCCCATTAATCAAAATCGCAATTAAGGATATTTTTAAAATCATAGTAATAACTAAGAAGAACATCTTTTAATTTAGAGAGGGGAATGCTATTGAAAAGATCCTAGTAATTAAATTCGCAAGAGAAATAATTTTATATTGTTTAATAAATTCTAAAATCGGTTGATTATTAGTGATAATCCAAGAAAAACCTTCTTTAATAATATAGTTAATAAATTTATTTAAGCAGTTAGAGAAAATGGCGCCAGCTTGAAGTAAGTATTAGACCCACAAGTAATTGTTCTAAATTTTATAGGAACCTTATGAAATTTTGAGCTGATAATAAAGTACGAAAATTATATATTGCTAATTTTAATTTTTGACCTCTTATATAATGCTAAATTTTTTTTGAATGATATTATTATTTCTTAAATTACTAAGCTTAAAATTTTTATACATTTTTTAAACTCCTCATTTAAAAGTTCGAAATAGAATTTTTTACAGAAGATTGCATAATTACTGTTAGTTTTGTCTATGAGGGTAATTAAAATTTTTTCTGTCGTTGCTTACTTGTTTGATCAATTTTAGAGAAATTCCTTGAATCATTATGGTTATTTAAATTTTTCTTATAATCAAAAACAAAGTTTTTAAAGTATTAATAAACAGCCCCTTCCCATTCTGTTAACATACCTAAAGGTAAAGAGAATCTATTTGATATCTTTAAACAAAAACTATTGAGATCATTAAGAAAGTATTTTAGAATTTTATAAATTGATATATGGTAAATGAGTCTAAATTTTGCGAATTTTATCATTAAATTCCTAAGTTCAAATGTTTTTTATAATATTAAATTACCCATATTAATATGTTTTTGGTGTTTATCAACAAAATCAAAATATTTCTCTTCTTCACAGTGACATTCATAATCGGATATATTAATTTTCCTTAACTTTGTGATAACATCAATACAATTAAAAATAGTTCTACCAAGATATTTTTTATATTTGAAGCTTTTCATTATGTTAAAAGTTTTCAAAATTTCTAAAATTTCAAAAATGTTCTGAAATACTATATCTTATAATAAATAGGGTATTGAAAGTTAATGACTGAATACAAATTATCTAAACTTTTATTTTTATTTGGTGAAGTTTTATTTATTTTAGCTTTTACAAGAATGGAGCAAAGAATTTTGAAGTGTAAATTAATACTAGAAAAGTAAAAAACTATCTTGAAGCTTATGTAAATCAATATTCCTAAGAGAGATAAAAAAAATCTTTCACTGGTTTAATATTATAATATTATAATGTTTATTAAAATCTTTGTCTATGTTAGAAATAAAATTTACATTCAATTTGTCACTATTGGGATAAATTGTATAATTTCCTGATCACTGTTTACCTCGATTTGTACGCTTATCTTTAATGTGAGAAAGTGAGTAATTTGAGAAAAAAAATTTCTGTAAATAATTTTTTTTCGAAATATTTTTAAAAATGTTTTATTTTAATTATTTTTCTTCTCATTTTTTCATTAATCTTTTTTATGTTTTCTCTATATTTTTCTTAAACCTGAAAAAAAAAACGTACTAACTACATAGAAATATCTTAACACCAAAAATGGTAGTAACTACTTCACACTAAAGTGATGTTCCACTACATCTAGAATATCCCATTACATTACTTAGTGTAAGGTAGCCGCAACAATGTTTTTTTTGCATTCAGTAGCACTAAAATTTAAATTACAGTAAAAATGATACACATAAGAGTCAGTAAATGTATTATTACTATACATTATAACTCAAAAATCATTAATTTAGAATCATATGTATACTAATTTTCAAAATAAAATTAGTTTGTAAATTAGACATACGAGTAGCCTTGCATAAGCTTTGCATAACATAAAAATGAAATCAAAACGTACGAAACCGTAAATATTTGGTTTTATAATGAATGTATCTTTAAGGTACCAAAAATTGTTTTTGATGCAAAAATGATTTTTTTATACGTATTCGTCTAGTTCAAGACTATGTTGTAATGATTTATGGAATAATAATTGTGTCATTTTGATTCACAATTTAACTAAATTCATTGCCTGTTTATGTTTCTGACTTTTTATACATCATTTTATTTTTAAGTGATATCGAAAAGAGAAAGAATTTGCCATGGAGGTATTACGATTTCATGCTTTTTGATTTTTGTTCGTAAATTTTCAAAATTCCTTTTTTGATTGTACTCTATTGCATAGTTTGATAAAATAGGCACTAGAATTTAAAGAAAATGCATTTGGAATCGTAATTTTCCATTTTTTTTTAAGTAAAAGTATATTTGAAAATTTTTAAGTTAAGTATGTAAAGATTGTAATTATAATATGCGCGTGAAAAAACATAAATCTCTTGAATTGATTTCGATTTTTAGAGCATTACATAGTTACGATAAGTGTTTTACTTCTAAAAGGTAAGAAGAATCTTGAATGTTTCTAGAAACTGAATTATTCTGTTTTTCGTTTACAGAAAACTGTAGTTGTAAAGTAATGATCTAAGCATTTTTTAAAAATTTAAACTCTTACCAATACAGATAATCTCAAATAAAGTTTAAAGAAACTTGTTAAAAAGCCAATGGAAAAAAGTTTTATTAATATTTCCTGAAGATACGCTAAATATTTATGCATGTATACTACATACGGTAAAGCATTTTCTTTATAATCCAAGGTACACAAATAAAGAATAGAATAAATCATACGAAACAAAATATGACGGATCTGAATCGGCTTTCTATTTCTCAAATATTTTCTACGTTTTCGTCAAACTTATCTTTTTGCACGCCAATCTTATCGGGCATGATTTTTCCATAATCGACCTCCTTCACTTCGTTACAATTTTTCTTTGTCGAGCTTTTGAGAGAAAATTTCTATTCGCCATATTTCTTATATTTTTTTCTTCAGAAAAAATGAATTATACATATTTTCAGCAAAGAAGATTGTTTGAAAAAAGAAAAGTATGATGGGAGAAATGTAGTTGAGTAGAAAAATACCAGCATTCGTTGTTGAAAAGAAAACTGAAAATTCTTTTGTAAAATGACTTACTGGGAAGAATGTTTGTGGGTTTTTTAATTTTTAAAATTTAAAATTTTACTCGTAAACTACTCAAAAGTGGAATATGTTTAATTTGCTTGAATTCTTTACATGAATATTAAGTTGCTATTAACATGGTAAAATATTTTATTAAGATGATATTAATATAAAGATATAGTAATATGTTAATTTAAATATATTAAAATATGTTATTTTCAGTGTTTCAAACAATATAATTTTTATTATGTTTAGTCGCATCGTTTGTGTCAAAATTAATCTTTTTTTTTTTAAAGTTTAACTTATTGTTTCTTGTTATGTTAACTTTTGTGCTAAAATTGATCTTTTTTAATAACGCAAAATATTTAAGATTTGGTTGACGTTAGACTCAGAAAACTATAAAAAAAAAACAATGCGTTATGCGCAATACATTGCTGCTAATATATAAATTAGAAAGTATATTCACTTCTAGGGGTTAATAACCTTAACTTTTTAATACTCCTTAAATCCCTTAACTTTTTCTGAAAATATGTTAAAATGTTTGGATCAAGTTAAATCAATCGTACATGGAGTAAAAAAAAAATCTGGCAAAATTACCTTACTGCGTGGTAGCGGCATTTCTGGTAAAAAAAACACAACACAATTCTGGTTCTTAGTACCAAATTAATACGGTATTTAAACCATTCCTTTTATTATTTTTTTGCTCTTCTGGTTAAATATATAATTCTCTTCTGGTTAAATATATCTGGTTCCTTTTATAATTCTGGTTAATAGTACCAAATTAATACGGTATTTAAACCATTCCTTTTAAAATTTTTTTCCTCCTATGGAATAGGTTTAACGGAAATTCAGATTTTCAAAATTGTAGCTCTTATTATTACACATTTAGTAAAAAATATGAAAATCATTTGTAAATTTTACCGAATAAATGATTTTAACGCCATAATTTTAGGTATGATTATTTTCGTAAGTGGCGGGCACTTGGGGTTTTTCCTATTGGCCACAGAAATGCAGGACTGCTAATCTCTTCTCGTTACCCCGCGGCGAAGCCACGGCGGGGGAGCAGCGTCGCCCACGTCACACAAGCACAAACCCGTTTATAGGCCTGGTTATGTTTACACATTTACACAAAGAGGAAAGGACATGGAACACAGAGAGAGAAAGAAACATCCATGCCCTGAGCAGGATTCGAACCCGCGGCCAATGGCTCCGCAGTCAGACACGCTAACCACTCGGCCACCTGGTCGGTTAGGTATGATTATAAAATTACCTAATTTTACCACATTTACCAAATTTTATCACAAATTATAAAACCATATTGTTTATTTTACCAAAATCATTACCAAAACACTTCTAAAAACATTACTGAATTTTTTGGTATTTCCATAGAGACAGATACACAGTAAAATTTTAAATAGTGGTAGTCATGATCATGTTTTTTTCTCAGTGCAATTTGAGACGTCTTAAATAACATAATCTTGAAAATCAATCCATGTATAAATTTGATCACACGATATTTGAACTGAAGTATGGGTCATATGAAATCTTATTATTGGTTGTAATTAATTTGAATGTTACAATTAATGTGAATGCTCAATGTTGAATGAATCAATTTTTCTGAAAGTTAGACTTAAAAAATAAATTTCTTGACACAAATAACTCTAGTTAATTAATTAATTTATTTTATGGATACAAAATAAGGCAAAAATAGATTTAACTGAAAACTTTCTAAATTTAATTTCTTCGCAATAAATTAAAGTTAGTATCACCTTCTTTCAGTTAATATCACTTCTGAAACTTTTGACACTTATGCTGTCTCTCACTGATGATCTCAGATTTTAAAATTACTTAGTTGAAATACTGAATATTTGTCCTAATAAATTAGTTTTTCATTAAATATTACGAAAATAAAAAAGTATTATGTAACTTATAATCTAACGCGTTTAAGAACTAATAAATGACACAAAGTCATTAAATTTAACTTTAGAAACTTAAAATAAATACGCATTAAGGTTTTGCTTATCAAAAAGTAACTCTCAAAGATTGAGAGCTTAATTAGAAGTTCATATGCAATGTGTGACGGCAGTAAATGATGATTTCCTTTTGATATACAATCCCTTAGTTGAAATGTGAAGATATTAATTCCAGTTGAAGTCATTTGTTCTTGAGACAATGAGACCGTTTCCTCGAAACAATGCAATTTCAATTCAAGCGCTTCAATCATCCAAGCATCTTATTTTAATTTAAGAGTAATATATTAAATATACCATTTATATTTGTCATTTTGTCTCCCATTGTATCTAATTATATTAAAAAGTAGATAAGAAATAAATTAGTTTTCTAAGATTTCTAATTATCTCCATAGAATCATAATCTAGTGTCTTTTTTAAATAAGTGAAATATTATTATGAAATATAATTTAAAATAAATTTCTTTTCCTGCTAAAATGCATCTCTACTCACTCTTTCGCACTAAGAAACGTAAAATGGAATAAAGTAAGGTTATTTCTATTTATTAATAAATAAAAATGCTTTTTCTAAGTCATATATTAAATAATAAAAATATCCTTAACTTAATCTAACTTCTTAAATTGACTAATTTTTATCATTGCCAATTAAAATAGTCCTTGTCAATTTATATTCAATTCAAATTTGTGATTTGTTTCATGCATATGTTTTTTTTCTCAAAATTTACTCAGTAAAATCTTATGAATTTTAAAGGAAAAATAACAAACATTTCTAATGTATGCATTTGAGTTAACATGATTTTTTTAAAAATTTTTAGAAAGTATTATTACTGCAAATTTCTCAAATAACTTTACAAATATCATGTTACTTTCCCAAAGGACTTTTATTTTTCATGTAATGAAAGATTTGGATAATGAAAGATTTGTGAATAAATTAACTTTGATAACAGAAATAATAAGTAATTCGAAATAATAATTCATTCTATTTCGAATCATTAACTGCAGAAAAGAAATCACCAACACCTGACTGAAGCAAAAAACAACGCCAATAAAGCACAAATAAAATTACATAAATGAATATTCTATAGTTTTATTTCTATAAACAAGACCCTTTCTCAGTGTCTAAACAACAAACGAAAGAGAATGAAGAAAGAATGAATGAAGAATCCGAATGAAGGGAAAATTTGATAGTCTATTTTAATTTAATCTGTTGCACGCTGGGGTTTCCGCTTAATTCTTTCATACCTGCTTCTTATCTCCCATATGTTCAAACTTGTTTCTCTGTTCTCATTGGTTAAACCCATTTACATGTGTTCTTACTTACATGTGTTCTCTATACTTCTCTGCCTTCATTTGACACGTGATGATGTGTGATGTGTGATGAAAACACGTGATGATGTGTGCCACGTAAACAGCAGGCACCGTTGTGCCCACAGGGAGTAAGCAGTAGAGCATGTGAACTGGAGGAGAAGTGGATGGCACGCAATATTCTTTTCTCTGACAAGTCCCATTTTTTCTGATAATAGGTGTATTTTTAGCTGGAGGGAATGTGGCACTAGAAACAATCCTGCGCTCGTGCACGAAAGTGTAAGATTTGGTGGTGGGTGAGCGATGGTCTTTGCTGGCATCTCCATCGATGGGCGCACCAATCACCATATCATTCGAAATGGAGCTCTGACTGGTCACCGATATAGGGATGAGATTTTGAGACCGATTGCTTCCCCTTCCTTGCTTCCATGACTTCATGTTAATGGAGGACAATTGCAGGCCACATTGTGCTAATTTGGTGAATGATTTCCTTTTGGAGGAAGGAATCATATGAATGGATTGGCCAGTGTGTTCTCCGGACATGAACCCAATTAAAGCATGTCTGAGACATTCTAGGCAAACGAATTGCTGGATGCCTACAGTCCCACAAACTCTCCAAGAACAGGAAGGAGTTCTTCTGGAGGAATGGGACAGAATACCCAGGTCCCTCATTAATAACCTCATTGATTCAATGCCTCAAAGGTGTTCAACGTTGCTGGCCGTCTGGGGAAAACCATACCTCCTACTAAAAATGGTTTTCGTTTAAGGAAAATACCTTCTTTCAATTTTTGTTTTTCACATATGCACAAATTTAGGTTTTTTTCCTTTTGTACATAAATGCTCAATAAAACACATTTTTTTTCTGCAAACAAATGACTTTTTTTAAAAATCTCATATAGCCCACTACGTCTGTCGATAATGTATCAATCGTTCAAAGAATTCCCCAGGTGCAAGATCAACCTCAATATCCTTTAATTGTTTTGAGCAGTATATTTTGGCACTATCTTAGTACTATCCTATATTAGGACACATTTTCTAGATTTGTCAGATTTGTTAACATTTTTTATTTTTTTGAGATAACACCGTTTCTAATGAGTTACACCACTTACATATACATTAGATATTATAATAATAGTGAATATCATAATAATTATAAATGTGCAAATCTAAAAATTTGAAAAGCGTGTTCTTGTTTAAGATCTTTTCTCATGCATGTTTCCTTATTTTGGTTTTTAAAGAAAACAGAAATTTAAAATTTTTAAAGTCAGTTAAAAAAATCTGCACTGAAAAAAGGAGTATGTTCAAAACTACCCAGAATATGGTAAAATTTACAGTTTTTCTAGCTATATGGAAGCACCAAGAATCACGGAAATTTATACCGAAGCATTTTGGTCAAGACTGTAATAATGTTAATATGGTTTGCAAAATAGGTGATAAAATTTAGTAATTTTAACAGGAGCATGATCTTAGAGCATGACATAAAAACTATAACTTCGGTTATATTTACCTTTCAGTATGTATGGTAATAAGTGTGTTGTGTGGTAATAAGAAATATAATTTTTAAGAATCGGAATTTTTGGTAAACCGTTACCATGTGAATGGAATATAAATACGGAATAAATAGCTTCTATGCCATATAATTTGATATTTATTACTAAAAATATATATATATTTTTTTTACCAGAAGTAACATTACTATACTGTACGATAATTTTATAAAAAATTTTTTCTCTGTGAAGAAGAGGATTTTGAAGCTCGAGAAAGAGATAGAATAAATGTAAAAGTTATGAAACAACTTTTTAAACACGAAACTCTCTTCCCCGATCGAATTTATTTACGGTACTGCATATATATATGTATATATTAGATTAAGATATTTATATGGGTTAAAGATTAATTTAATATAAATTTATAAAAGCTATGTTGTATGTATTTTTATTTTTTCAATAATTTTTAAAATACTCACCTAAATGAAATGTAAAATGTGATAAATATACTAAAATAGTGCTAAAACTGTCCCTAGGATCATTGTACAAATTGATATGTACGTACTGTTTAGTAATCACAAAGCAACATTGGCCTTATTTTCGACTAAAGCAAATTACAAGAGTATGTTTGCCCATTCAGATACAAAAGAAAACAAAAGAAATACAAACTTTCTGATAAAATTTTCATTTCAATGAACTCATTACATTAATCATGAATATTATGCAAGTTTCACACATTCTCTGCTTACAAAGGAAACTTTACGCGCAGATTTAGAAATGCAAAATAAGAGTTTTCACAATTTTCAAAAGCCTTTTATAATTCAAATGTTCAGTGAGTTAAATTAGTACTTTAGGGCTGAAAGCTTCCCAGACAAAGGTTGATTTTGTTAAGCTGATGGAAAGCAACAAGGCGTAATCTGTTTTGAGCTCAACTACTTTAGAACTTGCTTTTAAGATCAAAAGAGCCTGTTTTGAAGCATTAGAAATTAAAAATTCTTTGTTATAGTGTAAAGTAATGATTTTTAAGTACAATTTGAAATTAAATATTTTAAATATTTATTGTTTTTAATTATTGAATACGAGATAAATAAATTTATATCATTGCATTTCATCTAATTACTTGCAAAATGGACCCAGATTTTTCACTAATTAGGGAGGAAAGAATCTCGGAAATTCATATTAAAACAAAGTAAAACTTAAAATAAAGAGAATATTTGAAAACCTTTGATATGATACAAATTGGCCACTAGATCTGCCCTTAGGGTAAAATAAGAGCCATTAAAGTTTCAGCTCATTTGCTTTAAGCTAACAAGAACTTTCTTCTGGTGCGTATTTGTAGTGTAATGGTTAAGCTGTCCGTCTTTTGCTAAAGAGGTCTAAAATCTTTGGTGGGTCAGTTAAATTTTATTTCTGGTTTTGTTCTCTTGAAATATTGATAACATTTTAATGCGTTTTATTCAGTTTATAATTTTTTTTAAAATTTAGTTTTTTTTAAAAATAAATTTTAAAAACTAATTAATGTTTATTTTTTAATTAAAATCTATTGATCATTTTAAAAAATTAACAAAACTTTAATTTAACTTTTAAATTGCAAGTTTTTTAAAACTAAAATAAGTTTTGAGTAACAAGATTTTATTAAATTAGCGATATATTTTAATTAAAAAAATTAATATAATTATTTTTTTAATTTTTGGAAGAACAATCTCTTTTTGAAAAATTAATTTAAATCAAAAAAATAATTAGAAATTTAATAAAACATATTAAATAGATACCAACTTTTTTAGGAAAGAAAATCAAAGACAACTGTCTCCGGCCGGATTTGAACCATGGACCTCCCTAATAGAAGGAAGACAGTCTCACGGTTTCTCCAAGAAAGCACACCAACTGAAAATTTTTGTTAGTTTAAAAGTAAATGAACTGAAACTTTCATGTTATGTAACTGAATGAACATATTTTACCCTAGGGGCAGATCTGGCGGCTTATTTTATATTCTTTCAACCAAACTCTTTAAATTAAACTAAACTTAGTTTTAATAAGAATTTTTGAGATGTGTATTTCCTTCGTATGGACTATGAATATTTATTAACTATAATGTTTCGGAGAATCTTATACAAAGTTTTTCACATTTAAAAAAATATATTGCATGCCTGTTTTTTATCTATTATTGATGAAAGACAGATAATATTTAAAGACAGATAATATTGATATAAGACAGATAGTATATACTTCTAATTTATGCAAAGTATGTTTTATTTCATGAAATGAAAGAAATGGCCTCGTTCAGAATTGTCATCATACATGTTGTAATCATACAAAAATAGAATTAGTCAATATGTTCCCATAATTAAGAATTAAAAGACTGAAAGTAATGTATAATACTTTTTCAGTCACGGCAGGCACTAAACTTTTCGTTTCTTGCCTCGGGATATGCTGAAAGTGCTGCTTTTTTAGTGCTACCCGGTGAGCACATGTGAACCCAAGTCTCGGAGGCGAGCAACATTACCCACGCTACACTACCACAAACTCTTTCATAGGGTGAGCCACATCTGAAATTATTCATGCTCCTAAAGCTACAGATTTTTTTAAAATCGAATTTTCATTGTATTTTTTTTGTCGAAATGTTCGAGTTTGAAAATGTTATATATTACATACTGTCTCGTTAAAAGTGTTATGCATAACAATACAGCGAAAATTTCTAGGAGAGGTAGGGAACGTCATCAGAGTTAACCTTGCATAGAGATGCATCGTCGGAAATGTTATCAAACGTCTATTGGATTTTTTTATGAACTGTTTTACCGTGTATTTTTCAGCAGGTCGCCAAATGTCGCAGGTCACCCAAGCGGCATTTGGCGACCTTTACATACATGAGTTCCGACGCAGTCTTAATCCTGATAATGTGCCCTAACTTCCCTAGAGATCTATCACGACATTTACCATATACCTGTTATATATATATAACGTTTTTAAGCTTGTACATTTCAATAAGAACTAGATGAAAAAAAAATCATTTAAAAAATATTGTATTTTGGAACAAAAAACCGATTGCAAAATTGAAATCAGCAATACAAAAGTATCTAAAATTTGTTTAAAAATATCATGCAACAAAAAATAAAACAGGACAAAATGTATTCCCCAGTGTTATCATTTTATTTGAATCAGCTAGCGAGCAGCTTTATAAATTAACAGAATACAGGTTAACCCACTGTAGTCACTACATATCACTTTAACACAAAACTTCTCCTCCAAAGCATAATTTTATGGTATCACTACAGCAATTTTTCACTATAATGCAAGTGCGGCTCCTAGATCTTTTCGGATTAAGTGCTAAACAATTCAACTTACGTCTTCATAGCTGGGTGATTACAATAGTTGAGAAAGCTAACAACCAATACACTCTTTTGTCTCATGCGTACACAATCCTAGAGGCTAGATGCACTCGTTTAGTCTTTGCATCTCCTTTAAAAATTGACTATTAATATTTATTCTGACAGTGAAATTTCACTCAAAATTGTACATTCTTAGAAAATTGAGTAAAGTGGAGAACCATAATAAGGAAATCTTCTAAGAATTTGATGTAAATCGGACAAAAATGCAATTCTTCACGGTAAAAAGTTCCGGATCAAATTACGGTAAAAAATTGCCGGCACCTAAGGCGGCAGTAGCATAAAATTCATTTCTATTGTAAAATTTTACGGAACAAAAAATATTACACAACGTAATTTTTACAATAATATGCTCTAGAGCCGCGATGGCTTAGGGAATAGAGCGTTCGCCTTCCAACGAGGCGAACCGGGTTCGAATCCCAGTCGATACGAATTCCGCATCCGGCTTTCACCCACCACAGTGCTGACGTGAAATATCCTCAATGGCAAACGGATCATGGGTTAGACTCCCCTTGCCGTTAGGCTAACCATGGGAGTGGCTAGGCTAACCATGACTCAGAGGAATAAATTAACACAAAAATATGGTTTAACTTGGTACAGTATTTATTTTGCAGTGAAATTGAGTGATATTGTAGTTCAACACGGTGCAGAGTCTGTAACAGCATATAATCTTATGATTTAAAATATGGATAGATTTTATTCTAAGGTTCCGTGAAAAGAATGTCATATTAAAGGTATTCATCTCAAGAAATCTATACTAAATTTTCTTCTTAAAAAGAAGTTAATTCAATAAACGTATTCAAGTGCCTCAAGAGAGTTGGAATTTCGAGTTTTTAAATAATAATAATAATAAAAAATCCACTAACAAAGACGATTCTTTTTGAAGAATGTGAACTGATTACGCTACGACATTATGATAATGAAGAAAGAATAGTTAACACTGCATGCCTTAATCATAGGTTTCAAAGGAATGCGCCAATCTGTCATTCCGTGGGGAATTTCAATTATAGGTTTGAGCTAATTAGTTTTGGAGATATTTAATTGATATTCTTCCCTCTTTTCAGCCATCCTTCATGATATTTTTACATCAACAGTGAGGCTTTAGAATCTAAAGTAAACAATAGTCAACTTATTGAATTCTCTGGAGGTGAGAAATACACTTGTTGAAAAAAAAATGATTGAGGACATGTTGAAAAAAACTTTTTTGAATAAGAACCTTAGTTTTTACGTCATTATAAATTGCTTTATTCCTCTTTTTCTTTTTACATGTTATCAAATTTGAATTATTATTTTCAACTTATGCAAAGGTTTTGCGTATATTTGTTCTATTGCAGTGTTTCCCAAACTTAAGACTTTTGTGTATCCTTTCTAAATGTTTCGTAACGCTGTGTACCACTAATAAAAAATGAATGTATTTTTTTAAAAATTTGTTTATTTTTACTATAAAAAAATTGCACAAAAGTTAAAAATCACAACTGACTGTTGACACCACTAATCACAACTGTTAACTCTGCAAAAAATAGTCAATAGAAAAATACGTAATCGAAAATTTCACGGATAGCTTAGTTTTTAAATGAAATTTTCGTTTGTTGCAAGATATTTCACATAAGAACTCGTACCCCCTGCTAAACTGTTCCCCTACCCCTGGGGGCACGCGTACCACACTTTGGGAAACACTGTTCTATTGCATTCATTAAATTACAACTTAACGAAACTTAAGGAAATTTCAGTATTTTTTTCATTATTTATTTATTTCATTATTCATTATTTTTTCAATTATTATTCATTATTTTATTATTTAATTTTTGCGACTTTTAGCTAACATTGCAATTTATTGTTTTATAAATATAAACTGGAACTAGTAAAAAAAGGCATTCTCGCAACACCCCGTTTAAAGACAGGGATGTCATGGAGGTTAAGGCTCTATAATTTCGTGACCGTGGTGTGTCAATGTTATCTTCACTGCGCTCAGGCCACCTTTACTTCACAGACAAGCTGCAGTTAAATGCATTAACCACTGAGCCATTACAGCTCAGCGGTTAAGTTATTAATTATTGTTAATTATTAAAAAATACTATGCTATTCAAATTATTATGAAATATTCACTTATATTTTTTCAAATTATTATAAAATAATGGTACTTTGTTCAATATTTATTATTGCATGACTTCTATAGATAATCTATACGGAAGAAAAAGAGCACTAATTCCTTTATAAATCTCCTTAAAGGAAAATATTAAACATGTATTTAGATAGAAGATATTGAGAATTCGTATTATCTGAAATCCTTTATGTCTAATACTTCTTTTGTAATCATTTGATTTGGACTTCTAGGAAACAAATTTCTTAATCCATTTATTGTTCTCGGTCTTCTGCTTGTTTTTCATATTCGGTACTATACTATTATAATACTATTTGGAAGAGTAAAGGAGAGTTAAAAATTTAAACTACACGAATAAATTTGAAAATAAATGGAATTTTTTCACTCTATAACTTCTCATCCACCCTGCTTATAATTTTTTTTTCATTGGCAAGGCAGAATTTTCATAATTTTCAATTTTTTAACTGCTGACTCCTATTTTGTAAAGAGTTTTCCTAATTTGTACAAATTCCAGTGGGCAGTTAATTTTTGACAAGAATCCCCAGTCTTTGCATATTTTGCTGTAGTTTGTATTGTTCGAGTTGTCGTCCAAAGAGAGAGTTTAATTTGGTACAGAAGTTTCATTCTACTTGAATCTAAGCATAAGGTTATGCACATAAAGCTATTAAGTTAATTCCAGAATTAATTTCGAAAAAGTGTACAAGTCAATTATTTCTCTCTTTTCCCGGTAAATTTGCTCAGTGCCCACTTATCAGTTAGTTAAAGTGAGAGCAAAATCGTTATGGCAGCGAAAGCATTCTTTTAATTTAGTACACATACATAAATATTTTAGAAAAATTTAAGGTGGATAAAAATTGCTTTCTCTCCTTTACACGTACTTTGATAAGTACATTACTTTCCTCATATCTAATTCACACACGCTTCAAAGTAGTGGTAAAGCGTTTCACGAAGGCTGCGATTTCTTACTACAAGGGTGAATATTTTGCAGATTGCTGTGCTCAGAAGAAAAGTACAGGTCAAAATGGTTTTAGAAAACAGCATACATGGGATTACAAAGGAATCAGCACCACATTATTTGTATGGTTAGAATAAGCGCAGGTTAGAACAATGGCAGAACGTTACTTTTTCTCTCCCTACTCGTACTTTGATAAGCACACTACTTTCCTCATATCTAATTCACACACGCTTCAAAGTAGTGGTAAGGCAGTTCACGGAGGCTGCGATTTCTTATTACAAGGGTAAATATTTTGCAGATTGTTTCGAAATAGCTGCACGCAGAAGAAAAGAACAGGTCAAAATGGTTTTTGAAAACAGCATACATGGGATTTCAAAGGAATCAGCACCACATTATCTGTATGGTTAGAACAAGCGTATCTAGAACGTTACTTTTTCTCTGCATTGCAAAGTTATGGTATAGTCTAATTTTGAATCCAAAGACGTTTTTCTCAAAAATAAAAATAACAATTCAGCCAAAAAGAAGTCGGTATACTATTAATTCTGACCATTATTTATTTATCTCAGAAGGCAAAAACTGCAAGAGATTTTGAAACTCTCTTACAAAATGAAGAACGTGCAATAAAATCTAAAATAATATCGTTCACAATTTTATTTATATCAATGGTTAATGTTAAACAAATGCGAAATTTTTTTCTTCAAATATTTCTCTTAAGCGGAATAATTAAAATTTATAAATGATTTTTTGGATCGTGAGCTAAAACTGCTACTCGTAATCAATCCGAAAATTTCTGAGCCTTTGCTCCAATGACTCTGGAGTTATAAAATAATCAAAATTGTGCTCTACGACAAGAATAGACAAAATACTGTGTAAATACAGAACAAAAGTTGAAAAATTGTTATTAATGTTACGAAATAATCTTCAATATTGGGTCATGTTGATCTGGTTACTTTTGTTAGTAGCTAATTTTACGGATTTATTTGGCTGCTTCTTTTTATCCTGAACTTGATTTATTTTTTTGTCAAACTTTTGAATTCTTTTTAAAAACATTCGAATTAGTTTAGTTTTTTTAATGTTTCTACGCTTGTTGAAATCTAAGTAAAACCGAGTTTCCTTATTCAAAATAAACTTATTTTTTATTTTATTTATTTATTTAATATTTTTTAGAAAAGGGTTTTTAGACTGAGAATGGTTAAAAAATTTGCTCCATCCGTTTCAAAATCGAATGATGTCTTTTTTAATTCAAAATGAGATGAAGAATGATAAATACAATCGAAATTCTCTCAAGAAATTCTCTCGCAAGTCTCTTTAAAAAATTGTAATTGAGTGTTTTGATTTGTTAAGTTTTTTTGAAAATATGATTAAAATATATATAAATGCTTAAAAAGAGACAAAACAATAAACCATAGAGCTTAATATTGTAAAAAAGTAATTCCATTAAAAATTAAAAAACTGTTGCAATATACTAAATTTTCAGATACAAACGCTTTTACTCCAAAATCTTTCTACTTTAAGAGGTTCATGAGACGATAGTAAGAAATTTCACTTTAAGTAAGAAATGTAAAGGTATTTTTAAATGATTACTCATTTGTATAATATAGAAAAGCACATACTTTAAAATTATCTTGAATTATTTCTTAGAAATACTTCTTTTTTCAAAATATTATTATCGCCAAATTGTGATATAATTTAGAACAATCCAATGAAAAATATATTCAATATAAAATAAATTTCTCACGACAGTATTTCTCTCATTCTTTTAATGTCAATTTTTATATTGAGTCCAAATTTAATTTTTACTGTATTAATTAAAAAATATAGTAAAAAAATAGACATAATCAAGGTGATAAACGATATTTTTTTGAATGTTTTTAAGAAATGAAAACCTTTATTCAACTTTGCTATCTAAGCACAATCTCTCATTTTTTTAAATAGAAAGTTGGTACAAACTAATATAAAATAAATTAGTTTTTTTACATAAGAATAGTGCTTAATCAAATAAGTGTTTTGAAAATTAGAAGAAATATGATAAATGTTACGATATGTTCATAGCATTTTAAATGCAATATGATAAATAATAGTAATACTTAAAAATCACAGAATATGGGATTGAAAATCTAAGAAAAATTGAAATAATACACAGAGTTACCGTACTGTATAGTAATGATATTTCTGGTAAAAAAAAAGTCATAATTCTATTTTATAAAACCAAAATAAACGGTATTAAAACCATTCGTTGGTAATTTTTCCGCTCACATTTTAGCGGTTTTCCCAACATTTTGATTTTCAAAATTATAGTTCTTATTAGCTCACATTTAGTAAAAATACAAAGTTGAAAAGTAAATTAAACTGATTAAATAGTTTTTATGATATGTTCTAAGGTATTATGCTAGAATTACCAAATTTTACCAAACCTACCGAATTTTATCACATATTTTGAAACCCTATTTTATTGTTAATTTTTCCAAACTCCTTACCAAAGGTCTTCGGTAATCATTACAGAGTTTTTCGGTGTTACTATACAGCCAGAAACATGATAAATGCTACCATATACTGGTAGCTTAAACCCTACTTTTTTTTTCTTCCTCAGAATACTTATTAGAGTAGCAAACAATAATGCACTGTACAGTTTCAGATTTACATAAAAATATATTGGAGATTAAAAATAAGTTAGTAAATTATTTAAGAAAATAAACTCATAAATAATTTCAGAAATAAATTTAATCCAACATATACATCAAAAAGAATATATTTATTGATAAACGTGAAGATTTGTAGCATTTTGGGAATTTTATTTAAAATAACTGCTATAACTATAACTGTAAACTTTTAAATACTCGTAAGTATGAAAGTTAAAAGTAAAAAAATATAACATAGAAAACTATTTGTTTTAAAATATTGCTAAAACTATTTTATTAACTTCATAACTTTATTTATTTATCAAATTTCATGTTAGCTAAATTATTATTTTTATATTTATGAATAATTTTACAAACCTATAAACCACATTGTTTATTTAGAAAATTTAGATCAACAATTACAAAATCGTCACAATGTGTAAATCAAGTTCAAAGAGTACTTCTGTGGGACTTACAATTTCAAATTTTTCCGTGTTCTTTTCTTTGTCATTCGGAAAATTATTTTCTGTATGATTAGAGTGATTGGAAATTGTGCTTAGAGTGATTATCTCGAAGGAGGAGACCATAACTTCCATCATCATCAATCTCCAAAGATCATTTTAGATTTTCAAAATCGTTTATCATCAGTATGCTCAAACGCTGAGTATCTCCAAGGAAATAATTCTCTGTTAACATCCGTACATCCGTTAGAGCGAATTGTCCAATTTTGTATTCTTATTGTCAGAATAAGTATTAGTAATTTCTTAATACAGTATAAGTTAAAAAGGCTTCTTTCATTAAATTTGAACATCCTAACAGGTACATTTAATTTTAAAATAGTAAATACATTTTTAAGTACAATTTAAAAGAATAAAACTTATATAAGGTGCAAGCTAGTTTTCTTTTCTATTTGGAATATGTCTTATTTAATTTAACTTTTAAATTATTCAACTTTTAAATTTTTAAATCGTGTGCGTAAATAGGTAGAAGTACTTAAATTGTACTTTTTATTCATAAGTCCTCATAATTTTTAAGCAATTAATTCTATGGTCTGTGAATTGGTGTCATACAATTCAGTGTAAAAAATTGCATCGGAAAATTACCTCATATATTTAAATAGTAAAATCTTTTCATTAATTCACTTTAATCTTTTCATTAATTCACTAACCTCTACACACCAAAAGTTGGCGCATGAGGCTGTGCATAATTTTTATAGCTTGCTAGGAGGAGGGTACAATTTTGCGTAGGATTGTGAATTTCATTGCATCCCTGCGTCACTAGATTCTGACTTAATTGAATACAAAACGCATAATATAGCTCGGTTTTGCTGTGAGTCATTTTATGTATTAATTAATATGGTATAAAATTCATATGAGCTGCTCAACCTTAAGAAATTAATCCTGAAGGCAAAAATTAAAGAAAATGATCATTGACAAGATCAGATTTCTGTTACGAATTCTGAAAGTGTTATATTTAAGGAATATTTTTCAGGAAAAAGTCACTTTTGTGAGTTAAGTCAATTGAGTACATGATTTGTTGTACTGCATTTGTCTACAACATTGACTTGCGTAAAATTTTGTTTTCATCAAAATACGAGGCTTCAAACGTTCACTCATAGTTTCTCAAGTAGTCTGAGTTGATTCACATTTTGCCTTGAACATACTAGATACAGAGGTAAAATTTACACATTTTTAAAGTAACAATAGTAGTGTAAAAATAACTCTAAAGGAAAAGTAATTTCAGATTAAGAGAACTGTCTTCAATTAAAAAAAAAACTATTTTAATTATTACTCCAAAATTTTTAAGTATCCTAAATATATTAAACGTACTTAAATAGTTCATTGTTTTCAACAAATTATTAAAGCAAGTTATAAAATTAGTTAAAATAAAAAAATTAAGAAATTAAAAGCAATTTAATTTATCTAAACACTAGTAGTCTTTGTTTATAGGTATTTTCGAATTTTTTTATGAAATCATCCGACTTAAGCCATCTAAAACACATTACAGAATTATTAAAAAAATTTCTTTTAATGAATATGAGTAAAACTTGCATATGATGTTAAAAATAATTTTGACAAGAAAAAAAAAAAACTAATTATTATCATAAAATATCATTTAAGTTTTATCGCTCAATAAATTGAAAAAGGAAAATAAATATGGAAATCACAGATCCATTATAGCTTAACTTTTATCTCTTATACAGATGTTTATTTTCAAAATGAATTTATTTTTTCATTTTTATTATTTGAAGATTGAATATGGTGATTAAATGAATTTTACAAAGTGTTCAACAAGTACGATGATTTCTGGTGCTTTTAATGAAATTTATATATTGAATTAACATGAACATGCTACTTCGTCATTTTCCAATCTGATGATCAAATAAAGCATTATTCAATTTATTTGCATCTCTTTATATTTTTTGCTCAGCTAAAGGAATTTTCAAAATGTTTTATTCAAAAGAAGGCACAATTTAATGATTCAGTAATTTGAAAATAATTTACCGTTATTTGTATTTTAGTTAAAAAAAAAAAAGTGCATTTGTTTAGTCAATTGAAAATTATTTTGATTTTTTGTTATTAAAATAAAAAACAAGTAGTTTTAGAAATTAATTTTAAAGTTACTTTTACGTTTTTTTTTATCAGGCATTTTACATAAAATTTTATGCAAATATTTATTTCAAATTTGCTATCTCGAGTATTTTTCGAAATTATAAATGAATTCATTTAATTATAATAAAGGATAAAATGTTGCGATTAAAAATGAAAAATAAATGTATAAAAATGAAATTAGAGGCTACATAGCTTTTTAAATACCAAGTACTCCCTTTAAAATAGCATAAAACTCTATTTAATTGCAAAAATGTTTCTTTTGTATCACATACTCAGACATCTGATGTATTGTACAATGTTAGAAATTTCGCAGAAGAAATGGCTAAATAACAATCTATTTAATTGTTATTTTACCATATTTAAACAAAACAGTCAAATAACCAAAAATAAGATGGCAATGAAACTATTAACAGCGAGAAAAATCATTTATTAACTATTTTTACCTAAAACGGTTAAATAATAATTTTACTGCACCAACTAAGCCCACCTAATGAAGCAACTTAGTTCTTTGCAACCGCGTACATATTATAGCCGAGAGAGGTAATCTGTCAATCTCACGTCCGACAGAACGGGGGTTCGAGTCCCGGCGTTGACACCTCCATTTCATTTAACACAATTATTTCATTTAATAATGGACAGTGGAGAGCCCAAGAATTTTCAGTGTCTTGGGCTCTCCACTGTCCATTATTAAATGAGAAGTTCAGCTCCAATGTCCAGTTAAATTTCTCTTTTTACAGTTCTGACACCACGGTAGTTGTAAATGGTTAAGAAAACCGTATAGTTTTGTATTCATGATTTTATAACCGTACAGGATGTAAACGGTTTCAAAACCGTAAAGGTTAAAAATATTCTTTTGCCGTATACTTTACGGTTATTATACAGACTGCTGCCGGTTATTTTACCATAATTTTAGAATGAAAATTCTTTCTTCTTTTAGAATGAAAAAAACAGTGTATCTCCTTCTAACACATCACGGAAAATATGTCTTTCAGCTTTTAGTTTTAAACACAATTTAAATTTATTCTTACATCGATACATTTTTCAACTCGAGTATTAAACGGATATATTAAGAAAAGAGATCGTGGAAAAATACGGTATTTCTACTGGGATTCCTCTTGATCAGTTGATTCGCTGAAGAGGTAATTGGAAAATGAATAAGTGAGCGAATTCATGTTGTTTGAATAAGAAGAGCGTTTCTTTCGTCATGGAATATCACGGTGCACTAATGATGCAATCGGCAGCTCTTTATTACCACAGAAAATATCACACAACCTATTGTTTCATGTTTCATACTTTGAATTATTTAAATGTAAGGACGTTAGAATAAATGCCAAAGAATACACTATTTTACTTAATTCTTACTCGTTATTTAAATTTGTAAAATTTCAAATCAACTGCTGTGTAACTAGATCAACTATGCGTTTGAAAAAATTAAAGCGACTGATAAGTGTCGTTTAATAATTGTTCATTACTTCAGCGGTTTTTGAATGATGATCCGCGGAACCCAAGGGTTTCATGAAAGAGTTAAAAGGATTCCACGAGTTGGTACTTTTTATAACCTGTGTTGAATTCTGAAATTTCTGATCATAATTAGATCCAACCTATAATTTATAATGTGTTGAATAGTTCGGTGGCTTTTAGAAATTATTTGAAGTAAAATGCAAATGAAAAAGACATGTCAGATGTTTAAAAAAAATTCATTTCTTATAGCAATACATTGAACAAATTATGAAAAAGGCAAACATTTATAAAATATCGTATAAGTATTTTCTATCGCGATTTTCAAATCAAAATAAAATAACTAAATTCTTTAATAAAAAATATATTTTCCTAATAGCCATTTTCAACATTTATGGCAGTTCTTTTAAGTTTTCATTTCAAAGTAAACCACAATTCGGCTTATTTTATTAATTTTAAGCTCATGTTTATATACACCAAAAACAAAATCATAACTAGACTTAATATATTACAAAGACTAAATTTAACAGTCGGACATAAAGCATAATTTGAGATTATTAGTGATAAAACAATAAACAATCTTCATTTTTCTAAAAATAGTCTTCTCAAGGTTATAGCTCTCACAATTACCTAAATAAATGTAAGGTTGGGGTTCCAAAAGAAGGTCGATTTTTTAGGATTTCTCAATCGAAAAAAATTGGGAAACACTGCATTATTTTAAAAGCATCGTTGCATTATCTGTAGATAAATAGATAGTACTGTATTTAGTTGTTTCAAATAAAAAAAATTAAAAATATTGTTATTTTTTAATCATGGATGTAAGTAGAAAATAATACGAAAAAATTTATCAAATGTTGTACATTGTTAAGCGATCTGAGAAAAAAAGGTTTATGTATATTAAAGTAACATTTGAAACAAGTCTTATTGAAAGTATGCAATGGCTTAACACTTTGCAGCAACGTTGAATCTCAATATTGTTGGTTTGAAATATAATCTGGTGCAAATTTGCTGTAATAATAATTGTAATAATTTGCAATGATGTAATAATTTGCTTATAAGGTGCCGCTCATCCGCTTGTTGAACCATTGTATCATGCAAATAAGTTTAAGGAGTGCGATGTTAAATTTCAACTTTGCACCATATTCAGGTAGCAGAGAATTTGTATGCTGCTACGGATCAACACACTGCAAAATTCCTAGCAATTTGTCATTGGCTTAAAAAATATGGAAAATTAAAAAAAAAAAACAAAAAAAAAAAAAACTGGTGATTAAGCACTAAATGTGCTCTTATTCTGGCTCAGTATACCAAAGGTCAACCCCTACAAGGGTCATTTTCTACACTATTGTACTATCGGTACTTAAAATGTAAATACCAGCAGTAATTTCAGCAAATCAGTGAAACTGTTTTTATTTTTGCTGCTGATTTTTATGGCAATCAAGGAACGAAATAGTACACGAAACTTGCTCATTAATAAAATACCAGCATTGATCTAAAAAGTCCTACAATGCTTCGTTGAAAGTTTTTCCTTACTCGGAGAATAAAATTCTAGTAAAAAAAAAAAAGAAAAAAAGAGGGAAAAAAACATACTGTACGGTAAAAGCTTGGCTGATTAAAAGTACGATTACTTTGGTAACAAAAACCAACATATACGGTATTTAAACTATTCATTTGGTAATTTTTCCGTTTATATGTGAACGCTTTTCCCAAGATTATGTTTTCTTTCAGTCCATTAGTTTTTTGTTGATCTAGTCCTCACATTTAGTAAAAATACAAAATTGAAAATTAAGTTTAACCAATTAAATAGTTTCCCTGACATGTTCTCAGGTATTATAATAAAGTTTTCAAATTTTACCACACTAACCTAATTTTATTATATATTTTAAACCCTTATTTTGGTTTTAATTTTACCAAAATCATTACCAAAGAGCTTCCGTAAAAATTACCGAACTTTCTGGTGTTCGCATAGAGCCAGAAACACGGTAATGTTTACCATATCCTGATAGTATTTACTAAGCTTTTTTTGGAGTAGAGTTTACAAAATAAATTAACTTATTACAAAAACAAAACTAAAAAAAAGCAGCAATGGAATTTTTCAGGCATATGTTTTTTTTAACTACAAAATGAACAACAAAAAAATACAAAAAACCCAGCTGAGATTAAATTGACCCCACTTAAGTGCTTAAAGGTTAAGAAAATTTCTCCAATTTTTTCTATGGGTATAATCAAAAAAACATTCCTCTCAAAAGAATGCATTAAAGATATTCTTCAATTCGTCCTAGCATTGATTTCCATTTAGAACTTTAGAAAAAGTATTTTTCTCAGGGAATCGATAAATTCACATTCAGTGTTTTATTTATCAGAGTTTCCTTCATCAGTCATCTTAATTTCTCCGCTGAGACAAAACTCTTCGTGTTCAACTAAGATATTTACGCCATATCTACCACAAAACAATACCTCAGAGAAAATAAGGCTGTTTCTAATCTGAGTTCAGAGACAAGAAAACCAACATGTGCTAAAGATTTATCTGCCTCCGGCATTTCAGTCTATTAATAATATTCCATATCCTTTTTCTCAGATAAGGGGTCGTCATTTATCAAGTCGAAAGAACATTTTATTCTTTGTTCAACTTAAAATTGAATAGGAATTCTTCTTCAGAAAATATCTGGTTTGACGAGCCTGGTCATTCAATGAATAATTTGTTATAGAAATTGTTTCAAAGTACGGTGTATTACGTTAATGGACCTTAACTTTCGCCTGATCTCCAGTGTAAACTATTGGGACAGTATTTCCTAAATTGCGGTTACTTTCTTTATTTTGGAGGTCAAGAATCAGAATTCGGTGAAAAAGGCATGTTTATTCAGCAAAAATTTGTTTTTTTCTCTGATTCCATAATTTAAATAGCAGTCAGAATTAATTATTTAGCCTTTTCAAAATCATTCCTTTGAACCATGAAGATTGGGTTTTCAGTATGTGAAAAAACCAAATATTAGATCAGAAGTTATAAAGGTGTTCGCTTTTTTATTTTGTGTGCTGTACATCCGTTTTGCCTTCTTTAAGTCTTATTGCATCTAAGAAAATTTTTTAGTTGCAGTTTTGTGAGAACTTTCGATATACTGATAGATTGCACCAAGTGTCTTATAAGCGACCAACAATGATTATAAAAAAGAAAGGAGATTGAAATGTACGATGACATAGAAAACACATATATTTAAATAAAAAGGTAGTTAAATTATTTTTACTATATTTTAAATTTCTTACAAAGTTTGTCCACAGATGGATATACTGACTGAGAAAGCTATGAAAAAGTTTTTAGCTGAAACTATAATTCCAACATAATTGTTTTCATAGGTATCAGTGGCAGCATCTCGTCAAGGGTGCAGCTGCTTGTGCAATATTTTAAAATTTTCCCAGTTAACAGTGACATTTTGTAATTGAGATGTAATTATGTAGGAAATTTTGGGAAAAAAGCCAGTTTCCTAAACAGATGGAATCGAAGTATGCATAATTAATTAATATCATCTAGATAGCTTTACTTTCATCAGCATAAAATTAATAAAGATTATAACTTTATTTACATGTAAATTATTTATTTACTCCTTATTTAATTTACTTAAGCGTATTATTCATATAAAAATAATCCCTAATATTATTCTTTATTGTTTTCCTGATTTTCATTTTTATTTTTATTCAAAATTAAAGGCTTAAAACTGAAAGGGTTGTTTCCTTAGTGATAATTACTTGCATGATGTTAACTTTTTATGCAACATTGTATAACAGATATTTACTTCATTTCTTTTATGAATCACAATTTTAAATATAAATGCTATTTTATACTCTATGTTTAATCTTATTATAAAGCTTATAGAAAACTAATAAATCTAAAATAGATAATTCTAAATCAATACTGTGTACAGATTCTCACAACCACTTTGGTACATTTGTGCGGGACGGGCTTCATGCTTGCGTTTGTGAACGGAATCCTTTGGTTTTTCCGTTTGTGTGTAACGCTTAAGGTATTGACGTCTACGCTCTTTGGCTTTTTCAGCCTCTGTAAGTTTAAGCCTTGGCATCGTTTTTTTCTTGCTTCAACTCGAACTTTTGGAACTATGTCAATCAGTTTGGACCCTCTTTATTTGTGATATTCTCCTGAATTAGTATTAAAAATGATCCGCTTTGCACTGTAGATTCGAATTTCTGATTCTTAATTTGAACAATAAAAACAGAACTATCGTACAAATGATGAAATTCTTCTTTATTCATAATTCATGAAGTATTTATGGGATCTTTCTGGTCCCATATCTCAAAACTAAACTCTCCAACTTAATACATAAAAAAATTAAAAGTGAAGAAAAGAATTCTAAGAAAATTATCAAACAGCAGCTGTCGCCATAGCAACCCATGCGCACTGTTTACTATAACTCTTGATTATTGTAGTTGAATAGTGAGGACGCCATGAAATACAAGCCAAAACCCATTAATAATAATAATAGTAATAATAATAATAATAATAATACATGTAGTAATTAAAGTACTCGTTGGGTTCATAAGAGAAACGAGGGGGAGGTAAAGACCCCTTTTGATATATTTGAATTAAAGGTATCCTAAATATCAGCTTCGAATATTTCTGTGCATTATATGCATATTTATTTTTGAATCTTTGAAACAAATGTAAAAAAAGAAAGAAAAAAAAAAGAAGAAAAATGTAAGATTTTTAGATTATTGTTTTAAAGTCTTTCGAAAAACAAAAATATGTCAATAATTTTCCCTTCTGCTCCCAAAACTTAATCTTTTTATGCTTTCAAATTACTTATAAATTCCTTAAATTTTGTTCACGATAGTATAAAAGTTTTGCGGTATCCCGTAAAAATTACACTTTTATTTTACTCATAAACCATTCCAAATCAAAAGAGGGATTCATTTCCCCCCTCTTTTATCGAAAGGAAGAAACCTAATTTAGTTATGTTTTTCGAATGGGTTCGAGGATTGTAACTCTCGTGCAATTTATTCTAGCGATACGATAAAGCTTTTCACTGGAATTTTATTTATTTATAATTTTTTTTTTGGAGGACAAAAGTTAAGATTTATTGGAAAAACCAATATATCTTTCTAAGATGTTTAACTTCTTTTCATTATTCAGAAATTCAATCGCCATGTTTCAGTCAGTTAAATTTAATTTTCGAATTCGATTTTGCCCCATAATAAGGAATACAGTAAATTTAAAATTCTTTCTATTTTTATTTTAAAATGAAAGAATCTTTCTTGGGAAATCCGAAGTGAATTAACCTGAAGCTTTTTTCATATCTTTTTATCTATTTTTATCGAATTTATTTGTGGTTTGATGATATTTTTACTGTTATATTAAATATTAGATTCACATAACTTAATATTGATTTGAATTGGAAACTTTTTTTTCGCAATGTCATAATGTCTTTCTTGAGAGGGACTGAATTATTTTGAAACGGTTTCGTATTAATTCTGAGATTGAATATTTTTTAAGATTCATCGAATTTTTGTTATAATTTTTATATCATGCACTCAGAAAAAAAGTATGGACAAAAATAGCAGAACATTGTAAAATTTAATGCGCTTCTGGCTTCTATCAAATTTAAGAACAAAAAGTGTTGTGGCAAGTTCAAACAATTCTAAATTTACATTAAGTGCTAAAAAATGTTCGTTTGACTAATAAAAAAATTTCAAAGTATTTCGGAAAAATTAAATAAAATTAATAATCAAATTATAAATTGCAGCGAATATTTTCAATTGTATTGGGAGTACAAATTAGTTTGGTCCGTTTCAAAAAGATGGCTCTGGCTGTTACGTATGTTTCATAGTGACAGCTGGTTTCGGTGGTTTCAGAGACATTAGACATCTGTCAATAATACTTAGTTCATATCGTTTTGTGTTTCATACAAATATCCTGTTTCTTACTTTGTGAAATTTTGTGGAAACTAAGCAGCATTTGCAGGAGGTTTTATGTTTCTGCTTTAATTGGAAGAAACGTACAGCTGAAGCACATCGAATGCTTGTAAAAGTTTATGGTGACAATCATCCAACTGATACATCATGTAGGGAATGGTTTCGACGCTTCAAGAATAGTGAATGGTGAATGAAGAATGGTGTTGTATACTATGAGCTGCTACAACCTGGCCTGGTGATTGATATTGGCTACAATTGATTCGTTTGAGCCGTGCATTACTAAAAAACGGCCGGAATAGAAGTAAACACATGACAAAGATATTCTTCTGCATGATAACGGTCAACCTCATGTCGCAAAGGTCGTAAAAAATTATTTGGAAGTGCTCAAGTGGGATATTTTACCTCACCCGCCGTATTCGCCAGACATTGTTCCTTTGAATTACTGGTTGTTCCGACGGATGCAGAACGATTTGGCAGGTAACCGGTTCACTTCTTTTGCAGAAATCAAAAATTGGCTCCTTACTTGAATCGCCTCAAAAGACGAGAGATTTTTTCGAGATGGAATTCGAAAATTGCCTGAGAGGTGGAAAAAAGTTGTACCCAGCGATGGACAATACTTTGATTAATCTGTTCACTGATTTTGTTTTGAAATAAATGCATTTTTGACCACAAAAAACGGATCTAACTAATTTGTACTCCCAATATATAAATATTAAAAGAAGCCAATAATTTTATCGTCCAATGAGTTGTTAAGCTCGGAATAGCAAAGGAGCGCTGTGCATAATGCATTATGATTTCCCTCGCTTAAAAAAAATGGCTTTTCGCGTAAACCAGCATTAGATAGTAAACTATTTAATGCCATTCTGTTGTTGAAACATATCAGTTTTCCCAATCCAAAATATAACCCCTCTTACTAGTTAATGCGTTTATTTAATTCAGTAAGTATTACCATTTCAGAAATTTAAATACTTTAAACTCAGTTAAAGGTGTAAATACAATCACTTTTCCTTCCCGGCTCCCAAAGAGCATTTGACAATATATTCCGCCATGACCAAGGCTGATTATAAATCATTGGATTTATGAAAGTGACTTTCTATGGAAATTGCACACAGAGAATCAAGTCCTTTGGTAGACGAAGAGTAATTTATAGAGCTTTAGGACGTAATCTGAATTTCATAAGCAAAGGGTGGCGGTACTAAATGATGATTTCCTTTTGATACACAATCCCTTAATTGAAATAGGAAGAGATTAGTTGTGACGCTAGTCATTTGTTTCAACTCGAACTGGTCCCTGAAGACAAGACAAAGTTAATTCAAAACCTTCTTCAATCATAGGGATATTTCAACTCAATGCAATTATATTTAACGCATCTTCATTGTTCAAAGTTACTTCACTGTTATAAATAGCACCTAACTCTTAAATTTCTTAAGTTAAGAAATTTTTATTTGATGTTTTTCCCCCAAAATTAATTCATTTCATCTTTATAACCTAAAGAAATTTGTTTCTAAACTTCCAAAACTTGCAGCAACTAATGAGCAGAAAAAATAATCAATGTAGATAATCAAAGATCTCTGCTAAAATTAGGTTAAAACAGATCATGACTGTATTATAGCATATAGTCTCTGTACACCGTGAAAAATTTTAATGTGCTTTGACACCAAAACTTGTGGTAACTACTTAACACCAAAAGTGATATACAGAAACACAAGAGGTAACTTATGGTGTAGTAAGCAGAAAAGGCAGATTTTGGTGAAATGAAACACCACACTGCTAGAATTGTCATTCTAAAATAAAGGTAAAAAAACCAGTCGTAATCTATCCATCCAATTAACCTTGAAGTTTACGGTAAATAACTTTTTTTTACATTTAAGGTTTTAAAACTGTTTACAACTAGTGTGGTTAGAAAACAATTAATATACGGTTTTTTAACCAATTTCATCTAGCATGGTTTAAAAACTGTGAAAAAGAAATTTTACTGGACATTGGCAAAAGTTTAGCAGCTTTATGGGCCGCAGAGGGAGAGCAGGACACTGGAAACTTTTATTGTGAAGGGAACAGAAAAGATATTGTGATATTAACACTAGGATTCGAACCCCCGTTCCGAAGGTCATGAGATAGACAGATTGGCCTTCTCGGCTACAATATGTATCCATTTTTATTAGGTGGGACGGGTTGGAGTGATAAAAATCTGGTTGAAGACAGATAATAAATAGTTTATCTCGCAGTGAACAGTTTGAATACCATCTTATTTATGGTTACTTGACTGATTTGTTTGAACATTGTAAAATAACAGTTAAAAATATTGTTATTTAACCATTTTTCCAAGAAATTTCTAAATGTGAATGTGAGTGCTCTAAAAAGTAATTTTTCTAAAGATAATTCTTAATAATTTTGAGGAAACTTATGAAGTTATTTTTTGTTTTGAAATAAAATATATTTTTTTATACTTAGTTACATTTGATTTATTGAAGTTCTTTCTTCCTGCTGTTGTTATTTAAAAATATGCAATTCCAAACAAAGTCTTTTCGAGTTAAATTATAAGAATCATAGTAGAAAAAAAATACAATGTAAATATTTTTACCACGATCTTTCGACAAAGCGTTAAAGATTTAAAATAAAGATAATCATTAAATTAAATATAAATATCGAAGCAAATAGTAGAAGATATAAAGTAGCAAAATGTTAAGATATAAAGATATAAAGTTCAGATAAAGTAGCAAAATGTTGAAAAGAATAATCTTTCCGGAATAAATCAATTTGGCCCCACTCTGTCTCCTAGCTAATTTAATAAATTCACCGAAAATTCTATCCCTCACAAACCTACGACTGGAAACGGCATCTTAAGAAAGGTTTGACTTTGCCTATTTTTCGTGGCCCCCTTTTTCTCGCAGAGTGGATTAAGAAATTCCTTGGTAAACGAATTAGAGAGTACTATATCTTTTGTCATCTAAAGTACAATATACTATGGTTTATAAAAGTCTCCTGTTCCTGTGGATTGTAATTTTTTGACGCTTGGTTAAATGAATAAATTTTATTTAAAGGAAAATCGGAATGGAATTTTTTTTTAAAAAAACGGGCTTTTATTTAAATAATCTTAGTTTAATAATTTCATTCTACACCCCTATCTTTGTATGTTTAATTTTAATTCAAATGATTGTGATATTTGAAGTTTTTTCAAGTTCAGCTGTTAGAATATTAGCTTATGTGTCATGTAGCAAATAGAATAATCGCCTTCAGTCTTATGGTAAACTTAAAATTTAGTTTATGTAAAGAAATAAAATTCATTTTTTCTCTTTGATATTCCCAAATATCATAAACAGCCTGTTACTTTTTGCTACATCTGTAGAATCACTTCAACTATCGGAGAAAAGCTTGCAATATTATGCAAGCATTTAATGTTCAAATACAATTAAAGGACTTTTTTCATGTTCTCAAGTAAGAAAATTAGCCGTTATTTTGGGTGGCACAGAAAATCAAACTAAGCAGAAAGCTCTTAGCAATTTTTTTTTAATTTATCAAATGCCAGTTATTTGGCAGCTTGACCAAATTTGAAATATTCACGGGCTATCCAATATTTGGTCACTTGACCAGAGAATGAAGATAGTGCAGGGACAATAAGCAAAGATCTTGATATGGTTTTCAATCTACCATAGATCAAGTTGGGTAACGTCCGCGCTATTTCTGGAAAGTAAAAAGTTAAAAAATGTCATATGCCAATCAAAATATCACTAACAACTTGCCTTGATTTGGGAAGAATATGAATATCCCAAATTGGTGATATTTCACTGTTTCAGTTATCAAGAATAATAAAAACATCAGCAACATAGGTTATAAATACATTAAAAAATTGTGTTCCTTTTCTTGGGTAAGTTTACTAGCATACGACTGCAGTATAGTCAACAATTCCATAAACGGACGATTTTTGTTTGCATTAGCCTTGTATAAATTAGACATATTTTGGAGAATTAGACAAACATTGTAACAGTTTTAGATTTATTCTAGGTGCAACGTGAGGTGTCCTGCTATGTTACACCCCTCTTGCAGTAACAACGTAACATGCATACTTATGATTTTGCTGAACTATTCTCTAATTTTCCACTGGAGCTCTTTTTACAGTGATTTAAGATTTAGTACAATTTGACTTCTATGAAAAAAATATTGCATTACACAAATTTTTTTCCTTTTTAAAATTTTATTTACGAAGCAACTATATTGAAAATGATTTTTTATTGCTTCTGCAAACTATTGGTATTTCTTAATCGTCTTTGAAAAATTGTTAATTCGAATTGTAATAATCTTCACCAAATATTATATTTTTTTTAAAAGAAAGAAATCTTTCGGTCTTAACTAATTGTTTTCTTGACTATATTAGACAGCATAAACAAATTTAAAAACTTTTTAAAATAAAAATAAGTAAATATTCAAGTAAGTAACCTTCAAAACCTTTTAGAGCTGTGTAGTAATTCGTCTTAAAAATAACAAATCAGAAGTATTTTTTTAATAAAATAATCATATTTCGAGCAAAATTTTTATCTTTAACAGTGTAATAAGTAATATTTAATTAACACAATAATTAAGTCAATCACTAACGATTTCTCTGTACGAGGTAGTTCATGAAGCATAATATGTAACGTGGAATGTTCAGAATAAAAGATAAGACTTAAATGCATATTACAGAATTAAAACCTTTAAGATCTTTACACCTAATTTTAGTTATTACGACATTCCCGTAAACATGAAGCGTGTCAAAAAGTTTTAAAATGCTCAAATAGCGTATTGGATAAAAAAAATATCTAAAAATGCCTATGAAAATTATTTTCAACAAAAGAATGCAATGATTTTCAACAAATTATACGGATTCAGGAATCTCAACACCTGATCAAGGTAAATTCAAAATCTTAAGGAAGTCCAATTTTTTTATTGTAATTTTAGATTCTTTAGAATTACCCCAATTTGATGTACAGATTTTTGCTTTTTGATTTGCCGATTGCATTGAAATCGAAAAATGAAAGTGGGGGAATATTGTTTAAAATGGAGATATCTCCAGTTTTATGTCAAAATAGGTGTGTTTTGAATATCTTATAGGAGATTGTTTTCCGGAAAATTACCTCAATTTGACTTATATAAGAAACTGTTTCTTTCTGGTAAATTATTCCAATTTGACTTCTATGTCTTTGCCTTTTAGTATACTAAAAGCACTACAATCGTAAAATAAAATTGAGGTAAAATGGTTTGAAATAAAGATAGCTCAAGAAATATATCTCAGATCGAAAATTACAAATAGGGTTGTTTGGAGTATCTTATATAGATAACTTTTTCTTCAGGAGTATTATCTAAGTATTTGACTTATACGTCTTTGCCTTTTGGTTTAGCGGTAGAACTGATATTATTAAAATGAAAGTAAGAGAGAAAAATGTTTAAAAGGGAGGAATGTTTTTATAAAAACACAAAAACAAAACAAAATCAACAAAAAAGTTGTAATCGCCTTATTACGATCAATGGTTACCCATTTGTCATCCCATTTGCCACTGGTTACCCATTTGCTTTTCTATCTGGATTGACTACGTTAAACGCCGCAACATTTCAAATCACGGGTTGCAAAAATGTTCTAAATTGATGTTTATAGTCTGATTGACTTTTATATCTTGCATATGTACTTGTTTCAAGACTTTCACAAAATACTTTTCCTTCTTCAGCATTCATATTTATATTAAAATCTCCCTGACGACAGTAATTATACGTTAATAATAAAAAGAATATCAACATATTTTAAATTATTATTATGTAAATACATTAAAAATGTCTGCTAGTGAAAATAAAAATAAAAACATCAGCGATCGCCCTAGCAACGCATGCAATGACGACGCATGCGCACTGTTTACTATTACTGTTGAACACTGCTGAAAAGTGTGTGTGAACTCCTCAAATCCAAACCACGACCCATTTGACCAATGGGTAATAGGAGTGTCTGGGGAATCTTATGTGGATGACTTTTTTTAGGGGAATCCCAGTTGAACTTACATGTCTTTGGCTTTGGTATGCACTGCAACCTTAAAATAAAAATAATGAAAAAATATTTAAAATGGAGATATCTCCAAAAATAAACGTCAAATCAAAAAATAAAAATAAGCGTTTTTGGGGTATCTTATAGGAGTACTTTTTTCTGGAGAATTATCTCAATTTGACTTTCACGACTTTGCCTTTAGATTTACAGATAGCACAATAATTCTAAAGTAGAAATCATGTATTTTGCTCATTTATGTTACGATAGCACTGCAATCGGAAGGTAAAAGTGAAGTAAAATAAAATTGGAATACGACGATAAATATATTTCACATCGAATTATAAAGATAGGCCATTTTGGAGTTTTATAGAGGTACTTTTCATTGAAAGAAAATTTGATGCAATTTGACTAACATGTCCTTCCCTTTTGATTTACAGAAAGCAGTAAAATCGTAAAATAAAAATTAGTTAATTTATTTGGAATAAAAATGTCTCCAGATATTTGTATGTCGGATCTAAAATAAAAGTAGTCGTGTTTGAGGAGCAATTCTTTAAGAGAATCAGAAGTCATTAGCCATGGCTGGCATTGGGCTGTAGTACTAGTGGAAGAAGAAAATTTAAAATAAAAAAAGGGTGTATTCCACTTAAAATTTCGAAGATTCTCCCATCTTTATCCCTGGGGTAGATATTTGGAAGGGTTGAGTTCGGCATTATTAAATGCATCTTCTTGAAGCATTTTGCATATGTAATTTTGGATGCGATACATCTTTCTCGAGATAATAGGTCGTTTTCTTAATTTTTAAATACCCTATATAGTAAGTTAATTTATTTTTCTTCTCTATTAAAATATTTCGTCGCACCCTTCTTATTTGTAAACAACGTGTAATGCCATTAAGAGAAATATTCTTTCAGTTTTCAGAAACAGATTTTGAAGCCAGCGGCTGTCTTTTGATGTGTATTTAAGCTTGTCTTAGTAAATTAACTGAATAAGATTAATGTGAGAAACTAATTAGATTGTCTTTATAAACGCATCTACCATTCGCATTGTGCTTCGAATGCATAATTAATTGAAGGAAGACAATATCTGTTTTTCTTTTGTGAAAAATGGAAATATTTCAAAGTTTAAAAAAAAAGCTTTTTTCCGACAAGCTTTTCAATAATGTTTTATTAATTAGAAGCAAGCGCTTAAAAGCTTACTATCAACTCAAATTTTGATTACTTTCCTGATCAATAAGATTTATGTAACTATTTGTTAATAACTTATGAAAATAATTGGTATTGGCTAATTGGATAACAAGAATGAAATTTACTTGTATTAAAGTAAAGGACTTATTTTTAGTTTTAATAATGTTTAAAGAAAATAAATTTGCTCTTAAACACTTAAACGAAGCTCTTTAAATTATTACGTGTTATTAATTATATATTTAAATATTAGATAGCAGATTGTTTTAAATAAAATATGTTAGTTTTAATTTGAATTTTCAATATTTTTAATTTTCTAGTTAATGCATTTAAATTTGTTGTGTCCAGATTTTAAATTCAAAATTTTTTAAAAGGCTGCTCTTAATTAATAAATATTTCAAGTACAGAATACGGATGCACTTATAAAGATATATATATATATATATATATATATATATATATATATATATATATATATATATATATATATATATATATATATATATATATATATATATATATATATATATCTTTTATATATCATAGCTTTCATGACTATCACAATGTTGTTTTAGGAAAATGGAGAAAAATGTGGTCATGTAACGTATTGTTTTTGATAAAATACATTATTTTGAATTTAAATTTAGAAATATTTGATTTTTTTTGGTTACGTAAGTTTATTTCTTATATGTAGATTCACTATTAGGCTGCAGAAGATATCATTTCGAAGATAAAGATTATGACCACTTCTTCATTATAAAAAAAGACAAACTTTTAGCACTTAAAACATTTGATACATTTCACCTTTTTCTGCCTACCTTACCCTACACTGCCTTAAACGTATCACATCCTATATCATTATTTATTTGGCATCTTGCATTATTTTTATATCACTGAGAATATTAATGTATACAGTAAACTCTTTATTTACTATATTGTCGCTTAAATCACATACAATGCCATTTTACTATGTTACATGTCAAATGTACTAAAAAATAAAATTTCAATTAACCGATCCACAGAAGTCATGAATAAAATCTCACAATAAAAAAAATATGACTTATTATTTATTTTAATAAACAAATTTTCTTATTGACAAAATTTAAATTTAAATTCTATAAAACACAATATTAATGTTTTCGAGGATGTGATTCAATTACAATTGTTTAAATTGTAATAAAAAAATTAAATATTTCGATTAATCGATTTCAAAGTTTTTAAATCAAAATCATGATGATGAAACGAAAGGAGGTTAGTTAACTATTTTTAAATAACAAATTAATCTATTATGTTCAAAATTCAAGTTTTGTGAAGCGCAAGCAATTTACACTCTAATGTAACATATGTTTTAAAAATTGAATATTTCCATCAACGGATTACAAAATTTATAAATCTACATTCTCAATGTTAAAAAGAAATGAAATTAATTGAAAATTTGGATAAGTAAATTTAATTATTCTTTTGATTTAAAATGTTCTACAAGGCACATACAATGTGAAATTTAGCAAATGTAATTAAACATTTATTATGTTCCAAATTCTAGTTTTGTGAAACGCAAACAATTCACACTATAATTTAACAAATGTTTTAAAAATTGAATATTTCTATCAGCGAATTACAAAATTTATAAATCAATATTCTCAATGTTAAAAAGAAATGAAATTAATTGAAAATTTGGATAAGTAAATTTAATTATTCTTTTGATTTAAAAAGTTCTACAAAGCACATAGAATGTGAAATTTAGCAAATGTAATTAAACATTTATTATGCTCCAAATTCTAGTTTTGTGAAACGCAAACAATTCACACTATAATTTAACAAATGTTTTAAAAATTGAATATTTCTATCAACGAATTACAAAATTTATAAATCTATATTCTCAATGTTAAAAAGAAATGAAATTAATTGAAAATTTGGATGAGTAAATTTAATTATTCTTTTGATTTAAAATGTTCTACAAAGCACATAGAACGTGAAATTTAGCAAATGTTATTAAACAATTCATAACAACCGATATATTTTTAAAAACAGATAATAATTATTATAAATCCAAATTTACGATGACAAATTGAAATGAGATAGATTAAATATTTTGGGTAACAAAAATATCATTATACTTATAATACAAATTTAATTTATGTAAAATACAAACATCATTAATTTCGTTGATTATTTAACGAATGTAATTAAAAGAGTTAATATTTATAATAAAATATGTAAAATTTACCTTGTTTTACAAACTTCATCCCCATAGGATTTGTTGTTTGCTTAATCGTTTCCTTAAATAGCCTCTCTCCTTTATTGGCTTTAAGGGGATTGGGGCAGTTAATGGCCTGAAGCAATTACTGAAATTCCTCTGACATTAAATTGCTTCGATTAGACAAGTTTATCTTATTCTCCTGAACGCATTTTAAGACTTACTGAAAGTAAACAATTAAGGGAAAGAGAATTCGATCGGTCTTTCTCAATTTAAGTACTTTGTTTGCTATCGAATAGTTTCCTAAAATCCTAGGAAAGTTATTTTTGTTTGTATATATAGGATTGAGATGATAGAAATAGCTGAAAAGGTTTCTCGGAAAATGGATTAAACTTGCATTTAAGAAAAAAATTGTCTTTGTAAATTATGTATTGATCTAGACATTATTTGGTGGATAAAAATTTGTTCTAATACTTATTATTCTTGCAAGTTTAAATGTAGGTTTGTTGTTTATTTTTTTTATTAACAAACACTGTTGTAATGCTTTTGATATTATACGAAAACTGTTATTTATGCAAATGCTTCTGGCTAGAATATATTTATTGCTTTTCTTTTTACTATTGTGGCCAGAAATCCAAGCATAGACGTGTTATCTAAAAGTTTTCTATTTATACATTTTATGTGTACCATATACAAGAAAATCTTTGAAATATTTTACTTTGAACCGGTAGAAACTGAAAACTGAAAAATTCCATTCATGTTTCTAAAATGTTTGAAACTTTAAGCCATTATCCTCTTTTATTCACTATCAAAATGGTTTTGAATGAAGAAAAATTACATATGTTAAGTATGTTATAAATGTTATATTATATTTGTATTGTATGTTATGTATGCTAAATATGTTGTAAATCTTATATTATATTTGTTATATATGTTATAAATGTTATATTATATTTTTTATGTACGCTATGTATGCTAAATATGTTATAAAGGTCCAAAAATGTCATTTAAGACGGTCCTAAAATGTCATTCTCTTCAACTAGTTTGTGGGAGGGAAAAAACGTGTCTGAAACACAAATATTTATAATTTTTCCTATATGCTAATTAGTATAAGCTATTTTGTGGGTATAGAAAGAAAAATATTATAAATAGATTTTTATTTCAAAGTAGTAAGATTATTACAGTGACAAAAAAAAGTATGGACAAAATTACCTGATTATGGCAAAATTTACCCCTTTTTTGGCTCTGATACATAAAAGATTTTTAATTTTTGACGAAACAATTTAGTAACGTTTTTGGTAAAATAAACCAAAAAGTACGGTTTTATAATATGTGGTAAAATTTGGTAAATATAAAATTTGGTAAATTATAATGATGCTTCAGAGAATGGAATGAAAAACACGTATTCGGTTACATTTAGTTTTCAATTTTGTAATTTTTACTAAATGCGTGGTAGTATGAAATGTAATTTTGAAAACCTGGATTTCCGGTAAATCGTAGCATATGAACCGAAAACATATCAAATGAATGGTTTAAATACACGTTATATAGGTTTTATTCACCAAAATTATATATATTTTCTCCATCTTTTTTTCTTTTTTTTTTTAAACAGAAATTTTATTACAATACATTACAGTAACTTTCCCGGAATTTTTTTTCTTCCGTGTCATTTTCAGATATAAATTTATATTTCATCTTTAATGTTTCGCATTTGCATTTAAGAAAGCACAGTAGAAGTTTGATATAACGATTACGGCATATTACGAAAAGTTCTTTATTACGATAAATTTTCAAGTTACCTTCAAAATGGTAATATAAATAATAGAAAAATTGTGTGTTTATAACAAGTTAAAAACTATTAGTCTTTTGCTATTTTGATGGCATTGCTTTTAAGGAAATACATTTTTCTGCTAATTAGCAATATCAAACGAAAAATAGCAATATCAAACAAAGCAACGATATCAATATCAAACGAAAAAGGTTTAAATGAAAGACATTGGGATTTATTTCTAGTATCGATACTGAAAAGCAAAAAAAGATAAAGTACACCATTTCCTTTTTACAATTTCAACTCTATATTTTTATAAAACAATGTGAGTGCGACCACCGGCTAAATATCTTCTTTCTAATGAAATGAGAGTTTTTTCGCCCTATTTTTAGAAATAATGTAGAGCACTTCAAAAAATGTGCCATTTTTCGACTATACGTTTATCATACTGCCTTATTCCTGCTCTTAACTACTTAAATCAACCTTCCCCGTTTTCAACGATGTCAAAAGTTACTGAATTTTTTTTATTCTTTCTGGAATTTGTTGAATAACTTGTTGAATAAATTTGTTGAATAGCTTATCGAAAATTTGTTGTTTAAATATTTCAGTCGTGTGCATTTTGGCCTTTCATAAAAGGACGAGTTACCTGATCCAGTCTACAATCTGTAAGTAAAAGTAGACTACTTTAGATTAGATAACTTGCATAAATAATTGTTCAAAAAAGCGAAAAAAAATATATTTTATGTATGTGTGTCTTTTAGTTTTTCATTGCTATTTTTTCAATAAATATCTGCATTTAGTTTCCCGAAGTCTTTCTTCTCTGCATTTTTCACAAAGGTACCAGTTATCAGTAATGTTTTTCTCTTTTGATACTTAGCCAAATGATTGTATCTTTTGATAATAAGTATTTTCTGTCCGACAAATGTTTTTCTCATTTATTTCTCTGCTAAAATGTATGTTTTGCTTTCATTGCTCAGGAAGATAAGAGATTTAAGTGAGTACTTTCTCCGTGGAATTTTTTTAGAGGAAAGTTTTTTTATTTTTTATTAAGTAATTCCTTCCAATAGACAGCAAGTAATAATCCCTAGAATAAAGAATTATTTATCTTTCAAACATATATTTTATATGCTGAAAAGTATATGCATTTAGGAGCTATGATTAACATTAAATCTATGTTGCTTCGTAGTTCAAGTTTAATTACTTAAAATGCTTAAAGCAATATAGTACTAACATGTTTTAATGATATTTAACATTTAATTATTATTCATAACTTAAGCCTGTTAAATTTTAGTTATTCAAGCTGCACTGAGAAATGAAATATGGTCTTCTGGTTTTCAGAATTCTGGTTTTTTCGGAATACCAAAAGGCTCTGTAATTTATACTAAAGAACTTTGGTAATTGGTTTAGTAAAATTTACAATAAAATATTTTTTTATTATATGTGATAACATTTGGTAAATGTGGTAGAATTTGGTAATTTTATCAGGATACTTTAGAGCAGGGGTCGCCAAACTTTTTTGATCATCGACCCCTTGATAATTTTTCGAAATCTCCATCGACCCCCCATAAAAGTAGTTTTCTGTTAATTAAAATAAAACTCTATTAGATACTGTGTTTGTACATTTATTTTATGATTTTAAACATTTATTAAGGTAATAGTGCAGTTTTACGAAAAATATGTTAATGTTGAAATTTAAATATCTTAATATTTATTAAATAATAAGTAATTATGAATAAGTAGAAATAATAAGTAAAGTAACAACAGATTTATTGTTTCTTAATCAATGAGATGAGTGTGCCTGGTGTTTTTTTTGCAAGGTTCGCTATATTGGGTTCAAAATTGGTCAATTTTAATTTTCGTCAAAATTCGTCAATTTTGTAATTTTTGTAAAAAAATACAAAGTGTATTGTAGTTTTGTCGCGGGCTGCACTAACCCATATTATTAATGCTTACTTTCTTTTTTTTCATGCATTGATAATTAAAATTGATATCTAAACTAAACGAATGATATTATCGAAACAATAACTAATTATCCAAAACTATAAAAGTTTTAATAATGGCACTGTAAATATACAACACTGTTCAGAGTTTGCAAAGATAGCTGAAACTGCGTATGATATTTGCGTTTGTAGCGTCAATGCTCGTCACACGTGACATTTGGACAAGCTCACATATGGATATAACTTATAAACTGTTTTGAGTTCGTGCCACTGCTCGCTGGTAGTTAAATACTTGTTTTACCCGAATAAATATACGTTTATTAATTTATGTTTTATAAAGAAACTGACATTATGTAAATTATAAAAAAATTCACAAATTTTACATACTCAATTAGGTATGTGTGATTTGCGTATTAAAAACTGTTTTTTCTTCGACCCCCAATCGATCCTTCCGATTCGGATCGACCCTCATTCGACCCCCTGGCTCAGATCGACCCTGGCTTTTGTTAAATAGACCACTGGGGGTCTATATAGACCACTTTGGCAACCTCTGCTTTAGAGCATGACGTAAAAACTATTTATTCAGTTAAATTTACTTTTTAGTTTTATATGTGCTAAATGTGTGTTATAAAGTACTAAATTTTTGAAGACCAGAACAGCCGGTAAGATAATACCATATGATTTAAGAAATTACCAAATAAAAGGTTTAAATTCTGCTTATTTTTTGTTAATACTTAGAAGGATTGTGATGTTTTTTCTTTTACCCGAAATGTAATTACCATAAATTATGGTATTTTTACTAGATTTTTTTCTCCTTGTGAAATAAATGAAAAATTTTACTCGAGCTTTATAAAAACATTTTATCACATTAAGTACAGTGTGCTCCAAAAAATGACCATGTAATTGAAAATCAATAAAAAAATGTGGAAAACGATATTAAATTACTGTTTATTGCGTTTTCCCTCCAATTAATGGTAATATTTGTTGATATTTTTCTTGACTAAATTTGAAATCTAGAATTTCGGTAGTTTAATTTAATTAGAATAAATGCCTACTTTCTCGCTGTGAACCCAGATAACTACACATTTCGATCTGTTAACACTTTGAATAATTGTTATCTGTTTGGTTAGTACCTGCGAATTTAATTATAACTATTTAATCATTTATCCGTTATATCTTCCTACGAATAAACATCATGATTAAAGATCAGATCTTTCATCATCAAATGGAAAATAAGCATTGGAAATAGTGGGTCGAATCAAACTATTCTGAAAATGTTATTGTTTTCCATAATAACACAAAAAAGTATCTTCTAAAAGTCATCCTAGAGCACTGTAGGAGTTTAAGTATGAAGTTTTGAATCATCATCCGTATACTTACTTGCTTCTAATATTTCTTTTAATATTTCTCTTTGGTAAGTTTACTCGTTTTACGTTAATTATAGTCGAAGTGATTGGAATTAAACCATTGTAATTATTGTTACTAGGGTACAGTTAGAATAAAGTTTGGGCAAAACTTCCAGAATGTGGTGAAAATTCCCGTTTTAAAGGCTCTAAGAGAACACAAAGCACAGAAATTTAACAGAAATGTCCTTACCTTAAAGTACGGTATTTCTCTCTCCGTGTAATACTCGTATGGTTGCTAGGGTAGAATTCTTCGTAATGATAATATTTGTTTAAGGCCCTGAATATATGTGATTTTAGTTTTTAAAATTATTGTGGAAATATTAGAAGAACTCGTAAGAAAAGTTACATACAAGTGAAGAGGATTATAAAACTTAAAAAAAGTATCATTTCTCTTTTAAACATAGTTTTAAACCTATTTTGTTAATGAAAACAAGACGGAAAATACTCAATAAAAATATAAACTGTTTACTTAATCGTGGATTGTCTTAAAATAAATGTTAAAAAGAAAAGGAAATTTCAAACTTAAAAATCTTCATAAAAGCAATAGCTCGTCACTTCCCTATATGCATCAGTGCATAACAATTATGCTCATTAGGGTAACAAAAGAGTTTTTTTATATATAAATCAATTAACTGAAATTCCTTTATTTTGATCAAATCTTTCGTTACTTTCCTTTGCTTCACTTCAAAAGGAAAAGTTAATGGGATTGCTATGGTTTAAATAAATTTGCATTAACAGCAGATGCTTTGACGAAAGAAAACAGGAGACTTGCAGTAAAGGATACGGAAGATGAAGATTAGTTTACGTTCAAAATTGTGAGCAATACTAATTTCCGCACTGAAGAAATTTAAATGTTTTATTAGTCTATACATTTACAGTGCTGTATTTTTCTTTTTAACTAGACTGGAGTTTTTTTTTATCAACTTTTATTCAGGGAGTTTCTTATCACCTTGTTATTATCAGAAAAAATATCATTTTCTAAGTATTAGTTGCATAACAAATTAAAAGATATGACCTATACTGTAAAAAATTTAGAATATAATTGTTTTTTATTTAGCATTAAGCAAGATTTCCTTTGTTCTACGCAAGTTACTGTAACTAGTTCTCTTTTGCATTAGTTATGAAAAGGACGAAATATGTCACTTTAGAATAAAAGCTGTAGTTTTGTGGTTAAGTACTTCAATATTTATTGTTCTTGTCTCTGACACTTGGATCAGGTAAGCTGACTAGCCATTGGCTTTTTCTAAATTAAATGAGGAAGGTGCACCTTTCGTTTGACAAAAGAGTACAGCAAGTGTACATCTTAGCTCAGAAACCCACGGATAGATGGCAGTACTATTCATTTCTGAGCCCTCTTCCTTAAATTTCGATCTAAATCTGAAGGGGAAGGACATTTTATCCAGATCCCCTTACCCAGGATTACCATTGCTCAGTAATAGACCATAGCACTTTCTATTCCTACGATTTTACGAGCACGTATATTGCAAGTACTCGGTGGGTCTTAGCAAAGTCGAGGATCGAACTCCGCCCCTTCTGGACCAGTGACAGAGTTTCTAACCACTTGACTACCATGGCCCATTTTAGTACTTTAGTTTTATGCTAAGATCTTTCTAAATAATATGGTTTTAAATTTTTATGCTAAAAGAAATTTAAAAAAAAAATTAGTAACTTATATTTTTTAATTAAAGAGAATAAAATTCTCCAAACTCACGATTTTTTTTAAAATCATAGCTTTTAATTTAAAAAATTCATAACATTTGAGATAATTTTTGTATACTTGCTTTAAAATTAAAGCTTTGACTGGAATTTGAATCCCTAAATAATGTTTTTATTCTCTTTTAAAGCACTAAATGTTTCTTTTAAAATAATTAATTACTCTGCTTTGTAACTGAAAAAAGTAGATTCTAATGCACGATAGATGTTTTGTAAACAACTTTCTGATGTTTCTAGGAACTCTAAAAATACTTTTAAAGTACTGCTGAAGTGCTACTGAACTAAGCTCTTTAAATTTCATTTACTAAGCTCTTCTTTAAGAAAGGTCTTCAAATTTCATTAAACTCACAAATCTTAAAAACAAAAAAATAATTTATTGTTATTATTTTTCGATAAAACCATTCTTGAAACAAAAACATTATGCTTCGTATTATAGAAATAATTAAATATATATATATATATATATATATATATATATATATATATATATATATATATATATATATATATATATATATATATATATATATATATATATATATATATATATATATATATATATTAAAAAGAAATTAAGTTTATAAAAAAAAATGCAAAATTTTAATTATGCGTAAAGTTAAGAATACGCTTGATATTAGTAGATCTAAAGATTACAAATCGCATTGCAACAAAAAGTCATTATCATTATATTTATGTAATTTTTTTTTTCTTCTTTACTCTCATGCAGCTTTCTATTTAGTTTTGAAACTCTTTCGAAAGAAAAGAAAAAAATTCTCCATCACGAAAAGACTATTTATCATTTACTTTGAGAAAATTTAAATAGGGAAACTACAGAAAGCTCCTTTTGAATAGTTTATGTAACAATAAGGGATTTTTAGATTGAAAACAAAATTTATTTTTCTTCTCAAAAGCTTAAAAGTAAGTTTTAGTAATATATCCTTATTATTGATGATTTATTAACGCACGGAAATAACTTAAATTTTTTAGACTGATTTATTAAATTTCCAAAGAAGTAACATGTGCTTATTCCTACTAGAAAACAGTTTGAAAATACTTTTTTTATATGTACATGCTTCAAGCATGTTATTTATTTTAAAGTACAAAAGATTATTAATTATAAATATTAACTACTTGTTTTAAAAATACTTGCTGAAAATGATTTTACGAGACTTAAAGTCTTTCTATATTTATTATTATATAAAGTTGTTATTATTTTAAACGGGTTTTTTTCTGTATTTTATTTCAAAGGGAGGAATTTTAATGTCCTTTAAAAATACTTTTTGCAAAAAAAAAAAAAAAGAATCCACGAAAAAAATAGAATAATTGATTAATTTTTTGTTTAAATAATTTAATTTATCTTAAATATCTCAGAAATACAAATTGAAGCTAGTAAAATACACTGAACGACTAATTAATTAAGATCACCTGGTACTTTCATGCAATTGAGAATTGCATCACAATGTTGGGGACTATTTAACATGGTTAAGGATCTTAATTCTGTCTTTTCTGGTATTCGCGGTTGAACAACAACTGCACAATAGCTAAGACACTAGGCTTTCATTGTAAATGACTTCTTCTGGTCACAACTTGAAGCCCAATCGATGAGTACCAGCTTGTCTGGGAAGTAAATTAATGTTGACCACAATTGCTGACTCATGTAATTTGCTCTGGAAATAAAACAGTCAACCATCTGGGAATCTCTATGACCATCTTGGTAAATAGTTTGTTATTGAGGGAGTTAACTTCATTTAGTCTGAATAAAACTTTATGCATAAATATGGTTGTTAATCAAGCACATCCAGAAGAGTCAGCAACACAGTCCACCAAAGTCAAGTCTCAACGGCTTAAGGTATTTCAGTAGGATAATGCATCTTACCATTCTGCTGGTATAGAACTGGATTTGAGAAAAGCTTTACTAGACAGCAAGGCTTTACTTAGTTGCTTTGCAGAACTTAAGATTTTATATTTCTACCACATTAAGCCCTTGTGGAGTATTGAGTTGAAAAAGTCATCCGTTATATTGATCTGCATTATCAAGTCATACTTTACTTGAAAATGTTATAAATGTGAATCAAACGGCTTATTTTCTTCTCGCTGAATCGATACTAAGGAAACTCAATTATATCAAATATACATTTATATAGGGTTATATAAGAAATGTAAAATATACTATACTAATCTAAGTATAATATATTATATTGATATATTTGGTAATTATTAAAGCAAGAACATTACATGGCCGTTTCAATATTGATGCTTTGGAAATTAGTGTTTTATGGTGCTTTGCAAGGGATACGCAAAGCATAGAAAATTACTTGATAGCTGCTAATTTTGGCTATCATGAGTTGGTCTCCGGCAATATCATTATGCCAAGTGATGCTAAATACATTTTATACGTATTCTAACTGGATGAACTACAAAAAACAAGTAATGCTTACTTCAATAACGTAATTTCACCGAAAAAGGTAATAAATAATATTAAATAAAAAAAAATTATTTCAGCTATATTAATTGCAAAACATAGTGGAGGAACCGGGTAAGTTGCATTTTCAGAACGAAAAATAAGTCGCTTCCAAACTATTTTATTACCCATTTATGACTAGGCAAAACTCAGTTTCATTTCATTTGCCACTGCCTAACTTGAAATAAAAATCAAATCATGCAAGCATACCAAAAAGTGTGGTGAATTAGTTATAATAAGATTAAAGTGATGGCAGGAACTGTTCTATTACATTAAACATACCCATTTTGATTTCAACCACTTTTTGTCATCTTCTCTGATTCAATAGTTCTCCTAAAATATCACTTACCAGGCGTTTTGATCAAGCTATTTCATCGTGCTGGTATTATGTTTTTCAGTATTGAGTTTGATTTCATCGTGTTTATCAGTGCTGATTTATTATTTTTTTACTTATTTTTAAACACCCCTGCAAAGAACGGGTATTCAGCTATTAAATAAATAAATTCAAGATATCTTAAATAATTATAATTTTTAAAAAAAAATTATTGTCTTATATATTGTGTATCAGATCTTCCTTCAAACCATTCTTGTGTTGAGTTTATGAATTGCATACTTAGTTTATAAATACAGACTAAAGAATATTAAAGCTTAATTTTATATTTTTTTTCAATTTGTGTTAAAAATTATAATGATTATCATTGAAAAATCCTAATTTTCAATAATGGAAAGAAAAAGGAATTTGTCGAAATCGTAGGACAGATTTAAAATAAAATTTTAAATTATTTTTTGCTGACGGAGAAGGATACTAGAAAAGAAACACTATGAATATATTATTCATTAGAACTATTCTGAATATTTTCGATGTTTAGCTTATATAATGCAGACATAGTTTTAAGATCCAAAGAGACATTCTAAATTTTATCGATACTAAAAAAGGCAAAGTTCAGTGGAAAATTGCATCTGGCAGCAAAGGTGTAGTTCGCAAAGTTTCGAATAGGATTTCCTTAAATCGAATTTTAGATAAAGTTTTCTACTTAATACTATTTCGAACATTCCGAGTTGAAATATTCTCTTTACTTTTCTTCCATACATAAAATATCTTTAAAGTATCTAATTTATTCTAAAGGAAAGTTGCAAATAGAGTTTTCAAAATTGAATATTTAAAAGCAGTCAAATCTGAATAAGTTGATATTAAATAACTTTGTTGAGGGAAAATTTGTTTATCATTTTTAAAGTTAGAAAACAGAAAAGATCAAGCAAAAAATATTTCAAGCAGAAACACATTTCTCAGTTTCTATTATGGAATCTTTACAGAGTATTTTATAAAAATTGAAATTCTGTTCTAAGCTTATTTTAAATTTAGGCATAATAATTTTAATTATAATATATAAGAGAAAGTTACTGACAATTTATATTTTATTTATTTATTTATCTAGATATATATATTTTATACCTAGATATAGATATTTTATTTATTTATCTAGATATAATTTGTATTGACTACTATGTCAATACAACATTAGAAAGACATACAACATTCTTTTCGTTGTTGTGTTTTTTAGTTTTTTCAAATTTTAAATATTGTAGAAGAAAAAATTACGTTGTTTTCGGCACTTGAGAACTGCGTATAAAATTAGAATGACTTTAATAGAATCTTTGATCTGAAGATATTTAAAATGTTAATAAAAAGGAATATATATTAAAAAAGTAAATTGTTTTCGATAATTTTGTTCCTCACATTTATGAGATTAGCATATCTCAACACGTAAAATAGTTTAGCTTTATGCCAAAAAGTCAAATATTAGGTCTGATCTTAATCAGGGAAAACTATCTCTTTTTTTGCGCTCTGTATATAAATCAAATTAATTTGCTTCATGTTATAGTTAAGAGGTTCTCATGTAAATATTCTAATAACAGGAAAATAACGTTAACAACAAAAAAAAAGAAGTAAGAAATAACAACAAACTCATTTAACGGATGCGTAATAAAATCTCTAGAATAAAACTTGATAACACAGCATATAAACTAAAGCATAAGAATTAATTTGAGCCATTGTATAAATTTAACTTTTTATTAATTACGATTTTTGTAGATTATTTCTCATACAAAGTTATATAGTTAGTTTAATTGAAAGTTAGTTTGATTGAAACAGTATATCGTTTGACAAATAAAACAAATGTTTACATCAACACTATTAAGTTACTACTTAATTCATATTCTTAAGTAATAGTCGAAACAAAGTAATGTTGATGGATTAAAGTGGCTTCCGTTCTTTTCTGTATAAGAGAAATAACTTCCTCAGCAACTTCACGTTCATCCGATGTGATTATAAAAGCGATTGTGATTATAAAAGTCCTCATAAAGTTACAATGATAATAAACGAGTAGCATAAAAGTCTTCTTTCGGAAATAATCAGTTATTTGTAGAAGAAAGGATTCTTTCATCTTTGTAGCATACTAAATAAATATACACACGTATGCATTCATACTCTGACATGGAAATAGCATGTAGAACGGGAAAATTTTAGATATCTTGGCGAGCTATACTTCTGGTAAAGTGTGCAAAATAATGAAGAAAAAAAAGAATATCACATTAAATAACTTTCGTTCTAATGATCGGATTTTCATGAACTAAGTGCAACTCTTAGCGGTTGAAGTGATCCCGAATATGCTAATAAATTAATGCTAAGTAATTAAATTACAAAATCAGGTACTGAAATTTACTTTCTTCAAATAAACTTACCACTATGAATGTACCACTTAAGCGTATGAAAGCTCTAAACACCGAAAATGCAAAATGTTTACAGCAAGATTCTTTTTCCTTACACCATGCGTAAAATACTTTTATTTTCGAAAACTACAATGTTGGCGAGTTCTGATTTTGTCTGTAACTGTTTAAAGTCGATAAAGAGTTCTCCAGTGTTTCTTTTTATTTACAGACACTAAAGTTCACCGTTAAAAATATATGAGTATGTTTTTAATTATGTAATATGTATACTTATATTTTTAATTTTCAAATCTCTGTAAACTGAATTAAATAATTTTATAATGCATAATTTTTACCCGTTCCTGCTTTGTTTAGCCTAATTCGAAGTCGTCTTGATAGTTTCTCTGCTACGCGCATGTTTATGATTTGCAAACTCATTTTATTTTAAAAATTAGTGTATGCATGCAACTTAAATTATTGTTTCTGTTTCTTACTTTGTATTGTTTCGCAAAAATAAATTTACTAATTCTAATGCGTATCATACCTTATTGTAATTATAAATTTTAGTGTTACTTAATAGCAAGCATGGCGGTTGTTTACTGTTACTTTACACTAAAATAGAGTAAAGGAACATTCTAGGTGTGTTACTGTACCAAGAATAAACCATGGGTTTTGGTGCAGAGAATTAAAGTTGTTGCTGCCATTTTTGGTGCTTAGATACACGAAAATATTTTACAGTGTATGAAATAAATTTCATCATTTGAAGAAATGAAGCAAATAAACCTAAGAATACCTCCTAAAGGAAAACTATCTGGTTTAATCAGATTATTTACTACTTGATGTACTTGAAAAAGTTTTGAGAATTGTATCTGACTAGTACAAAAACATGATTTAGGCAAAGTTTTCGAAATTGAGTTCATTATAAGTTTAGAATTACTGTACTCTAAGCTTTCTAAAAATACTTAATCTTTCTAATATTTTTTTTTGTAATCCAGTTATATACAAAGTTATAGCAGTTTTTGTGTAAGGTGATAGCAGTAGATAGACTAACGATTATATGTCTTCAAACGCGTTTATCTCAAAATCTTCTTTTTTCTCATTTTATTTCACTTAAATACAATATCTTATGTTATCTTCTAAACCAGGGATGGGGAAACTACGGCCCGCGGGCCAACTGTGGCCCGCCGGAGGATTTTATCCAGCCCGCGGATAGAATTCTTATTTGCCGATCAGCGGCAAATATAAACAATATACATCCATTTTATTGTCGACTATGTTTAAAATTATTTCTGTTTTTCCTTTTTTAACAAAGTACTGATGACATTCTTACTTTCTCTATTTTTGTTCTACAAAACATAAATTGATGGAAATAGTTAGCACAGACAGCTTCTATTGGTGAAATGTTGAAAGCAGAAGTTCTTTATAGAATAGCCGTAGATTGGCTCCAACTAGCGTTTGTCTTTCTCGAGGAGCTGACTTATGGAATCTAATATAGGTAAATTGTACTTCACATTTGGCAGACTGCGCATTTTACGCTCCAAAGAGCGGACAATCTAACAATCATCTGAAGCAGTTGTTTCTAAATATGCCTAAGTTTGACAAATCATTACCAAAAGCTAGCTTCCAAAATTTAAAATTTCACGCCCAGAAAATCAGTGCTATGTTAGCTTAATCTTATATACGTGAACAAGAGTTTTCAATTATGAACCTTAGAAAAAATTATTTCAGAAGTAGACTAACAGAAGAAGATTTAGCCTTGTTCCTTAAAATAAGCACATCTCACTTCGAACCTTAATATAAGGAACTTTTAGAAATGAAATCGCAATTTCCTTCATCCCACTAAATATTTAAATTAAAACTTGTATATCGCTTTTTTTTCTTTCTTAAATTTTGAAGATCTTATTTGGCCCACCAAACATTTTTTTTTCTTGATTTTTGGCCCTCGACCAAAAAAGTTTGCCCATCCCTGTTCTAAACGATTGTTTACAATTTAGATTGAATGTTTATGATTTTAGCACAAATACTTTGAACTACAAACTAAGGAAAAAAAGGGGAATATCGATTTAATGCTTGTTTTTTAATGCATGTTTTATGCAAGTGCAAACGTTTTTAAAAATTTACTTTTTTAACTACATTTATCCCTAATTCAGTAGCGTATGCACTTGCTTTTAAGATAATAATATATAGTTGATTTCCTTCGAATTAAAATTCACAAGAGTTTTTTGTTTTAGGTAACATAGATTTTTTTACAGTGTTTAGCGTATATCTAAAAATATGTCTCATTTTTACCTACAAATGGCCATTTTAAATAATAATAAAATTTTTTTTTGCTATTTTTACTAGTTTTTGTGCATAATAAAACAAACTAGTTTTTTTTTTTAAATTATTATTTTAAAAAAAAGTTGTTGAAACTAGTCGGATACCTTAAGAAAATAAATTAATACTCAATACTTCTCCAGATACTAATAGCTAATTAGTGGATAATTATAGTTAATGATAATTACAGTTTGAAAATATTTCAAAAGTGTAGTAAAACTGTCGAATTTTAAAAGTATTTCAGAGATTTAATATTTGAAAAATATTTCATATATTGTTTGTATTAAAATATTAACAAATACAAAATAATAATAAATATTTTTTTGCATTTATTGAAAGAATATTTTTCTCACTTTTTATTCCTAATTATATACTATTCCAATTTATTTATGTAAAAGTAATATTCTTTAATAATGGTAAAACAGTAGACAGATTAAACTAAAAATGAAATGATTAAACAGCCATAGCTATTAAAAAGTACTTTGCATTTACTATACTAATACTGCATTATTAATAGTTATATGTTCTAATGGTTCTCCAGAGCAAACTAGTTTATGATGCTTAGATAATACGTTTTCAATTTGATTTTGCAGCTGATGCTAAATCTATAATTATAATACTGGATGCTTTCAGGTTCAAAGATGCATTAAAATACTGTTTTGTTTTATGCATTGCTTTGTTACAAAAAGTTGATTAATACCATTATGTAAACAATGATCATTATAAGCTTAAAAATAGCCGTTGCTTTTTTTGTTATTCATCTTTTTGTAAGCTGTAACTCAATAAACAGATTTTAATATTTTCGGTAATATTATTTATTTATAAACTAAAAGAATTTTTTTTTTTTGCAAATTAACAATTTTCGTTGTTGATTTATAACTTCAATTATATTTTAAATAGTTATCTTTGCAAGTCATTTATAATATCTCTTTAAGACGAAAAACAAAACGATTATATTTACAATGCTTTTGAATATTTGAGTAAACTTAATTATGTTTATTGGAGAAATTTGCAAGAAAAAAAAAAAATGATTTTTTAAATATTTTTAAAAATTCATGCTATATTTCTTTTTTTCGTGTTTTTCATTTTATTACAGATATAACTTATTAAAAAAAAATTGTTATTGGTATAGGCAGTGATTTGTATGTTTAGAAAAAATTTAAAATTCCATGATTAGAATTCTAAATTACTGAAATTGATTAAGTCACAGTAATTGAAAAAAAATTCAGTTATTTTATTAGGTATGTTTTACATGTGGCTGTGTGGTTTCATACTTTGTTCCAATCCGTAGTCAAAAATATTTTTGACGTAATTTTCTTACGAAAACATTTTGATACATCTTCAAATGTGAAGCATTTTAAAAATTAAGCATTAGTTTGAGTCTAATTTAAAATTCTTTCAAGCAATACTTGTTTATACATGCATACATTTTATTTATTTATTAAAAACAGTTTTTGAATGATTTATAAGAACAAGGAAAAAATTCATGTGTATAGGCTAAGGGGAATAATTTAAACAATTTTCTGCTAAACGTCATTTATGTAAGTATTATTAAGAAATTCTACTGTTACAAAAAACTGATAGAATATGTTTAGAAAACTAAAATTAGAAAAAGAAATTTTAAAATATGAAAATAATTCCTTATTACATTCATTTTAGGATTTATTTATTTAAAGTGGTACCTCAACTTCTAAATCATTTTTGAATTATTAAACAAAAAATAAGTTATGTTTGCTTTCATAATTAATCTTAGAGAGAAATTATGTCCAGTCATTAAAGGCAATTAAAATAAAGGAAACAAAATTGTAGAACATCTTTACACAAGTACAGAACAATTTTGGCGCAAGTACTGAACGATCTCTAGCGCGAAAGGCACTCAACAAGTTTTTATGGTAACCAAAACATAAATAAAGATTTAAAAAATCTAAATTGTGGAGGAAACTAAGTTATTAGGTTTAAAATTTATATCAATGAACTGAGAATATAGATGTGTGAAACAAAATATGTGTGTTAACATTAAAAAACATTCTTCCATATGAAAACTTTTCAATTTCGATACTTATTTGCGATCTTAATTGAATGCTTATCAACAAGAAACAAAAATATACTACTACTAATAATAATAATTGTAGCGATCGTGGAAGTTGGTGAACTCAGCGATCAGGGGGTGAATTTCAAAGTGTTTGTCACCATGTTGGCAATAACGTAGCAATGTTGGTAAAATGTTTTTCTGAAAACTTTATTTCTCAGGAGCAAAAAGCCTTGTATTTAATTTATTTCACATATCACTCCTGAATGTTAAACAAATATTCTTACACTAACACACACATTATTAAATAAAAAAAATATATTGATTTTTGATCTCTAAAATAAAGTCTTTGACAAAAAATGCATACTGGAATTACTAGCTAGAATTATGCATTTTAAAACACATACAAACACAAATTTGATAAAAGTGTGTTAATTTTTGTAGAGAAACTGTGAAGAAATTGTAAACTGGTGGTAAAAGTTTTATTTGGATGTTTTAAAACTCACTTTCGTGCTTTTCCAATGCATTATTTTTAGAGCAAAAATCTCTCGTTTAAATTTTTTAACCGAAATCATTTTTTAAATAATTGGCGGTAAGTTTAGAAATATTCCTTGCGAAATTTTGCTTCCAGTTTTCTAGAACGCTGGTTTACATATGCTTGCACCAATGGATGCTGGAAAAGGCGATTATCAAATTTCTCCACAAGTCTTGCAAAGCATCTTTAGATTTATAGTTTCAGTGGTAGCTGTAATTCGTATTTTTAAACAACTATTATCAATAATTGTTTAACTATGTACAATAGTTTTTTGCATACTCATAAAAAGTTCTGAGGTATAAGATTGTGTTACCGGGAGGTACAGTATTCCTCCTTCAAATTTTTTTCTTTCTTCATCTTTTCTTTCTTTCATAACAGTTCAAAGCAAGAATTGTTTTGATCCATTTTAGTTTTAAGTAGGTTTCAAAATCCCTGCATCTTTTTCTTTTTAGGACTGTGCAAATACATTGAAGAAATTGACAAACATTTATCTCAATTTTCTTTCTACTTTTTAATTTTCTTTATCTTTATCTTAATTTTCGGTAAACTAATCAGTCCCAGAATAAGTTGTGCATGGTTTATTAAATTTGCTTCTAACTTCTAGCAAAGAAACGTACTAGAATGAAGTATGTGAAGATTTTTTATATACATTTATATCTATTTCTTGATAAAAAATAGGGACAAATTTTTCACCAACAGAAATGTACTTATTTCACATGAGTAGTAGGTCTTTGATGTAAAAAAATACTATGCTTTATAAGGTTTGGAGAGGATATTGTGAATGATTAATCTAATAAAAATACATATTTTGCTTTCTTATAAATTAGTAAATATTTAACAAAAATATGGTTCTTTATTTTTATCATATAAAAAGGACACTTCTCAACATAATCTTGCTTGCAAATTAAAAGTGATTTTCCTACTACAAATTTCTTTCATGTGCTGTAGAAAGAACAGATAAAGATAATGAAATAGTAGAGCAACTAACATAATATAAAAAAGAATCACAAATGTTAAAACCATAAAAAATGACATTAGGGTACGAAAAATTTCTTCTAAATATTTTCATATACACATACTGTTAGAATTTTAATTCAAAAATTGTGGTAAAATAACTGACAGAAGACTTACCATCCAATGAACAGTAAAGAATATTTTTTTAACCCTTTTTGGTTTTTAAACCGTTTACAACTAATATGGTTAAAAAATTATGAATAGAAAACTACACCATTTCTTAATCATTTACAACTACAATGGTTTTAAAGCTGTAAAAAAGATATTTAAATGAACAATGAAACTAGTCTTGTCGTTAGGTAATGAACTATGGTGTTAGGTTGTGATTGAGTTGCGTTTTAGCAAACGAACTGCGGAATGTGGTTTAATTAGTTAATTCGGATGTTTGACTTATCTTAAGAGATGGAAAATACAAGATTTTTTTGTTTTTGTTTTTAACAGTTTTATGGTGCTGCCATCTATGAGTGAATGAGAGTATCGAATTCTAAAACTCCAGGGAAACATATTGGGGAGTGGACTCTGGAAACTTTTCACATGTTGAAAGGATTGGAGGAAATATTGTGGTGACAATACTAGGACTCGGACCCGATAACAATTAAATAAATTGTTATTTAATGTCCATTTTTTCAGAAAACTTTCTAACAGTGCAATATTAAAACTGTTTCTCGTAATTTTATAACTTAATTAAAAATTATTAATTATTATTCTAATAGATTTAAAGAACATACCACATTATTTTCTTACTTTCAAATGAAAATATTGCTCTTAACAAAATCGCCTCATATACTAAAACAATGCAATCTTTCACTCACAAATGCAATAATCGCAGAATAAGCATCAGATAAATAAAGAGGAATCAAATAAAACTTGTTACAACACAAATGTTGAAACCATAAAAATGTCACAAGGGAAGGAAAAATTTCATCTAATTATTTTCGTGTACACAATGTTATAACTGTTTCTCTCTTTACGGATGGCCTGTAAGTAAGAAAAGAGTTATACGACAAAGGAATCCGTAAAACAAAAAAGATCTGAAAATATTACATGGTTTTGACAGCAACTCTTCTCATTCTGCTACATTAAACGGGACAAATAGCTTGGCACCGTCACAGCCTGGAACTAAACGCCAACAATCCATTTTCTTTATTATCCGGTAGCGAAGACGAATAAGAATCTTCGCTTTTGAACCTGGCAGTCCGTACTTCGAGCCAATATATTGCCAACGATATTTTTTTTATAACTATATATACATTCTCTTAGGACTTTCTATACTACTTTTTATTACGTGTTTGTTTTCGATTTAAGAATTAGTAATAAAAAACAATAAGTTTTATGCGGCAAAAAAAATATGAAAATATGTGTTGTATTTTATACGTCCTTCAAAAAAATAAATTATAAAACCAAAAAAGTTTAAATATTTCATTAAAACCTGACTTTTGAGACTTTGAAACCTGACTTTTTGTTTTTTTCCCCTTTGCTTTTGAACCTGGCAGTCCGTACTTTGAGCCATTATATTGCCAACGATAACTTTTTCTATAATCTCTTACGATTTTTTTGCCACTTTTTTTAGCGTGTTTGTTTTTCAATTTAAGAGTTAGTAATAAAAACTAAAAAAATTTCTATTGCATAAGTTATAAAAAATTGCGTCGTATTTTCTTCGCCACTCAAAACACCAAATATAGAACTTAAAAGTTTGAATAACTCTTTTAAATCTGCCTTTTGAACCTTTAAAACCAGACTTTTCTCTCCTTTTATTTATTTATTTTTTATTGCTTTTGATCCTGGCAGTCCATACCAACCAGCCATTTTATTGACAACAATATATTTTTCCTTCATATTCTCTTACGACTTTCTGTCCCACAATGGACTGATCGTTCAGACACGGTTCCCAGCAGATCACCGAAGTCAAGCATCACTGGCTGTGGTTAGTGTGCGGGTGGCTGACCACTTGGATCAGTCTGCGTAGGTACCGAGGGTATGCGGTATTGGTCCTCGTTAAACTGTTCTACCTTAAAGTGCTCACGTGCGGGTCGTCGGGCTACCGAAGCGGGGGTGCCATCCCTTCTGCAAAGGATCAAAATTGTGAAGGCATGTCTTCGGATCATCCTCAGGGATGTTTCCCAGACCGTCTCCAATAGCCCATAGTGCAGCTCTAGTGCGACGTGAATGAACTATAACTAACTTACGACTTTCTTTACTATTTTTTATTGCTTGTTTTCTTTTAGATTTAAGAATTAGTAATAAGAAACGCAAATTTTTATATTACAAAAGCTATGAGACTATGCGTTGTATTTTCTACGTCAGTGGTCCCCAATTTTTTTCGGTTACTAATCCCTAAAATATTTAGCTTCTTCCAATGGAACCCTGACATAATTATTATAAATAAAGACAATTGTGTACGTATTAACCCTTAAAATGCTACTTTATTTTGACTTTAGCACTTTGTTACGTTTGATCAGATGAATAAATTTTGTTTTCATCGTTTTATCATTATTAATCTAAATTAATATTACTATTGAATTCGTGGTTTTGGAGAGGAATCTAGTCTAGCGAAAAATTTGTTTTTATATTGCAATAAAAAAGAACTGTTATAAACGATGGAATTATTAAATTGGGAAGCATGTTCCTTTATTAAAAGTAAATTCAGTTATTTTATTTTATTTTGAAAAGCGAAATATGAAATACTATTTAATTTTTTTTATGAATGCATGCTCTTTTCCTAATTTATCATAATTGTTGCCAGAAAATTATTATTGTTAAATGTTTTAGTAGCAATTTTCATCTCTCTCTCTCTTTATTATTTTACTTTTAACAGATTTCAAAGCTGATTAAAAAAAAAAACTGTTAAAAATTCCTCTCGGAACCGTTTGGAACCGTTTGAGCGGAACACCGTTTATGAACTTTTGTCCCACGACATTCCTAACACCAATTATAAAACAGAAAAAGTTTTGAAAGATTTTTTTTCTGAACTGTACCATGCCAAAAACTATAGGGTGCCTTGTTTTTTTTCTAAAATTTTTTTTAAAAAGTATTCAACACTTTTTATTTCTTGAGAGATCTCTGGTCAGATTGTAATTTAATATCATGTTGTTTAAATTTATAATTTATTGAAATTTGAAAATTTTTAATAAATTTTATTACTATTTAATGCTAAGTTTTTATTTAATAGTTCCTTATTATTAATTCCTTTTAATAACACATTCAAGTATGATAAAAGTGTTACAATGACTTTTTTGCTGAACAATATGAAATTTCAATGAGAAGTTAATTGATGATGAGATAAATTAAAACATTACTTGATAAAATATTCCATAAAATATTTCAGTCCCTTTTTTCATTAACAAATTAATTCCATGATAGACGTACTTTTTTCATATTTCAGCGATTAAAAAGTGAAGAAATTTTCAATAATTTTCAAGAATTAATTTTTTTTTATTATTTAGCTCATTGTAGGAGGTTGTAGGACTTAATGTTTCTTGCCTTATTAAATTATAAAATCTGAAACATCTAAAAAAAAGAGAATATTTTTAAGCTTTTTAAATAATTAATAATGTTATTCTTCAAATAAATATTTCTAAAAATAACAACTAATATAATGAGCAATGCAATCGCGCAAAATAAGAAAATCCCCCAAGCTACTTTTTCTTTAATGATGGATTTTTCATGCAATCATGTTTAAGAGGTAATGGATGTTTGAAATTTTAAAATACGAAATTAAAGAGATTTTTTTTTCAGAAAAAATTTATAAGTTTTTGGGCTACTTGAATTTTTGAGCCACCACATATTTTACATAATAATATACAAAATCAGCATTTTAATCCAATAGTTGAGTCGACAGAACTATTATGAGTTTCGATTTTAAATTTTACGTGCTTTTAAGAAGAGTCATATACTATTTAGGCAAATAAAAAACGTTCTTCTAAAATCTAAAACTTGAATTTAAGAAAAGTTTCATGTAATTATTAATAATTTTTAATTAATAATTCAGAATCAAAACTAATTAATCTGTAAGGTGAAAACATATTTATAGCATTTTAAAATATGCAATTTTCTATGGATGAATTATAGTTTTTGAACTATGGAATTTCAAAATGTTATATTTTTTTATTTCAATTTCTTAAGAATACACACGGAATAAAATACTAATGTACTGTAATACATATTTAATAAGTTAACATTTCTTAGATGGTACATAGTTTGAATGTTGATTTATGTAATTGGTTATTTTAATTAGATTATCATGAACTAAGATGCAATTGTAATGGTTTTAAGGAGGGAACCTTAAACATACTGATTAAATTGTGCAGACAATATTTTTAATCAAAAATAAAAATGCTGTTTTAAATATTTTCTCTGATTAAACCAACCTCCTTTGAATGGATTTGAATTTTTGACCCTCAAAATAAGAGGGTTATTTTTAAATTCACGAAAATATGGTCCCAATAGTTAGGCAGTAATGTGATTGAAAGTTTGGACTTTCTAATGTGAATTTCCACTTCTGCTTATTTTACCGTATTTCTAGAGCAAACTTTAAATGAATACATTTTTTCACTGACCATAATTATAAAATTCATGTACCTAAATGTAATTTTAAGTAAAAAATAGATTTTTATAGTTATATTGATTATTTTTAGCATATTTTATTATTTATTTCATTACTGATGAAACAGTTTTTGAATTATCTAAAATTGCTTACTCGGCAGTTTTAAACGACAAACTCCAATTCAAAAGTTCTATAAACATTTAAACAAATGATTTTTTGAAGTGTTGAAATTAAAATTAATAGTAAAGGAACAGTACTTTAAGCTGCTATGCCTGAACTATTAGGAACATTATATTTCGAGAAACTTGATATTTTGAGGATAAGTAAAATCCGTTAAAAAATGTTGCGTTAATTTAGAGAAGGTGCAATTTGCATCTGATTTCATAACTTCAAATATCATCTGAACAAATCCTTTATCAAAGTTTTGTTTAGATTCGCGAAACACAAAAAACGTACACATTTTAGTTCTTGATAATCCTAATTTTAGGTTGAAAGATACTAAAAAATATTAAATATTATGTATCAATAATTTTATTTTCCGTAATGTATGAGAAATAAACACCAATAATGTATGCATATATATCTAATATTGAAGATAATGATAACTATATAGATAAATTTATGTTAAAACTAGGGGGTTAAGCCCCTTCCTTCTGACGCTAACCAACCCGATGATAATAAATAAGTGCTATTTCTCGCAATAATTGCTATTTCTTGTTATAAAACAGTTGAAGTTATTCAAATAAAAATATATTAACTAGAAAGAATTGTCTTGCCAATTTCGAAGTCTAAATATTTCCCTCGTGATAGAATTAATATCTATTAGTGAACATAAATCATTTTCCTAAGTAATAATTTTTTTGAAACAACATCTAAAATTAACCGTATATTGTTATAACAAATTTGGCTAGTTCAATAATTACAACTATAATTTAATATTTTTGCTTACCGAACGAACGGGTGTATTTTAAATACAATTTTTGCATTCACCACTTTGTAAATGATGCTGAAAATTAAGTTCTAAATCATTTAATGAATTTTTTTAACCTTAACTCATAATCGTAAGTTAATGTAATTCGCACCAAAAATAATAATTGTAAAATGGTTAATGGAATCAGAAATCGATATTTAAATAACTTCATCTTGAAATATAAAGTAGAATTACGTTATAATAATGATAAAAAAAAACAATTATCTGAAACTCTTAATTTGGAAGAACAAACAAAATAAAAATTGGGATAATAACAGTACAGTTAAATACCTTTTTAATTAGAGATACAAAAATATTTCTCGGAAAACAATACCTTTATGATTTACATAAATTTGCTGATGACATTCAAACCAACATGAAAATTAATAAGGGAAAACTGGATTCTACCATGTGATTTTTCGGGCAATAAAAATGCACCGACACCAATAGAGAACAGCGCGCACCATCAATAGATTTTTATGTATAGTTAGATATGCATATTTCAGATATGCTTATTTTACTGTTTTTTGAAACATTTTGCTAACAAATTATAAATATATATATATATATATAATATATATATATATATATATATATATATATATATATATATATATATATATATATATATATATATATATATATATATATATATATATATATATATATATTGTTTTGTTTAATACGCGCAAAGTTACAGTTCATTCTACATTAATAAGAGAATTTATATTTCTAAATATTATTCTTTCACTCTTACCCTTTATGTACCTTAAAACACGGTAAAATGAATTGAAACAAAAGAATATAAAATTTTGTTAAAATACTAGAGCCTCTAAAGAAATAGAATTTCATTTAAAGCAAATTAAAATAAAGCAACTAATAAGCTACTACTGATAACGCCACAATATTTTTTAATTCACAAATTTTCATTTTTCAATATATCTCAATAAAAAATCTAATTGGTTTTAAATTAGATTGTTTAGTATCTCTTTTAAAATGTTCAGAGTGTTTTGTAGTCGTCGTCATTATTTGAAAAGTATCTTTATTCGAAGCAATTGTTATATTTGCTTTATGGAGACATATAACAGTACCTAAAAATGTGTCTTTCATTAATTTGAATTGCGTTGTGAATTTGAATAACTAGTTAGTGGAGAAAAATAATTAATATTCCTTGATAATTACTCATCACTATCGAACCGTTTCATTAATTTAATTATGAAATTAATTAAGAAAAATTTAGAATTAACAATTTACTATTCTAGTTCAAGTCTAAATCGACACGTGTGGATCGACACGTGCTTCACTAATACTTAAATCTAATTACATCTAGGCTTAGATTTCTTAATAAAATTATTTATCTTGATTTAATATTTTATTATTTTTATGCAATCAAAGTAATTCAAGCATTTTCCTCCAAATAAATTATTTAAGCTAATCTGAAATCAGGTTCGAGCCTGTCAGGAAAATATTCAAATATATAACTAAAAGCTACTAAAATCACAATAACTGCCTAAAGTGAATCAATTAATAACTGCTAATAAATGTGAGTTAAGTTTATATAAAATTACAATATTTATTGAAAATCATATTAATCATGTTCAGCTCAAACAATTAAGTATAACATTACTCATGTGGTTTAACATTCTAAAACAATTAAGTATAACATTCCTCATGTGGTTTAACATTCTAATTTAAACATGACAATGAAAATCATTACTAATCATTTTAATACAATAAAAAAAGATTCTCTGGAGCAGGGAAAGAAAAAAAAAATATTAAGTTTTCATTTCACATTAAGTTAAATTAGCGCGAGCACGTGGCACAGCTACCACGAAGTTAAGTTTAATTATTAGAATTACTTATTTGATAGGATCCTACGGATTTAATAAATAAAAAAAAATTAGTTTATTTGAATTTAGCGTTAAACGAAGCAATATGAAAAGAAATAGGAAAACTTATCGTGATGTCCATCGGGAGATAGGGACGCGTCCGTCCCGCCGCGTTAACTTGATTCGGACCCTGCAGGCGCCAGTCACGACCATCACCTCGGGAAGCTAAGAGAGAGAAAAAAAAAAAAACTCTCCCTTCGTAGATCGCGCGCCACACCGTCCACGCTGCACAGGTTCGATGACGACATTATTTCGTCACAGCTATAGCTACTACCTATTGGTGGTTCGCTCGTACGTCAGAGCGGGAAAAAGAGAACTTGAAAACAGGGAATAAATAATTAATGAAAGGGATTTAGGGAAAACAAACATTACCTGCTCCAGGTTGAAATAATACCTTAACCTGCTTCCAGAGATTTAATACCCTAATATAATACATAGTTTTTCTTCATTTCCAAAATACTTGATTATACATTCACATACATTATGATGTCTGGCTTTTAAAGCAAAGCCCAGCGATATAACACAATTATGGAGCTGAATTTTTTTAAAAATTAACTCATACTGCCCGAAAGCAAATATTTTGATTGATTTTTTGGAAACGGATTTCACAATTAATTGCTACCATTTTTAATTTAAATACTGATTTTAAAAAACAATACGAGCAAAAACCAATTCTAAGTAAAATTTTTTGAGTAAAATTCTGGCATATATACTGATAAATTGCAGTAAATTTATTTTCGAAGTTAATTTTAAAATAACTTCATAGTAGTTTTTTTAGTCGAGCATATTGAAAATTATGACAGTTTATAGTAAAATTATTTTCTCGTAGTGATAGTGACAAAAGTTAAAAACAATCTTTTAAATTTAATTACATTCAAAGGTCGCGCTCAAATAATGAACTGTTTGCCAAACGACAAGGAAAAACTTCGAACACACCTGCACATCCACCAAAGATTTTATGTTTATAAAATCAATGTTCCTTGGCGTTTTCGATTTGTTAGATATTTAAATTTATTTTCACCACGAAGTCCATCCATGCCCCAAGCAGGTTAGTATGACTACGTCTTGATTTCTTATAAATCATTTTATGAAATTAGGTTTTATGATCATTAATATTAGAGATGAAACGGATATCCGGCAGGCAGTATCTATCCGGCCGATCCGGCTAGTAGACCGGATATCCCTTTATGGCCGGATATTATGATTATCCGGCAGTAACATTTGGTTCGAAATAAAATATTGAGTAGAAAGGTAAAAATGCATTTACAGTATCTATCATCAGTGGATTCAAAACCTAAATCCTGACCTTTTACATTGCAGCAATTAATTTCGGCATATTCTGCTAAATGTCTTCTCCTTAGATGATTTAATAGTGGTGAAGTTGATGCTTTTTTGCCTGTTCCACCTCTTGAGATAAAGCAGGAACAAAGATTGCATTTCACTTTAATTGCATCCTCCTCATACTTGAAATAATTCCATACAGCACTTTTGCTTTTAAAACTCATGATTATAATTGCCTTTCAACAGTTTATGACAAATTTATTCTCACAATTATAAAAATAAAGTAAAATATAACTGCAGCCTATAACTATCAAAGCAAAACTGAGGTAAGTATACAGATTCAGTTACAGTTAACAAAGGGGAAAACACCATTGACCATTGCACAATATATCTTATCTCTTATCTTAGGGACCTGGTCTTACAAAGTGGGTGGTAAGAATAACCTATAGAAGAAAAACCTGTTTTTGCAAATGGCAAGAACATAAGAACATTATTCAGAACATTATTTCAGAAAAAGATGTTTAAAATTATATGTATACTTCAATATTAATAACGAAAGAAAGACATATTTTTAAAATTATTAATTTATTCATTATTTCAATTTGATTTTTAATATAAATAAGTTTGAATCTTTAACAGATGTTTGTTTCTGCCACCTACTTATGATAAATATTCTATCAGTGGTTTTATTTAAGCCAAGCACAATACTCAGTGCAGATAACATTCTTCAACTAAGTGTTATTTACATAATAGTAATTTATTGATATTCAGAAAGTTAAAGTTAAGTACTTTTAATTGAAAGTTTATTTAAAAGAAATATATAATCATATAAGCAAAAGAAAAATAATATTTTTGTCTAGTCCAATTAAATATAAATACTTATTTTAAAAAAAGTACTGCGGCCAGATACCGGATATCCGGCTAAAAGATTGGCCGGATATCCGGTATCCGGCCAAATTAAGATCCGTTGCATCACTAATTAATATTACACATGTGGTTTGCTAAATAGCGCAATGAATGATGAATAAATATGAAAAAAAATAATGATGAATAATTTTATTCATCATTGTCATCAATTTTATTCCTCAATTCTATTTATCTGTCATAACGATGATTTTTTAAAGATCCAAGAATTACAAATCATCTCTATTTAATACGCATTTAATTTTTTTAATAAAAAACTGTTATATTTTATTTAAAAAAAAACTTTTTATAAGTAATTTATTGTCAAACAAGTCTTAATTCTATAGATTTAAGTTTAAGTTGATGGGGTAAAACCATCGTTAAAACAACAATTTTCAAATTGTGAAATTGTGTATGCAAAAATTGGTAAAGTTTATTCTCTAATTATTTTGATTTTAAATTGATAATGCATCTTTTTCAGAATGTACTACACTAACCAGAAAAGTAGTATTCCCTTTGTGCTTATTGTATAATAACAAAAAATTACCCACTAAACACCAACAAACAATTAAGAAGAGTGGATGGTGGTTTCGGTACTATAAGCAAGGTGTATCATAACTAACAAATATATCAAATGAACAAAAGAATATATATATACATATATATATATATTATATATATACATACATTTGTAAATAAATTTTTTCAGGTATTGATTATTTTGGAACTGTGGAACTGTTCAATTATATCACAGCTGCTGTATTAGCAAACTATATAAGAGTCTTCTTACAGAATATCTATATGCATTGATGCCCAGGAATATCTTATATTTTGCATACTAAGAAAAATGTCTTCTCTGAATATCTGTGCAATTTCAACAAACCGAAATGCAGAAAGTTATTTTCTATGTCAACGTCTGTTCCATTGGGAACGTTTCTGGATAGACTACGTCCAAGACTTTTCCATCCAAAGAAGTTCAATTTTGTCACGTGCAGCTGGAAAGTAAATTCTTTTTTCCAGAGAAAAGTTTGGACGGTATCCCACTTGCGTGTATATTTTCTGTATTCCCATAACTTTGTATCCCCCTCTCTCTTCAAAACAGTTTCTGAAAAGTAATAGAAAAGCATCGAAAAAGTTGCGCACAGATCAAAGAATATTCATAGAATAAAATTGTGTTCGAGATTTGTTTTGAAAAATGTATTCTAACAAACTCGGCAAAATATATTTGAGTGTTCTTACAACTTATGAAAAAGCATGACGCAAATATAAATTTTTTGTACTATATATAGTTTTTCATTTATTATTGCGATTGTACATTATTTGACGCATATTTTGAGTTAAAAAGGAAGTTTTGTGGAATGCTTCTGTAATAATAATGAATTTAAGAATAAAATTAAACAGTTTTGTTTTTAATGAAAAATAGCAATAATTTTTTAGTATGTAGGTGAAAATTTTCCGTTACTAGCGTATAAAATGAAAAGCATTTTTAGAATATAAATTTCGAATTTTTCCTCTATTATTATAATTTTTTCCGATTTATCAAATTCTTCACTGACACACTGCTTTCTTTTTCTTTTTTTACTTTTCATTAAATAGCGCAATTTTAACAATTGTATTTTATTAATTCCGGTATATATTAATGTTTATAAAGCAAATATTTGTACATATTTTCAGTTAAAAATGTACAAACGCGAGTTTTTTTTTTAAGAAATTGATAAAAAAAACTTTTTTCCATAATAAAATAAACACCTAATTCAAATAAGAATGACACATTCAACACGAAATGGAAGTAATTATTTTTTCCATCTCAATAATTTTACTGCGATAATCTAGTGTTAAAAATGATATCAAAAGTTTACAATAGGTTAAATGACTCAATGATCGAAAAGAGTCTCCGTCGAGGACTGATTTTATCAAACATTGGTATTTTTATGTAAAAAAATTATGGAGAGCCAGCTTCAGAAATGTGGGAAACTGTGGAATATTTAGATGGAGATTCATGTAGGAAAATCAATTTTATCCAAGTTGTAAAAAGTTGCTTAAAGAAAGATGATCCTGAAAATTTGTATGGTGGTGATAGACACGTAGAAAACAAAATGAAGTTGTTCGTAATAACAAATGTAGCCGCAATTCCTTAAGGTAATTTGCAGATCAAAAATCCAATTCTGTCGAAAAAAGGGTTTGTTTATTCAAAGAAAGTAAGTTTTTGTGTCTGATTTCATTACTTGAAATATCGACTTTGCATTTTAAAGGTCATCTTCTAGAACCATTAAGATTTAGTCCTTGAACTTGAAGATGCAATCAATAGATCAAAAGTTATTCAGGGTGGTACATTTTTGCTTTTTGCGAACTGTTTATGCAAACAGATAGAGGAAAAATAATAAGAGCCCTGAAATACCTTGAGACTTTATTCTAGTACAAAATAATAAATAAATAAACAAATGAACAAAAATGTAAGATTTCAATTTAATATCGTTATGAGAAATCATACGGACGTATTAGACGCATCAATAAGCTTAAAGATTTGGTCTTATTATACATCATTATTCAAAAAGTCTTGCCAGTGCAATTTTATTTTATAATATAAACGTCGTTGAAAAGCTGACCCAATTTTCGGGTTTACGACTACTAATATTCAAAGCAGTAGCCTTGTATTTTTGAACCTAACTTAGAAGACAAGGAAACTCCTGCATTAAGTATTGGGAGAAATTTGTCTTCGTAGAAGACTTTTTGATGGAACTGACCCTCATTTGCATTACATGGAGAGAAAAACCACGAAAACCTCTCCCAGTTAGGCTGATGACAAGGGGACTCTAACCCATGATCCATCTACCACTGAGGATATTTTGCGTCAGCACTATGGTTGGCTCGAGACAAGTGTGGAATTCGTATCGACCAGACATCTCTAGGATTCGAACCCGTTTCACCACATGGGAAGGTGAATTCTCTTCCCCCTGGTGAATTCTCTATTCTCTATCCCCTCAAAGGGTTAAATAGCCAGTTTTGAAAACTAACACTCAAAATAATTTAATTCAGAATTCGATTTTATATTTAACATTACACTGTAAAATTTTTTAAATTGGTTTTAAATGTATAATTTTTCCTTCTTAATACTCTTGTATATATATATATATATATATATATATATATATATATATATATATATATATATATATATATATATATATATATATATATATATATATATATATATATATATATATATATATATATATATATATATATATATATATATATATATATATATATATATATATATATATATATATATATATATATATAAGTTTATAGTTAACTATATTATGTAAAACTTAATAACCTTAATAGGAGTCTAATAACCTTAAAATTGATTGGAAAATTTGTTAATCAACATTTTAAAAAATTTACTTTTCCTAACTTAGGACATGTTGTAAAATCGTAAGTAAGAAAAAAAAAGTAGTTTTTGAAAAAAAGTTTATCGTCTGTAAATAGTTTCTGTATTAAAGTTGATTTTCTTAAATTTCTTAACTAAAATATGCCTTAAACATCTTCCTCCTCTAAGAGACTCAATTCTAAGCACCATAATTCTATATTTTTTCTTATTGCTTAAAAGAAAATTCCATGCGTTTATCGTAGCATTTTTAAAAAAACAATATTTCAAACTGACAGTTTCCTTCGAAAAAACTATTATTTAAAAAATCGTGTTTAAAAATATATGACTAATATCATACTAGGCCACATTTCCTCCGCAATCATCATCCACTATTTTGTTTTATATCCACAATTGCTATCTAAATGGCAATTTGTTCACAAACATCAATAGGGAATAAAGATTTTACTTTCTTGGTGCTCAGACAAATGATCATATCCTTTGATAACGGGCATTGGCTGTCTAACAAATGTTCTAGCTACTTATGTGTTTTTTTTCCGCTAGTGAAAATGTTTATTTATTTTCCTTTATGATCTAAGATGTAGAGTGCAGAATAAAATTTTCGGATTAAAAAGAATCATACTTTTTTTTAGCTTTCAACTACATGTCTGTGCAAATTTTTTTAGCTGTTGGTTAAATATTAATGCTACGGTTAACAAAATAAATCTGTTTATTACTAATAATAAACCATGATAATTATTAATAATGACTATGTTTTTGATAAATGTGATAAATTACACATATAAATCATATTAATCGGTTATTCTTAATAATTGTCCGTAAAGTTTGATCAATGTGAATAATTAGACATAACTCTTGCGATTTTCAACTTCCTTCTCTAGTGTGGTTCCAACATGTTCTTATTATTGCAAAAAAATTGTCTGTCTGTTTTATTTTTAATATGAAATTACGTTGTAAGACCTGTATATCTTCAAGAGGGAACCCTATTCCATAAGAATATGTTTTTTGTTTCTTACTGTGACCAGTATTGCTTATAATTTCTGACACTGATAAATATTACTCATGATCATGCGTGTTTGAACGATTATTTTATTTGTTTTGTATCAACCCATATCCAGTTTTCCGGATATAGTCACTTTACTACTACCTTATTCTGATTCGTCAATTAATATATGGGATTGAATTCAGTTGTATGCAACTGACATAAGTCGATAATATTCGCATATGCAGGCCATCCTCATAATTTTTTTTGCATCTGTAATCTAACCAAATTTAATGTTACGCTTTAGATATAAATAAAATGTAAAATTTTATCCATTGAGAACTAAAATATAAAAAAGTTTATCACATGAATTATTTACTTCAATTTCAGGATCTTTTTATATGTATTAGTATAGTTAGATTTTAAAATTTATGGCAGAAAAAGTATTGCATAAAAACTTTCTAATCTACTGATTGGAGCATCTGTAATAAGAGAATGAGGAATGCAAATATTTTGATAACTAATTAAATTTTTTTAGTACTAACAGAAATTCATTTTCGCACTTTATTTGTTTGCAACTGCTTTAAAAAAGATTAAATAATTAATTGCTAGGGAGACATTACTCTAAGACCATCAATGAATAGATTTAGTTTCATAGATAAATATTACACTTCTTAAAAAGCGAACTTAAAATATTTTAAATTCAATTTCATTTTTAAATACTTACAATAATTATACATTCTGATTTCATATGAAATTGATTGGTTTAAGAAATAACTTTCATTGGTTTAAAAGATATGCTTGAAGTTATTAATTTGATATTGAATTATTACTGAAGCATTATCAAAAATTTTAATTATTTTTAAGAAAACCCGACTGATTAAAATTTTGATCACTTATTATAACTATTTTAAAAACATGTAATGCTATATTACCTTGTTTTGAAATATAGCCATATCCATTTTCATACAATGTTATAACAATGATTTCAAAACTAAACTATGCATTCAGGAAATTTCAGCATGGTTTAACTTTAGTATAACTATAAAAGAAGTGAATAGTTCTCTTTAAAATCTCTTTCGTTTTCTTCTAAAAGGTTTGCACTTTTATTTAATGGGGGCTGAGATTTTACAGTTACATATAAACTAAGAGGAAATTGCCATAAAAATAATAGTGGATTCAGAATAAGGAATGAAGAAGCTTAATACAGCTTGTTAAATTTAGATTTACCTGATGCTTCCCTATTTTATTGCTACTTTAAAAACTTTTTTTGAGTTTTTTGTACGTTTCTTATTACATGAAGACACTAAAATTCCAAATGTTTGCTTTTATTCAATGTTTTTGTAAGACAGTTTAAGACTTTTTATCGGTATGAGTGGGGCTTTGGATAAAAATTTCAGAATTATCCTAAATTTGTGACAAATTGCAAAACATTACTTGAAGCATTTTTAATCTTATGAAATATTTGATTTTATTTGTTTGGATATAAATTATAAAAGGATATAGGAAATATATATAAATTGCGAGTAAGTTGATCTTTAAGATCATCCTGCATTAAGAATCGATCAAGAATGAACATCTTAAATTCTGCATTCTGAATAGATAAGAAAAAAAATGTTTATGTCCTGCGTAATGAATATATCAATAATGGTCCACGCCGTGAAGTTGTGGCACAGTTTCGACTCCTAACGGGCCACGACTGTCTGGCTGAACACTTGCACCGCATCGGTATTCTAAATTCACCTGACTGTCCGCTCTGCAACTTGGCAGAGCCCATGAATAGGACCCACCTTCACCGCTGTGCTGCATTGCATTCCGGCTCTGAATCGTCGCTTTATTGGCAAGCCAGAGAACTTTTAGGGCAATGACCTCGGTCATTCTGTTTAGTTTATTTATTCACTTGTTTTGTCTTTGCATTTGTTTTCTGTGTTATTTCTTGTTTATGCCCTGCCATTGGAAATAAAAAAAAATGAATATATCAAGAAAAAACTTTTTAAAATTCTGTATAGTGAATAGACCAAGAATGAACGTCATTAAGTTTTGCTTTCTGAATAGATTAGAAAAAGCATCTTTACGTCCTGCATAATGAATAGATCAAGAAAAAAAGATCTTTAAATCATGTATTACGAATAGATTAGGAAAGAACATTGTTAAATTTGACTTTTTGTTTGTATTTCTGCTTGTAATACGGAAAATAAAACTATATACATTCTAAGAAATTTTAAATATTTTTTTTTAATTATATGGAAAAAGTAATGTTCAAAAAATCATAATATGAAATTAAAAATGAATTATTTTCGTAATGTTTTAAACGAAAAATATTACAGACAATAAGACAACGTCAATCATTTTAATGAAAATTGTATATACAACTTGAAGGCAACAAAGAAAAAATGCTGTTAATTTGCCAGCCTATGACTTTTGACTTTTTCTGATTGTGCGTGTTGAAGATCACCCTTTATCTATTTTCCTGTGGAAGACTCTTTCAGAATTGAATTGCTCGCATCAGTAACGTGCTGAACTAGATCTAACAACCTATTTCTGGTTTCTTATTAATATTTTCGATTTTTTATTTAAGTCATTAAGTTTCTAATAAGGTTTGATTTATCCATAAATTGCATTAAATGTATTTCTGATATTATTTTGAATGGATTGCCCAGAGAACACAATTATTACTGCTACCGTAATAAAGGATGGAGTCAAAGCACCTTTTTATTTTCTATTTCTCCCTTAATAAAAAAAATAAATAATAATAATTGATTCAAAGTGTCTGATTGGTTCAATGTTTGACAAATTGGTCAGTGGCTGATGATTTAATCAGAAACAAATCCATCGCCAAAGCATTCATAAATGGTATCAGAAATATATGGATTTTGCAAATATATTTGAAGCTAAGAAAATGATTAAAAATTTAAATAAAATGACATATGTTCTGACTCTGTTCTCTGATTTTAGGATTTGAAAGTTTACATTTATAAAAGGGGCACAGCCCCGAGTTATTCCTTTTTGGATTCCAGGAAAGTTTGTTATTGGTAATAATGTATTAAAAATATTTTTTTTCGAACTTTAACTTTTCAGGGAGCAAATTCTAAAAAAAAAACATAATTTTTTTGCCAATAAAGTACTGTCTAGCCCATCAAACAATAAAGCTTACGTAATAATACCTGAAGTTATTATATTTTCACATTTCTCTGTAAAATTAAGTTGCAAAGGAGGAACTTTTTAATAATGTTTTGATTAAAAACTTGCATTACTTATGAATTACAAAAAAATCTTTTACAATCTTGTTGTAATCCCTAGACTAAAATAAAATTTTTGAACGCAGAATAAACTCCAATTAGTTACTGTTACGCTTGTCATTACTTAGAACGTATTTCTCTTTACTTCCTTTATCGAGAATTTCTTATGACATCATTTAGAAATACCATTAATTCTAAATACTTTTACCGAATATGTTTCATCTTTTGCTAATGATTCATTTTCTTGTCATTTATTTTCAGTGAAACAGCTTTAAATTTCTCTTTTACCTTCTTTTGTACGAATACCATTGAAGCTTTCAATTTAAGAGTTCTTGAAACAGTCAAGGATGATTAATTATAAACATCTTGAAGCTTTTAAGAGCTGTATCCTTTGGAACTATTTTAAGTTCCAAAAGAACACTTTATGATCGAAAATTGTTTGGAAAGTCAATTATGTTTTGCATGATTATGAATAATTAGTAAGAAATTTTATTTTCTAGTCCATTTATCATTGATTTTTGCCAATTGCAAGTTTGGCGAAGGCTGCACATTATACATCGAGGTTGTGGAATGTGTAAAAGACATTGTGTGTGCATTATATAATGAGAATTTAATAAATTTAATTAATCATATTTTATTCCTGAGTAATGTTTAATGCTTAGTTGATAACTCGACGTGACATAATATTTCAATATTAATGATAGTTTCATAACGAAACACATGTTTGTATCACACAATTTTGTTTAAGTTACGAAATCAGAAATAAACTTTCTTTGAATAAGCATACTTTTTTTTCCAATTGATTTGGACTTTTGACCCCTAAAATATAGGGGGTAGCCTCAATCTGGAAAATATGGTCCCCATAGTTTGGTCTGACGAGCAATCCAAAATTTGGATCATAAAATGTTAATTTTACTTTTGCATAGCTCGTACATTTTTCCATAGTTCGAGAACCTTTTAAACTAGTTGAAAAATTTTTGCAATCACCTATATAATTAATTTGTCTAAAGATAATTTCGTGCTAAAAAAAATTTTAGTAAATATTTATTATTTTTTATTATTTTACTTCATACTAGTTAAAAAAGTTTTGAATAGTAACGCATGCACTTTTTACACAATTTTAAAATGTGCTGTTTTACATAACAAAATACAAAATCTGAGCAAAATCGGTCAAATAGTTTCTGAAAAATCAAATTTCAAAGAAGTCTTATATTTAAAATTTAATTTCTCAGTAACTATTCGACGGATATTGCTCAAACTTTGCATTATGCTTTATAGAACTGTATTCTTTAAAATTATGTAAAGAAGTGTGTTTCTTATTACTCAAAATTGTTTCGAACATTAAAATAATAAAAAATAATAAATATTTACTGAAATTTATTTTTTACATGAAATTTTCTTTGGATAAACGAATTTTATAAATGTGTGCAATCAATTTTCAATTTGCTTCAAGAGTTTTCCAGTTATGGCGAAAAACACAAAAAATGAAATTAGCATTAAGGGGCCTGAAGTTTGTATTACTCGTTCAACCAAATTATGGGACCATATTTCACAACTTGCGCCAACTTACTATATTATGGTGGAAATCCGAATTCGTTGGGAAAAAGGCATGTTTATTCAGAGAAAAAATGTTTCTGCGTCTGATTTCGTAAATTAAAATGCCTGCACTAATTGATTAGCATACTTTAGGTCACGCACTCAAGTCATTAAAAATGAGTCCTAAAACGTGAATATTCGAGCTTAGAGCAAAGGTTATTCAGGGTGGTTCGCTTTTTTCGGAGCACTGTACATTAAGAGATTTACAGAAATATGAAGTTAGTAGTTGGCAGAATTCTGTAGAATAAAATTAGTGCAATTTTGGCTCTTACGAAATTACATAATGATAATAGTGTCAAAATAATATCTTTCGAAATATGATCTAGAACTATAAAGTGCAGATAGTTATACAAACTGAAATCGAATAGCTAGCCTGCCGAATACTCAAATATGTTTTTCATCTTTTGTAGCAATACAAACGTTGAGCAGGTTTTTCTGATTTAATGTCCTAAACTAAGGAAAGATATAGTCATGATCGATTTGAGAGCGTTGTGATCAGATGTCATCTTAGAAAAACCTTTTTCCTCGAAAATATTTAAATCTTGATGTTTTTTTTAACAATTATTTTACGAAACTTTATTAAAATAGTGGGTCATATCTACGACCTTTTAGGAGTTTCCTTTATAAAAATATGCTAGCTCAGAAATGTGTTCATTCCCCCCCCTTTAAAATTGTACATTTTCATAGAGTAAAGTGTGTTAATAACTTTGTAATAAGTATTCAACAATTAAATTTTATTACGAGGTATAAATATTCAGTCTTGTAAGAATAAATATTTTTTCTGTAATAAAGTATTCAACAACTAAACTAGTTGATTACAGATGGTTATTCAAACAATACTTTAATTAAGCTAATTTTAGCTTATTTCACATGGAAAGTATTAACACAGCATTTTTTAAATACTTTAATATTAAGAGACAGCAATTCAAACAAATGTATTACGCTTATTAACAAGATCTAGCTTTCCTCCCATTATATTTGAAATCAATATTTTTTACATATAGTTTTTTAATAATATTTTTTTCAAGTAAGATTTTAAAATTCCGGAATTAAAAAAAAAGAAAAAAAGATTGCAATCATTTTGGGGAAGGATAAAAAAAACTCTACAAAGCTCTTTTAATCCACATGGAGCTAAATTGAGTTAAAGCTTATACCGCTCATTTCTCCAATAATAAGGTGTTTATTTTCTTTAGGAGGAGACGAATTCCCAATCCTGTTCCCTGAGGTAACGTATGGAAGGGGGAAAGGGGGGATACACCGAGTCCCTTTGCTGAAGGGCAATAAACGTCTGGCAGTTGTGCTGATTCTTTGTTCCTGTTACTGATCCATCCCCTGCAGTATTGATCTATTGAAGTATCCTCCCGGGATTAAAGAGGTATCGCAATTTAAATGCAATCAAACGTCGCAGCTGAAACACACGCTGTACCGTCTGTAACCATTCTGTAAATTGCATTTGGAGTTTAAGGAAATTCTGGAAGGCTTATCAATAAATCTCCTTTCCCGTTGAATGTTTCCAGGAGGTACAGCTTGTTAGCTTTTAGAATAGGTAACGATGGTTTCATACAAGATTTAGGACATAAGAGATTTACATTTTCTATCTTTTATTAAAAAGCCCAATATGTATGCTTAATAGACTTAAAAGTGTCCTGCTTTCTTTTCTTTTTGTTATGTTGTATTACAGTTTATTATGTTTTTTTTACTCTAATTTATTTAACTACGAAAATTAGTTTCCTTTTTATAAATGCCTTAAAGCTAAAATAGGGTTGTTTAAAATTTTAAGAAAAAATAACTCTTGGGATTGCTGATCCTTATTGTGTTTTGTTTCACTAAATTCTTTGTATGGATGCTTTAAACTTTGATTTATTAACAGAAAAAGTTCAAATTCTACAGTATAAAATGCTTTATATGAAGGGTATATTTGAATAGTAGGTATATTTGAATAGTAGGTATATTTGAATAGTAGGTATATTTGAATAGTAGGTATATTTGAATAGTATATTTAAATAGTATTTATTCTCTATTCATTTTGAGATACACTGTAGAAACAGCTTGTTAAATTTACGGAAAAAACTGTCGAGCATTTTCCTCAGAAAAATACTGTTATTTAATAACAGACGACTGTTTTTTTAGACAGATAATTGCGTTTTCTATCAAACAAACCCTGTTATATTAGCAAAAAAACTCTAAAACAAATAAGCCAGAATCGTTGTCGGTGCGAGTCGAGAGTAGCATTCGTACGACCAGTCGAAGCCGGGATTCGAACCAGAGTCACTTCATTGAGAGGTGAGCGCTCTGTCCCCAGAATGTCTCAGTGTGAAAATAATTTTAAACTGTTTTTATTTTAAAAGTCTTACTTATTGTAATAATATCTAAGTGTAAAGATTTTTATAACCTGTATGGAAATGTCTGTCAACTTAACTTACTATAAAATTACATCTAAATAAAGGCAAAAATAAGGTGGAGTATCGATTTTACAATAAATTTGAATAGCAGATTTACTTAAACGATGTTCAAAACTGTAAATTATTTATGAAAAATAAGAACATGTAAGGAAAATGATCGTAAAATGATTTGATAGAAGGTAGAGTTGTGTTAAGCAGAACTGCAAGTCAAAAACTGGACTTTGAACTGACGGCTTTAATCCGCTTATGAAAAGGAGGAAAAACAGAGAAAAACGGTTTTGTCACAGAGCAGCTTTAAACCGTCAAATATACCGAGAAAATCTATAAAAAGAACGTTTCTTTCTTTCCTTTTTTTTTTACAATGCACAGAGTTTTAAGTTGTGATGAATAATGCGCTGTATCCAATTAACCTAATTTGCGGTGCCGTTTGTTTGACAACAGAAATCATTTTAAAAATTAATATTTTATTTAGAATTAAAAGTATATTTTAATTTAACAAAATAATTTTTCTTATTCCGTAATGTGAATTACTTAATATGAAGAGCATATTTGAATAGTGGGGTAATTTCACCTCAATACATTTTGAGATGCAGAGTCTAAAGTTGCAATAATTGTAGAGTTTTACCAAATTCAGCTGATTTGTGTTGTCGCTTATTTTTGGTAGAAGAAATCAACCAGAATTGTACTAGCTACAAAATAAAATAAAAATCTCTTTAGCATAATTCCATATTCCCCTCCATTTAACTCTTTTTTTCACTACGTTAAGTTGGTTCTTTTCTCACATAATGAAACTATACGCATTTTGTAAATAAATTACTAATTTTCGACAAAATTTCAATTATTATAATGTATTATAAAAAAATTGAAAAAATAATGATTTTAAAGAAATTTTGCTGAATAATACTTTAATTTATTGATATTTTATAATAATGTATTCATATTTTATAATAATGTGTTCATATTCTATAATAATGTATTAATATTCTACTAATAACTTTTAATAACTTCTATTAATTCTTTAAATAATTTTTTTGTTTTTTTTCTGGTGAATTTTCTTACAGATCTTAGATACTTCCGTATCACTGATCTCAAACCTTCAATCAGTTTCTCTCTCCAATCTACAGTTTTTTTAATGACAATTTTAGTCTATTTTTTTTCGAAACGTACAAGAAATAAAAACGTTATATAAATATAAGAATCGCATAAACCTTGCGACAGGATATTAGTGGAGTTTATACAAATAATAGGAACTGAAATTGCATAAACAATCATGCCAGGAAATATCGTCATAACCCGATAGGAGCGCACCCATATTATAAACTGTTTCATCGTAGGCGTATTATTAAGTCATGCCAGAGAAGTGTCCCCAGCCACATCTCCAATTTTTACATTTTTAAACTTGCACATTTGGACAAAAATATACTTAAAATGCTATTTTTAAGAAAACTCTGTAGCGTTAGGAGCTAAACTAATATCAGATTTGAAATATCCGCAACAGAAGTAGATAAGACCAAGTATTTTTCAAATTGAACTTAATATATTTAGTACATGTTAATGCATCTTAAATTTGTTACTCATTTAAATTAAAATCTTTTCAGAAAGGTAGTATATTTGAACAATTGCAGTATATTTGAAATGGATACGAATTCAAATTTAAGTTAAAATAACAAGTTTATTTCAAACATTTAATCTTAAAGAGTGTCTTTCTCTAAGCTATTGATCTCTCAACTTAAACGCACAAGTCAGATATAATAAAGTTATTTTCCACAATGGAAAAGAGAAAAGATCCAACACGTGAAAAGAGCAGGAATCCAGAGATGACTCAATCCAGCTGAATCAACTGAAACTCTCAGAAATTCTTGACATTGAGCAGGAACTCCACGTGAAAGGGGTCATTATTTGGAAATAATAGCAACGGATCCACAAAGCTGGAAAAGGAACATTTCCGGATGCTTTAGAAAACCGGTTCATGCCTCAGTCTTTGGAAATTAAGGTGGGAATTCTGAAGGAAGTGGAAGCGAAAGGAAATGAGGATCTATTAAAATACGGATACAATTAAATAGTATACTACTATAAAATGAATTTGTTCTTTTAAACTTATTATACTCTTTAAAAATTAATGTCATGAATATTTCTTTTAAATATTTTATACACAAATTGTATGACAAAGGGAAGGAAAATATATTCAGGATGTTTTAAGATTTTAAAAGTGTTCGCTTAAAATGTTTTCTATGAGAACTGCGTTTTGTATAGCTTTTAAATCGGATATTGTAAAACTAACAGTTTTTACTCATTAAAAACATGTAGGTCAAATGCAAGTGTTCTAATATTTGATGCAATGAAATACTGAGACGTTTCTGGAAAGATTGTTTTCATCTTAAACAGTTGCAAAAATGATATGCGTCATAAAAATACTAAACATAGTTCAAGTAGTAATTGTAGACAAAGAGCACAAAAATTTAAAGATGTTTAAGAAATGAAACGAAAACTTGGGGAATTTCAGAAGTTATTAAGACTGATCGTAAAAATTTGGGGATCAGAACATTGATCAAAAATGATGAAAATTTAATGAAGATAGAGAAAAAAAAATTGTCATTTTAAGGACGAAAATTTAACTTAGTAAGCCTTTGCAAGTTTACCAATTGCACACAGGCAGAAAAAGCATGGTCAAAACTATCAGAGTAATATAAAATTTACCGAAGCGCTTTTGTAAGGACTTCGGTCATAATTAACAATGAAATATGGTTTCATTATCATGCTGTTTATTTTTAAATAAAGAAATATTTAGCGATTTCAATAGAAGGATTTAAAATTTGACTAAAAGATTTGGCAACTTTAACAGAATTAAAAAAATTGAGTTAATGCATATTACATGAGTAATCACATGTTAACTTTGTTCTTGGTCACTAAGTTGATTTTAACTCTGTGCAAGTTATGGACTTATAAACTCCTGTCAAGCCGAAGAACAGATAGCACAAGATAGAGATGAATATCACAACTGTATATCTAAGGAGCCGTGGAAGCTTGGATAGAGCACTCGCCACTCAATCAGAAAAACAGGGTTTGAATCGAATCCGTGCCCAGCTCGCACCAACCACAGTGCTTACGTGAAATGTCCTTAGTGGTAGATGAATTGTCGTATGGAATCCCTTTTAGCCATCGAACTAATCGTGGAAGGTTTTCCTCTTCATGTAACGCAAATGCGTGTTAGTTCCATCAAAATGTCCACCACGAAGGCAAATTTCGCTCAGTCCTTGATCTAGGAGTTCCCTTATCTTCTGGATTGGATTCAAAATCACAAGGATGCGGAGTTGAACATTGGAAGCCTTAAAATCACAGTTAGGTTGGCTGTACAACGAAGGTCATAAGATAGATCTAAGGATATGGGGGGATTCGAACCCAATACATATGCGCAAAAGTTGTATACCAGAAAAAAATATAGACAATACTACCAAAATCTAGTAAATTTTTTCTAATATGGTTCATTATTGCCATGCCCTTTTCTAACTTCTGCAACCTGTTATTTAATTTTGACAAAGTCGTACTTTGTCATGAGCACGCAAGCCTCTGTGAATGTATGGTTAACAAAAAATAAATTAATGAATAAATACTTAAAATAATAAAGTTTTTCTTTTTTAAAAAAAATATTTGTTTTAAAAGAGATTCCCTGGCCGATCAGTTTTGCCATGCGTTTCGTCAAACGTTGTTAAAAATGGAGGAAGCGGGATCGAATCCATTCGATCAATAAATAAATGAATCAATAAATAAATAATACATATGCTGGCTCTTGCATTTAATGAAAAGAATGGCTTGCCTTTATTTAGAATGCACTGAAATAAGAAAAACAGCGCAAGATATGTTGTTTCTAATGCTACTTGATAATACCAGCAAGTTAGCTTCATGAAACCAAGCGAATTTAAGGTAGAGGGTGCGTTTCTTGTTTTTCAGTGGCACCATCTATGGCTAAGAGTACGACTTCAGCCATACACACCTCACCGACCTTTTATTGGGCGGATCCATTCATTCCTCCACAAATAGTAATTTTTGCTTGAACCAGAGAACAATCAATCTCCAATTCAGTACCTTGAGAGGTATGATTTGTTATGCAAACATAGAGGACTTTGAGATTCGATAGATTTAATATCAGTCACCATTTACTACACGGGGAGTCTAAGGCCGGCAGGGATTGAACTCACGACTTCTTGGACATGGGTCCAACGCCCTACTAGCCATTCGATCCCAGCCCACACAAAGATATTGTACCAGCCACCTCTAAGTTTAGGAAGAATATAGGCCCCGATATCGTATATTAAATTTACTTGCAAATATCGAGGGGATATGAGTAATTGTTTTGTTTCGTTTTTCTTTTCTTCCTTTTACAATAACGATCTTTTATTTATAATGCTATTCATGAATTTTATAATTGTGAGCAGTAATTTTGAATTAGCTTAACAGCTAGAGTTTAAGAAATGGCAAAATGCGCAAAAAGTAAAGTTAACATTAATGGGTCCAAACTTTGAATCACTCTCCTGATCAACTATTGGGACCATATTTCTCAGATGGCAGAAACCTTCTCATATTTTTAGGGAAAGAAATCTATTGAAAAAAATATGTTTATTCAAAGGAAGTTAGTTTTAGTATGTGCGATTTCGTTACATAAAATATCGTCTGTACTAATCAATTAGCTTATTTCAGACCACCTTCTTGAACCATTAAGAAGGAGCACTAGAGCGTTAAGATCCCATCTTTAGGTCTAAGGTTATTCAGGGTGTTTTTTTTTCCGCATTGCATATATGTGGTAAATATCATTTTAGGTTGTTGACTCAGTATTTCCTTTTCAAACCATTAAGAAATAAGGTAAACAGTTTTACATAAATTTCTCGTATAAATGTCTTAGACGGATCAAATACATGTGATATTAGAGAATTAAAAAAATATTTCTAATAATATTTATCCTGCATAGTAGTATTTGCTCAACCATTTGTTTTACTATTGTTTAAATGTAAATTGTGCTTAAAAACTATGATAAAATACACTGTATTAAAATTCTAAATATGATTAAAAAATGCAAGAAAAAATACATTCTAAATTTATTTTAATACTTTTTTCTCCTCTTTTTATGGTTTATAACGAAGAGATATAGACGAGCAAGTAATTTTTAATAAGCGCACTTAACATAAAAATACATTTTAAACATACTTGTATTTTTTTTTAAACTGATGTAAAAAGCAAATGCTTTGGAAAACAATATACGTTGTTGAAAAACATATAGAATCCTTAAGAAAGTCCTAAAGTGCTTTAGGAACTACATGAAAGCAGGTAAATTCCGGCTAAACAAATTGTTATACTTTTTCTTCTTCTTAGGTTTAATGCAAAATTGAAGCTTAAAAGAAGTACTCAAAAAGTTTATGCCTTTTCGTAAACTCTAAGTTAACTTAAAAAGAAAATCTTTAGAAAAAAAACGACATAAAATTTTATTTTCCTGTGATAAAGTGTTTTATCCGTTTATATCCAAAACAGAAAAACATTTTAGATCTTTGAATTTTCCGAAGAGGTAAGTGCAATACCATTTCAGAAGTTATGCAAAAAAAGGAACTAAATAAGGAATTAAGTACTATGCTAGAAATTTCAAGACTTTCATATCTACTTAAATACGATGGAATTCCAATTTCTTAAATATTAGCTAAAGACGGAGTGAAAAATAGAATCATTAAATCAAAATCAGTTCTAAACAATACTTCCAAACCATGCCTGAAATTGAAAGACAAATACCAACGCAATTAAGTAAGGCTAAAATAATATCTGATTTAGCAATTAGCGGGAAAAAGAATGTTTCATAAATTTTTACCTGACTCGGTTGTTGTATGGACTTGGAACTATAAAATTAAAGGTGGAACGTTTAGATATCTCACAATTCAGTTAGAATTTGCCACAATTTACTGGAATCGGAGATGAACTTAGAATATTGAATTATGCATCGAAAACATCGATACACATACACTATTTATTTTCTCAAGCTCAAAGAATAATTAATTAGGATGCGCAAAGCGCCATCTGTGGACTGTAGTATTAAACAATATCATTGTTCTATATTTATTTACGTAATTAGATTTAGCATAACTCGTTTATAGTACTTAAATGTAGTTTAGTAGTTCATACTTCTAGTAATCAAGCAATTTTCTCCTGTACTTATAACTTTGAAGAGCCGTAATAAACCTCTTTCCACAGTATTTATCACGAAAATCTACAGAATTGATGCAACTGTGACATTCACCAGATTAACTTGAAAAATACCTTGTATCTATATTGGTATATTTGGTATATGTTAAAATAACATTTATTACCATGTGTGTCAGAAGTCGAATTCTTGGACATAAACAGTACCACTGCATAATAGCAAACACCCCCTATGCCTTAATGGCCTACTACAACAAAAACATCAATTACCATAATATCAGTAGAGAGCATTACCAAAAGATTTAAGCATCATTGTCGTCAATAACAGTATGGTAGTCCTTTTTTTTAAAGTTAATCCCCCGAAAAATTAATCACTTATAGGTCAATACTTTTTGCAGTAAAATCTATTTTAACCGGAACACGTTACGGAACAAAAATTTGACATACCGCAATTTTTACTGTAATAATTACCGTAACATCACTATATCATTCTAATTAACAAGATATTGCTGTAAAAATTACAGTGACATATTTTATGATAAAAATCGATTTTTCTGATGATGCACCCAAATTGCCGGGAAACCGGGATATTATGAAATTTTATCCGGAATTTTTCACTGTTTAGTTAATTCCAAGAAAGTCACAAGTCTTTAAGGAAATATGTTTCTGAATTCTTTTTTTGCAAGAAATCTTTCGCGTGTAGATTTATCAAATGTGTTGTTTATTATTTCAATGCTAATGCTTGTAGGAAATGACTGCATTTATTTTCTACTGTACTGTACTTCATCATGTACTTTAAAATGTTAAATTTCAAGTAAATTTACAAATTGATAAATTTTAAATTAACCATAAAGATCAAGATAAATTTAGAACGCCATAACTATCAGTTTAATGCATTTACTTAATATCGTACTCAATGAATTTTAAAGTGGAAAAATTTTTATTAAGGACCACTACTTCAACAAAAGTTGTTTGCCTCTATTTATTTCTAAGGCTGTTGGTTATGGCTACAATTCCCTTTTACTAGACTATAGATAATGATCACCATCAATCGTCTTTAGTTAAGATATAATACTCACTAAGGGTCTAATCAGGGCACTCTCTATCCGTCTTTTGTGAGTAGAAAACATTAACAGAGAAAAGCCAAGCTAGATAATAAGATCGTTTTAGGTTTAAAGAAAAAAGATTAAAAGAAGTTCTGAGAAGTTAAATGAAAAGTTTTTTAAAAGTTCTTAAAATAGGGCTTCTCAGAAAACGTAATGAAATAAAAGTTATGCTTTTTAAGACAAGAAACACTTGGATTTTTACAAATTTTTATATCTTTGCAGTATCTGAAACGAAATATGCATTATTAAGTTAAATTATATGATACTTAGTATTAGTGCACTTACACTGTAAAAAATTCCGGGTCAAATTTTGGTGTAAAGTACCTGTACTTTGGGTGCATCATCCAAAAAATATATTTTACCATAAAATCCCTTTTTACTGCAATATATTATGCCGTAATTTTGTACAGTGATGTCTTTTAATTAGAGTGATTCAACGATTTTACGGTAATTAATACTGTAAAAATTTCATCGAATTTTTACAGTGATTTTTCTAATTAGAGTGATTCAATGATTTTACGGTAATTATTACCATAAAAAGTACGTTGTATCAGATATTTTGTTACGATATTCAAGCTCCGGTGAAAATGTATTTATACGGTAAAAAGTACCCAAACCCTGAGTGTCTGTATATTTAACCGTAATTTGATCCGGAATTTTTTGAAGTGTATTTGCTATTTTTTTGCAGCTGGACAATATTTTTTTAAATAAATAAAACAGATAAATTTATGAAGTAAATTAGCTTCTGTTTCTTGAGATTTTACTTCTGTTACTTTTTTTACTTAGTACATTATTACTAGAGATAATGTGGTTTGAACTATTTAAAATTAGTTCTATGAGCAGAATAAAAAAAATAAATAAGGAACTAAGATTTAACTATTTAAATGCGATTCGTAACAAATTGTATATAACATTTTTATATGGTTATTCTACAACATTTTTAGAAAACAACAATAATTAGAAAATAAACTTTTAGTTTTTTTGTTAATTCGTTTCTTTTTATTTCCCATTTTACTAAATCATTTTTTTTCCTTTTGCTTTCTTATGTCAAGAATAAATGACTAAGAGTTCCAAGCTAGATAATACGATCGTTTTAGGTTTACAAGTGCTTAAGTTCTGAAAAGTTAAATAGAAAGTTTTTAAAAAAGTTCTTTGAAATAGCTTTCTCAGAAAGCTTTATCAAATAAAATATATGCTTTTTAAAACAAAAGACTATTTATAAAATTTTTGGATTTTTTTTTAGTGTCTGAGGCAAAATATTTATTGTTTTATTATGTTAAATGAGATTTATTATAATATTGCATTATTTGATATCTTTTTTATATCTAAACAATAGTTTAGAAAAAAAATTATAAGATCTACACTACCGGTCAAAAGTTTGCGAAAATTCTGAAATATACAAAAAAAAGGTCTAAGTTAAAATGTTCATAGAACTGCGAAAAATCATTCATAGAACTGCGGAAAAATCATTCATAGAACTGCGAAAAATCATTCATAGAACTGCGAAAAATCATTCAAATTGCATGAAAATTCGGTATGTTACAGTTAGTTACATATGATCAAATTGCAATACTTTGTTTTTTGCGAACTGAATCCAACTTTTCATCATGGGTAGCTTTTATGGTGAAAAAAGTTAAGTTTGAACACTTGACAAACTTGCAAAAAACATTTTTTGTACTTTCTGTTAATAGAAAATAGTTATTTGAGCCGTTCTATGTAAGCCCTCAAAATTTCAGATCGATTTAATTTTTTTTGACGAAGTTATAGAATTTTGAAAAACATGTGTATTTTTCTCGATTTTTGAGCATTCCACATATGCGGTCTTTTGGTCTATACATCTTCTACCAAAGAACTTTTTAATTTAAATGCTTTCTATATTTTCAAATAATTAGTATTGATTATAAAACAAATATTCTTATTCATTACTGTAATTATTGTTATTACAAAGAATTTATTATGAATATAATTAAAACAATATCTCAGGGATGTCATCGAAAATTTGTTTGTTCTTGCAAACGATGCTCTGTTATTTGGAATCGAAACCAGTTATGGAACATTTTACAACAGGAATGGAACTTTATATCACTTGAAGTGATTAATGGTTTGTTAGGACGAAAGCCACGCATATGTAAGACTATAATAAAAGCAAAAGGTGGATGGTTCGCGGAATCTGAGATTTAAATGTTAATTTATTTAATTACAAAATACGAATTAAAATATGTTAAATATTTGACCTGTTGTAAATAAAATAGTTTTGTAAAAATGCAAATTTTTTATACTATTGTTATTATTATTTTAGAATTGTATATTTAATTATTGTTATAACTTTTTATTTTAATTTAATGTAAAGTAAAAATATCACAACAAAACTAATACATAAAAGCAATAAATATAAACAATAAATATAAACAATGAATATAAACAATAATAATTACAATAATGAATAAGAGTACTTGTTTTATATTAAATATTAATTATTTGAAAATATAGAAAACATTAAAATTAAAAAGCTCTTTAGTAGAACATGTATAGACCAAAAGACCGCATATGCAGAATGCTCAAAAATCGAGAAAAGTACACATGTTTTTCAAAATTCTATAACTTCGTCAAAAAAAAAAATCGAATCGATCTGAAATTTTGAGGGTTTACATAGAACGGCTCAAATAACTATTTTCTATTAACAGAAAGTACAAATTTTTTTTTTGCAAGTTTGGCAAGTGTTCGAACTTTAGAAATTTTTTCAACATAAAAACAATCCGTGATAAAAAGCTGGATTCAGTTCGCAAAAAACAAAGTATTGCAATTCGATCATATGTAACTAAATGTAGAGGGTTCACTTTAGAACATATCAAATTCTTATGCAATTTGAATGATTTTTCGCAGTTCTATGAACATTTGAGTTTAGACCTTTTCTTTGTAGATTTCAAAATTTTCGCAAACTTTTGACCGGTAGTGTATATAGTAAATTGAGATTTGTTTCCAAAAATTTCACTATTATTTTTTCTCTTACAAGGAGATGAGAGATAATGTGGTTGTTGTTGTCATACGTCATTAAGGCTAGGAGTGTGATTGTTCTTGTTCTCCAGTGGTGCCATCTATGGCCAAGAATTCGACTTGTGCCACACCCATACGTCACACCCGTGGATAATTTGGCGTGAACTATATATAAGCTCGATGATCAGAATAAAAAAGAAACTAAAATTCAACAATTTAAATGCAATTCATAATTATTTATATATAGCATTTTTCTATGGCTATTCTATAATATTTTACACGATTCTATTATTAAAAGAAGTTTTAGTTTTTTAAAAAAATTATTTTACTTTTTATCTCACAAGTTCTTTTTTTATCAAGCTTCTTTTTTGCTTGCTTTATTTTTTTTTCTGGAGGGGGTTCCATTTCATGAATAAGCGATAAAGAAAAAAATAATCCTCTGGATAAAGAAAAGAACAGTATAAGAAAAATTTTCTTATTATATTTATTTACTAATTTCATAAAATACAACAGACTTCCTATAACAAAGGAAGTGGCATTGTTTTCTTATTTACTTATTTATTTTCTGATTTTTCTGAAACAGCTGATAAAATCTATTTTAATTATTTATTTCAGCGATTAGAAAAAAAAGTGCACACATTTATACAAACTTATTTGATTTTAGATAGGAGCTTTGATTGTTCCTGATGTTATGTTTTCTGAACATTAAAGTCAATTTTTTACAGAAAATCGCTTTTCATTTGCTTCTGTCTACGTTATGGCAGATTCTAAACAACAGTTAAAAAACGTTCTATATTTAAAAACAAGTATAAACATGAAACATCTTGAAATCTAAGAAATCGATTACGTAACACTAAATATCTGAAAGCAAATATACATTTCTCCAACGCAAAATCACTGCAGTTAAGCTTATAACTAATCTTTTGTTTCACTTTAGCATGCTATGACTATTATACAGGGGAATAATAGTATAAGCCTACTTTAGCCTATTAGTAAGGGCCACTTTATAAGCTCGATATATGTGCACATAATTGCAGTTAATTAATATCGTGAGAGAGATAATTATCTAGAAAATAGGATTAGAAAATATATACACATTAAGCTATATTTATATCGATCGTAATTAATTGTTAAAAATTGTAGAAATTAATGATTTTAAGTTAAGTTATTTACCACAGAATTGTAAATTGCAAAAAAAAAAAAAAAAAAAAAAAAGAGTGAAGAGAGAAAATTATTTGTTTTTTCAAGCAATAACTACATGTTATTGTTGATTACTAAACAAATCAATTTTTTGTATTTAACACCGTAGATTAGGTTACTTATAACAAAATAATTCAGGTCCTGGAACTCTTAATATTTATTTTCTTTCATTAAAAATGTGCCATAATGAATGCACTTACAGCATGTAGAATTTATTTTTCCTCTATAAGAATAGTTCTATTATATCATGCTTTCTCAAAAAAGCAATTTTTTTAAGCAAATTTTAGATCGTTCCAATTACAGTTGCTTATCTCAAATTTTGCCAAATTCTAGTCTCATTGTAAATGCTAAAAAAGAATGATAAGTTCATTCAGATATAAATATCATGAGGAAGATGGTATGATGAGAAATGTGATAAGATGATATGACAATACGATTGATTTTATCATTATATATGATTTTCCCATGACATGAATTCAATATAAGGTATTTAGAAATGATAAGCTTAATGGATTCTAGTAATTATTTTTATTAATTTTTCTGAAGGACAATAATTGCTCAAGGTACTCGATGTCATTTATAGAAAATGTTACTAATTTGCTTAAAAAATTAATTCAGCATGCTATAGTGAAAAAAACGACTAGCAAAATTTTTTATTCCACAGACCTTAATGCACAATTTAAAATTGTACGAAACAAAGTATATATTTTCTTTAAAATCTTAAGTAGAAACAAAAATCGAAAAAATCAGAAACAAAATTAAATGCTCTTAAAGTGTACTTTCAGAGTTTTGTTCGAGAAACACACAAAAAAATCTTTTAACCTTTGAATGATTAAAACTTAAAACTTGAACTAAATTATTAAACTTCTTTTATTAATTTCAAGATGTAGCTGTGAAAATTTTTGTGATTCATATTTTATGCAGATAAATAAAATTTTATTTCGGCGTAATTTTTAATTTATGATGCACATACTTTTAAACAGCTACAATCTGATTTTTTTTCATCAACTTGACATTTTCACATTCATACAATTACTAAGGGAGAGAGACCAGGAAATCCTTGTTGGTAGGGCATTAGATTCATGATAAAGGCAGTTCAAATCCAGTGGGACGAAGAATCCCTGTGTATCAAATGCTGACTGGTGCATGTTAAATCTGTCAGGGTCACAAAGTACTCAAGTGCTCATAACAAGTAAAAGTACTCCATGAAGGTAAATTTCTCCCACTGCTTGATCCAGTAGTTCTTGTGTCTTCTAAATTGGGTTCAAAATTACACGGAGTTAAACATTATTAGCCGTAAACTCAAATTTGGTTCTGCTACTCAACGATGGATATAAAATTAATAAGAGAGGAGCAGTTGTGGCTCAGGGGATAGAGCATTCGCCTTTCAATGAGGTAAACTGGGTTCAAATCCCTGAGATGGCTAGTCGATTCTTCACCCGGATATCTCCGACTACAATGTTGACATAAAATATCCTCAGTGATAGATGGATAATAAGTTAAAGTATCTTTTTCCTCAGGCTAACCGTGGGAGGTTTTCGTGGTCTTCTTCTCAATGTAAAGCAAATGCTGGTTAGTTTCGTTAAAAAGTTCTCCACGAAAGCAAAATTACGTCCGATACTTGCTTCAGAAGTTTCTTTGTCTTCTGAATTGGGTTGAAAATTATAAGGCTACGGAATTGAATATTAATAGTTGTAAATCCGAAATTGAGTCAGCTGTTCAATGACGGTTATAACATTACTGAGAGAGCATGTTTGTTTATTGTAATGCAATCACAATTCTTGGAATACAATTACAATTTTTGACAATTTTGAAATCCTTGAGATGTATTTCGTCATTTTTAACAAAGTTTAAAATTTCCTACTCCTTCGTTTCATTCTTGCAGCCTCTCAGTTCATTCAGCAAAAAGTTCATTCTTTCAGTTCATTCCCTTTTTTAAAAAAAAATTAAGTTACTTGAACAGTTCGACGATGGTGGTACATGAGGTTGTGAAGTTGCTTGTTTAGCAGTTTTTCCATGTTTGAAACCCTATCGGTAACTGAAAGTTTATATACACTTATTGCTATAAAAATTAGCGCACGTAGAAACAGTAGTTAGAATGAAATGAAATTTTGCTTATGTAAATACAATATTAAGTAAATTGTTAAAAAAATCAAGGCGAAATGATAACTTAGAGGAAAAGATTCAAATGATTGGAGGTTTTAGCATCCTCTAGGGACGCGAATTCAGGATACAAAATAGTTATAAGTGTGTAATATTAAGGAAAATAAAAAATTACAAGGATTTATAACAAAAAAATTAAGAGCTTAAAATTTATTGAGTTTTACTCTAATTGAGCATAAGCTGCAAGTATATGAAATCTATGATATAAGGTAAAAATACAAAGAAAACAAGGAAGGAACCAAAAAAATTAAAAAGCAAAAAAAGGATGAAAAAAACATTTTTTAAGATAAAAAAAAGCAATTTTCATGAAAAAATAAAGAAACTTCGTAGAATTTAAAAAAAATAGTAGTTAAAACTTATAAAAATTTTAAAACAAATTCACAAAACTAACATTTTGTTTTCATCTCACACGATCATATCCACAAAATAGCAATTTCAAATGTTTTATAAATCTGCCCAACGCAAAACATATCAATACCCACTACAGTATTTCACATTATTGTTTATTTTTTGATTGAATTTGTTTTGTATTACATATAAAATATATTAACACAATATGGTGAAATGTTGCATTGATTGATATTGTATTGCATCTATTTTATTGATATAATTTGCTTTAGATACGTTATTACAATATCATAAATAATAATTTAGGTTATATTCATGTGAGCTGATAACAAGATTATATTTCTTCGTTGTTTTTATTTCTCTTTTACAAAATTAAAAAAAATTTTTTTTTTTAATTTTGAAAATTTTAATTGTTTTTTTTTTCATAAGAAATTATATTTCTTATTTTTTATTTTTTTCTGTGTGTGCTTTGTACTTTTATCGTTGTCTTTTTTCGATTTTTTCCCATTTTGTCTTAATTTCTTTTCAGAGTGCTATTTTCTACAAATAAATAGCCACGTTCATTTAAATGCTTTTTTTCTAAAAGATATATCAGATATATTACTTGGATCATCAGCTGCTTTTTTGCGTTGGAAGTTTGCCATTTCGCTTAACGAATATTTAAGTACCGTAATTAAGATACTATAATGAGGAAGGCTATTGTGCTATGAATAGAGGCAGAGTTGATTAATGGAGCGACGTACTAAGTCTTTACGTCCCAGTGAATAGCCGAGTGCCAGTAATGTGATAATTCGGAGGCTGGGTAATTTCTAGGGATTGTGTATTTACTAATACGGACACATCCCCGTCTTTATCACCTCCCTACCAGAATTTATATACCGGTTTCTATTAACAAGCTTCGTTGTTTTGACCATCCGTTTTTAGTTAAGATTAAGTAAGTGAAATTCCTTCCAAGAATCTCAGGATAAATTTCGCTCTTATTATTCAATTGTTAGTTTAATATCTTATCTAATAGTAAAAATATTGTTATATGCCTCAATTTTAGTACACAACCTTCATTTTCATCCATTTTTAAATTGAACAATGGTTTGTTTAGGATTTTATTGTTAGTGTACTCTTTGGGATTTGAATTCCAAATATTATTTAATTGTTATTGATAGGGTTATAATGACCAATGGGGTCATATAGTCACTGAGAAAAAGTATGGTTTATAATACAAGAATATGGTAGACTTTACCATGTTTCTGGCTCGATGGGAACACTTAAAAGTACGGTTTTATTTGCTTGAGTCTTTTGGTAAAATTTGCAATAAAATATTGTTTCATAATAAATGTTACATTTTGGTAAATGCAATAAATTTTGGTAATTTTATCATCATATCTTAGAACGTAGCATAAAACACGGTTTGGTCTCACTTTAAGTTTTATTCGGTTTCCTACTTACAAATTCTAGCGCGATATTTTTCGTTTGCATACTAATAATTTATGCATTAAATGTTGCCAAATTTAATATATAAGCGTTAACGGGTCATTTTTTAAGTAAGGTAGAGCGCAGACTCTACACCATAAATATTTCGTATGTTGTTGTTGTTGACGTATGCCTGTGTAGGTAGGGGGGTGCGATTGTACTTGTTTTCCAGTGGCGCCATCTATGGCCAAGAATTTGACTTCTGCCACACCATACGTCACACCCGTTTATAGGGCGGACCTATTCATACATCCATTCCTTCATCCACAGATCGTAGTTTTGACCTGAAGCAGAGAACTATAGATCTCCAATCCAGTACCCCCAGAGATTTTGATTTGTTATGGGAGCAGGGAGGACTTCTGCGACTCGACAGATTTAACGTGCATCAGTCACTTTACTACACGGGGAGTCTTCTGCCGGCGGGGTTCGAACCCACGAACACTCGGACATGGGCGCAGCGCCCTACCGACCAGGCTATCCCGGCCCAATATTTCGTATAAAATTAGGGAATAAAACACCGGCACTTTTGGTGCGTCATCCGTAAAATCAGTTTTACCACAAAATCGAATTTTTTTTTTACCATAAAATATTTTACCTCAATTTTACATTAATATTTATTGAATTAGAGTGACTCAGTGATTTTACGATAATTATTACTGTAAAAATTACGATAAATAGGATTCTTAGTTCTGTAACATGTTCCGGTTAAAATAAATTTCGTAATAAAAAGTACCGTCACCCTGAGTCCCGGTACTTTTTGCCACAAATTTATCCAGGACTTCTTACAGTACATAGATGAGTATATCGGGATACACACTTGCAAATCCCTTTGAGTTTCACTTTACTGTAATTATTACATGAAATTTGCCTGCACAAAGAATACATAATTATTTTTTCTCAAATTTAATCACTACGATGTGTTGAACAAACAGATGGTGGCTTTTAATATAAATAATGATAAAGTTCCACAATATTGGTAAAAAAAACCTCTGTTAGTCCTATGCTATATGCTATTTAAGAATTTCTGAATATCATCAGAAAAGGAAAAAAAAATATGTAAGGATTCTTTAGTATAGATTTTTGTAACTGAAAATTAATCAAAAGTAATATTAAAAGTTATTCATTAAATATAACAATGCTAAAATTTCGTTGTCGTATAATTTATATTTTAGACTAATTAAACAATGCTTTTTCATTTTTTGTTGAGAATAGGCATGATTTTTTTCCTAATTTACCGAATAGAATGCCAAACCGTGCCAAGCATTTCTAAAGATGCGGGTAAAATCAATTCCGTTTTCTCCAACGATAATCAGATAAAGAGATAAGAGAGAAAAAGACGTTGCTTTTTTAATCAGTGCATTTCATTTATTATTCATTATTCAGCTTACACTGGAAATACTTTTGCTGTTATGAAAAACCGAGGCTTACAATATTTTCTGTACTCGTTTGTGCTATCAGGGAAGCAATACGTGTTCCTTTTTCATGAGTTTCTTTGTGCTTATCAAATTATATCTCTCCCCTCTTATTGATGAGTTGGGGCAAAAAAGTCATATGCATAAAGAATTTTTTTATGGAATGGGATTTATTTATGGGGTAACTATTCAGTTATGAGAATAACTTTTTAAATTTCATTACAGAAAATAAGCTTTACTTGGTAGTGAAACTTAAGATAATAGGATGCTAGTATAATTTTGCGCCTATGTGATTTTTTTAAATTTATTATCATGTGATTTTTTATTTTCCATTAAATTACTAAAAGCTACTTTATCATTAAGACCAAACATAATATTTAATTTTCATTTTTAACGCATTGTTTTCAAATAGAGTAATTGCACATTAAAAAAATCTATTAAATTAACAGAAAAAACTGTTAGCAAGTGCACCAGTTCAGAACAATCAAAGAAAAATACTGTTATTTGAAAACAGACTCCTGTTTTTTTGTCAAATATGTACTATAATTTAAGAAAAGCAAACTCTATTATTGTAAGAAAAATTCTATAAAATAACTATGCATGTTTTGTGGTCGGTACAAACCAACAACAACGGTGCGTATGACATGTACATGTTGGGATTTATCCCTTTCCTTCTCGCTCCCGTGAAAATGACGGGTGAGGTTTCGTCCTCTATTTCTCGCTCCCGTGATATTGACGGGCTGGAGTGTTCAGTAGTAACTCACCAATAAGAATAAAACTAATTCATTTCTTTTGACTGGAAAACATTTTATTTCTCATTTTACACACCAGGTGGCAGTACCAAGATATTTTTGAGGTAATTGTAGATAGTTTATTTTAAATTGGAAGTCAACACTAATCAAATACGTAATACAATTACAAAAGCCAAAAAATAGACACTTTTAAGACCGTTTTCTTGAAAATTAACCGATCGTTGAGGGGCTAAAACTGGGTCAACACTATTGGGAAGTGAGCGCTACGTACTGTGACTTAGACAGCTTTAATGTCTGAGCATGGAGAAAAATATTAAACTGCTTTTATCTTAAAAGCTTTACTGAATCAAATAATATTTAAGTATAGAAACGTTTTTAACTATATTGGCCCACCTATATAAAAATGTATGGCAACTAAACTTACCAAAAAATTATATGTAATGAAATTTAATTATCAGGTAGAGTATCAATTTGGCAATAAATTGAATAGCAGTTTTATTATATGATATTGAAAATCGAAAAAAAAAATGATTAAATATAAGAGGAAGTGTAGATAAATGTCGTAAAGTGATTTGAGAAAAGTCGAGTTGTCGTACGGTAATCAATATTGAAAAGCAAAAACTGAAATTCTAACTGACTTTTTTAATCCGCTTATGATTAGGATGATAAACCGTTTTATCATGAAAACGGCTTTAAACCGTCAAATATATAGAGAAAGTCTGTAAACGGGATTTTTTTTTTACAGTAGATGAAAAAATTTCTGTATTTTTCTTTAAAAATTTTTTTCTATGAAAAAAATTTTTTTCTTCTATACCATTTACAGTTCTTTTTTACAGTGTAGTTTCTACATAAAGTTTCAGATGAATTTTGCAATCGAACTGCACCGAAACTACATCGTGAGAAGAGTTGAAACTGCTCAACTTTCTTATTGTATTGAAATTTAAATAAAAATGTATATTTGAGGATACAGAATAAAATATTTAATTGAAAATATTTACACTGTGAATAAATTTGAATTTTTTGAACTTGAAAACTTTTTGTAAATAATTAGTTTCTTCTTACTTTATTAAAAAATGCAATTTCTCAACTTAGATCTTTACTTATTGTTAAAATTAGTTTTTACATTATTTTGAACATTATAAAAGTTGTTTTTAAGATAAACGTAATTGTTGGTCTACTCTATACAAATTTTTTTCAAGTGGTTGGCAATTTACTTATTATCTCAGCATTTGTGGAATAATAACAAACAATCAATCCACTCCATACTGCACAGTGCGTAAGGTAATAGACATGGTCACCCTGAATAACTTCTGATCTACTTATCGTATTTTCCTGTACAAAGACACACTTTTAGTGGAATTTTTTCTGGATAAATTTGGATTCCTGACTCTCAATATGGAGGGAAATGTAATCTTGAAAATGCAGTCCCGATAGTTTGGTCAGAGGTGCGATCAAAATTTCGAACCCTTAATGTTACCTTTACTTTTTGCGTACTCCGCAATCACACAAACTTAGTTTGAATTTTTATTTTTTTAAGAATTTGTAAATTCTGTTCGAAAGTACGCAAATTAAATGATGTAAAAACTTGTATTCCTTACAAAACAAAAGTATTTGATCATTATCGTACTAAATAAGATACTAATATTGAAAAAGAAATTGTAAAAGAATTCACTTTAAAAATTCGCATTTTATAAATTTGTTTAAAAATATGTATTTTGATTATACGCAAAAAGTGAATTTAATATTTAGTGTTCTAAACTTTCAACAGCTTTCTTGATCAAACTATTTGGGAAAATATTTTCGTTTTGTTGCTCCCCATATTTTGATAACCAATCCAAATTCGTCAAAGCAAATTATGTTTATTCGGAGAAATTACGTAATTTTTTAATTTCGTTTGTATTAATGAAATAGCATACTGAAGGTTAGGTCATCGGGCTATTAATATTGCATGTCAGTATTTAATTTGATCAGTAATCTTAAAATTATTAAGGTGCTCCTTTTTTAGCATTGTATAGTATAAATTGATCTTTCGTTATTTTTTAATGAAGAAATATATTTTAATGAAGCAAAGAAAAGCGTCATGACGTAGAAAGTAGCATAAGAATATAGAAAGTAGTATTATAATGTAGAGTTTAAGGTAACGAAAGAAAGTGTAAAAACATCAGCATCATTACAATGTAGAAATTAGTATTAGAATATATAGGAAATATTATAATTAAGAATTTAAAATAATTAGGAAAAATATTAGAACAAAAGTATCATTGGAATGAAGATATTAAAGTATTGCAGAAAATTAGTATAAATTAGTATTAGTATAGAAAGTATTGCGGTATATATTAAAAGTAGCAACCATCATTAGAAGGAAGGACGTGAAATTTTAAGGAGAAGATCAGATTGCAGAAAATAGTTTTAGAATATAGAAAATGTTAAAATGTAGATTTTCAATGATTGAAGAAAAATATGAAAATTCAAAAAGGTGTATCGGAATGCAAACTGAGTTCATAATATTAATTATTATTTATTTTTACATCTTCGCTAACGCATTATCTTCTAAAATAAAAATGAAAAAATAAATAAAAATGTTAATTGTTGCTACTAACATTAAGAAAAATATTGTATTTACTCTTTCTCTTAAGTTACATGCATCCAAATTAAATATTCAAAAAGAAACACACTCTTTATTAGCACTTTCCTATGATTTGTTCCTTAACAACTAAGCAGAATAATTCTCGAAATAAAGATCTTTAACTTTTTGTAATGTTCCCTTCAATAATTTATCTAATGAAATTTAAATCTTCCAAAACGAGCCAAGACATTTAAATTGTTCACTTGAGAATTCGGATCAAATATATCCCCTTTAATTGTTTACTTTTAATTTATCGTTAAGGGAGATTCCAAGGAATCGAGTGAGCTAGATTAATCTGGACAATTTAATGCAAGGATATTTCAGTTTATTGCCTCAAGCCATTGACAGCTTTTAGCAGCTAAAATCAAATTTACCATTGAAATTTGAAATAAAATACATGTAACAATAAATATTTTATTTAAACAAAAGCTCTGAATTTCTAAGTAAAATTTAAGGACTTAGTTATTCGAGCCTCATTCTGACATTTATGAGTACTTAGATTAATTTAATTAAGATATATTATAGTGGAGTATTATAAAGATAATCCATTCAAGTGAAGAGAAAAGTTTGTTAGCTTATGACATTTACAGTTAGTTGCTGTTTGTTTTATTTATAAACTAAAAGATCAACTCCCTTTGCTCACTAACACCAACTATATATTCACAGTCATTTTGTTTTTTGGAAACGATGAGATAGTTTAAATTATTATTAACAATTATTCGTTAAAATATATCAAATGTTTTATTGTAATAATGTATACTTGTTACACAGTTTTAATTTCTGGATCCATTGTGATAAAATTTGTTTACATCAATATTAAATTTACTCGACTTTCATCAAAATCATCCGCAAACTATTTTCTGCTATTCTTAAAATTTTCTTTTAATTTTTGCATTCTCTGATAAATTGTTAAATATCTTTGGCAAAAAATATTTAAAGATGCATAAAATATATTTTAAGATATTTTAGATATTACTTATCAACAATGCAAAAAGTAATTGTTCATGTTATTTTAAAATTTTAAATAAGTATTTGGTATCCATTATTTTAATTGTTTAAGTTGACTAAACAAAATTTTACATAACGAGTATTATTAAACCATGTCTAACTTGCTTTAAAGTAAAAAAAGACTTTTTATACCATTTACTGTCTAAAAAACTGCAACTAATAATATGCATTATTAAATGCTACAAAGCAGGGCGATATCATGTGGTATTATATGTAATATAATCTGTATACATAATAAACATTTTTAGTTTTAAGCCATTAATTTATATTATTGAAAATAATACAGAATATAATATTACGGAATGATGATAAATAAGCATTACTTGTATAACAATTGAAATAAGTAAATATATTAAACACTGATATAACTTTGATTATATCACTGTTATTACTTTGATTTATACGGGAGGCAACCGAAAAGATTTGGATATTCCTTATTTTTTATTGATCATATCATGTGATATTTTTTGCTCTTTGAAAATGAACGAAACGGTAAAATACCAAATATCTTTTTATTATATTCAAATGATCAGATCAATGGAAAAATTTTCTTATTTTTATCTATAAAATGAATTATACCCTGATTACACTGCTAGACCACAATATAGGGCGAATTTGCTTTCGGTTGAAGTAAATTGTTGTACAAACCAAACAATTTTAAACTTCATTATACAATACTAAGATTTAAATCCATTAATAAACTGTAGTAACAGCTATTTTAATGACAATGCTAGAAATTTTGAAGAGTGTTGAGCTATAATATAAGCACATTTTGTGGAAAATTTAATAGGGTTGCAAGTTAAATCATACTAATTTGCAAATTGAAACTTTTTAAAACTTAATAATACAATAGTATTGCTAAACAATGCAGCATACACTAAACTGTATTACCTTATTAAGGTTGTAGCAAATTCGCAAAATATTACAGCCCAAGTTCAAGTTAAGCGGGAACGTCTCTTCCCACAGTGTATTATCTAGTGTGATACCACAAAAACACCTGACATCATGGTGTGGGGAGCTATTGGGTACAATTGTCGATCCAATCTAGTGCGAATTGCAGATAAACTGAGCATTGAAGCTTTAAAAGGAAAACTGTAGGACTAGAGGTCCTTCCCTTCCAATTCTTTGATGCAATCCGGGCGGCAGTGTATTTCCGCAGGATAATGCCGGTAGACAAGTTCCTAAGATTGCACAAGCCTTCTTCAATCCACAACAGAATTCGTTTCTTTCATGGAATGCTTTTCCTCAGGATATGTCACCAATTGAACATGGCTAACATTTCATCTGTTATCGACCAGCTCATACATCTGGCGTCGCAAAAAGTAAAACTAAAATTCGGATACAAATCTAAGTCATATGGAATGTTATAGGATTGCTTTCAGTACCAGTATAATCCAATGTCATGGCGTGTACAGGCCTTCAGTCTCTCTTTTCGCAGCTTGGTGGATACGCAATATAATGTTGGCGACACTTTTTTTTATCTTGTAAATTTGTCTGTTTAATTGCACCACTATCAGTAATATGTAAATTAAATTCATTAATTTTTGATGATTCTTTATTGATTTTGAAGTTTCCTTAAATATTAGTGTATAAGATTTGTACCTTGCACCCCAATATGATGCAAATTTTCGAGAGTCCTAATAAGACAATAAATTAAACCATGCTTCTAATTATGATGAATTTTAGCATTGCGTAAGTAATATACGACGATATAGTTTAGCTAGCATCATAGTAAGGTAGCAGTGAACTTGTACCATACAATGATTCAATACACTCTAAAATTTCTACCATCGTACCCTGTATAACGTTAAACCAACTTTTTTAAGAGTGTATTATATTCAATATATTTTCAATATTTCAAAATTGTGCAGAACCATAAATTTAAATAAGCAAAATAATGCCTTTAAATAAAACTATTATATATTTTACCACCGTCTATGAAAAATGAACGAAGTATCCAAACAGGAGATTTTTATATAAAGATACAAAATTAAATTAAAATACTTTCTTTTGGAACAAGTTAATTTTCCAAAGAAATAAAATTGCTGATTCTATCTAAACTTCATAGGTAATTCTATTACTATTGGTGTGGGGTCATTATATTCGTAGGCCAACTTCAATATTAGTCTTTCTTATTAACGAGAATTCTAGTTGGTCTCTGAAGAACCTAACTGTGGCTGGCGTATGTTTAGTTTGTATTTAAGGCTATCCGAAATCTTATAATAAAAAGCAAGGAAACGCAATATGTCCCTACAACATACCAGGAGCTATGAAATTTAGACCATGGAATTTCATTACTCAAGCGGGGTGGGATTTATGATTCCTATCGCAAAGAAAGAGTGGGCGTGTTTTCTTAGGGCTTCAATATTTTCCTTTGAAGGATTATGTGCTCTCAAAAGAATGATGAAATAGGCTTATTTTCTACCTTAGTTGTTATGCATTTCTTCCCCTGAAAACAGAATTAGAAAGTTGAAACTTGAGGTCTAGAGGAGTTGTGATGAGATGATTAAGATGATAACACGATCATGATTTTAAGTTATATTAAGATAAGTAAGCTTCATTAAGATAATTAAACAAGACACGATGGTTTTTGTTTTGAAATAATTGTATTTCAGATCTAAAAAAATTACTGAGTAATTTTTTGGTTGGTTTAATACAGCATTCCTTAGAATACGTAACATCTTTATCATTTTCCATTTAACTTTATATTTAATCCAATTCACTGAAGTAAAATGCATTACCTTATTATCATGGTTTGGTTTAAAATATGTCAGCATGTTTTATTAAGATATTTTACATGACATGTTTTTTTTTTGAAGTTAAGTAGTTATATTTCATAATGTAAAAATAAATATTAATGTACGCATGGTAACTAGGCTAATGCTCTAGGTTTATAGCACCATTTTATTACATTACTTAGAATGCAAAACATCTTTAACTTTTCCTATTAAACTTTAAATTCAATCCGAATCAATAAATTAAACATTTGAGATAATTTTTAGCATAGGTTACTAATTCTTCGGTTTCGTACATGTTGGTGATTTAAAACAGATTTAAAAGCACTGCGTAAAGTGGAATCAATTCACTTCATGCATTTTTGTTGTTGTTTGAAATAGATAAAAGTGATGAAACTCATTTAAAACTGAATGTGTTGTTTGGCCTTATTTCTGATTAACTATAGCAATAATCTCGTGTGATATAGTTCATGTTTAAGCTATCAAAGTATCCAGCAAATGGCTGAACTGCCAAGCGTGTCCTAACTTTTGATTCTGTACTGAGAAAAAGAGTTTGGACAAAACTACAAGAATGAGGTAAAATTTACTGTTTTTCTCGCTCTATGGGGTCTATTTCACTTAAGTATTCTATTTCACTTAAGTACTATTTTACTTAAGTACTTAAATAAAAATGTAATTATGTTTTTTAATTAAATGCATTATGCAAATTCAAAAATACATAGTGCTTTTTCTTGGCGTTACAGATAATTATCGTTATTTATTGAAATCTAAACAGTTTTAAAATTATTTCTATTTAAATTTTAAGCTTGAATGAAAAACATATTTTCCTTAGGAATCAAATTTTAATTAGAACATAAATATATTATTCCAGAATGCCTTCTATGTTTGTTAAATAAATCCATGCTGTTACTCCCATTTTTTTTAAAGAAACCAGTCAGAATATATAGTGTATAGTGCATTAATAATTTATATTTCTTAGCTGCTTCACCATCCTTTCTTTAAAAACCAAACAATAACAAACTTTTGAGCTAAATAATCCGTTACAAAAATTATTTATTGCTTTAAGGAGTTTTGAGGGTTCTTCGTTGCAAAAGCTTTGATATTTTAGAGAAAAAGAAATCTATATAATATGATTTGATCTGTTTGATAATTTTTTTAGAATTCTTTTTTTCACTTTTAATTTTGTTATGCATTAAATTGTTCAGATTATTTTTGAGATATGGGACCAGCGAGATTTCACAAATACTTCTTGAGTTATGAATAAAGGAAAATTTCATCATTTGAACGATATTTTTTTTGTTTTTGTTTTAATTAAGAATCGGAAATTCTAACCTAAAGTTCAAACGGGATAGTTTTCAATACTATCAATACTAAGTGAATATCGCAAATAAGGAGGCTCCAAACTGATTGACACGGTCTCAAAAGTTAGAGTTGAAGCAAGAAAAGAACGATGTCAAGGGCTAAGCTCACCAAGACTGAAAAAGCCAAAGCCAAAGAACGTAGACCGGAATACCTTAAGCGTTACATACAAACGGAAAAACGAAAGGATTCTGTTCGCAAACGCAAGTGTGAAGCCCGTCCCTCATAAAAGTACTAAAGCGGTTAATACAATTGAACCCTACCAAAGTGCGAATGGTGGCTCTCCGATCGCCTTTCATTCAAATACGAGAACTGGGTGTTTACCACCAGTTAGTGATAAAAAGATCCATGGTCAACGTACCCAATGACTTGCACAAGACCGTAGACAGTCTTTCACGCAATATAAATGATTCATTCACCATTCATGTATGATTGAAAAAACGCCTAGCTTTCAAATCATACTTCATGTATGAACTTGTGTATCCAAAACAGGTGTATGGTGCAGCTTACAATCTCCTTCAAACACCATTGCACCAATCAGAAAATGTTAATATTGATCTCGGTTGGCTATTCTATGTCTATTCAGTCATTAAATGAATTTACACAGAATGTGCCAACGCTGCATTAAAATATGTCTGCGAAATTGTGTACCGAGCAGTTCAGGATTAACAGTTAAATATGTCCAAGATGAAAACACAATAAAGTTGCTTTACCAAAAAAAATTAGACAGCAACCATTTTGCCAATGGGTAACCTTCAAAATTTTTGTAATTTGCTTACAATTTTACTAATTTAAATAAATTTTGAATCTCATTATTTTATTTTTTACTTTTTTGCAATTTAATTGTCTCACCTTTTGGCGCGCAAGATAACTCAACACCTAATTAATCAATTGAATTTAAACTTAGTAATTGGTTTGAGTATTGCATGCTGGTAACATTCATGCTAGAACTTTATTATTGGTAAAAATGTTTTTAAAAATTATTTTTCTTTCTTATAACAATCCAAAAACTAAGGTTTATGCTAAATGAAAAAAAATATACTTTTTATTTTGCAATTTCCTTCAGCTAGTATGATTATAAAAAGAGTTTACTTGACTGCCGAATAAAGATTATTTCAAGTCATTAACATAATTTCTATGACTTTTATCCAGCACGCAAGACCTCTCTTTTTTCAAGTTTTAGCTCTAAATAAAATTTAATTATAAAAGTTCTTTGAGCAATAGCTCAAATATTATATTTCCTCAATTTTAACAAAAGTGTTTACACTAAAATAATCTCAGTAGTTATATTAATCTCCTGTAAGAAAAGTCAGAATCCTAAATTAAATTTTGAATATGTTATAAAAAGTCCAAAAAATGTTGTACATTGATGTTTTCTTAATGAAATTAGAACCACTTAGACCCTTAAGGGACCATTGTGAGTGGACAAAAAAAAGTCAACTTATATGTTACATAAATTCTCACTTTTTTCTTTGTAAAAATTGATTAAGACTATACAAAAAAATCAGTTAATGAATGTTTAACAGTATGTGCAACATCCGGCGTGAAAAAACATGGATCTTCTAAAGAATATAAAAATTACCTCTATTTGTATTCTTAATGAAATTTTTTAACTGTTTATTTTGCCAGAAAACAAATAATTCAAGGTGAAAGAAGGTTGCCAAATTAATCAATCTCTTAATTGACATTTTATGAAAAAAATATTGGATATAAAAATGGAAGAAAATGAATAAATAATATATCTTTTAAAAAAGAGGATTATTTGTCTGGTGAAAAAGACCTTGGAAATTTTTTAAGAAGTGGAATTGGGATAAAATTAAGAATAGTTAATGTTTTACACTTTGATCATCTGAAAATATCTTTAATCATCATGCTATTTCTTATTAATATACTGAGTTTCGTTTCAAAAATATGATACAGGTTATGCAATTTCTCAAAGGTAAATTTCAATAATACCTAACAGTTTTGGAATTAAAAAAAAATTTCTTTTGAATTTCACTTGTATGTGTTTGTAACATACCTACTAGATTAAAAAATTTATTTTTCAATTGCAAATAATAAATAATTGTTTTTATTCCTATTATTATGGTGCAATCTATCTGACCTAACCTTAGCACTTACTTCATAATAGAAATCATTGTTAAGTGTTAGAAAAAATCAAAACAAGCTTTAAAGGAAATAACAAATAAAAATAAAAATTCGTGTAAGTTATAAAATAGAATACTAGTTTTTAGATTAAGTACACTTTAGAAAAGGGTTATAAAGGGAGAAAAGTCAACATTGCTCCGAAACATATAAGAGCCGAATTTGAAAACTTCACGTATTCAAAATTGAAACTATACCATATTTTCCGAATTGCAAATCTTTCTATCGTTGTAATTAAAAATAAGTATAATATGATGTTTCATGCTGTGACCTCTACAGAAAGCTTCCTAACTCTCCCTGGACTGAGGTGTGCAACAGTAATGGTTAGAACCTCCTACTACGAACCCAAAGTTTCCTTGTTTGACTTCGGCCGGCAGCCAACGAGCATATATCTCTTATACACGTTTCTCTCTCCACATCATTTTTGAAACTGTGCATTTTGAACAAAAATGAGTATATGGTGTTCCCAATTTTGAATACATGGTTTTTTTAAAATACAATTATTTACTTCCGAGATATTTTGACACACTTTTGCTCAATTTTCTGAAACGTTTTTTTTGTTGTTGCAGTTTTTATAGTGTAGGGGATCTACAAATGCAAATTACTTTGAAAGCTTGTGAAATGTTGAAACAAGTAGTATAAAATTTAATATTTTTTCTCTAGTTTCTTATTTATTAAGTCTATTTAACAGTTCAATATATCTTGAATACATTCTTCTTAATACTTGTGAACTATAATTAAAAAAATTAATAAAGTCAACATAGAAAATTAATTATATATTATAGTTCATATTATTGTTATTGTCTATATTATCAGGATAAGATTTGAGAGAAGTTTTTGTTACTAGAGATGATGCACAGAGCAATATTTCGCACTGTCGAAGTTCAATTTCATAACGTAAACTTAAAATCTTAAAAAAAAAAAAATTCTTAATTTGAATATTAGCATATTGTTCGGATATTTATTGCAATTATTGGCATATTGTAACATTGTGGGTATACAGAGGAAGTTTTGCTAACAAAATGTTAACATCTCAATAATAAAATTGTTCAGCAAAAGTAAGTTCAAGTAAATATACTGAACAGTTAATTTATGAAATTCAAATAAATGTTTGCAAGGTAATGAACAAAAAGTTGACAAAAATAACAGAGTAAGGGAAAACCAGTTATTAAGAACAAAAGTATGGAGGCACAAATTAAATGCTAAAGAATTTTAGGCAAGAAACAAGTTATTTTCGTTTGTTTAATCTATGCATCTTGTAAGTAAGTCTGTAACATTTTGCACAGTTCTCGCATTACAATCGCATTTACCAATGCAAATTTCATAAAACAACTATGCCCAATGAGAGTTATGTTAAAAGTGCTGTTCAGCCGAGTTTCTATGTTCACCATTGCCGAGTCTATGTTCATTTTTCTGTAGCCAAAATGCAGTTTCCGTTTAGGCGTGAAAAGGGACTTCACTTGATGTTAAGCAAGGTTCAGATAAATCTTTACGTTTTGTCTAACAGGGTAGTTAAAAGTTAATTTTACTTTATCAAAAAATTTAAAAAAGATCATGCTGTCTAAGCTACGGCATAAGTCTTTGCACTGTCTATCTTATGTAGGTGCGGGAAGCGGCTTCATTTGATGTTAAACAATATTGTTGTTTAGTTTTCAATTTTGACTAAAAGATTAGTTAACTGTTTAAATTTCTACCTTAAGAAATTTAAAAAAATGTTATGTGCTGCTTAAGCCACATGGTAGACGTTGCATTGTTCTACTTCTTCACTCGCTTTTGTAATCGCTGTTCTTTAATTTGGCTGTTATCAGACTTATATCATGTCACATCATATCATGTTATCAGGCTCATGGGCTTATACTCTACATGATTTGTAAATTCGCTGGCCAACCAGTCGGTTATTTAGTTTCCTACTAAATTAAACGCGGCCAAGGATTCGCTTAAGTCATTTGAAATGCAATAATATTTTTTTCAATAAGCAATATATTTTTAAATAAACGTAAAGTTAAGAAAGAAGCAGATAAAAACGAAATTAATTCATTTAAATGAATTTGTATGAATAAATTTTTGTAACTTATTTTTAATAAGGAAGCAGGTTTTTTGATACTCAACATTTGAAATATTCTGCCATGAAAGCATTTCACTAATGCTTACAAATGAAAAATCTTTTGCATGCGTTAAAATATCCTATAGTTTATACTATAAGACATATTTGACTGCTTGAAGTCCATGTAGTTTAGCTTAAGCATTTAATAATAAAAAGTTTTAAATCCATTTAGTACTTACCATAATCTTTTGTCTAGACAAATGAAAAAAAAGGTATTTTCTTTGGATTTTAGAGCATTAAATTAACTTTTGGAGAGTTTTAAATTAGTTTAAAATTGAAATTTTAAAACATTAATGCAATTTTCATTCTAGCATTATCAAACTTTTAATTAAAAGAATTAGTGAAAAGGGGCATATTTTTTGTGCTAAAAAATAAAACCAATAAATTAACTGATGGTGTTTTTTCATAAATGAATTAAACTTAGCAAGATTAAGCTGAATAAATTTATATTTAATTGGAACATACCTGAAACTTGAAAGGTCAAAACTGTTTTGTTAATTTCATATTATATTAAATTAAATTTAAATAATGTTTAAGGCAGTTATGAGACATAAATTCTTTACAACTGTCACCAATCTGACCATACAGGATCACTACAAGACTAAAAGAAGAAGAATTTTGTACTTTAACAAATATTTTTTTTTAGATTGTCTCAAATAACAGAAGTTTAGCTTCGCAATCAACTAATTAATAAGATTTTTTAGTGATGTTTCTTAAAAGGAGGTGTGTAAACAATTTGCAGTTTAGAGAAACTAACTAAATTACTCAAAGAGAGTAAAAATTTCTTTCGGTACATGCATTTTAATTAATAATAGCTTAATCACTAATAAGAGGGCATATTTTTTGAAATTTCATTATTACTACCACCTACAAAGCGGAAATTAAATGGAATTACCGTAAACATTGTTCAAATTAAAATACTTATTAATAGTATTGCCTAGAGATTTTGACTAATTGAATCATATCACGAGGGATTAAAACGTACAGTATAGAATGCAATTTGAGATTTACGCCACATGGTAACGATGATTGTTTGGTTGATGAAACTTAACATAGCGTAACAACTAAAATTACTTCTTATCTTAAACAACAACAAAACTTGACAAAACGTTACAGAAACAAAAATCCCTTCTTTCACTTAACATAAAGTGATGGCGAGATGACGTTTTCTCAAGGGAAATTTGAAAATTATAAGAATATACCCCTTTTGAAAACTTTTAAAAATAATCTTAACTAATAAAAATATGCATCATGCGCAAAATTAGTGTGAAATTAACATGCATTTTATGATATTATTAGCTGTTGAGAACTATAATAGCTTAAAACAACACATTCATCAAGTTATGTATCCCCTTTTGTAAAATTTAAAGGCAAAATTTAAGGAAACCTTTTGCTCTAAGCCTTTTTCCCTCACAGAAAATGCTTAGAGCGAAACAGTAACAGTTTCAAAACTGAGTTAAAGTTCTAAAATGGTAGAAAAAGTACTCCAAGGAAGAGTAACTCATTATTTATTTAGATATAACTTAGTTTGATAATATTGCTGTTCTTCCTTATCGTTTAATTAACTACAGTGACTTATAAACAAACAAAAAAAATCAAAAACTGAGAATAACGATTTTTAGTGCATTCAATTATTTTTCTAAAGAGGTAACTTCAATATAAATTTAAATACTTATTTTTAAATATATAAATTAAATTACATAAATTTAAATATATAGATTTAAATATATAGATTTAAATACATGTATTTAAATATATAAGTTTAAATACATAAATTTAAGCATCTAAATTTTAATACCTAAATTTAAATATATAAATTTAATATCTTTAATTTTGTTGATTTAAGCTATCTCAAATTCCCATCCGACTAATTATATGCACTGTAAAACTACAGTGCAGTACCTATCTGAATTTATATGTTGAAAAACTATAATAAATGGGAGAATAATTACTTTATTTCAAGTTAATACCAAGTTCCTTACACAATGGGTGTAGTTAAATCTTAACAGCAATAAAATTATAAGTTGAAGAACTATAATAAATGGGAGAATGATTACTTTATTTCAAGTTAATACCAAGTCGCTTACACAATGGGTGCAGTTAAATCTTAACACCAATAATTAATAAGCTTTTCACTATTCTATAGCTACTTGTCGAAGGTTAGGATCTTCATAGCTCCGTAAATGTTGCAAATTCTAAACCGGATTTAAACTATTTAACAGAATTCTTGTGCGAAATTGTGCTAGGGAATGCTTTAAACGAATTAAAAATGTTTTTGGACCATTATTAAAAGTTTAGGGACGAACAATTGCAGAATTTCAAGATATCGGCAACGTGGCGGCTAAGCTGGTGGTTTGTTTACAAGAAATGTACTTACGAAAAGTTAGTCCTGCTTGCCAACTTTAATCGAAAAACTGGATACAGGCTATTTAATACCAAGAAAGTGTAAATTTTTTTACCGATTCATAAAAAATATTGATTGTGGTCAATTATTTGTGAAGTAATTTTAATCTTCTTGTCAGATTGGTTCGACAAACTACTCATTAGTCTCATTAAAGTTACATAAATCTGCCAATTGCATATAAAGAAAATTATAATTTTTATCTTACATTCACTTTGGTTTTGTTCAAATTCTTATTAATATCTGTGCTGTGTATATGTTTTATAAACAAAATAACTTTATTACAAGGAATATTGTATATATGCATCCTGAATTTATGATTCTTGATTTATATTGTATCGTCAAAGTAACTTTACTGATTCATAGGTGAATCATATCTTAATGTAATTATAAATATTAGTATTACTGAATAACAAACATGAAGACTATTTTTCATCGAGCAATGTGAAAGAATATTCTATGTGTTTCACTAAGGTAGGGGAGAGGGGGGCACATGTGAACAATTTTTTTTATTTCTTCATTTTTCAAAAAATATCATAAATTTCTCACAGTAAAGAAGTTTATATGTTTAAGTAGTCTTTTCTTCGTCTTATGGAATTTTTTGAGATTTTTTAATAAAATATTTTAAAAAAATGACTTCAATTGTTCACATGTGCCCCTATTGGGGGCACATGTGAACATGCCTGGGGCACATATGAACAAGATTAAAAACACAAGGCAATCATCATATTTCAAGGGAAAAAAATCTTTAATATGACAGATATAGATGCGTATTATACTGAAGGGGTTGTAGCTTACTATGCGAATTTAAACTGTACAACAGTACTGTCAATAAGAAAATAATTTTTCAGCTGTACAATAATTTTTTCACTGTTGGGTTTTTCGCAACTTCATGTTCCTCAGGAGTTGCAATGGGCCTTTTTCTTTCCTCTCTGATAATCTTTCATGCTTTTTTTTCATTTTTCTATTTTTTCATCTGTAGTTTAGCAATTCTATCTTTCTCAGGTGTATCAGTTAATATGCGTGATGCGCGATCAACCATTTAATAAAAAAAAAATTCTTTTTAATAAAAAATTAATAAATTAATTATGGAAAATTAAATAATAATAATTTTAAATGCATACATATTTTTTAAACTTATAGTATCATGAGGATAATAATCTTAATACTATGTAGGGGCACATGTGAACTGTTCACATCTGCCCCAGATGATTTGTTCACAAGTGCCCCATCATCCTTCTTAAACCTTACTTGAAAAATAAAGAACTTTTAATTGAGTAAAAAAAAAATTAATTGTCATAAACTTACCTGAATGTTCATATAATGGTCTGCAATAGTTAATTTCAGTTTATTAGTTGATTTATACTATGCTTTCACTTGAAGAAGCTAGTGATTATAATATATACAACACCAACTGATACAAAGAAATTGTCAGAATAGAACAACAAAATGTCTCATTGTACTGAAAGTTTCGCAGAGAGGTAGGACTAGTACTGCCATCAATTGAAAATTTTTCAAGATTTTTTATTTCAAATCATATTGGTAAAACATACCATGTTCACATGTGCCCCCTGTTCACAAGTGCCCCCCTCTCCCCTACTATCCTTGATTTTAGCGTAGTAGAACAATTAGTGAAACACCACTATGGTGGTTGCTAACATATTTGGTGATCATTAAATTTTTTACAGTGTATAGAATAATAATAATAAATATGAGAATGAAGGTATATGTAATGTGACAAGCTGCGTGAGGCAAGGAAAAAGGGAAATATTCCTGAATGAATATTTCCCTTTTGAATGAAAAATAAATAATGCACTACTATGGTTTTGAGATACACAAGTTCATTAAATAAGTAATTCATATTTAATGTAATTTATATTTAGTTGAATGTAATGTAAAAGAAAGAAATAAAATTTATGAAAGAATCTTTTCGAAGAGTATAAATTAATTATTGTTTTGCAAAGCAAACAAGCTTAGATACATTAAATATAGCTAACGAACAGCTTGCTAACCTTAAAAATAATACATTGTTATTCCTGTTAGAAATTGAAGAATATCACTTATTATCGGTGCATTTCTAAAGTCTTTAAATTTAGAATTGTTTCATTTTATATTGGGCGTTAAGTATACTTTTAAAATAAGCAACATATTTGATAAGTTTGAGATGTATCTACTTAATATTCAAATCAACCATGTAGTGGATACTTCAGTTATTCCCTTTAGTTTGCTCAGAAACTGTAAGCTAACAACCCAAAACAACGGAGCGATTTTTCAAGATTCAACAATAGTATTCACAGTTTGCTTTTAAAAGAAATCTCCAGACAGAAACTACATTCGAAACAACATTGTGTAAACTTAATTTAATTTTGAATAGGAAATCTTAAATTACCTATTTGAATAAATAAATATTTCTAATGCACATTTTATCATTTTAAATTCTTTGATTTCTGGAAAGATTTTATACTATTTTAAAAATTATTTTGAAGAGAAACATTTTTGTATAAATGCGTGTATTTCGTGTTCACTTTTAAAATTTTGCTTCATTTAAAAATATTCTTCCCTGAAGGTTGGAGAAATATTTTCATCAGCAATAATGGGAAATAATACTTCGTTTACATAAAGCATATGATTTCTAGTTTCGATAATGATACTAAGTTCTTTTTGAGAATAAAATTGCTAAATCACTATCCGTAATATCAGGATTAGAAAATATCCATAAGTTAAACTTGCTTTATAACTTGAAAGATTAAAGGATATTTCTTATTTAGTGTATTTTAAGTATCTTATTTTTGTTAATTTTTGAAATAATGTAAATGAATACATAAGATTTACTTCAATTTCACAACGATTAAACTTAATGAAAGGTTTCTAAAAATACTAAGGCAAAAGAGTAACATATTAAATTTTATATTTTTATTTCTTTGAATACATTTAAAATCACTAGAAAGAAACAGTCACCTCTGGGGAAACAAAACCATAATTTAAAAACATGTATAATACGTAACCATGTATACATAATTAAAATCATGTATTTAATGCCATGTACCTTTTGAATTGATAAAAAACTGAATTTGAGGATTAAAAGAATTTGGAAAGTTTAAAAAGTATGTCACATCCATTTTAAACCAATTGCATACCATAGGATAAAAGTCATGTGATTTTGAAAACCAATTGAGATATAAAAAAGTGCATAAATAGTAAAATAGAATATTTTGAACCCAATAGATTTGAGCCCCATTCATCACAAGAAGAGTTGAATGAAATATATTACCTTGATATGGATCACATTAGTAAGTGTTTCTAATACTTAACTAGAGAAACACCTCACTTCTAGCTTCATGCACATTGTTAATTTTATGGTGGTATCTAATTCTATTTTCAGTCATTAAGAACGGCGACTGTAAAAATTCATTCGAATTTTCCACTTTCGTTGCTAAAACTTGCATTGAAATAACTTGGTTTTGAGACACGAAGCTTTTGGGTTTGGTGTTTTTTGAAATAAATTTTTTTTTTCTCTAAGGAAAATCCCTCATCTTTTCTGTTAAAAAAATGACGCCTATAGATACTATTGTTATTCATAGTATCAAAGCTTGGCTTGACCCTGTCCCGCCCTAGTAGAGGGCACCCAGGAATTACTGGACACTATCGTTGTAATCCTAGAATCAGTCGGAGGACCCAGCGGTTCATGGACACGAGGATCCATGCCCCCGAGTCACACACGACATAGAGCAACACAATCTTCGATGAGCAGTGAAGGCCGAATGGGACGAGCCCGAGTCGGTGCCATACTCAGCTGCAGACGACTCACTAGGAGTGTGGCACCGAGAGACGGCCGCCACGCCACGACCCCTCGAGGCATCCTCTGACTGGAAAGTTCCCAAAACCACTTAGAACTTTATTAAAATACAAACAGAAAAGGGGCCACCAGCTCGGTGGCCTAACAAAATTTGATATAACAATTATTACAATGTAGGCACCTAGGAAAGAGGTGGAGGACGCCATTTGTCGACTCACAAAACGTGGGGCTAGTATTTAATCTTCCTTTGAAGACTGGAGATTGCTCGCTGGTAAGAAGGGCAATTTATTTTAAAAGCTGGATGGTTTGAGCTTAGTTTAGAACCCAATTTTTGGTTCTCCGCTTCGCAGTTCACACACTTGCTTTTGTTTTCACAGGTGCTCTTTTTGTGCCCTTCTTCCCCGCAGTTGACACAACATTCTTCATTTGTGCAGTCTCGTGCCATATGTCCAAAGAGGTTGCATCTATAGCACCGTAATGGTTTCATAGTATCACAGAGGTATCACTTACTTTAACATGAATTATCCGCAAAATACGTTTTTTTTATTAGATAGTTTTTTTTTAGTTTCTTCATTAGTTTCGTAATGCAAGATATAGCCAATTAGAAAGGGGATATTCGAATCAGTTCATTTGCTTGATAAAACTTCGGTTTTCTAAAAATTATCTTTCAACATTTTTCAATTCCTTCCGGCAATCAAGCAAGTCAGTCTCCAATAGTTATTAGTTAGACTTCAAATGCGATTTGTTCTACCTCTACTTCAAATATTAATTGAAGTCTCTCAGTGCGCATCATTTTATTTTTAATTAGATATTTTAAATTTCATACTACTTAGGATGGTCGTTATGGTAAATCCTGTATTTTTGAATAATTTTTTTATGCATTCTTGAATATCACGATCGTCATTGTTTTTAGGACATTTCATGAACTCTATGAAATGTTAAATCCGTGAAATATAAAAATACACTTTTTAAACTGCAGAAATTAATAATTCCTGAGGGCCTTCTAGAACCACTGTAATATGTAGCCTAATTGAAAAGATATGTCAAAAAATATGGAAGTGATAAATTTCAAATTTAATTCAAACTTTAATGCTACAAATCACTGGAATTGATCTATGGATAAGAAGAAGCTCTTTTTAAACGAAGGAATACTAACTAGTCTACAGTTTTCCGATCAGAACAGACCTATAGCGCATGTAGACATATATGTTATGGAACACAGATTAACCGGCGAGATATAGATTATCTTGGACAGCCGAACTGTTGTTCAATATCTAGAGAATTGGATAGATGCTAGAGACTAGTATCGGTTTGACGTTATAAATAAGCTGAAAATCTTATCCAAAACTAGTGATCTTGATCTTCTGTTAAATATACACATGATGTGAACCTAACATATAATGTAGATAAACAAGCTAAGGATGGCACTGCTATGCCTTAGATCAGATAAATGAGGATCCTTTGACTTATCTCGAACTATACAAAAAAATAAAGGCCTCTATTGATATTTCTTGGAGGTAGCCGTTAGTGCTTGTATGATATCGCAGTGAGGAAAAGACAAAACTGTTTGGTGCGATTAACTTCTGGTCAGATGAAAAGCTTCAGATTCGCATGGGAAGCTATTTCCCTTAGTTGTGTTGTCTTGATGTAACAGGCCTATTTTCCCCACTGACAGTTCTGCTCGTAAAAAGTCGTATTTTAACCTGCAGTCTACGCATAGAAAAACGGTTTCGCCATGCTATCAGATAGGAAAATCCTGTATTGGAGAGAAACATTTTCCAAAATTACTCATTTGCTAAATTACCAGTGGGTTATGCAATTCGACATTGCATCCGAGAACGATTTTCCAATCCATCGACTCTTAACGACTTGCTCTTCTGTTTGGCATTTTCTTAAATTAAAAAAACTATGTTTCTTGTCTTTTTTTATTTGAGGTAACAAATTTTAAAATAACTAAAAACTGGTATTATAATTACAACCAACTGCATCGAAGAGAAAAATTTCTAAAAAGGGAACGAGTTGTTAAAGTCTGTTGGATTGTAAATTAGCTGCCAACGGTGATAAAAGTGAGCAAACTTATGTCTCTAATCTATTTCAGATTAGAAAGAAAAGAAAGAAACAGTACCTACAGGGCTCTAATTCAATTGAAGGTTTTAAAAGAATTACTGTGACCACTATACGTATCTGCATGACTTACTTAAAATAAAACTTGCATAAAATTTACATAGCATGGTACTTAGCATGAAACTTATCGCGTGTATCAGTATGAATTCCATATTACAGTTCTAGTTCTAGCTAAAAAATTCCAGGCATATAGTAAATCTGCAATTGAAAGAAAAATATTTGGAAATAACATAATTTCTCGAAACCTTTGATGAACTAAAACTCATTGCAAGATTTTTGAAATGTCAGTATTTAGCCGGAATCTCATATAGTAATTGACGGAGAAATTTTATACTCTTCTTTGATTTTCAGTATCACCATATGCAGAGCCATCTGTCGAAATAAATTTCAACAAACAATAGGAAATCTGGGCAGAAATATTATCCTCTGGTACATGAATTTTCTGAAAGAATAGATTTTATTGATTTTTTACTTCAACTGCTTATTTCATCATAAAAAAAAACGATTCAGGTAATTTAGGACCTGCTATACAAGTTCAAATCAAATGAATAACTGAGATAAATAATTAAATTTAAAAAAAAAAGATTAAAAACATGTTTCCAAAATTTGCTCACAAAACATTTCTTTGAATATTATTTATCGACAGTAATTCATATAACACACCTGAGTTCTTACACAAAAAGAGATTGCTTTACAAAACTAAAATATCCATATTTGAATAGAAGGTATGAATATTTCCAATTCTTATTTTTCAATAGTAAGCATATTTTCCACATTTTTCTTATTCTGTTAACTCTATTATATGCTAAAATATGTATTTGTCCTTCTATTTTCGAAAAATATTCTTAAAGAATGGAGAAGAAAAAAAGAGAAAAAATTGTTCAGTCGGAAAAACGTTGATGGGAAATAGTCACGGCGTGCTTTGAGGGCGATCATGGATAAATCATTCTCTAAGAAATCGACTTGCGTGAAGAATAGGTTGACGAAAAAAGATGAAAAAGAGTTGAAGAATGGGCATTTAGATATTCCTTCCCATCACATCAATGCGAAATCTCAGACTTTATATTTGTCTTGCTGAAGTAGAAGAATCTGGGCACTATATATATCAATGTCGGGAATTCACTGAACATATTGTTAGGCAAAATAATATTTTCGAATCGCTTTATGCACCTCAATTGATTTTTTTCTTTATTTTATTTAATAAAAAAATATATTCTTTTCTTGAAAGGTAATCTTTGAAATTGTATTTTGAGAGTAAATAAAACCATCGATTATTTCAAATTGTTATTTTGATTCTGTTTTGTTATTGTTTAAAACGTGACTTAAAGTTGTTCCTTCTCATAAACCTTAGAATTTGAGTTTGTCTTGCCACGTAACAAAAATTCTGGGTTAGTTATTTGCCAATGTCGGAAATTCATTAAACTTATTGTTAGGCAGAAATTATTTTGTGCAAATTGATTCTTTCTCTCTATATCTGCTCATTAAAAAATTGTATACATGCAGCCGCTGTTTTGGGTATTCAACTTAACGTTACATTTTATTTGGGTCAGCAAAACCTAATAGACTTAAAGAAGTTAAAAATACGATGGATATGTAGAAAAACATACTTAGAGCAGAATAAAAAAATATTCGATAGTTAGTTCGGCAATAATTTTTATATCTATATTTTATCACTCTCTCTATTTCTCTATATATACACTAACTGGAAGAAAGTGACGGGACACCCTTCGAAAAGTAGAAAAGTCTACAATACAACTGACACATGCGCAATAATAGGTATCACGTGTCAGACATATCCTATAAATATTCTGTGGAGTCGACTAGATTTGTTTTTGTCAAGATGCCGTCACGGAAAGAGTTGTCTGAGTTCGAGAAAGGTGTGTTAGTTGGATTACATCTTACCAATGTGTCAATATCCTGTCACCGTAACTGCTCAAAATCAACTGTTTCACGTGTTTTGTGCTGCTACAAGACTGAGGGACACTCTGGAACGAATTGGACCGTCGGTTGAGGACCTGCACCCCACTCCCCAAAAGCAAGCATGAACTATGGAACTTCCTGTTAAACATTTGGAAGGAAATTCCTCTTGCAACTATGGCTAATTGAGTGGAAAGCATGCCCAGAAGGGTTGCAGCTGTGATCGCAGCCAAAGGAGGCCCTACCTCCTATTTATTTTAATAAATATGGGTTTATGTCGTTAAAGTGTCGTTATATATATATAAGGTTAAAGGTTATATATATATATATATATATATATAACCTTTGTTTGCATTACATGGAGTGGAAGATCGCGAGAACCTCCTACGGTTAGACTGATGGCAAGGGGATTCTAACCCATGATCCATCTACCACTAAGGACATTTTACGTCAGCACTGTAGTCGGGACAATCCGGATCCGGAATTCGTATCAACCAGCCATCGCTGGGATTCGAGCCCAGTTCAACTGGTTGGAAGTTAATGCCATCGGAAAAATCTGGAATGATTAATGAATACATTTCAGAATTTGGGTAATCTTTAACTTTTTCAGGTTTCAAATTTATAAATTTACAAGCGTCAAAAATTAAACCCGGTGCCTTCAAGTTAAGCTATTGAATGAAGAAAAACGATTGTGGATAATACAATCTTTATTACCAACTCATTTTGTTCAAACAAACTGAAAACATTCGGATAAGAATTATCTATAAAAAGAAGCAACTTTTTCTCTTCTTCTTGTTAAATAGTTCAGCAGTTAGAGTTATCTGGAAAGGTAGTAGTCGATTTAAATGCAGACTCAGTTTCTGCGAGTGTCGGAATTGCAACCGCTCTGGGATTCCCTTATTCGCGAACATGAAGAGAATGGCTGCGATAAAAAGGAAATATACTGTTTCCACTGTCCTTCAGATAAATTGAAATTCCTAGTTTCCACGCACGTGAATGAATAGAAATTCCGCAACGCTCCAATGATTGCAAAGTTTTTCTCTTTCAAATTTTATTTTGTTTGAAATCTCTTTTTAAAGAAATGATTTTGGTCTTTTCAAAGGGTAAGGTGTAATTCGAAGATAAATTTACATCTGAAAAGTTGCGTTTTTTAGTTCCTATTTTTAAGAGGGAAATAGTTTTCAGGGATACTTGAGAAGTTAAGCATTAAAGTTATTGTTTTCTGCCATTAAAAATAAAAATAAAGACATTTTAAAAATATTTACTGGGTTTTAGTCTTATAACTTTGCCTACAAATGCTGAAATTGCAAAGTGTACAAAGAAATGGCATTTGCTTTTCCAAAAGCTTTGATTAAAAGTCTTTTCTATTATTGCAGAAACTTTGTTTTTTTAAAAAAAAATCTTTTTTTTAAAAAAAAAACAACCTCTTTTTAAGGAAATGATTTTGGTCTTTTCAAAGAGTAAAAAGTATTATATAGACATATTTACATGTGAAAAGTCGGATTTTATAAGCTATTTTGTGAAATAAAATATTTTGAAGAAACCTGTAACTATGTTTTTTTTTAATTTTCCGGTTAGACGTTTGCTTGCTGCTTCTTAATAAAATAATCTTTATTGTTCCATGAAAATTTAATATTAAAACAATCAATAAATTTTAATATTTTTTATTTAAATTGTAAAACTGTCAACAGAACGATTATCGTTATTTGAAACTTTTGTATTTGACATTATGCGTTGTTTAAAACAAAGTATGGAATAAAAAAGAATCTGGAAGTTTTTACCAAATTTAATATATGACTTATTCTTAATATCTGTAGGGAGTATATACCTTAGGTAATGTATGGAAGGTTCTGAAAATATAATAACAAGACACGCTTTTAAAATTGTGAAATTCTTCTTTCAATTTGTTCTTTAGTATTGCTTTCTGATAGGTACTTTGCAATTTTCTGAACTTTCAACTGGATAACTGTAAAATACATACAAAATATATGATTGTCTATATGAAATTTCTAGTGTTTTTCTTCAAAAATGCTTCAAAAAATCTCCCATTTGAAGATTTGTAACTGATGTTTATCATTCGATTGCTTTAAGCTTTTCATATTGGAGCATTCATTCATTCAGCCTTGTTTTATATTATCTTACTAAGATCACTGTAAATAATGTGATACTTTATTTATAATCATTATGTAATCATCACTTATGGTGATCAACTATGAAGATCAATAATAATTAATAATAATCAATTTAAATTAATGCTTTATGGTCTTTATTACTAGATTTCAAAGATGGTTTAAATAAATGGGTTCAATTCAATTTATAGTTTGATGGAACAAAATTTTAAAATCATTTTACTGCTCTAATACATAGGTAAAAAGATTACAAAATTTAAATCAAAGATATAAGAAACATCATTGATAAGAAGTAAAAAAATATCACTAGAGCACTTAGAGGTTGTTAAATCAGCATTTATTATTTTTTTTAAAAAAAGTTGGAGCTGTATTTTGTTAACTTTGAGAATAAAATTCTATGTAAAATCTTAATTATCAGGTGATACTATATAGCTTTATTGTTTTTACGTGGCTGAAACCGATTTAAGTTAAAAATAAATACAAATAGAAAGTATATGAAAAATCTCTTGGAAAAAAAACTATTACGTGTATGTGTAAATATAAAAGCATTGCATATAAACTCGTATAAAACATGCAATTATTAAAACTCTAAAGAGAGTCTAGTAATTTGGCATAATTATTACAATACAGTAATATAATACATGATATAATAAATATTCTATGCTTATTTAATATACCGTCTAACTTATCTAATCGTCGAATTTATATTAGATAATTAACCAATAATTAGCTAATTTAACCAATTAATACACGAAAGTAAACAAGTGCAAACCATGTTCAGTCGCGTAAGAACTATAAAGCTGTATAGTATCACCTGATATTTAAGAATTGATATAGAATCTTACAGTGCATCTAATAAATTGGCCAGAGACTGTGTACCCTTTTTCTTTGCTCGTGATTGTGATATTTACAATAAATGTTGTTATACGAATTATATAAATATGTATAATCTAAATAAAGTGAATTACAACTAATTAACACTTTTAAATATGCTAGTATTGTCAATACCAAATAAAAAAATAATCCAAACTTTTACTCTAGCGAGAGAAATATCAAAAATCTCATAACTTGTTAGTTGCTAATTAATAAAATAATTAAAATAATTTTTAATTTTTATATTTTTGAAAGCTGAATACTTTTTCAGTCAAAAAGTAATGCATACGATATGAAATTACGTAACATTTTAATTTAGATAGTAAAGATAAAAATATAATTTTAATATTTTTTCATTTCGTTCAATTTAAGTAGCTTAAAATTAAGAAAAACAAAAACTGCATATTTTATTTTAAATTACTCCACTTTTCCCATTTGTAAAATAATTAGTCTTAACACAAAGACATTTTCATTTACAAATATTTTCACTTACAAATTACAAAATATTTGGTTTTTTTATCCCTCCAGAAATATATTTCATTTCTTGTTGAAATGATGTTTTATAATGTCAATTATATTTAAAGATAGAATTCTCGTTTTTGTGTATAGAAAAGATTTAAATGCGAAAGAAATAATAATTGATAGAATTTTATATTTCTGACTGTAATTTTTCTTCGAGTAATGAATGGAATTAATAGATTTTTTCGAATAAAAAGAATAATCATATTTTCTTTAAAGAGAGTATAAATATATTACTACATCAGCGACATCAATTACACTGAATTTAAGTATGTTCTTTGAGATAAGTTAAATTAACTGATAATAATTTGATATAAATATGAGTAACATTATTATTCATTCAAGTAATTTTGTGACAGACAAGAATATTGGCATTACAGCTTTCTTCCTTATTACAACAAAATCAAATACAAACAAAAATCAAGCCAATTTTCAGAAATAAATAAATAAAATAAAATAAAGCCCGTGACTAGAAAGTTAAGTCAAATTGCTATTGCAACTGCAACGACTGAAGTGAAAATAAGTCGAACTAATAGACATTACTTTATATTTTATAGCCGTCTTTGAACAGCAAATTCAATTTTGAGTTTGCGACTTACTTTGTAGTCATGAAATTTTGAACCCAATCAAGAAGACAAGAGAACTCGAGGATTAAGTATTGGGAGAAATTTTGCTTCGTGGAGGACACTTTAATGGAACTAAACCGGCATTTGTGCTACAAGGAGAGTAAAACCATGAAAACCTCCCACGGTTATTCTGTCGGCAAGGGGGCTCTAACCATCGACCACCGATAATATTTTACGTAACTGAACAGTATTTTATTCTATTTTATAACCGTCTTTGAACAGCCCACCCAATTTTTATGGGTTTACGACTGCTAATGTTCAACTCCGTAGCCTTGTAATTTCAAACCCAATCCAGAAAACAAGGGAACTCCTGGATCGAGTATTGGGCGAAATTTGCCTTCGTGGAGGACTTTTTGATGGAGCTAACCCGTATTTGCGTTACATGGAGAGGAAGACCACGAGAACCTCCCACGGTTAGGCTGATGGCAAGGAGACTCTAACCCATGATCCGTCTGCCACTGAGGACATTTCACGTCAGCACGGTGGTCAGTGCAAACCGGATACGGAATTCGTATCGACTGGGACTCGGACCTGGTTCGCCTCATTGGAAGGCGAGCGTTCTATCCCCTGAGCCAACTCGCCTCAACTGGACATTATTGTTAAGAACCTCCATATTTAATTCATGTGGCTCAAATGGGGTTAATAGCGCCTTTTCTTAAGGAAAAGTTTAAAAGGCACTAAGTGCCGCAAAAAATTGCTGTTTATATAATAATTGTAGGAACCGCAATAGCACATTGGTTAATGCACTGCGTTGTAATTGTAAATTGCCCTGGTAATAAGCCAAAATGGTTCAATAATTTAAGCACTGATCTCCGGAGGTGGCTTGAAGCTCAACCAGCTTCGCATTTTTGGGTACAGCTTAGACCTTGGGTACCTCAGAAGTAAATGTTACAGGTGAGGTCAGCATAAAGTCGTTGGTCATCCACAACCCACTTAGCCGACAAATAGTTGTGATGGGAGGGTATTGCTTTTTGCAAAGATTGTATGAAATAGCAGAGTCAACACCCTCATCTAACACTGAAATGGTATATTGTTATATTTCTTAACAAAAATTGTGCAACAATTGTCCAAATAAATAGGATTATCTTTTAGCTATCAGTGCAACAAAATGTAAACAAAAGAAAAAGCAAATAATGAAAAAAAAACATATTACTAAGTACATTGGAGAAATTTTTCGTGTACTTTAACGAAAAAAGGGGTAATAACTACTTCACATGAAAGTGGTGTTCCACTACACCTAGAATATCTCATTATACTACTTAGTTGCCAACACATTGTGTTTTCGGAAATTGAAATCATTCACATTTTGCTTGAATGAGTAAGAATTTGGGTGTAAGTTAATTCTGTTAAAAGTGTTTAGATTTGAATTACATCTCTTAAATCGTATATGAACACTCGATTTGCTATTACAGGGAATGAACTGCTTTTGGCTTATGACACTTGATATTTGGTGAGATACTACACCTTAATTTTTACAGTAAACACGAGCATATGCTCATAAAGCAGAAGATCGTTTAGGTACTCTAAAGAAATGCCACCGACATTGAAAAAGGAAACAATAGCAAAGCTTCTGTATTATGCAAAACTGACTGTTAACTTTATAAATTTATTCATTTGTCATTCATATTAAATTTTTTTTTTACTATACGGCACTCATTTATGTAAAATACGCTCAAAATTAAGATGTTCTTCACACACAACCCGTAAATTTGTCATATTTGTTTGACACATCAAATTTATTTAGAAACTTTTTTTTCACAAAGTAGTGAAAATTGGATATTTTTTATTGGATAGTTTTTAATTAAAACTATATTTCATGGAATTTCAATAGAAATTGGTAGTTCTGGGTTGTCATACGTCAGTTAAATAGGTCAATATGCTGGATATGGGAATTATCATGCACTCTATTACTACTTTTCTTGTTTTTTTTAATCGTCATCATTAACAAATAAATCACTAAACTGTCCAGGTCAAACTTTATTGAATTTTAAAAGACATTGGTAGTTCAGAGAGCTGTCAGACGTATGTTAAATGGGTCAAAAAGTTGGATATGAGAATTATCGAGCACTCTATTTCTATTCTAATTGCTTTTTATCGTCATTATTAAAAAATAAATAATTAAACCATCCAAGCTATATTTTATTGAATTTGTATAGGAATTGGTAGTTCAGAGCAGTCACATGTTTGTTAGATAGGTGAATATGTCAGCGATGAGAATTATCAGGTACTGTATTTCTATCCTACTTTTTCATCGTCATTATTAATGAATGAATCACTAAACTGTCCAGGACATATTTTATTGAATTTGTATAGGAATTTGTAGCTCAGAGCTATCATAGGTTTGTTAAATAGGTCAATATTTCGGATATGGGAATTATCATGTACTCTATTTCTATTCATCTTGTTTTTATTATTGTCATCATTAACAATTAAGTCACTAAACTGTCGAGGGCGTATTTCATTGAATTTCGATAGGAATTGGTAGTTCAGAGCTGTCATACGTATATTAAATAGGTCAATATTAGGACTGGGCTATAAATCGATATATCGCGACATATCGATTTAACGCCTATATCGGCAAACCGATACAGCAACTTTCATTCCAAGCGATGCATCAGAAATCTGATTTAAGCCGTCGAGTGAAGAAGACGATATAACGATATAGCGATATAGCGATACACGCACGGACTTTCTCTTACGTTCCGATGCCAACTCGCGCTGTGGAAGACGATATTGTTTCGTTATGTTGAGACGGCCTTGACTGATGAGCGGTAGAATCAGAATCACTTTTGAGACCTTATATCGTTATATCACATGTTCGTTTTCGCACCTTCGCGATTTGAAATCGTTTCTTGTAGATTATTTTCAATGGGATTAACTTCGTGATCGCCGTCGTAACCTTGTTCTGAACGCAATCTATTATTGAAAAGAATTTATAAAGAAAAGTTTCTTCATTAATTAGGTAAGTTTTTTATTTATTTTCTGACAAAACTTTTTTTATATTTTTAAATGTGAAAATTATCGGAAATCTAATTTAAGGCACCCATAAGGAATTAAATTGCAAAGTAAATAAATTTGTTAGGTTATTTTTTTACTTTCTTTTAATTTATTAAAAACCTTTCGGATAAAACTTCTAATAATTTAATGGGCTTCTATTACTGATTTTAAATTTATAAATCTTGAGTTGTTTTTATTTTTAGAAATAAAGTTAAAACAAAACTTATTTTTTGGACATAAGTCAATAAACTTTATTTGTTCAAAAGAATTTGAAAAGTTTGCGAATTTTATTCATTTCTTTTTTTTTATCAATTACTACTTCGTTTTATTAGAGAGTAAAATCATTCTTTTTTTTAAATTTTCGTTTTATATTATTAGTTAATTAGCTAAATATATTAACGAATATCACAATTCTTTTGTTTTTATTTTTAAGAATTTAATTAAGAAACTTTGCCTTACTTTGTTTTTCGTTTATAATTCGGTCATTATTTAATTTAATTTAATTATTTATATGAAATAATAATAAAAATAGTGTTTAAGAAGCATTTTTTTTCTAAAATTTATTTAGCTCTTTGTTTTAAGCATACAAATAATCTTTTTACGAACTTATTTTTTAAATTTTGTTCCTATGCTGTTAGGTAAATATATTGATAAATTTCACTTTTATTTATTTTTTTATTTTCAAACTAAGAAATCTTTTGTTATTTGCGTGATCAATTTTAGAAAATATAACAAAACTTGTGTTTACTTCTTCATTAAAAATTTGAACATTACGATCGAACTTAATAATTCTGTAATTATTTACGCATAATAGTACAAGCAAATATTGATTTGTTAAAAAAAGTCTCTTTTTTTAAAAAAAATAAAAATATTTTTAACACTTTGTTTTAAGTGTATAATGAATTTCTTAACAAACTTTTTTTTTAATTTTTTAAATTTTATTTCAATAATTTCAGCTAGATATCTTTATAAAATTCCCTTTTTATTTTTAAACTGAGAAATCTTTCAGAGAACGAAAATTTTAAGAAATTATTGCAAATCTTATGTTTACTTTTTAGTTTAAAATTCGAACATTTTTAATTTTAAACTTCGACTTTTAGTCAATCTAACTTTTATTTTAATTAAAATATATTTTGAAATTTTAAAATCAGCTTTTGTTTAATAACAATATTTTTTTTCATTAAGGGTGTTTTAGGGGTTAACTTAAATTAAGACTGCTTATACCTTATAAACGATAAAGAAGTGCAAATATTTCATTCTGTATCTACACACATTTTTTCAATAAATATTTTAAGTAAGATTTGTACATCTTAGTCAATTTATTTAATATCTTTCTTTAGCAAAACATATATATTTTCAAATTTATAAATTGATTTAAATCAATATGCGTATGAAGTCTTGATAGAAATCTGACTTTCTGTGCCTTAAAGTAAATGAAATTCAAAAATACTATATCGCGATACATCGCTATATCGCGATGCAAAACTGACGATATATCACGATATATAATTTCTAATATCGCCCAGTCCTAGTCAATATGTTTGATATGGGAATTATCATGTACTGTATTTAAATTGTTCTTTCTTATCATCATTAACAAATAACTCACTGTTTTGTAATTCTCAAGAATTGTTTCAAATTCAAAAAAAAAAAAATCGCTATTTTAATAAACCTACATTACACATAATTTTAAACTGTTATTCTTTAATCTGAATAAATGATTAAACAACTTCACGACAGTGATAAATATTCCGCTGTAAATAAAAACATATTAAAATTGCGTATGAAAGTACGAGGTTATTTTAATCTGTACATTACTGATTAAACTCACAGATAATATTTAAATTAAGCTGAGCAATAAATAATTTGTTTTAAGTTCCAAAGAAAAATTTATATATACATAAAAATATGCGTATTCCAGTCAACATCATTATTTTTGTGAGTTTATAATCAATATGAAAAAAAAAAAACTCGTTTCTTGACATGTAGTATTAATCAGAAATTCAGAGATTCAACTTGTTTGATATATTTTAAACAATTCTTCGATATGATAACCTGGAAATAGTATTCAGTCTTCATGAACTGGCGTTGCTATGGCTGCGCAAAAAATCAATGTTTTACCGATTTCATGGAAATTTTCTAGTGAATGGCTTCCCTTTTCCTTACAATACTCTACTTTGATTAACCAGGTAGCGTAAAGTAGCCAATAAATAGGGAACTGGTTGACGGGTTTGATAGAATCTTGGTTTACGAACGCACATAAATTGATTAGATGTTGACTCTAGTTTTCCTTCGCCGCACCAATTAATATGTGTTTTAAGTCAGTGTTAAAGAGTAAAGATGAATAGAAACTAGAAATATATTTCCAAAATGATGTAAAATAAAGCAAAAATTATTAAAGATACTGTTTATTGAGTTCATTAAGTAATAAATAATAATTCGTCGAAAAAAAAAATAGTTTTTTTTTCTTTTTCACTTTAAATGATTTGAATGAATTATGCAAATTTAATATAGCCTTATAGCATATTTAATTAAAAATATGCTATAAAGCTATGATTAAAAATATTTAATAATGAGATATTTAATAATTCAAAATATTTAATAATTATTAATTCAAAATATTTTATAATGAAATATTATATTATTTTTTATACTCTTAAATGTGACAAAAAATATTTTAATAAGTTTCCATAAATTGATTTATTGAAATTGCTCTCGATTGTTCTATTAATATTGATAAAAATTAACACTGTAAACCATATGCGTGAAGTAGCCAACAAAATAGGGATTTGGTTGACTACCTTGATAGAATCTTGGTTTACATACACACAAGAATTGATCAGTTGTTGGCTCTAGTTTTTTTTCACCACGCAAATTAACAGGTGTTTTAAATCAATGCTAAAGAGTAAAGATGAATACAAATCAGAAATTTATTTCAAAAATGATGCTTTATAAAATAAAAATGATTAGAGATATGATTTATTGAGTTCATTATGTAATAAATAATTTAACGTTGAATGGAAAATAATTTTTTCAAACTTAACATCATTTGAATGATTTTTATAAATTTAATGTAAGTTATAGTATATTTAACAGCAAATGAAAATATTTAATTATTAAATGATTCATTATTTTTAATATTCTAATATGCGCAACGATTTTTTTTTCTATTTTGAAGTTTTTATGAACGGATTTGTTGAAATTACTCTTGATTGACCTTTAATGCAGCATTTCTATTGATATTAATAAAGAATATTACAGTAAATCACCCCCCTCAAGTCCTCCCCCCTCAAATCCTGCTAGCTGCCTCACCGTGGCGAGGGGGTGCCACTGGGCGGAATGGGCGAAGTACGTCGGGAGCTTAGCTCCTGGTAGGGCCACCCTAGGCGTGAAGGCCATTCCATTATGCCCAGCTAATGCTAGCAGGTGAAACTATGGAGCTAAATCAGTCTTCTACCTTTGGTGCTCCAGGTCACTTTCGGCCAACAGAAGCTGTAACACTTCCCCCTGTACCATGAGTCTGTTACTGATTTTTCTGGTATCCATTTCCATACGGAGCTGTTGTACCTGGCCCATAAAAGTAAAGACAACCCAGAATTTATGAGACAAATGGCTCTTGAAACTATTAGCCAAATACCAACAGATGCTTTACAACTATACACTGACAGCAAGAGCGACGAAGGTCATTCAGGTAGTGGGGTTTTTATTAAAACACCCACGCACACATTGAGTCTCAAATTTAGAAATTCTGAATTTTGCTCGGTTTTCAGATCTGAGCTTATTGCGATTGAAAATGGCCTAAGACATGTTGAGAATATTGCTGAGCCTGACTTTAAGCATATATGGATACTGACGGATAGCAAATCTTCAATCCAACACCTTAGCAACTGGATGAATGTTTGAGACAGGGCTGCGGCTTCAATTTTGGGGATGCTCTTCAGGCTTTCAGTGGACTTTGGAGTACACTTCCAATGGATTCCATCACACGTTGGAATCAAAGGTAACGAGATGGCGGACTCACTGACTAAAGATGCTTCTTTGGAACCTTTACAGCCAGATTTACCTTCCACTTTCAACGAGGTCTTTGCAGAGTGCAAAAAAATGTTTATGGACCTCTGGAGGGTTCCTCCTCCGCCTAGTTGGTATTTCAGAAAACGACCTGGTATCGCCTTGCTTTTTGAGGGACTTAGAAGCCAGCAGACTTGTTTATCTCGCTTTGCAAGTGGTAACTTGAGGTGTCTCTCGTATGTTCAGGGGCAAAAGACTTTTGGACTAAATGTAGGACTGCTCAGGCTTCGCCCGAGCATATTCTAAACTGTATCGATTTTAAGATCGACGAGGTTTTTTCAAAACCTCATCTGTTTTTAGACTTCCTGGACATTTTTGGACTTACGGAATTGGTCTAATTAGGATGGACCTATTGGGGATTAGAAACAACAACACAGTAAATCATATGCGTAAACTAGCCAATAAGTAGGGAACTGGTTGAAAGCTTGATAGAATCTTTGTTTACGTACACACATAAACACTGTCAGAAATTTCTTGGCAAAAATGGTTAAATAGCAAAATAGCGATTTATTCAATTGCTGTTTTACCATATTCAACCAAAACAGGTCAAATAACCTTAAAAAAGAGGATATTTAAACTGTTAAGTGTGGAAAAAACGCTTATTGATTGTTTTTACTTAATACTGCTTAACAACCAGAATTCGATCCCCGCCAACTAGACCCACCACGTGAAACTATTTTATTCCATGCAGTTGGGTTCTGTAGTCGAAAGGAAATAGGTCTCTTCCATGAGAGTTTGAACAGGAGTTTGAATCCCAGCACCAGAAATACATTATTATGGTTATTCTAACTGTAGTGTTATTTATAAGTCGGCGTTTCATTTTTAAGTCTGACTGTGTGTACTTTTAAGTAGTGTTTGCTGGTACATTACTTTTCTGTCTTTTCAATTCTTGCAATGATCTTCTCTTATTTGTTTATTATTTGTTTTGTTGCTCATTATGGGGCCTCGGGGCACTGTCAGTTTCGGTTTTTCCACTGACAACAGAAAGACTCACTTTTGTGTATAAACCTGGTTGTTAAGTGGATACAAAATTCTTTTAGTGAAAACCAAATTTTTAAATATCTCATTTCTACAGATTCTCTTTCTTCACTTTTTCTTTTGCGTGACACGACTTCTACTGAGAAGCTTGTGGTGGAAATTCACTCGATTTTGAACGCTCTTGAAAACGTAACTATTCATTTTTCTTACGTTCGTGGCCATAGCGGTATTTTGGGCAATGAAAGAGCAGACCAATTGGCTAGGGAAGCTACGTGTGGTGAAATAGACTTAAGGGTGTCTGTTCCAGCTTCTCACTGGAAGCGCATCGCTAGAGATAAAATCATTGCGGACTGGAATGCTAAATTTCTTGCTTCGCCTCGGTCGCTTTGGACGAAAAGGTTCTTTCCATCCATTTTTCACCGTTTGCAATGTAAATTCTTCGCAACTGATTTTAAATTGACCCAAATTTTAACAAACCATGGAAATTTTAAGAGATATTTATTTCGTTTCCATCTGCAGACCAGTGGAATTTGTGCTTGCGGTGATGCTGATGAAGATGTTGAACATATTCCTCTTCACTGTAGTCTGTATGCGAGTGCCCGAATGAATTTAAAGACTGATTTGAAACGTCTTTCTATTTGTTGGTCACCTGTCTTATCAGAACTGGTCAAAAGTATTGAAAGTCTTGCGGCCTTGCGGAATTTTGTTTTTAATGTAAATTTGTAAATTTTTCTCCTTTTGTTTTCTACTTACAACTGTAAGCCTTATGCTATACTTTGTGGTTTTTGTGGTTTTAAGTCGTTTAAATAAAAATAAAAAAACAGAAAGACTCCTGTGTGCTGGTAGGCAGTTTGTCCCCTGAAGTAGTGCTGTCTTGCCAACACACATATCTTTTAGTTTATTGTTTTTTTATTATTTTTCCTGCTTTAATTGTTTGTTTGAATATCTAAATTAGATACCCTCCTAACATCATTCTAATAAAACATGAATAATAAAAATCAGAATAATGATGGAATATGAGATAAATAACTAGTAAGGCGTATTGCATGTTTAGCGGATTGCGTTTTGCACTGAACTCGTATAATAATTTAGCAATTCATTGTTTTCATAATTACATCATGATATATCGTTCCAACAAAAAGTTATAGAAATATTACATTAAAAATGGAGAAAAAATCCGTTATTTTCAATCGATTCTGGCAAAATTAAAATATACTTTTCTCAGAACTGAAATTAAAATTCGGAAAAATAAATAATTGTTAAATTTGATTCGTAAAATAGTAGTAAAAAAAAGAAACAAATTGCTTTAAAATACTTCCTAAAGGAAATTTTTAACTGATTTAAGCTTTATTTTCTGTTATTCAGCAAATTGAAACGAAGAATAAATCAGTTAACTATATTTCTGATGCAATTAAATAATTATGAGCACTAAAAATTTACAGACAAATACTACCGCATCATTTAAGTACCTTATGAATTAGTTGTTTATTTTCATGAAGTAATTATTTTTAAATCCTAATTATTTTAGTGAAAGAATTGTTTATTAACACAATTACTTTTATGTCACAAAATATTGTAATTCACTTTTTTTCGGAAATAAGATCTTAACGTTACCATAATGAATTAAATGATTTTATAGATATTTTTATTAGCACTGTATTATGAATACTTTATAAATAGCGTATGAAGCACTAGATTAGATATATTTGATTAAATACAATAGTAGTTAAATAAAATAGCATATTTGGGGAAATACTATAATATAGTTTGTTGAATACTATAGCCAACAAACATCCTACAGAGATAAAGTACACTGTAAAAAATTTAGAATCAAATTACTTTAAAAAGTGCAGGTACACTAGGTGCCGGGGTACTTTTTAGTCTAAAATCAATTTTAACTGGAATATGTTACTAAACAAAAAATCTGATATACCCTAATTTTTACAGTAATGATTACTGCAAAGTCACTGAATCACACTAATTAAATTACTGTAAAATTTATGGTTTATTATTTTATAGTGAGAATTAATTTTATGGAAAAATATATTTTACGGATGATGCACCCAAAGTTTCAATACTTTAGATCGTAATTCGATCCGGATTTTTTTTAACAATCCTTTAATTAAAAATTTGACATATTTTCCGAAAAATGCTAAGAATTTTAAACTGTATGCTTAATTCAATAATAGTTCATTCATTCAAATTAGGGAACTTAATCCCATTAAATAAAATAGAAATTCCTCTTAGTTTTTTTTTATTTTACAGACATCCATTTTGAAACCTTATTTATCAACCTAATTCCATTTTGAAAAATATAGAAAATTAAGATATACATAATTTTAATAAATGATTGTTTAAAAATAAATAAAAATCTTAAATAGAAAATGGTGCAATAATGTTCTTTTTTCAATTCAGTTGTCGTATAATTTATACATATAAATATGTATATCAGATATTTATAACATGTTTTTTAAAAGAAAATGAAAAGACAATAACGTAACTTGAAGAGAAGAAAATTAATGCTGAAAGTTCATTTCTCCCCGTTTGCAAAATGTCCTGGTGGAATTAACTGAATTCAAAAAAAATTTTTTTTGTTGAAAGTTACGCACTTTAGGTGACTGAAAGATTTCGAATCTTTAGTAGAACAAATTTGATTAGGCAAGCCTAGTTTCGTTGACATAATTCGGCTAATACGAGGTATTTTACGCTTCATCTTTCCTTGTTAAGTGTTGTGACTTAATAAACCGTACATAATAATTAAATTATTAGGTGAAGATAGAGTCGTTAAATTAATGCAGTCGTTGCGTGACATTAATTCTCGGGGAAACCAATTTGCATTACACTCGTAGTGTTCGGAATCGCTAATGACTTTTGGGGCATTCTGAATAACGGAATGTATTTAGAAATGTTAATATATTAAGTAAAGTTGGACAAAAATGCTTTAAATTTTGAATTTATCCTATTAATATTTTAATATGATCTGAACGACTTTAGGTATTTCAATAATCTAATACCAAAGTTTCAGATGTACTTTGTGTATGGCGGGTGTATTCAGCGGCTATTCTCTCGTTAAACTTTCCTGTAAGAGTTTCGGTACAGATGAAACAATCTATGTTTAAGTATGTTACTTAACTTTAAGATACTAATCTCACTCAGGGCCAAAAAACCCATACTACGAAACATAAATTAATTTTAAAATTTTTAATACAATTTTTTCAATTTTTGAATTTAACATAGATATCAACAGCTACTTTTAAGTAGTGTTACATTATTATCCTCAAAAATAAACCAAATATAGATCCCGTCAGTGTTCATCTTTGGAATTCCAATCAAAAATGAAGCAAAAAAAACCCTATAAAAAATCTGTTAAATTTAATGAAAAAATAAACTGTCAGCTGGTGTGCCGGGATAAAACCTTTAATTTCATTCGCAAAAATACTATTATTTAAGAACAGACGCCTGTTTTTTAAGCATGCAAGTATTGCTATTTTAACAAAAAATCTATGTTATTAAAAGAAAAAAAAACTCAGCATACGTATGGCCATTCGACTCTGTGAAGACCGTGGGTCACCTTTTATGGAGGTGGTCACTCTGTCCCCTAAGTTCCCCGCTTAAGTCTCGGTATAATAAAATACTTTGAGTGTTTTATTTAAATCTTAATTATTGAAATAATATTTAAGTGTTTAAACTTTCAAAACTGTAGTGGCTCACTCGTATAAAATGTCTGTCAAATTAACTTACCAAAAAAGTTATATCTAAATAAATATAATCAGGATGAATATCTATTTGATAAAAAAAAAGTCGAATCCCAGATTAACATATAAACTAAAAAAAACACTTTCACTTACTTCAAAAGAGTGAAATAATTATTGAAGAATAAGAGCAAATAAAGAAAATAATTTTTAAATGATTTGAAAAGAAGGCAAATTTATCGTAAATAAGCAAAGCTTCATGAAAAAAACTAAAATTTTAATCTCTCTATTTAAACCTAGATTTTGGACAAAACCATTTTGTCAGCAAAACAAATTTAAACCTTCAAATATACAGTAGAAGTCGGTAAAAAGAACGGGGTTTTTATGAAGTGTATAATTATCAGGCGTCATCAATCAATATTTCAGCAAGGAAAAAACGAAATCACGAGAAATGAACAAGGTTTAATTACCATTCAATACTGAAGAGGATGGGATTGAAAGCACCAAATTATTAGAAAGGTGGCAATCAAATTGCTTTTGATGTTATCAGTTCCGCTTTTTTTTATATTATTTAGTAAAGCAGACTCATAAGATTTCGATAGGGCTCTATAGATGGTTTTATTAGTTTTAAATATCAATCTGTGGTTCCAAATATTAATGAGTATATTTAATTTTACTCGAGTTTTGAATGTTAAGATAAAATGTTTTTGGCTCTGCGGGAACCGAAAAAACTCGGTAATTTTTACCGAAATGGTAATGAATTTCATAAAATTAACATCCAAATATGTGTTTTAAAGCATGTGATAATATAACATTCTATTAGTAGAACATTATTATATGTATAGTCAAAATATATGTTTTTTTCCTAGTTATCACTAACAAAAAAGTTTAAAGTGAACAATTTCAATAGCAAAAGTGACACCGAGTCATCAAATCTATTCAATAAAGTAAATATTCAATCTATTTCAATAAATTTTCAAAATTATTATTTTTATTTTTTAGCAAATTTAAAATCTTTACATGAACACTGTTCATCGCTGGCAGTTTAAAAATAAACTTTCAATGCAACTGTAATATTTAAACAAATCTAATAAACTCAAGAGTTTTTTTTCATATATATATAAAAAGCAAGGTTTATTGCAATTATTGGGTGTACGTTTGAAAATTCAATCATAGGGGTAAATGTTTACTTTTTATTCATAGAAATAGAATAATTTGAAATTTTATATGCTCTTTGTAAAATGCATATTATTAGCATCCCTTTTCAGTTTTATGATAAATCACTTTTTGTGCTCATAAATATAATTTAAAATATTCTAATGCGTTTTGTATTTGTTTCGTTCTTCCTATTGACGACTGATTAAATACTTACAAATGTTTGTATGCATATTCTTATTTTTTTAAACTTTTTAATATTTAAACTGTCAGGAAATTGAGATAAATGAATTCAGATTTTTCGAATATTTTCATTTGAAATATTATCACTTTAAGTACAATTGGTACTTCTGTGCGTCACGACCTTAACTTCAAAAATATGACTTTAAGAGCTCTATCAAGTAATTTATTCAAGTATTATAATGACAAACTCAATAAAAATACCATTATTATACAGAATTAGGAAATAAGCACTCTGTAAATGTGTTGACTAAATGAACTTATTTAAAAAGTAAAGTTTTTGAAATGTTTAAAGCGTTAAAATATATATTTAAATTGATATACAATTAAAAACAATTGCAGACTATGTTATTTTTACTGATTACAAAAATTAATTATTTTATTATCTTATATTTTATTTATACATTTAGATTGACGATAATAAGAGAGAAAAACAAGTTGGTAAAATAAGGCTTAAAATATATCTAACATCTGCAAGAAGAAAAAAGGAATATTTCACTGGACAATACATCAGCTCTTATAGTCAACTGAAATATTTCATCCAGGCATATCTTACCCCTTTTTCATCGCGAAGAATTCCAAAGATTTTTGAAGATAGGTTGGAGAAGGTCGGCCATTCAAAATGTAGATGCCCACTTCTCAAACATTTTCCTTCATCTTTTTTTTTTTGTTATCATTCTTTTCTTCGTGCAAGTCGATTTTATTGGAAAAGATTTGTCCATAATCGTCAGCTGTGCATGCCACTACTATATTCTCCCATCCTCTTCTCTGAAGCAGAAGTTTTTGCCCGAAATTCCCCAGAGAATTGCTTTGAAAGAATAAAAGAAAAATAAACTCTACCCCATAAAAGACAGTTTCAAGGAAAAAGGGAAAGACATGGCTGGTTGAAAAAAGGCTGAAAACTCACCACATTGAAAAGTTTAAAAAGAAATAAATTTTGTAAAAAACGATTTTTTTCATAGAATAATATTTCGTGCGATCATATTCCTTCACGTCTTATTAGATACTTTACAGGGCGTAAAGCAGATTGCAATGGCATTAAAGTATTTTTTTCTCAAGTTTGTAATAAATTTTAGATATATTACCACCAATATATGAAACGACGAAATTCCTGACGAAGCATGAAATATGAGAATCATTATGTATAGCATTGGCATTAAGTATAGGCATTGGCATTATATTTATGTAATGGCATTATATCTAGGCATTGTAGTTAATATTCTAATTTTTATAATTATATTTTTTTTGCCTCATATTTAGAAAAAAAACACAAAACCAAAAAGTAAATTTAATCAAATAATGATACAATTTCCGAATGATAAATCATCATTTGGAATAAATAATGATATCATTGATAAGTATCATTAGGTATAATAATGATAAACTATGATGATAAAATTTCCAAATTTCATCACATTAACCAACTTTTATCACATATTATCAAAAAATATTGCTTGCTAATTTCACGAAAATCATTGTAAAAGCTCTTAGGTAAAAATTAAGGAACTTTTGCGTGTTACCATAGAGCCAGAAACATGATAAATTTTACCATATTCTGGTAGTTTTGACATTTTTTCTCCGTGCAAAAAATTTCCCTAGCAATGTTTGAAGTAAAAGTCATGATAAAGTTACTATTTTTAAGACTTTCATTCTAGATATATTTACGGAATACTTTACATAAAATACAAACTCTATATATACTTTACCTAAACTATATAGTATAATACTTGACATAAACTGTTACTTTAACCTAAGATGACCAATGTATTCTCACTTGGTAATTAAATTTTAGTAAATCTTACATTACTAAATAAGGATACATTTGTCTTGTATTCGGAAATTACCAAATTATACTTTATAGTGTTATGACAAATAATATCGGTAAATAACTGTTAAAGTAAGGTCTTCATGAAAGCCTTATTTGAATGAGGGGCATATATTCAGTGGATACTTCAGTACTGACTAATTATACTACAGAATATAATGATCTACTATATAGGACACACTAAGTAAATACGGTATACTATAGTAAAGGAACAGGGGTGATTTTCTTTATTGTTATCCACTGAGGTTATTTTCACCTCAGCACTATGGTTGGTGTGAACCGTGTGCGGAATTCGTATCGACCAGCCATCGCTGAGATTCGAATCCGGATCGCATCATAGGGAAGTGAGCTCTCTATCCTTGGCGCCACCATGGCTCAAATACATTCATTCAAAAAAAATCGCGGGAGATATTTATCCACGGAGTACATACTTCTTTGATAAGTGAAATATCAAAATAGCTGTCTAGAAACATCAAAGTCCCCCACAGAAGGTTATAACCAAAGTTAAGATGTAAACGGAGATAAAACCAATTTATTTATATGTTTCTTTATAAAACCCCTAAGAGCAAAATTACCTGCTTCCTCATTGGACTAATATGCACTAATCTTGGCTCAATTAAAGTTCAAAGAGCCATTATTTTACCGATATTGGCACTATATAGAGTTGTCAGATTCACCCGATATTTTACAGCCACTTTACAAACATTATCGTCCTTATATAGAGTTGTCAGATTCACTCGATATTTTAAATTCATTGTTCAGAAATTATAGGGCCTATGTTGGCCATATATAAGCCGACATTGGCTCGATATAGGATCATTATTAAAAAATCTAGACATCCCAATATTGGTCCATCGGTGCATGTTCATATCGGAACCATATTGTGCCAATTTTGAGCCTAATTGGTTCCTAGATAATTTTGTTGATGACCATTTTCAGTATCAGCTAAAAAGATTTTAATTACTCTTATAAGATGCTTTATAATTACTTTTAATTGAACACTTTTTCTTGAAGATGGAAGGAGTTTTGAGTAAATCCTTATAGTAGAATGAAGGCATGCCACCATTTAATAGTTCTAAATGGTCATTATATATAGCATTCATTTCCGACTCGTGCGATAGATTGGAATTCAGGCTATGGCTAGAGGGTTTGTAAATAACAGCCATCCTGATTTATGAGCAATTGATCATTTTGTAAAGTGTTAGGTGATGGCAGAATTAATAAATATAGTGGGTCTAATTTGATATATTTTAAGTAAGTTATTAAAAAATATGGTGTAAGGTATCTATGTGAGAGTCTGTATTAGAGTAAAATTTTTTAAAAAAAAAGGAGAAACAGAAATATTGCATGGCCTCGCGAAACATGCCCTGAGTATATTGCAGTATATTACATTGTACTACTGTGGGTATACTACACTGAGTATGTACAATATACTACAAGTGAGTATATTCGAATGATGGCGAACTTCATCATTGTTCATATTCAGATTCCTTGAAATTTAATTAATGCAACAATTTTCTTAAAGTAGAGAGAAACATATGAAATGCATGCCCTTGCGAAAGATAAAATTTAAAACTGAAATGAAATATTAACGGAAGGTTGGTTAGCATTGTAAATTTTTTATATTTATTTTTAATTCAATAATTAAATAGATTTTGTCCATTTTTAAATTTAGGTACAAATGATTCTTATTTAGAAGCATATACCAGTCCCTTGCCCATATGAGAAAGTAATTATTTTGAGACTCTATTGGGATTATCGCATATTGAATAACTTAATATTATTAATTCAGATCTGGAATTTAATAAAAGTTTCAATACATATTTGGAGCAACAAATTTCATGCTATCATTTAGTTATTTATTATTTATAATATATACACTGAGGAAATAAATCAAGAGAGTTTGCATATTTTAACGAATTTCAAGAAAAGAACTGAACTAATTGTAAAACTATTGTTTCTCGAAAAATGCAAATCTTGTACATCAAATACGTAAGCGGGCACGTGTGTGCAGGCTGAGCCAGTAGAGAAATAGACTTTATGAATGCGCGCGTAAGGTAAGACGCATTTTGTTTGCTATCACACCTCTGCAAATTTTTTGGTGTTATTTTGCAGCAATAGGTAAAATTCAAATTGTAAGAGTAAAAATAAGTAACCACCAGACTTTAGATGATGGAATAATGTTGTTAATTCTGAGAAGGCCAAAAGCATGCCAATCTCAGGTCCAGATTTGTAGAGAGTTCAATTTAACGCCCAGCGTCGCGTGTAACTTATGGAAACTGTTCCAGAATACCGGATTCAATGAGAGAAAGCTTGGATAAGGCCGTCCAAGAGCTACGATGGCCACAGAAGATCGCCATTTGACCATCATAGCGACGTGTAACAGAGGGGCTACATCTTCTCAGCTCTCTCGTAACTTGTACGCAGTAGTGTATCAAGAGTAACTGTTTCCAAACGACTTGAGAGAGAGTTGTTTACAAGAAGAAAAGCTGTTTGCGGCTTGCTCACTTCTACGAACAGGAGAATCCGTTCAGCATGGTACAAGAGCATAGAGATAGGAGTATGGATCAATGGGCAACCATTCTCTTCACTGATGAGTCCTTATTCTGCCTAAACACCGATTCTCGCCGTACTTTCATATGGAGAGAGTAAGGGACCCGCTATCTACCCTCCAATGAAGGTCGGAGCAGGTTTAATGGTCTGATCAGGTATCATGTTGGATGGCCGAACACCTCTTCATCTCTCTGAAAGAGGCTCTGTGACTGGTGTGAGGTATAGGGATGAGGTCTTGGAGTCCTTTGTTTGATTTTTCAGGGGTGCATTTGACCCTGAGTTCATTTTAATGGGCGATGACACGAGTTCACGTAGAACTCTTCTGGTTCACGAACTTCTAAAGAGTGGGGATATTCGCCGGATTGGCCAGCCAGATCTCCAGACCTCAACCCTGTGGAGCATGTCTGGGATGTTCTGGGGAGGGAAATTGCAACTCGCTACCCCCTCCGAGAACCATATTGGGAATTAAGTCAGCGTTGCTGAACGAGTGGGACCAATTGCCACAGAAAATGATAAACTGCCTGATTCCAAGTATGAAATCATGCTGCAAGGCCTGTATATCTGCAAGAGGGGACCATACCTCCTATTAACCCATTCTTTTTGTTTATTCTACAACCGCTGTTTCATGCCATCGGACTCCAACGAGTATTACACACGATCAAATCTCGATCACATCGCGATCATATCAAATTTCAATGAAATCGTTCCAGTAGTTCCAGAGATAATCGACTAAGTCTGCAAATTCTCTTAATTGCGTACACCAGTGTATTTTAATATGTGCAGTACATGTTATTCTGTATGCAGAATTATGCGTAAAACAGGGTTTTTCCGTGAACTGTCAACGAAGACATCGTAATATATATATATATTCAGGGGTTCAAAAGCAGGATTCGAACAGGGAACCTTCCTGAAATGAGCCTAAATCCTTGACCACCATACATGCCGATTAGCATATGTTTCAATGTATCAAAATATTTGTTGCCCCTTTGATACCAAAGTCTTGTATAATATTCGAAGTTTATTCTAATTTTATATTCTTTTTTTACACCCGAAAATATTTTTTTTCTAATAAATATTTACTAATTATGTGATTTTTACATTTTAAAGTATTTATCCGTTCCTACGAAATGTCTTTTCCACAAATTATTGATCTTTTTTTTGCACGTATTGGAAGTGAGAAAAATTAGAAGTTTGTTTCAAAACGAATTATAATTTTTGCGCGAGAATAAAATATAATTTGAAAAGTGTTTTGAGTCTAACACCTAGAGCCAATACTTTTTCGTTTAATTGTAACAAAAAAGAAATTTTGTCAGTTGACCAAATATAATTTTTTATGCTATTATGAGTTATATTGAAGATATTGTATATCTTTGTAAGCAAATAAATTTAGTCTTTGGTCTGCACAGCAATGATTATATCTTTTGCTTTATGTACTGCAAAAACCATGTATGTCTACTAGTTGAAGTAAATCTTTTGGCAAACTATCTAAGCGAAATTTCAAACTTGAAACGTCATTAATCTTCGAAGATCACTTTAGTTTTAGTGAGTCATTTATCAAACTGCGTTTCTCAGATTTGGAACGAAGCTCCTCTACGATCTAGTGAAATAATTTAGATCGCTGGGGAACTTCTGTCATGCGTTTTAAAATTATTTCAGTTCATCTGAATGATAAAGTACTTCTGAAGAAAATCAAGAAACCCGAATTTCACTGAATCCTTTCTTTTTAAAACTCTTATGGAACTCCATTTAGATTAACTTTTAAAAGAAATTATTTTAATTCTACCGCGGTTGAGAATATGCTAAGTTTTACTCATGGTAGTTAAGAGCGTGAAGTTTAGATCATTTCGTACTTTACAGTGTATAACATAAATAACGGAACACCTAATTAACTTTTGAGTTAATGATCGGATTAAAACGTACGATGATGCAATATTCATTGTTTTTAATTATCTTAATTAAATTGACCAGACGTTATTTAAATTTACGAGCTAAATATAACAACTTAATAACCGAATAAACTTACTTTATTTTGGCAGACTTGGATTCCGGTCCCTTGAAATAAGGGAGGTAGCCGCAATCTGGTTAATGTGGTCTCCTTAGGTTAGGCTAGAGAGTGGTTGGAAATTTGGGCTTCTTAATGTTAATTTTAATTTTAGTTAATACTAATTATGTCAACTTTAATTTTTCAAAATTTTTGAAATTTTTAGGGAAAATTTAAGAAATTTAACACATTTATAAAGTTCATTTATATAAATGCAGTAAATAGTTCAAATAATGTAAAAAATATCTTTTTTAATATTTATTAATAATTTTTTCTTAATTTTCTTGATAAAAAGGGCGGAAACAGTTTGAATTCTTAGATACTTAAATATTTATCTAATTTTAAACTGTATAGTTTTACTTGAAGAAAATCCAAAATTGATAAGAAGTTGCTTGAATAATTCTTCAGAAATGGAAATTAAAAAAAAATATTACGAATTATACTCAAGTATTATTGGCTTATTTCTTTAAAATATTGTACCTTATCTTTTGAAATTGTTTATTTTTAAATAAATCAAAAAATTTTATTCCATACACTTTATACACTGTTTGGACGTAATGGAAAAAATAATTTAAAAAAGCTTTTAAAATTTTTATTTGAATTTTTTTATATATCTTTGAAAAAATGAGTTTTTTGTTTGTGGAAAAGTGGAAAAATTAAACAAAAATAAATCAAATATGAGATTTTAGATTTTATTTAATAGTATCAGAGAAATACTGAAAAATATAGTTAGCCATATTTAAGACATATTTTCGACCGTTCTCCTTTGTTAAGCATCATGGACATGTTTACCAGAGAGCTTCTACCCTCTTCGAGGGTTAAAAATCTGAAACTGAGAGATAAAAGTATATTTAGTCAAAAAAAGTCTTGTTTTTTTTTAGTCTGATTTCGTAACTAAAAGTAGGTTTTACGCATTCACCTTGAAATGGACCTTACTTTTAAAATTAAAGTCAATTTTACGATCCATTAAGATTACATAACAGTTTGAGATATTCCATTTATCAGTTTAGAAGTTGCTAAAACGTTCAGTTGTTTTATTTAGCTCACTGTAGAGAAGAGATAACAGACAGCGATAAATCCGGAAATCGGCTTTTTGTCTAACTGTTGCCGTTTATTAAAAGACCAGTGGTATTAGTTGCAGACATTTGCAATGCTATTTAGAGATGAATTAAAGATGAAGACAGAGTAGACCAGAGATTGGTGAACCGTTTTAGACAAGTGTGCCAGTTAAATTACGGGTAAGTATTTTCGCTGTGCCATTAGTATATATCTTTCTAAAAAAATAAGCTATAAGCCACTAATTTTATTTAAAAGCAAAGTGCTAAGCTACGGATCAAAATCTGCATAGTCTTTTAACTATGAAAGTATATGAGTAAACTATTATCAAAAGAAGTAGATTTGATTTGGGAGAAATTTTTGAAAGAATATTACTGAATATATTTATATCACTGAATATCATGAATCCACTGAGTTCGACTATTTTTAAAACAAAATTTTATATATTTACACATTTTATATATTATATGGCTTGCATTTTAAAATAAGTTTTCCGTTACATTTGTAAAAAGAATTAATATTAACAATAAAAAAGATAAAGAGAACTATTAAGGACGTATGACATCGTACAATGTCTTCTAATCAATTAAATGATATTGTTGTATAAAGCCGGTACTTTTTAAATCAAACAAAACTGGATCAAATAAAGTCTAAGATATGGATAAAATTCTAAAATAGGTTCTACACAGTCCCTTATCTACAAAAGTATATGAGTCAACTGTAATCAAAAAGTAGATTTGAGTTTACAGAAATTTTGAAAGAATATTACTGAATCTATTTATATAACAGAATATCATGAATCCACTGAATTTGACTATTTTAAATTTTTTTTATATATTTATCCTCTTAATACTGAATGAGAGCACTAAACTGCGTCCAACACATTTAATTTTTCAATATGACGGGTGACTGACAATAAAATTACCTCAGAATCAATTCACACTTAAGAGCAATTTGTTCTAGAAGGAAAGAGAAGGTGTATAAGCCGTTACTAAAAGAGGAGAAAATCTTTAATGAGTAGAGTCAGCTGAATAAGCAATGAGTGCGAGGGGGAGAAATTCTGGACACTGGACAGGAACTAGCACTGAAAAGGGTCATTATTCAATAAAAGTTGCTTTGAGCTTACAGAGATTCGTGAGAAATGTCGCCGGATGCGTTTGAAAAGTAGTTTAGGTCTTTGTGTCTGCTCAAATAATTGTTAGAAATTCTAACAGGGTATCTGGAAGATATGCAGAAAAGTCACTGTTAGGATCATTTTGCCAAGAGAAAATAAATCAATACGTATTATAAGGATTTAGAATAAAATTCCTCGTTCCAAAATGATAAATATATTTAATATGCTATGTAAAGTTTACATTTAAGAAGTTCCCATTACGTCTTTTTAAAGAGAATCCATACAAACTTTCAAGGTAATCAAGCAAGTACTTTAAGCCTATTGTCTATTTTATTTCATTTACATTTTCACAAACTAAAATTGATTTCAAATATTAGTATTTTTTCATCTTACATAAAAGCTTGTTATTTTTTCAATGTGTATTATGAGGATTTAGAATAAAATTCCTCGTTTAAAAATAATAAATATACTTAATATGCTTTGTAAAGTTTAAATTTAAGAAATTCCCATTTCGTCTTTTTAAAGAAAATCCATACAAACTTTCAAAGTAATCAAGCAAGTATTTTAAGCATATTGTCTATTTTATTTCATTTACATTTTCACAAGCTAAAATTGATTTCAAATATTAGTATTTTTTCATCTTACATAAAAGCTTGTTATTTTCATAAAAGCTTATGATTTGTTTGCTTGTAATATTTAATAATTTGCGGTATATTAACAAACGTTTTATTATATAAATCTCTTTTAAGATAATTTTAAAATATGCTTGTAAAATTTGGACCATATGGAGGAGATTATGTTGGTAATCTTTGAGAAAAAGGTCCTGGGAAGAATTTTTTGGAGGAATTAAAAAAAAAGGTGTGTATCTTTGAAGAACAAATTTAGAGCTTCATCACTCATATAATGAACATGAAATTATTCACTTCGTTAAACGAAAAAGAATAAAGGGGGCAGGCCGCGTTATCAGAAGGGGTGAAAACCGTACCACAAAAAGAGTTTTCAATTCCAGACCAGTTGGCACACGAAAAAAGAGGCAGGCCGAATTTGAGATGGATAGATGGCTTAGAAAAAGATCTTTTAGTCTTAAAAACTAAAAACTGAAAAATGCTAGCAGGAGAAAGGTTAGCCTGGAAAAAACGTCTTGAAAACTTCTTTGAAAACCAGAATTTTCTAGAAAAAACCTTTATAAATAGTGTAAATACTGTATAATTTAGCTTTATTACATAAATTATGACTTTTTTACTTGAAATATTTTTACCATATAGTACGGTTTTATCAGAATTTTTCTCCAAGTATAATTTTACACTACGCAATCATACGCAAAATTAAAAGACTTGCGCAAGGACAATTAAAAATTTAATTTAACTCAATATTTTTGATTTTTTATCGCCTATCCTAGTGTTCTCCATTATTAGATGATGCTTAGCACGTTTTTAGAAGTTCAACTCATTAAACTGTATCTATAAATTATACTCAGCACTGTTCCTCATCGAAAATAAAGCTACGAGGAATATCAACATCATCGATAGTCAAGATTTATTAAAATCAGTTGACTTTTGTGAGAAATTTGCACTTTAATTTTTTTTCTCAAATTACCATTCAGTTTGCATTATTTAAGTTCACTGTAAAACGTTTCAAAAGTAAAACTATAAACAAAATTAACACAGAATAATAAAATAAATAGAGAAATCTCTCCTTACTGATTTAATGACGTCATTACACACCCTAGTTTGCTTGATCTCACTTTACTAAATAAATCAAGAATAAATAATTTTAAAAAAAAAAGTAAACTAAGTAAAACTTCCACGGAAACGTTTTTATGAATAAATGGAGCTGTAAGCTAACAAATGTTATTACAATTATCTTTCAAATAATTCATGGAACAGAATGGCTAGCAGTTATACTTATAACAAAAAATTATGTCTAATCCTTCCTAAATTATGTCTAGTCCTAAAACATATAGTTATTTATTAATTTTGTCAAAATAAATAAATAACTATATGTTTTTTACTCGTATTTTCTGAACCAACTCATTAAAATTTTTAAGCAATCTTTAGAATTGGAATTAAAATGCTTCAGTCACCTGCTTTTCAACTTTCAAAATCCAAGTACAAATGGTTAATGAGTTGTAAGAGCAACTGACAAACAGAAACAATAACAGAGCTTTTCTTCCTTTATTAGAGATACTTATTTTAGCATACATTAGTTATGAACTCTTAAATTGTAGTATAAATTCTATCTTCATCATAGGTAGGCCAACAGAACAAAATAGGTCAAGGCTTTCGTTTTAAGAAATTTTCAAGCATACCTCTGGATGACAATGGCCATTAATTAATGGTCTTATTTCCTTCTTTTTATTTTTAGTGGTTTTAGTTTTAAAATTTCCACAATCTCTCAGAACTGCGTCAATCCATCATAATTCGTCTTTTTCTTTTTTTATCTGCAACTTCAGCAAAGGAGGCTATTTTACAGGATTTTGATAATTTATTTTGGAAACCTGATCACCCCAGCTAAATCTACTGATTTTGATGAAATTTATAATATCTGGGTTTCTGACCATTTATAAATATCTGTATTACATCATCTGTTCTAATAACACATTGGAAACATATCGGTTTTTGAAGCGTGATAGTTTTTAACTGATCTTAGATATTTAATACTTATATCTGGAAATCAAATTCAAATTCCATTTTTAGTCTATTTTTCGTTTAAATGTACAAGTTTAAAACATTATATATAAAAAGGGGTCACGTACAAATTACGACAAATTTCTAGATGGGTTAGAGCACATCATGCGAATTAAATAAGCATAGAAACTCATGCCCGAAAATGTTGTTATACGCCACTAGGGGCGCTTCTTTGCAATCAACAGTTTCTTTGTGTGTTTCCCAACAGGTCATGATAGGGAAGTTCCCTAATGATGACCTTTCTGGACATAGATTCATATGCATAGTTTGACGCATCCTTTATGCGACACCTTGCTTTCTATAACACTTTTAAGCTTTCGCATTTCGACCGAAAATCGATTAAAAATGCAATTTTCGACAAAAAAAATGGTGCTTTTGGAGTAAAAATAACTTTACACTTTAAATTCCTATTTCCGAACTAGGCAATGTCAAATATTAGCATAAATGCAACAAAAATTTTGCTCCTGAGAGTAATCCATTCCTTGCATCTCCTATAAATAACTGTTAAAATATTTCCCTCAAATATATCCATATGGGCCTCATGAGATGAAATCAATTTCATTGTCTCAGATCCATAAACTAAAATACGTCTAATAAGCGTTTTGTATGACAAGAACTTAGCTTTATTGCAAATTTACGGTGATACATACATATATATATATATATATATATATATATATATATATATATATATATATATATATATATATATATATATATATATATATATATATATATATATATATATATATATATATATATATATATATATATATATATATATATATATATATATATATATATATCTATATATATATATATATATATATATATATTTATATATATATATATATATATATATATATATATATATATATATATATATATATATATATATATATATATATATATATATATATATATATATATATATATATATATATATATATATATATATATATATGTAATAACGGTGGATCCACACCGATAATTTTTAGTTATTTAGGGTCAAGACAGCATGATTAATGAGTCCATGTTGTGCATAATCTCTTTTATTTAGAAAGATTTTATTAGATGGTGAAAGCTTACATCTCAGCCCCCTTCAAGCTGGAGATGGGGGGAGACCCATGTCCCGTCTAAGCTGACGGATTTTATTTAAGCATGATAAGCAACAAAAGGCACACGCAAAAACATTGCTCCTGCGTTATATAGGATGATTAAAAGTTGTGAAAAGGTCAGTCATTATTGCCTTTTTCTGTATTCCTACGCCTCATCAATTTATTTATTACTCATAACAAATCGTTAATCTTTCCTTATATGGAAGTGAAAGAACTTAAAATAACTTCTCTTTTGAAGTATAAATCTAATTATTATTCATTGGCATGTTTTTAGCCTTGAAGTCCCCAAAATAGAATTTCCACCCTTATCCTTTACCAAAGATATTTTATGAAAACGAATGAAGTTTTAATGCTTTTATTAATACAAAAGTATTTAATTTTTGTATTACATATATATATATATATATATATATATATATATATATATATATATATATATATATATATATATATATATATATATATATTGCTAGATGGTAAAAACGAAACAAACTAAATGCATAACTAAAAAAAAAACGTCTTTCGCTTCAAAAAATATGCAGATTAAACAAAAGAAATTCTACATGTTTCAAGAGCTCAAAAATGGGTTCTTAAAGACTTGTCAGATGTGAATGAGAAGAAACAAACATGATTTGAAATATAAAACTTAAAGTTTCTATCGGAAAAATGGAAAATTAAGGGGAGAAACAAAGCTAGAAAAATCTCAGTAGCCGAAACAGAATTGATAAAAAAAACTGAAATCCAATCTGGCTGAGAGGGGTAAATCAGGGAAAAATGCATTTCGACGCATTAATGTCGTCATTGTCGTATCAATGTCATATGTTTCAGTTTGTTGGGATTAATTAAACTAAATGAATATTAATAAACGATAGGGAGATTCTTCTTTAATCCTCTTAATGTATATCTATTTTAAATCTATTTTAAAATATGAAGTCTAAAAAGTTAACACACTAGTGTTTACAAATTAAACAAAATAATTAAAAAACAATAATATCTCAGTCTAGCAAAGCACTATTAAAGAATGCAGGATTAAAAATAACAAAGCCAGTTTGATTACTTGGTGAAACTTGGTGAATCTTGGTGAAACTTGGTGAAACTGCTTCTTTACTCGTTTTCCACTTATTATCAAACGTGTTTTCATACTTTTTATTTCACTTTCCTTTTTAATGATTTGTCGGGTTTGTGTAAAGTTTTCTTTTTCTTTTGTTTAAAACTATTTTTCAATCACAGTGTGTATTTTTAACTGCAGTATTAATATGAAATCAAAAAATGTTATTAAGGGCAAAATAGAGCTTCCTTTATTTATGAAAAGTGCCAAAAGTTCAAAATTTATGAATCAGCAAAATTTATGAAAAGTGGCATTAATACTCAGCACTTAATAAAAAAAAAATATTTTATACTCAACTGTAAAAAATTTTGGCATCTTATGTAGTTAATTTAATATTAATAAATCATTTTTTTGAAACAAAAAAATATATTTATTCAAGTTTCTAAAGCAACTTGCCAATACCACCAAGTCTGCTTGGTGAAAACTAAGGTAGAGTTCCTTATTTTTCAGTGACGCCATCTATGGCGGGAAATATGACTTCAACCATGCACACGCACGTCACATCCAGTCCTGCGGATCCATTCATGCATCTATTCATTCATCCACAGATCGCAATTTTTAGAATCAGAAAACGATCAATCTACAGTTCACTCCCCTATAGGCGTAATTTATTGTTATGATAACTTGGTGAACTTCATGAACAGACAAACTTATTGTGCACCAGTCACCATTCAATACTGGCGGAGATCGAACTCATGACTTCTTGGAAATGGACGCGCTACCAAGCAGACTATCCCGGACAAATATTTATTCACGGTATAAGCGTACTCTAACTTGTACCGACTCTAATTTGAACTCTAGCGAACTCTAACTTGAACTTATTTTGTACTGACGTTATACAATTTTTTTTATATTGCAAATCAAGCAAGTGCTACCACTGTTGCCTTTAATTGCTTACAAATATATGCGTTTATGAAAATAATTGTTATATAGTCTCACCACAGTCAAATAGACAAAAGGCTTAATACGGAGGAAAAAAAATCGAGTTTTTAGCTTTGATTTCTTATTTCCATTACTTACGTTCTTACTTTCATCATACATGCATTCCAAATGACTTTTCTTGACTTTCGACACGATAAAATAAAAATAGTTGTCTTATTTCGAACGACGTTTCAAGAAATAAAGAAATCTAAATTTACTATTTCACTTTGGAGATGGACAGCTGAATTGTGGGTCTGTCACTTACCTTGTGTCACCTGATTTGAATAAATTTGCACAGATCGGTTGACAGTATAAAAAAAAAGCTTAGTGCTTTTCTGTTTTGAAGAAGCACAGAAATATTCTGTTACCTTCATTCCAAAAAAGGAAATAAAAATATAATAAGTTCCTGTAAGAGATAGCTTTGACGTAGTTTAAATTCTTTCTAGAATTTACATGATGTTAAAAATAAACATATTTTATAAAATATTCTTAAACTTAATATGTGCGTGGGGAATATTATTTTTTAATGTTTTAATCCTCTTTTTATCAAAAAATAAAGCTTTTTGAACATTTGGAGACAAAATATCTTGTAATATACTGAATTAAAAATCACGAAGAAAAAGAATGGTTAATAGCCGGTGCGTATCTCAAAAGGTAAAGAAATTCAAGAAAGTCATTTCAGAGATTAAACACTTCAACTGTCCTTTCCTTTCTCAAAAATTTAGAGGGTAGGGTAATGTGTATTAAATAGTGTAATGCTACAGGCATAGATATATTAAATATATAAGTATATCTTTTGCAATATGGTTGACCAAGTCCCAGAATTTTTCTGATCATTTGAGAGTTAGTTATTTTGATGGGTTTTCTTTCCTTCTTATTTTTTTAGCTATGAAATTTTACTTCTAAAAAAGTAAAAGTATCTTCCTTTTACAAATATTCAATTAACTTATAAAATATAACGCTAGTTACATTTTTATATATTCAGGTATTACTTTTTTGTTTAATACTTCTTGTTTAATATTTGTTTCAAACTGAACTGTTCGAAATTTCTGAGTGCATTGAGCTGCGATATCACGCAACTTTAGCGTGGTGCTAAGTTTAACGATGTTATAATGCAAATGAAATCAGTTTAAAAGTGATTTCCAAGGGCTGTGGCTCAATTTGTATGAAAACAAGGTCAAGGGTAATACTTCTTTAAGTTTTCAGAATATTTTCAGGATGTTATGATTCAACATTAAACTGATTTTTTGAGAAACTTCTCCTTTTTTTTTCTCTCCTCAATTTTTAGTTTTTTATCCCATCCCTTTTTAAATTCCTTTGAAATTCCTTTTTAAAGATTTGAATAATGATTTAATAAATATAATGCAATTTTTTTGACTTTTATAACTTTTAAATTGCTTAACCCTGCATAATAATATCTTAAAAAGGATGTCTGATATATTTAAGTGCTTGTCAAAATTAAATAAGTTTAGAGGAAGTGGAAAGAAATTGTGCTTGTTCTCTGCAACTGAGGAGAATTTTTCACTAAAGGCTTAAAGGTTTTCAGCCATGGTATCATCTATATATTTTAGACATACAACTCAGCAATATTTTTTTTAAAAAAATAACTCTTTGAGAGAGTAAAGATGTGGTATGTGGAATCATTTATTATTAACGATTTCAAAAGGGTCTGTTTCTATTTCATAAACTACTTTTTGACGAAAGAATGCACGAGAAATATACACTTCACTTCCTATCTCCTAAGCTCTATTACCACCTCCTGATATTATTTGAGAATATGATGGATACCACTTTACAGTCCGGATATCGAATTTGTCACGCACTTGACAATAAAAGTACTTTAAAGTTTGATCGATGGACACATTTTATTTTAAAGGTGGCAGTTCCTGATCCTACCTTTTCCCAGCTTACCTTTAAATGATAAATGATCGAAAAGACCACCAGAAAATCGAATGTTTGAGTTCACCGTTAGAAAAAAAGGATCTTTAAGGATTTATAAATAACCAGTGTAAACCAAGAATGCTGAGAACGGAAAAGACCACCTTTGTATTTGTCTTTTAAAATCCAATAAACTTTTTTTTCCTAAAATTATTTCAAGGACATATATATATATATATACCTATAAAAATGAATATAGGTTCATTTAGAATTTTTTAGAGAAAGTTCTTGTCAAACATCAAATCAATTTTAAGATGTCACAACACAACAGATATGCATTTCATATCACCTTTTATATTTTGGCACGTAGGTGCGCTATTAGGAAACAACTGGGGCTATTTGAGGAAGAAAAAGGCATAAATTGAATTAAATGCCGAAAAACAACTTAATATCGCACGGAGAAAACAGCTCTGGTAAAATAGCCGTATTCTTTGATATTGACATACTGGTAAAAAAATTAATACACTGATAATAAGACCAACATATATTGTATTTTAACCATTCATTTGGTGATTCGTTTGTTCATGTGATAGCGATTTACCGGAGACTCTGGTTTTCAAAATTATAGTTCTACTTTCACACATTTATTAAAAAATACAAAACTGTAAAATAAATTATACTAAAAACATGGTTTTTATGCCATATGATCTAAAGTATCGTGATAAAATTACCGAATTTTACCATATTTAACAAATTTTATCACATCATAGATCCAGAAACACGCACATTTTACCATACTATTACTTTTATACGATCTCCTCCATATTTTTTCTTATGTGTGGATGTATCACTAATTCCTTATTACCGTGAAGCGGTTTGTATATAAATAATTATTAGTGACTTAAAATCTACTGGCAAAGGATTGCACACGGAATAAATATGGTTTAAGTAGTAAAGATAATTTTATAACTGTTTTAGATATGATATATGCAAGTAGTTTTGTTCCGTAGTTCGCGGAAATGCATAATTATCTACGATTTTAAGTTTTAACTTTGAAGAATACCCGTTAAGATTTTAATTTTGCAATTATTGTATGATGAAAGTGAAGTACACTCCTTTTCAACATTTTCGAGAGACATTTTTAAATATATCTCGCACAGTAAAGTTAAGAAAATGAGTTTAAAATGGTACATTAGCTTGCTTTCAGTAATCCAAAGAATATGAATACCATGTTAAGACTTTAAGTTAGTTCAACTGAGCAATTTTAACTAAAAAAGAATTATTTTAAAAAACTAGTTTCTCTTAAGGTACTTTCAACGTCTTATAAAAGTTACTATTTTTATTTATTTAAAATAAATATTCATTAATTTATTGAAGATTTAGAGCATTTTCCGAACAATATTTTTTTCATCAAATGTTTTTTTTTGGTATTTTACTCGAACATTTAATCGACAATCAATAATTTGTTTTTAAAATTAATTACTTGTTCAGTTTTTTTTTTAAATAAAAAAATTCCCAGATTTAAAATCTTGAAAACTTTTATTACATTACATTTATATTTTCGCATATTTTAAATGATACTTTTGCTTACAATTATCACTGATAGATATTTGTGAATTTAATCGCTTGCTTATCAATTAGAATGGTTCTTATTGTTAAATTTGTACAAAATCAAGGAAAAAAAATCGGATTTCAAAAGCATTGATCAGACACATTTGCAACCAGTTTTAAGAATTTGAATTTTTGAAAACGCTTATTCATACTGATTACAAAAAATAAATAAATAAATAAAAAATTCAAAGTGTTAAAGAAAATTCAGTATGGAATCAGGCAACATGTAAACATCAAAACGGCATACAAGTGAAAAAACAGTTTTTATTTTTGTTTTCGTTTGGAAAAGCAGTGTTTTTTTCTTTTCTTTTCTTTTTGAGTAAAATTTCTTATAATTCTTCAAATTAATGCATTAAGATAGATGTATTTTTAATGCGTATGATATTGTTTGAAGCTTAAATGTATGAAATGAAAATTGATTCGATACATTAAGCATTTTTTTGGTAACGTTGAAATGCAATATTTGATATATTATTGTACACTGGTTTGGTATAAAATTAGCAAACGAAACGAACTTCACAAAACTCGCAGAACAAAAATCTCGTAACTCTCAAGAAAAAAATCTCGTATAAAAATGCACACTATACTAAAAAAAGTAAAAAATGTTTAAAAATGGCAGTAAATCACAAGAAATATAGTCTTAGTTTTTTTTAAACCTTTTTTAAATAAAAAAAAACATATTTAATGCTAAAACAAACAATTTTTCTCAAAACACATTTAAATTTTGCATAAAATATTACCAAACGGCTAATCAAAATTAAGTAAACTAGCTCTAAACTTGGTCATGAGGAAATGTGAAATAGAGGAAGAAATGCAAAAATGTAAACTAATGATTAATAAGAATAAATAATTGCTGAAAATTTGGAAAATAAATGAGAACGAGCAGTTTACTTCCATAAATTAATAATATGCCACTCTTTGAAAAGATAAAAGTGCTTCGTCAAAGTTTATAAGTCACAAATCCCAAGGAAAATGAGACAAGCTTTAACCAACAGAACCAATGACGAACCAACATAAAAAAAACACACTTGTTATATTTTTCTTTAAAATCAAACAAAACTACGAAATATACATTTTTTCCTTAATATGTGAGCAAACGGAGTAAATTTACAATTTGATGAAACTGACAAGCTGTATGGTTGACAACTATTGAGTTGCCATGTCAACCGAAAATTCTCTTATGCGGGTATCTCATTGAGACTGATCTCTGTTTTTGATTGTTTCTTCTCAATTTCATGATGACATGATGGAGAAATGAGACATTTAATTTTCTTCAGCTTTTGAAAGAAGTCAGCTTTTTGAAAAAAAAAATTGCATTTTCGAAAACTCAGTCGAGTGTAGAGTTGGTTAATCGAGTATGTAATTATTCACTGAGAAAAAAATATGGTCCTAATTGCTAGATTAGGGTTAAATCTACTATGTTTTTTGCTCTATATGAACATCAAAAAGCTCGGTAATTTTTACCAATATGCTAAAAAATTTTAAAAACAGGAAATTTTCTCTAAACTCTTGCCATATAAACGGATAATTTAAATAGATTGGAAATAATACGGTTTTTTACCATTGATGGTTTAAATATCGTATATTTTTGTTTTATTAATCAGAATTATGATTTTTCTTATCAAAAATGTTATTACCATACGGTGTGTTATATTTTTTTCACTATGTAATGCAAAGGATTTTAAATGATGAAAAGGTAGGAACAATGCAAGTTTTTTTTAAAAATATATTTAAATACTGAACAATGAATTAATTGCCGTGAAATTTAGTTTTTCAAATTACAGAATTCTCTTTTTATATCACACTTATCATACGAATATGTTTTTTTTCTTTATTGCCAAAATTTTTCTCTTAATGTGTAAGGCTTTAGCGTACCTAAAGTCGTAGAAGAGTTCGTCTAGTTCCTCATCTTTTTTTTCTTTAGCTTGCCCTGAAAGTTGTCGGAGATTTTTTTTTCAAAATTATATTTAAAAAAATAACCGAGGCAGTTGGACATCCAGTGTATGGTATTTCCCTTTGAGTTGCTAATTTCTGGTAACATAAATGAAATTTTTAATTTATAAAACACAAAAAATAAAGTAAAAAAGAGAATAAAATAAATTCTGCTATAAAAAATTAAGCTTGTTAAGCTCATATTTTTTAAAAATTATAATGAATATCAATTGTAAAACTTTAAAATAACAATCGTATGCAAATTTATTCCTAAGTCAACAAGATTCGGTTTCAGGTTACAACTAAAGTCTAAAGGAAATTTATTGATAACCTTTCAAGACTTTCCAGAGTTAAACGTGAAATGTAATTTATGGATTGGTTACAGACGGTCCGTTGGGCGTTTTAGCTCTAACATCTGATAGAATTTACATTGTGATACCTTTTCGATCCCTGAGGGGTGTTTCGAAGATCAATACGGCAGGGAATTTGAAACAGCAGCTAAGATTCATCTTTACTGACAGCCATTTATTAGCCATCACAGCATGAAGAAAGGTTTTGAGATTCTGCTTCCCTCTTCTAAGGATTTCCTTTGGGGAACGACACCTCAAGTAGCTCCTGATGTTTGGGCTCACTAGGAAATACTAAATTTTTAAAATATTCTGATAGGTTCGTCATTGATTGTAAAACTAATGTTAGGATTAGGGCTATGTGATGATAAAAAAGTTTGTAATTGAAGCAAAATCAATTGCATGTTATTTTTCCCAATTTTATTTTGAAAATATCAGCGGAGAATGTTATAATTACTTATTTTTCTCATGCCCTTGGATACATAAGGTTTTGAAATTGCGCAACAGCAACACAAAACGTTTTTTGTTATTAAGAGTACAGCAAACTTGTCTGATATTAAGAGCGTAGAAAAGTTGCTTCTTTTTAAAAAAGCAGCAAATGCTTAATGTTAAAAGTGATGCAAATTTGCTTTTTCATGAAGAGTGTAGCAAAATTGCTTGTTGTTGAGAATTTATCAAACTTGCTTGTTATTTAGAGTGCAGCAAATGTGCTTGTTGTTAAGAATGCAGCAAACTTGCTAGTTTTTAAGAGTGCAGCAACATTGCATGGAACTATGATACAACGTCAAATCTATTTTTTGAAAGCATGTAATCCTCTAGTTTTACCTTCTTCTGGTTTTACTTCTTCATTTACCTTCTTGATTAATCTTCTTGATTTATCTTCGTGATTTGTCTTCTTATTTATTATACCCATACCTACTTCTGCCTATTTTACTAGTTTTCTTTATAACTTAAATTTTTTAAACTTCAACGAAAATACCCTAAAAGAACTTATAGTTCTTATCTAAGTTCGGAGTCATAAGAAGGTATAACTTTTTTGAGGTTTTGAATTGGAAATTAGTTTGTTGCATTTGTCTGAAATACTGCTTAGATGAGAAATTCTATGTATAATTTGATTTGTATGCATAAATGTTTGTTGCGAATAACTCATGCAAAACAATGCTTTGCAAATATGATATTTGAAAAAAATATTATATTACTTATATTTAATAAAATGTTATTTTACTGATATATGAAATCACTTTCAGGAAGATCATTTCTAAGAACCGTTCCTTTTTTTCTTTTAGTGTCATTATTTTTAATGCTGACTGAATTTAGTTGTTATTTCTCTTTTGAATCCCATATACAAGTTTGAATAAAATACAAAATAGTTTTCTTAAAACTACCATTTTATACCTTAATTTTTTAAAGAAATTGTAAGTCAATTAAATTGTTTAAATTTTTTAAGATTTCGTATGCTTATTTTACTTTAAACTGTTATCTAAGTTGTCTAAGTAATTGTTGTCTAAGAGGTATCTGTTGTTAAAAATATTGAAGAACCTACCATCAACATATCGAGTATTTTTCAATACCTGATTTAGATAATTGCTAATAAATGGAATTGAGAATAAAAAATGGAAGTTAATGGAATGGTAATAGAATTGTACGTGTATGACAATTACACGTGAAAAATAGTAAAATTTTAATCCTTGATTGTCATGTAATGTTGAAATAAAAGTTTCTTATGATTTATAATAAGCTCACAAAAATTTTTTTTCTAAGGAATTATATAGAGTGTCAATTATTGGAATGATATTAGTAGAGTTGGTTGTATATCATGTAGAAAAATAAATTGGGTAAAAATTCTCTAAAAATATTCTAATTTGCTTTATATAAACACATAACTGCGCAATTATTAAATTTATTAGTTATTTACCTTAACTTTATATGTACAGAAACTTTATAAGTGGTTAAAAATATCATTTAGCAAACTAATTTAATTTTGACCGTCTAACTGTAAAATGAAATTGTTTTCAATACTTATCTCAATCTTGAGGTATTTCTCTGTTGCCTAAATTATTAAATAATAGAAAATGCAAACTAAGCTGCTATAAAAGAATGTCAAGTAGTATTTAATTTTGCTCAATGCCTTATTTTATAATTTAGAATCTTTCACTTTGAATTATTTCGTATGATTCTATTTTCCTAGCAGTTTTAAGAATAAAGCTTCTGTTTTTAATAGTTGTTTAGAAGTAAATTTTTATTTCAAAACAGCTTGATTAATTGGTTAAATGCAATATTTTTGGTGAAATTACATTAGGATCATTGTAGAGATGTACCGGGCCCTAAAGTTTCGCTTAAAAAATTTAATACGAAAATTGAATTACTGCTTCGAAAATTGAATTTTTTACAAAGCTGGTTTCGAGCAGAAAGCAGAAAATGTATTTTTCACTTGACTTGTTCCGAGTATCCGATTAAATTTATATTACCAGACCGGGTTATTTCAGTTTGGTTATTAATAAACTAATGAAATTTCTGAAACTCTAACTAATTTTATGAATGGTTTTAAGGTTACTATAGAGAAAGTGAACTCAAATAGGTATAACCCCGCACGAGATCCTGGGAAATATCCGGGTACCCGGACCGCTCTAGATCATTGTTTAATTCAGTAATTTTTTTTTCACAAAAGCTGCAGCTAACGAGTTGGAAACAGTTTTGTGAAAGAAATATTTTTCCCGCCAAATAGCGTCTATGTTTTTAACTATTTCTGTCCATCTATGTGCTTAAAATCCAAGAAAAAGCTACTTTTATGGAAAAAAGGAAACCTTATAGGAAACCAGGGAATAAAAGGAAACCTTATGTTATTTCGTTTTAGATTTTAAACCAACAATCTAGTACAATTTTAAAAAAAGTATTAAATATTAGTTTAAAAGGAAAAAAAAATGGTATTATAAAATAGAGTAAATTCTTCTAAGTTTTTAAAAACAAAACAATTGCTGCTTTATTTTATTTGAGAGTTTCATATTAATGGAAATGCATACTAAATAAAATATAAGTTCCATGTATGCATAAGTGAAGTATAAAATTACTCATTCGCATGTATCTGCATAAATACTTTCATTAATCACTGTTTATTTAACATCAGTTTGCCTATTTAGTCTAACTGCGAAATATTGTTTCAATTTTACATTTAAACTTATTTAAAGATTTTAGTTATATGATATATAGACTGTTATGAAATTTAACCATTATAATGTACATTAACTAACTGCAAAATGAAATAACTATTTCAACACCAGAAAACGAGATACTTTAGTAAGGAATGGAAATAAATAAGAAATTCATTTTAAATGTAATTGCCTCAGCATTTGAATTCTATTAAACCATTTAAAATTGATCTAACAAGATGCATACTAATTATATTTGAAATTTATTTAGTCAATTCTATTTCTCGAGAGAGAAAAGAGGCATTTAAATAAAACAGCTTTCATTACTTTCTCATTTTTTTAAAAATTATTTTTATTAAACAATATTTCAATTATATTGTTGAATAAGTCATCAGAGCACTTTTTTCATTTATAATAATTGTCAAATAAATAATTAAAATTAAAAAAGTTATTAATCATCATAAAATGAAACTAATAAGACATTTAAATTAATTTTAAAATTATTTTCTTTTTAAAAAATACTATTTGAGCATTAAATTGTGTATTTTTATAGATGTGAAAGAGTTTGATTCAAACTTAGACTTTTTACTAGTAAAACAAATACGCATTTAAAAAAGTACTTAAACAAATACACTATTTAAAACATTTTAATTTTTGGTTGCTGTAAAAAAAATATGAAAATATATTATTGAATTTATTAAGAACTTTAAATTCATATTTTATGAGACTGTATAAACATGTTTAATTTTCAATAATATTTATTTTATTGAACTCGCTCTTTTTTTCAATTCAAAGCTAGTTAAATGTTAGAAACTTTTGAAAATAATTTTTCCTTAAATATAGTTTTGAAATTACTAAATATTTTTCAAAAATAAATAACTTCACTAGCATCTTGTTATTTTAGTGAAAATATGGATACTCTTTCTATAGTCAAATAATCGTGCACGTATACCAAGCAAATTTCTAACAATAATTACTGACCCGAGAGTGAAATTTGACTGCACGTTTTTAGAATCATTATTACTATCATATTCATAAAACAATATATATTCATAAAACAATATTTCCGTCGATTTATCAAATATCATATATTTTAAAGACTCTCCTTTTTGATGTCCGTTTCAAAAACACTTAAAAATTTAATTCAACTGATTTGTTCATATTGTGTAGATTTTTTAGTTCATTTTAACAAATAATGTAGCAAAATGCTTTTAATTAATTATTTGAAAAATTATTCATATTTGTAAAAACTGCATTTATTGGCATTTAAATTAATATGGAAGAAGAGCATAATAGTATGTAAATGTACACTATAAAAAATTTACACTACGAAAAATGTGATAAGCCGTACTTTTTACAGTAATAATTTCTGCAAAATCACTGAATCACTCTAATTAAATAGATATTACTGTTAAATTATATGGATTTTGTGACTGATGCACAAAAAAAAGCTAGTACTTTATACCATTATTTTTTGCATTGTAATTTCAGTAAGAATTAGTTTTAGCTAAAATATTTGCAAGAAAAACGTAATTAATAACTATTTGACTATAATATTATTTTACAGATTTTGTAAAATGAGGATTTGATAGAATAATGCAGCTATAGGTATATCAATATTAAAAAGGTTTTCTCTGTTCTGAAAATCATTTCAATATTTTTCGAAAATCTGAAGATTTTTAAGTGGCCGAAAACTAATGCCAACGCAACGAATAAAATTTGTTACGCAGAAATATGTTTTACATAATATGATGGGACTTTGTCGGTCATGCATTTGAAAATATGGTAATACTTTTCAACATCTGTTGCTCTATTTTAAACTTCTGAATGGATAAAACCAAATACTTTAATAGTATCTACGTCGATTGAAGATAAAAAAGAGATACTGAAAGAAAATAATAAAATACAGGAATAGAAATATGAGAATTTAGATGGAGAGATTTACTTTTTGTCATAAGATTTTTGAAGAAAGAAAATCTTTGCTTGCTTGCTTATTATATAAAAGAAAAAGTCAAAATAGTTTTTGAAAGATAAACTCCCAGGTGTTTGTTGAAACAATATTACTTTTCTTTTAGGAAATTAATTTTGTTTAGGATTTAGATCAGTAGTTTTGATTTAAAAATAAATTACGTAAATACTTGAACGGTTTTTAATGAATAATATAGTTTTACAGACATAATGCATGACATGTAAGTAAGTATATAAAGTTATTAGATTGCATTCAAACACAAGGGTAAAGCCGTTAATGACCTAAAAGTTCTTTAAAAAATACTCATATGAAGGCAAAGAAAGTAAAGGCAAATTATCTTGTACTGTATTGAAAAATATTACCCGTTAAATTTTAGATGCCGCATTTAATATTGCTTTTTTTTAAAAATGAGATTCTAACTTTAACTTGAAATTATAAAAATGATAAAAATAAACATGTGATTTATGAATAAAATAAAATACAAATAAGTTCTTGATAAAAAATACTAGTCCTCAGTTACGGATATCAGAATTTGCATGGTATTCTTTAACTTTTCTTAATAATAAAATCCTTCAAAAAAATTTTTTTTGAAGTTTAAACAAAGTTTTGGGAAAAGAAGATTGCTTTATTTTCAAAAGTGAATTCTTACATCTTGAGAAAGTCTTTTAGGAATTAACAATAAAGATTCAATGCAAATTGAAGAAAAAAAATAATTTGAAAGAAAAATACTCTTGAAATATTAGTCTCAAAATGTAAAATTATGGAAAAATTATTTAAAAAAAGAAAAGTTATGTCCTGTAAAGAAGAAAAGCTACTTAAAAATGCAACAAAAAAAAGGAAAAAGTATGCAAATCATCAACTTTCTGGCCCTAGATATTACGTTGTTGTGCTATGAAATGGTGAAATCTGTTATCATGCATTTTTTTATAACACAACATAATTCGAAACAACATAATTTTATTGTTGTATCAATACGACTGAAACTACAATAAAAATTTGGATATGTAACTTTACGATAGCATTTTCATCAATATTTATCTGCATATAAAATTTCTTTATAAATCTACCTATATCTAATATTATAATTACAATAAAATGTCAACTTTACTTCACGTAATTCTTAAAAATGTTAACGCATATTTTGAGTGTTTTTGATAAAAATACGCATTTTACGATGTTAAGTTGCATTGAGGTTAACTTATCTATTTTTATATTTCTCAATATATCAAATAATATATTTAAGAAAAATTATAAAACTGATAGAGTCAGTATATTTGTGATTGAATTTGATGTAAAATTTATTAAAATGGAAAATTCTATCTTAGTGAGGAAAAGTATTCGGTCCAATATTGTTCATTTTATAAAATTTATTATACGGATAGACAAATCTTTGAAATTAAAGTTTAAAAACATTAAACTATTATTTTAAAGGAAATAATAATTTGAGCTCAATTTCAGTTTTTGTAAGAAATATGTGTATACAACATCGCCCACCTTTTGAAAACTAATTCTTATAAAAAATGGGAAAAGAAGAAAAAAAAAATTGAAATAATATTTTAGGCAGAATTGAAAATCTGTGAAATTTTTTATTTCCTCATTGTTTCATTTTATAATTCCTAATTGAATGACGTTTTTCAATAAATAATTAGACATCGAACTTAATTTGCCATACCAAAAGTGTTAAGAAATGTTTTTTATTCAATTTACTTTCAAATAATTTTTAATAATTTAACAGTAATAATTTTAAAAAGTTATAATTTTAAATAATAATAATTTTAAATAATTATAATTTTAAATATTAATAATTTTAAATAATAATAATAATTTTAAATATTAATAATTTTAAATAATAATAATAATTTTAAATATTAATAATTTTAAATAATAATAATAATTTTAAATATTAATAATTTTAAATAATAATAATAATTTTAAGTGATAATAATTTTAAATAATAATAAAGCGAAACAGACATTTGACTTCTTATTAAATGCATTCAATTTGGATGCATTTACATTGTTGTTTGAAGCAGGATAGTAAACTGAAATCATTAGAATTATTATTTATTTATATAAGTTCATGATACTTACTTAAAATTGATAAGTTATCGGAGTCTAAATATTTAAAATGCTTATGTTTTTTTTTAATATAATACAACTCTAATGTATAACAATATAAAAAAAATTAAATATTATGATTTATTTCTAATGTTTATTATTAAATATAAAATATTATTATTTAAATATATTTTTAGAGAAGATTTGCTTCTTATAAGTATATTTTCTAATGAAGTTGAGCTTAAAATAAAGAAATATTCTTTCCATATCAGTATACGCAGCTTCATCTTTACCTTTATTTGACTCATCTTTAATGTTAAAACTTTTAATGCATTATTTTTATGATTAAGCGCACGTAGACTATATACAAATTCAGAATACTGAGAACTACTATTATTTTATTATCAGGATATGAAGCAAAATAAAACTAAAACATATAAAAATTTGCAATTTTGAAATCTCATGTTTGAGTTGAATTATATTTCTGAAGTGAAAAAAATTATGAGGAGTTTAACTCTAAATTTTTTTTTTAATTTATGAAAATTTCATCCTAAAAAATATGGGTCGAAAATTAAATTTTTTTTCATTGCATAAATCATAAAAAAATATGAAGGACTGGTGAATAAATTGAATAAGTTATGTGAGAGATCTTGTCTTTATACAGAAAAAATACATCGCTTGAAACAACTTTACTTCACTCGCGCATTTTATTTCAAAACTGAAATTACTTTTTTTTATTATGTTTTGTTTGTCAGCGAAATATCACAGTTTTAACTCATGCAGAGGAATAAAAACACCACACAACTTACGTTGAAGGACAAAAGAAAAACACTTGAACTCGAACCAAGTTTTAGAAGATGAATAAAATAAGGAAAAAAGAATTTTGATAAACTGTGCTCGGAGCCGCTATTTCATTTAATTTTTGTCGCTCGAAATGGCAGCTAGAATAAATGTCTTTTTCTTCTAAAGCCATACCTTTGCATTTTCCATCCTCTTGTCTTCCCGAGGCATAAAAATTTGCGCGAGAGTGCATCATTTTTGAAAGAAAATGAGCTTTTTGATTTAAACTTTTCTAAAGTCAAAAGTCGTATTTTATTTTCTCAGAGTGAGGCGTAGAATATTTATGCCGAGTCCTTTTAGGATAATGTATATTCAGTTGTCTAAATATTCTTAATTGATAATAAATGACTTAACTGAAATTGTAGTAGTTGAATCTTTCCACAAGTAAATAATACTACAAAAATACGAATAAAAAGTTTTCTGAGCATTTTTAGGATGAAAGATGTCTAAATATTCTTGATTCATAAGGAAGAATTTAACTAAAATTATAATTAATTATATATGATTATAATTAAATTATAGCATTTGGATATTTGAATCCGTGATCCGTGTACCACAGAGAATGTTTTATTTCAACAACAAAATAATTCAACAAAATTCTAGTTACTTGATCAAGCGGATATTATAATAAACAATTATTGAGTTGAAAATTTTTATTATTAGTATAAAAAGGTTTTAAGTGATATTTTAGTACATTTTAAAACCATTTTGATTTAGAAATTGCGGAGTATTTAAATATATCATTCAAAATACATATTGAAGTATATCTATTGTTCCAAAATTATCATATCAAAACTTTAACTTTAAAAGGGTATTGATAATTTAGCTAAAGTATTCCTATTATTTTACCATGGTTGAACAGCCGACCCAATTTTGAGTTTATTAAGACTACTTAAGGCAATTCCCGTAGCCATATAATTTTGAAGCCAATTTTTACAAGTGAACTTCTATGTCAAGTATAGGGAAAACTTTGCCTTTGTGGAGGAATATTTGAGGGAAATAACAAGTATTTATGTTACATGGAATGGAAAACCACGAAAACCATACACAGCTATCCTGACTGCAAGTGAACTTTAACCCATGATCCGCCTACCACTGAGGATATTTTACATCAGTACAGTGGTTGGGGTGAGGCTTGTGCGGAATTCGTATCCACCAGCGATCACTAAGATTCAAGCTCCGTTCTCCTCTTTCAGAGGTGAACTCTCTATCCCTTTTGCCACAATGGCCCTAGCTAAAGTAATTATTATATTTAGTTTGACACAGTGTATCATCTTGTCTTACTATAATGTGACTAACTATGACTTTACGTAAAATAAAATGCTATACGCTATTTATCCAATTCATAAAAGTAATTATATTTAGTGTTTTTTCTCTTAAAAATATTATTTACATTACACCCTTACTTTGATGACACTTTATATCTTTTGTTTTGTTTCTCATTTCCGTGGTAAATAAGCTGATTACTTGATTATTAATTAACTTTATTTAATGAATATATGTAGCAAATTATTTTTATGAAGAACCCCATGGATATCTGAACATTCATCCATTGCGCTGAGTTGCACTGTGTTCGATTTTAAAGAAACTTTTTTGCCTGGAGAGAAATATCCTAGCGGGCATTGACAGATTTTTTTCAATCTATGTGTCGTCGTTCACGCTTTGCATAACAAGTCATCAATGTCCCAAGTAGCACCTAATATTAGATAACATCAGAAAATCAGTAAAATCTAACGTTATCTTGTACAACTTCTAATATTAGAAAGTTACAAAATGTCGCTGTCTGTTCTGCGTTGTATAGTATTAGATTCTATACTAGCTAATATTATCTTGCGTTGCATTCCATGCATTTATTTACTTAGCAATACATACATACATATATATATATATATATATATATATATATATATATATATATATATATATATATATATATATATATATATATATATATATATATATATATATATATATATATATATATATATATATATACACGGAAATACTAAATAAAATTATATTATATTAGCGAATTCTGCTACCATCAACTTTCCTTCCTCTTACAACAAAGTATATTTTATGTTCATCTGACTTTTTGAATATTTCAAATTTAATTAAGAAATAATATAAATCACAACTTCTATTGATATTTTTTTCTCTTATTCATACAATGGGTACTCTTAAGAATTTTACATCATTAATAAATTTCACGTTTTTAATTTTAAAATGTATTCCGAACTTTTTGTGGAGATAATCCTATTTTATCGAAATTTCAATTGAATTTGTTAGTTTGTGAAACGTGCTTTATAGCTTACATAAAACATGATTTTAGTCTGTAAAACATGCTTTAAGTCGTAACTTAAGTCATTTGTAATTTCAGAATTATCATTTATTATTTATATTCTGAAATTATATAATAAAAGCCTCACTACATAATTACAAAGTTAAATTTTCATTTGGAATTGAGTGGGAATTTTACCTGCTAATTTTTTTCCCTTAAAAACTATATGTTAATATTAAAATGAAATATTATCTCGAATTTTTAAATTGTTATTTTTTGTAATAATTGAGACAATGAAGAAAATTTAAAAATATTCAAATTACTTACTAGCAGAAATTTTCTTTCGCTTTTTTTCCCTGATATAAAATGGAAATATACTTACGTAACTTTATCCTTTATGAATCTAAAATTTTACTTAACAAAACACTTGAAACAAAATCCAAAGGCACCCGTAGAAGTATTTTCAGGGAGTGAAACCAGAAAAGCCATTATGAATTTCAATTAAAAATTTTCAAATATATTTCTGTAATGCAAAAATGATTTTACATTGACACATCAGAAATCCTTAACGATTCGATAATTATTTAAAGGTACTATGTACTGACCAACAATTTTAGCCGAAAAAGTTAGGTAACACTTACGTTTCCAAACCAAAAATAAGTAGTAAATTTTATAATTTATCGAAATTAAATTTGCACAAACATTTAATTGCACACAAGAATGAGACGATAAAACATAAAATCTATTTTCACTATAAGTTGCCTTTAGTATTAATGATCCAAATTTGACTACTAACATTTACTTTTTTGAGAACGTTGCTATCAAAACATTTTTGTTCAAAGTCAAGCAATATCTTTTCTTGTATTTCGCTGATAAGAGATTATGCATTACGAACATAGTGATTATGCATTACGAACATAGTGAAAACAGATATAACTTTATATGTAAGCGTCCTAAACTGGACTCTTTAAAAAAAGAAGAAGCAATTGCAGAACACGTTTTCACAAAGAATATACGAAATCTTTCAGATGAAAGTTTAATCACTATTCCTTTCTACTATGATTGTGAATTTTTATCATAATGTAAATGTTATTCAGCTTAAAGTCAAAGGAATTTCTACGTTTATAACTATTTTACAATTATATTACTTTAAACATGATAAAAAAAGCATAAACTTCTTGCCACAAATTTCAAACGAATGATAATGTAAAAATTTCCAAAATTAAGTACTAAACACAATGCTGATGATAAAAATACTCACAAGTTTGAGATAGACTTTGAAATCTGCGTTGAATTAAAATTGCTTCCGATATCATACCGAAAGATTAAAAATAACCAAATTTTAAATATATTCAACTGTTTTGATGACATTTAAGCACTATCTACTATAAAAATCTCTAACGTCATATTTTATAAAATTTTATCAATGCAAATATCATACCTGACAAATCCAATTTTTTAAAATTTTGAAGATTTATTACGAAGTTGTAGAAGAAATTAAACACTACAGTAATTTCGATAGAAACCATGATAAACATTACAACTATTTCACAGCATAATAATTTTATTAAAAAAATAAGCGCACTATAAAATAAACTTCATCCAATTGTTAATGTAATACATTACCTTCATTGCTTAAAATAAGTCGAAAATTTTTTGGTAAAGCACAAGTTAATAATCGTAATTGTTATTAAATAAAATAATTTTTTCCTGACTTTAGAACTATTTGATATAGTTTGATTTTATTCCTCGAATTGCAAGCCTTTGTTTACTTGAAATTATATTTCCCAGCAGTCATTGAATGATTTTTTGAAATCTTTTATGAAACGTTCAGCAACAGTTAATAATGTGTGTACCACAAAAAAAAAAAACACAAAACAGGGATGAATCTGACATGTTTCCCTTTTTCTTCAAACTTCAACGCCACAATCAACATAAGGACTTTCCCCCATGGCAGATTTAAAGTGGCCCTTAGTGAATATCCACCCTGGTTGCTTTATTTGTTGTAAGGATCGAACTTAGAACTCCCAGCTTTCCATCAAAGTATGCAATTTCCATTTGCAGTGTCCAAAAGCCCTTCTCAAAATTGAATCAGTCCCCGAGAGGAAGTTTCATTTGAAGAGACATTAGAAAACAAACAGTTTCTTCCTTGTAGATTTTCCGGAAGAAGAGCTATAGCTGAAATTATAAAAGAAAATAAATTAAACTTTACAGAGAAAGACCAAGTTCAAAGCTATTAGACGTTGAATATTTATTAACTTAAATTATTCAATTTGAAAATGTTTTTTAAAAAATTGTTATACAATGGAATGGACTACAATGAAATTCAATGGGAACAATGAAATTTACACCGGAATTCAATAGGTAAGTGGGAAAATTTCAGTATTGATAACTGGGTCAAAAACTTTTGGTAGTGCCACACAAGAAGCAAAAAAGGAGAAGGAGATTAACTAAAAGATTTTAGTTCATAAACACTCTCAAGCAAAATATCACTTATTTTTCTCAAAAAAACTTCCAGCTGCAAAACCCTTTAACCCCTTTTATTAGACCTGAAAATAACTACTCGCTATGTGGCAAGTCAACAAAAAAAGTGGATTAGTGGCGAAAAATGTTAAAAAAACAACTGCTTACTTTCTTCCATTGTTTATTTTAAATCATTTAATGAAAAACTACGTGAATGTAAAAAAATACTCTGAGAATTCAGAATCATCAATTCGCGGTTTCAAAAAATCTGGTAGAAGGAGATTTCTTTAACGATTCACATATTTCAAAGTTTTAATACATATATTAAATATATGTTGCCCCCCCGCAATATTATTACATAACGTTCTTTAAATGTCAGTATGCTTAACTAAATTTTGACACATATTTATTATTTTTATTGTATAATTAGATTTTTATATCCTTAGATTATTCCTAATAGGAATTTTTAAAAAAAATATAATTTAATCAAAGTAAAAAAGAAAAGTTTGCAAAATGTGGTTTTTAAAAGTCTTAAATGAATGCCATTTTTGGACCTATTGATATAGGTCACCAACTCATAAGGTTTAAGGAAAAAGTGAGACATTATAGTCTTCCAGACTACTTACTGAAAATTTAAATTTTCAGCTTTACTTTTTAGTTGGAGTGAACATTCAAGAATATTCGAATACGAAAATATATCATATTTAATGCTTTTAATTTTAATACATTGCACAAGCTTATATAAAGCCAACATAAAATTTTTAAAATTTTTTTAAACGTCCTTAATAAAAAATGTACCTACTTTCCAGCTTTGCTTTTCATTCACCATAAACAACATTTTGAATAGAACATATTATTGTTTATCTTTAAACCATTTACAAATTAGTCTACACAATGATGCATCAAAAACATACACATCAGTCTATAATCAAGAAATTTAAACAAAAATGTTTAAATCGTTGTTTTACAATATTTTAAACATGAAATTTCTATATGGTAACAATATTGTTTGTATTAACCCTTAAACATTATACAATGTAATGGTTTTAACTGAGCTAAAAGTAACAGATGTTTACTTTTATATTGTTTTAACATGGAATATTTGTTACAAGACAATTATTTTTTTATTTTTTTCATTGTTGCAGAAGATTCTGTCACAGACGAATAACCATGAAAATGAGGTTTTACAAGCATATTCTGAACTAATTACAGTAAGTACTTATTACAAAATATTTTTAACTTATACAAAGTTAAAAAATATTTTTTTAGCAGAGAAGTCAACTACTAAGCGTGAACTACTCATTGCCTATAGTGATCACAATTCATAATATTTACTGATGAGACATATGATCCTTAAATTAATTCTTAAATGTTTTGATTAAACGGTCAAGATCATTAAGTAGACTGAATGTTTTTACAACATCATCCTCTCTAAAACATCGAGCTTTATTTGACTTTTATAGCTGATTTTTAACTATTAAGAAAAACACTACCTACAATACTACTTTAATGTTTTATGTAACTATCATTGAAATTTATAAAGTTTACTAAACATTATAAATACCTTAAGTAGTTGAAACGATTCATTCTATAAACTGCCGACCACGAACAATACGGCGATAAACGTTGTGAACAATCGTGAAAATGGTTCAACTCAACAGTCGAAAAAGTTTTGCCAGTTTTATATCGTTCGCGAACAGAATTTACTGCCACTAATATTTTCTTGCTTTTTCATGCATAAAATTGTATTTGCTAATTATGATATTTTATGTAATATTTAATTTATTGCTTTCTTTCATAAATAAATGCTAATTTATTAATGATATGGAATAGCCTTTCACAAAAATGTGGAGCTGGGCCAAAAATAATGAAAAAGATAATAATTTCAAAAGTTTGAATGTTAAATTAAGTACTATTTAATCTTATATAATATTTGGTCTAATATTAGAAGATAGGATTCAAGAGTCTAGCGTTTTCTAACAAGGCAGTATTATAAAGCATGGTTCTACTGTTAGATAATGTGATTTTGCTACCTGGAAAGTTACAAAACTGCCAATTGTTGTCAAAACATAGTACTGTCAATAGTTGCCAAAATACAGTACTGTCAATAGTTGCCAAAATACAGTACTGTCCACAGTTGTTGAAGTCGAAATGCAGTACTTTTTCTAGTTGTCAAAAAAATAAAAAATCAAGCGAAAAGTTGTTTGGTGATTTTCGTTATTTTATCATAGGTGTGTAGCTTGAGTTGTTAGTAGAGAAAAAATTTAATTTTCCTATCCCGCTCACAAAGGCTCTGTTCGGTTAAAACAATCGGTTATATAACTAAATTCCTCTAGTAGGAGCAAACATTTGCTTTTCATTTCATCCACAGTTTTTAACATGTTACAAATAATTATTTTATATAAACTGAAAATATTTTTCAGTGGAAGACATTCAAAATTCTGTGTACCTTTCGTAGTTACTTAAAAGTGCAGATTTACCAGTTTATAAAAATATTTTGAGATGAGTATTACTGTTTTCAAACAGTTTCGTAAGTTTTTCTGGCATTTTAAGTACTTTATTTGAGTTTTCAAATATAAATAGTATGAAAAAAGTTATTTTTATCGGTATTATTGTTTGAATATAAGTTAATCCATATTGATAATGAAAATAGATACTATTCTTTTTGTTATTAAATGTCCTGTAATGTCTAAATACTGGATAAAAATACTAAATCTAGATGGCGCTAGTGCTTCGCGCTTTGACAAAATTCTCGTAGAGCTGGTTGTCCGGGAATCGGAAATAGTCCGGCACATTTTCTTCGAACAAGCTCCGGATAAGGTTCACCTGTTTCTTTCAGAGGTTGTTGTTTGGCTTTCTCAACGTTTTCAATTTAGTATCCGATTTGAGAATGTGCACCACAGCTGTTTAATACCTTTCATTTGTGGTAAGTTTTGTTCTCTTATCAGTTTTGTTATCCTAAATTTTAAATATAAAAGATTTTTACAGGTACATATTGAGTTGAACTTTTATTACTCAGGTAGACAAATTTCTGGAACCATAAATGATAATTAAAGCAAATGAAACTAACATTATGATTTTTTTTAAATATGCTCTAAAAGTAACAAAATAAAAATTTTCTTCATAAAGATATAGTTCTTTGTGGTAAGAAGAATAGAAATAGTAGCTACATTATTATTCAAATTTTTTAATGAATGATTACATATTATTATTAAAAATGAAGAAATATTTAGAACTAAACTTCATGAGATAACTCGATCAAATATATTCTAAAAAACTCTTGTTTCCAGAAAAAAAATGTATAATGGACATAATATTTTGAGAACTTCAGTTAAATTAGATAAAATTTAAAATATTACTCCACTCTAAAATATATTTATCCAAATGCCATAGCACTAGAAAAATTATGTAGCAATAATAAACAGAAATATCCTTAAACATACATTTATGATGGATATGGATCCCAAAAAAAAACAAGGAAATTTAAGAATTACGATGTTTTTAATTGAAAAAAATTGCCATTAAAAGCTTCAAGAATTTATAGAAGCGATTTTTCTAAAAACATTTTGTGTTGTACTTGGGTCCCTAGAAAACAAGGGAATGTTGAGCGTACGTAGAAGAGAAAGTTGTTTTAAAACATAATTTTCGAACAGAAGTGAAATGAAAGCATTAATAAAATAAAAACTATTTCTTAAATCATTCTTTTCATATCTTGTTTTTATTTATGTAAAAACAATAAAGAAAAGCTAAGTAAAAGTTAAATATGTATCTTGTAATATTAATATGCTTAGCGATGTATTGTTTTATTGTTATATTACAAGAATATGGTATGAATTCTACATAATTATATAAAAATTCATATACTTTTAATATACTAAGTAAGAATTTAGAATAGTAGATCAATTTCAGATATTACAAGTGCTTAAGCCAAAGCTTAGAGTCAAAAAAGAAATCCTAATTATATCTCATTTTTTAATCCATGTTTTAAATTTAAATCTTATATTATTTCTGCATGCGCATGTATCTGAAATCTGATTAGCATAGTTACCTGAACCAATTATACGACATTGCATCACTTATCCTTTATGAATAGAAAAATGTCGGAACATTTATTTATTTTTGCTGATATTGAAGTATAATACCTTTCAAAAAATTTTATTATGTTATTCCTCATCGGGTTTTTTTTATATTAAGATGTTTTACTACAATCATATTTTCATGAAGAGCAATCATGTTTTAAACATTAATAATATATTAAGATTTAATAATGAATAAATTTGCAGAAAAAAATCTATAAATACAATGTTTCACAAATCATTTACACTTATTAATATCTGCAAAAATACTTATTATAGTACAATTTTTATCAGAAAAAATATGTGTTTAGGTACTTTCTGTTCATTTGCGAGGAGTGGAATGTGTAAGCATTATTAATTCAATCAAATAGTCTAAATTAAATTTGCGCTAAGATTGTTTTCTTGTTGTTAAATTATTTTTCAACCCGTGGATCATAAATCCATATTTTGTCGGACTGTTTTAGATCTAGAAGTTTTTGAATACATAAATGAAAAGCCCCTCAGCTATGCAGGAATAAAAGAGGCAGATCTTTTCAGTCCAGAAATATATACAGCAAATCGTTTGGATACCGTTGAGCTAAAACATCTTGCAAATTATAGTAATCCTAATGTGGCATCAAGTTGAACAATATTATCGTGTAAATTTGACTTTCTTAAAGTTTGGAATGGTTCAACTTGAGGATAAAACATACACTTTATTAAAGTAGCAACCATTGCCCACTATATTATGCTTTACACGATCTTCATTATTTGACTTTTAATTAAACTTTCTTAAAGTATGCACGCATGTTTTTTTCTTAACAGCATTAGTAAATAATGTTGGTAAATATTACCATTTATTTACAAACCATGTAATAAATTAATGCAATTTAACCTTTTATCATCAATGTAAGATCGGTTATTATTTTTAAGGGGATACAGCTAACTATTAGTTGTTAGTTGATGTAGTCAAAACTATCAGAATATGGTCAGATTTAGCATGTTTCTGACTCTTGGGAACACCGAAAAGCTAGGTAACTTTTACCAAAGCGCTTTGGTAATGATTTTGATGAAACTGCCAATGAAACATGCTTTGATAATATGTGTTAAAATTTGATAAATGTGGTAAATTTTGGTAATTGTTTTCATAACTTAGAGCATCACATGCCATGAAAGCCATTTATTTGGTTAAGTATACTTTTTAGCTCTGTATTTTTTACTATATGTGTTATAATAAGAATTATACATTTTAAAACCAGAATATCCAGTAAACTGTTTCCTTATGAATTAAAAATTGAAAAATGAACGGTTTAAATACCCCATATTTAGTTTTATTACCAAAATAAAGTTTTTTTTTACCAGAAAGGTTATACTATTCAGTACGGTATATTTAATTGAATTTCTTTCTAGGTGTTTTTTTAAAATTATTTTATACATATTGAATTTTCTATTGGCAAAAACCACCCCTAAAGGACCCTTATAAGCATTTAAATGATTAGATCGTACCGCTTTTGTGTTGGGCAGATTTCGGTCAATACAAATACATTTAAGGTTTAACATTTCAAACATTTACCCATTCTTTTAAGTAACCATATTATTTCAGGGCCCAAAAAGGGACCCCCAATAAAACTTAAAATGGTAATTATAAAAATGTAATATATACATTGAATATAATTATTTTAGAAAATAATTTTTTAATGCCAACGAACGATCTACAAAATAATAAAAACAGATGTGAAGTATAAAGAGATAACTTTTTTAGGTTAAAAATTGGTGCTGATGTTTATTGACAAGCAAACATTTAATTTCAGCCTAAAACTATTAGAGCATTTTGCAATAAACCAAGCAATTTGCAATTAATAATTAATTTTGTTTACTCTTATAAAAAATACCCATTTGAAATATGTATATGATTTTTTCTATTTAAATTACAGCAATGACTTATTCTATAATAATATATCTTTTATTATGATTTCTGTTAAAAGTTCAAATTTTTATTCAAACTTTTCGTTAAACAGAATAATATATTAACGCATTAGAGGAAGTCGGTAATATATATTTTCAACTAATAATATAATACCATGTCTAGAGTAAATTTAAAGGTTATTACTGTAAAATTCGCTGTAGATGCAACTAAATAAAAATGACAATCCTCTTGAAAACAAGTTAAAAATAATATATTTTTCATATTATTTTGCACTGTTTATTCTATTTCAATTCAGAGGGAACTCTTTCGTTTTCAAAATAACTCCATGTGGGATTTATGTTATTTTTCTTTACGTCTGCTACTTTTAATGTATTCTTTCGGGTGGTATTGAGGTATATTTATTTTCTTTGCTAGGTAAGTCTGGTGTTGTTAGCATAAATAAGAATATACTCTTATTTTGGCGAAATAAACATAAGACTTTAATTTCCATTTTTCAAGTATGGAAAAAGAATAAACAATTGAGGCAGTCAACCAAGTATACGGAGAATAGGTTTAAGATTAAATTATTTTCATGAGAAGTACTTTTTTTTTAGAAAAAAAACTTTGTTTGAATGATTCATTTTTTATTTTAATATTTAAACTGACGAAGAAAAAGGTCAAAACTACCCGCATTTGATAAAATTTATCATTTTAACATGTTATAGAAACTATTTATTCGTTTAAATTTGCTTTTCAGTTTCGTATTTTTTATTAAATATATGATGAAAAGAACTATAAATTTTAATAGCTTTAGTAAACCATTACCATGCGGTTAAAAAAATTACCAAATTAATGATTTAAATATCGGTATTTCTACTACATTTTTGCTTCTCCAAATATCATGGATGATTCGGTTTTGTTTTATTCAATGTATATAAGTAAACGTTTTAATATGCATATAAGTAAACGTTTATGATGTCATGCTATCCATGAAATATGAAATATTGAAATAATCAATAATGAAATATTTTTTAAAAGATTAACGAAAATCATTTTTTCTAAGATTCTGCACGAAAAAGTTAAAATTAAGTTATTGAGTGCTATTCGTAGGAATTAGTTGATACAAAGTCAGTTAATTTGCAGTTTTATTTGATGTTTTTAATGTTATTCAAAAACCATCGACTTTTCATCTGATTTCTTTAAAACAATTATTAAAAAAAAACTAATGCAACACATTAGAAGATAAAACTTTACCCTAAATTTGCATAACACCTGGAAAAGTAACTAAGATCAAGTAGAAATACAAGAAAAGTAAAAGTAACTAGAAAAGTTAATATTTAGTTTTAATAAAAATTATTACATACTAGAAACGGTATCTTAGGATTTGTAACGTCTTTTAATAGTTTTAAGTCATTTAATAACCCTATATCTTATTTCATACTTAATATGCAAATTTTATCTTAGGGTTCGTGTCTAATATACAGTTTATTTTTTTCCATTATTTTGTCATATTTATAAATTTCGTATTGTCAGTAAACCTCTATCTGTTGTCAGATGCATCTGTATTCAGATAATTAGAAAAAATATTGTATAAATCTTATCTACATTATTATTGATATTAATTACTTACATCATCATCAAAATATTAGAAAGATAAACTACAATAACGAATACTGTCGAATAATATGCCTTGATTACAATTTTAACACTAGCCCACGAAGGAATCAAAACCACGACCTTCGCATTATCAGGACGAAACTCTTATTTTGGTTCTAATATTATTATTAGAACCAAAATTATATTATTTTGGTTCTAATGCGTCGGTCTTGCAAAATCAAAAATTTATTCCAAGGGCATAAAGAAAGGGCAAAAATATTGAATAACAGTAAAAAATGGGTTGAAAATAAAAACAAATAATATAAGATTTAAAGTGATGGTTATTCCTGTTAGTTTATGATGCATTATGTAGAACTGTCCCTATACACGTATATAAAATTTCTAGTAATATTACCATATTTCATAGTGATGAAATTTTTAGTTATAAAATTATTAATAATTTTTTTAGTAAAAAGCAAAAATATGCTACATTTAATCCCATCATTTAGTAATTTTTACGTTCCTATTGCTACCTTCCGTTCATATCGTAGTATAGTGGATATTTCGGTTTTCAAATATTGTTCTTTTTACCAAACAGTTAGTAAAAAATTCAAAACTTAAAGATAAATTTAACTAACTAAATGATTCTTATGATTCGTGATTCAATTTATTAAATTGTACCACATTTGCCGTATTTTGTCACAGGTTATAAGACCATATTTGGCTGCTAATTATGTCAAAATCATCAACAAATTGCATTGGTAAAAATTACTGAGCTTTTTGGTGTTCTCATAGAGTCAGAAAAACGGTAATTTTTACCACATTCTGTCAGTTTCAACCATCTCAGTGTGGAAGTACATGGATTACCTAGAAATGGCATTAGCTACTTAGTAATAATTCAGAAATAAGCCTCATATTGTAAAGCATAAGGCAATTAAAAATGCATCTAAAACAGATACGATAAAGAATCTAAAAGTTTTTTTTTGTGTTACAGCGATATTTTTTAATTGTTATTTCATATTTTTCGGGAAAAATATTCTTAGATATTGTATATTCAAACATACAGCATATAAGTATGATTTAAAATGATTTTTTATATCCTTTTTTATAAGATATAAAAGGCAAGAATTTTCAAATCCCCTTAAAAATGATTTAGTTTCAAAAAGAAAAAAAATGCCTCTCATAAACAAAATTTATAGCACAAATTCTGTCAAAAATGACTGGAAAGGTCTACCCTCTCGTATAGCACCGATTCATTTTTTGGCACTATCTTCTTAGAGCGCGCTAACCTAAATCCATAAAATATCCGGAAGTAAGGCATTATCAGAAGTGTCTTTGTTCCGCTGTCTTTTTGAATTTATAACGTGAAATTATTACAAGAATTTCGATCATTTGTTAGCCTGCTTTGTGGCAAAATATATTATCATACTTAGGTCTTTTTATATGATTTGTAAGGTATATTAGGATGACAGAATCCCATCTTCCTGTTTCTAATGTCGTAATTTTATTTTATTGAAAGGATACATTTTGATACAGTTTTAGGATGGAAAAATTAAAAAGAGTTTTGCGATTTTATATATATTATTTTCAAATAAATTTCTTTGTTTTCTTGAGAGTTATCATTTAAATATATCTTGTCCTAAGAAAGTAACACAGAAAATAATTTAAACTAACTAAATTAAATTCACGTTTTTAACTATAAATTAAGATTTTTTTTTATTTATTTGCAAAGTATATTGCACATTTTGTGAACTAGAACAAGGAAATGCTTTTTCATTCCCATACTCACTCTTATGTGGACATTTTACTAAGAAATGGAGGAATTTACTACAGTAACTACAGCGATTAATTTTCTCTTTCAAAACAAGGTTGGTTTGGAAAAATTGCACTTTAAAAAAAAAAATAGCACGTTAAATAAAATTACCTGTTGTTGCATGACACGTTAAATTTCATGACCTGGGTAGGTAAGAAACGGAATGTTGTTTCATTTAAAGTTCTGCTTCTCATTTTTACTGAACTGTCCAGTTGTGTTATTTTCTTCGACATTAAAATTTAATCTCTGACTTGGCAAAATATTCGAGTTTCGAGAATTTTACTAGTCATTTTATTCACGAAAAAACATGTTATTGGTAATATTAAATAAATATTCAGTGGTAATATTAAATAGATATTCAGTGGTAACATTAAATATATATTATAAAATAAATATTCACGTCATTAGCAAGAGTGTTTTTAAATAAAGTTTTTTTTTCTCTAAATACGATTACCAGAAACTGAATGGATGAAAAACATGTAGTCAAAATTTTCAAAAAAAGTAATGGAAACATATGAATTTATTTTAAAGGGAGCGTAATGCTTCAGAAGACTTAAACTTTAATAAATATAATTACAGTTTTTTGAATTTTAATTGCATGTAAAGGAAAACCACGAAAACCTCCCACCGCTAATGGAAAGAGGATTTTATTTATTATCTGTCTACAACGATGCGAGTTCTTGGATTGTATATGTTTGTATGCTTGAGTGAGTTTATGATTTGTAAATTATTTTATTGTTTTACTTAGGTAACTCTAGGTAAATTACCATAAAACTCTAGGTAAATTACCTTGCAAGATTTATGGTGATAGTTACTTGTGAAAAGTGCTTTGCTTTTTTTTGTTTACTTACTATTTTAAAGCAATTAGTAACTTTATAAAAAAAACATAAAAAAATTTGCACATTACGAGTGATAAAGTCGATATGTTAATTTGTCTAAATTGGACCTATTGAAAATATCTTGTACGCGTTAACGATAAAATACGGACTAGTCAAAGTTACAACAAGCCTTTTTCTTTCAATTTTGTAAGTCTTAACAAAATATTTTTTTTAAAATTGGTATTTGATCATATTTTCTTTTATATTTGAATTTGATTTAATCTCATCTTTGATGACATATACACACATCATCTTTAATCTTATATCAAATATAAATACTGTAGGACTTCATAAACAAATCAAATTTATTGAAAAGAAATTGCACAGCAGCTAAAGAACAAATAAAGTTTTGCGACCCAAAACCTGAAATAGTTACCAGGACAGCAGATATAACCTTTGTTTCAACTATATATATATATATATATATATATATATATATATATTAATTGCAAAATTTCTCCTGCAGGGAAGAGTGGGATTTGCATTTGATCAAGTAACATGCTATAATAAGTTCGATATTATCCTGTATTAATAATATCAAACGATGTTTTAAAGTTTTATAAAACATTGTTATTATTTTAGAAAAGTATTATCAAATCACATCGATAAATTAAAGAAGAAGGAAAAGATATTCAATAAATAAATACAAAAAGTATCATGTAATTTAAATGTATTTTTAACGTGATAAATATTTATTGAAAAAGAGATAAATTTGATAAATGCTTTTAACATACATACTTCACAAATACCAAACGGGAATGATGCACGTATTTAAATGCTTGTAGATTATTATAAATAATTGATCATTTCCTATTATAATCAATTATTTTTTGGTGTATTTTCGGAACCAAGATTGATTTAGATGGCAACAATTCGATCATATCCGATCAACACGGTCATATTTCTCTTTGCGCAGTAACAAAAATTGAAACCTGTGACAAGATTTAAAACCCCTGAGAACATTTTACATCATAAAAATAATTTTTATAGCCTTGCTTCGTTGGTTTCTCAAATAAAAATGCCTTAATTTTATGATGTAGTTTTCAAGAGTCGGTACTTTGCACACCCCTTTTTATGACTCTAGGTCAATTACTCTAGGAAAACTAAATGAAGGCTTTAAAAGTTAGATGAAGGATTTTTCCTCCAGAGTCAAGTTTACTTCCAGTTTATTTCATTATCAAGCTGTAGCACTTTGTCATTTATGACTAAGCATAACTGATGTCGAAGTTGATTATATGAAGCAAGTTGGTAATTAAATTTTCAAGTTATTCAATGTCTTGCTTATTAAATTTATGGAGGCTGAGTAAAGGTATCCAAAGATTATTTCATCTTCAAAGTAATGCATGGACTGTAAAATAATTTATTTTTTTATGTTCCACTTACTTAAAAATGATATTTTATGTTACATATTGTTCGATAGGTAATAATAAGAATTGGGCTTTTCAATATTTTTATTTCGAATTACATTACCTTTACTTCAAACATAAAACGGTATTAACAGTAAGTATTGACAGTCAGACCTATTTTAGATTTTTAATTTTAATAAATTAGTTAGGTGTGTAATAAAATCCCTGTGCACTGTAAAAAGTATTGAGTATAGTGGTACTTTTTTCCGTGAAATCCATTTTTATGGAAACATATTAAGGAACAGTAAATATGATACACCGTAATTTTTACAGTAATAATTACAGTAAAATCCCTGAATCACTATAATTTAATAAATATTACTGTAAAAATGACGGTATCCATTTTGTCTTAAAATTCATTTTCACCGTAAAACATTATACCGTAATTTTTACAGTACTAATTACAGTAAAATCACTGAATCATTATAATTTAATAAATATTACTGTAAAAATTACGGTATAATGTTTTACGGTAAAAATGAATTTTAAGACGAAATGGATTTTTCAAGTTACGTACTCGAAGTACCGGTAGTATCTATCGTAAATTGATCTGGAATTCCCTACAGCTTAGGAGCTGTAATAGAATCATGAACGAATAATATTTAAGATGATTCACTGTAGCATTAACGCAATGCATTTCCATTTTTTCTCAGTGAATCGCTCGCTTTATTTACAGTGAGTTCCACAGTAACCCTAAAAGGAAATGGGTAATTCATTATGTGATTTTTAAAACTCTACAATTTACAATTTAGTTTAACTACATAATTTAGGTTTGCTACTGCTATTTTCCTTTCAATGTCACTGTGGTATTTATAGTCCAAAAGTTTTTGTTTTACAGAGTTAGAGACATTGTTAGAGTTTTTATAAGGCGTTAACAACTCGTAAACTAGTTGTTGGAACTAATAGTCGGAAAGTTAGCAGAAAGGGGTTGACATTTTGCGGTGCCTTGAAGAAGATTGCATCAAATTTTACTTTCTAGCGCATTAAAGTGAAAATTCTTTATATACTTTTATGTATAAAGACAATTTGTTCCTGACCACATGGAAAAATAAAATTTATTAAAATTACCGTATGGTTTGGTAATGGCATTTCTGATAAAAAGAAACTATAATTTTGGTTGGCTAAATCAAAATGTGTGATATTTAGAGCATTCAATTGGTACTTTTTTCTGTTCGTATGGTAACAGTTTACCAAAAGTTCTTGGTTTCAAAACTATTATTCTGGATCTTTCTCAGAGACATCAATTTACTACAGTATACATACATTAAAACGCAAAAGTAAATTGTACATATTTCTATTTATTTATTTCTAACCATGTGTTTGCGATTAATTTTTTGATAGAAAAGAAAAAGAATTCAGTATCATTCATTTTAAGTTGAATTCAATTACTTTTGCTACTCTCCCAAATGGTGGCACCACTACGACATATTATCTCCCCTTTAGTAATAATTACAGTAAATTTAGTTGAATAAATATTTTTAATGCCATACTCAAAGTTATTCTAATGTAATTACGAAGTGTTATCAAATGTCTCCTCGTTTGCTTACAAAGTACGGAAAAAAGCCCTTTGTATAGTAAAAAAAGGATAGTTTATTGTTAATTTTATCAAAACCATTGCCAAAGCGCTTTATTAAAAATTGCTGAGATTTTGATGTTTTCATAGAGTTAGAAACAAGGTAAATTTTACAATATTCTGGTATATTTTATCATACTTTTTTTCAATGAAAATATGTACTTGAAAGCAGTTTTTGGGGTGCAAGTTGGAATATTAATCTTGATCTGGTGATAATGTGGCAAAGACCTTTCAACGCTAATTTTTTTTACCGGAATCAAAAATAGAGACTGTTTAGTGACACAGAGTAGTAACGCAGTTTAGTGAAATATTTTTTATATTCAGGTTTTGTTAAAAATAACGTGTTTACATAACGAAATGCGTGTTAGAAATGAAAAAATATGACTCAAAGATTCCTTAATCTTAAAAAATGAGGCTTTTATTCCTATGAGTGCTAGTAGTGCTTGTCAATGCCTAGTTGCTTCTTACACAACTATCGGTTTGACCTAACCACATTGATGCTATAAATATCTGAAACGAAATTTTGGTCTTAAGTGTCATTGTTGTAGACTGTAGATAGTCTTAGGGTTTTTACGTGATGTACCTCTCCATTTAACTCAAATGCAACTTCGCTTTACTCAAATATCCATCGGAATGTGAATTTGCTCCAATCGGAATGTGACTTTGGTGCATTTGATGTAAAACTGCAATGCAGATAAGTAATTTAAAATATAACCCATGTAAATAGAGTGCAGACAATAGATGCTCTTTACGAGGGAAACTGTTTAAATTATAACATTTGACAAACGTTTCTCGATAGTTGGCAAAATTATAGTTAACTCATACATCATTTAACAATATCTATACGTTCTTCAAGATTTCTAGTCACAATTCCTAAAATGTACGTTTACTAGTTCATCAATTTTAGTTTAACTCTTTAACGACCTGAGCAGAGGAAAATTTTCCACACTTAAGCATCCTTAGTTTTTCAGAATAGAAAAATCACAAATGTTTGATTTTTTTCTAATGATCAATTTTTGCTGTTTTCAAGGGGGGTCAGATTACCCTTTGATTTATTCGTGACGGAAGTAGGCAATAGTCCTTACCACTAATAAATCAAGGACGTACTTTTCCTATCAGCGGAACTTTTTGGTATTCAAATTAAACTAACAATTTGCTTGCGAGCATTCCTAATTTTTTTTTCTCGAGGAAACTTTTTCTGTCAAATGTTTAGAATCATATGAAGTAAATAATAAGAATTTGATATCTTTTTAATTTGTTTTTCATTTACGAAAATTTGTATTAGTTTGAGGACATTATTTTTAAAGTAAACTATTATTTTAAGAGGCAATATCATATAAATCTTTGTTCCTGAATACGTGTTGATCAAATAGATATTGATTCTCAAAGTAACAAAAAAAAGTTCTTATTTCTAATATTAGTATTTTGTATGAGTTAATAATAAGTATTTTGTATGAGTTAATAATCACACTTTTTTAGAAGTATGCTTCAAATAAATTTCTCATAAAACTGAAGCTTAATAATAGAAATACATTTCCTATAAATAACTAGAGAAACCGTTCATATTTCTTTGAACTAATTTCATGATTTGATTGAATTCTTAAAAAAAAATAACTTTCCAAATCCTCAAATGTCTAGGTGTAATTGTCAGATATTCTAAAGCTGGCAATTGCTGTTCCTGAAACACTGCCTAAAACTGTTGCAAATAAAAAAAATACTGAAAAGAAAAATTTGGTTAAAATACAATAAATATGGAAAACAGATGGTTTGTGATGAAAAAGTTTGAGTTATTATTATTAAAATCATTTCCTTTCTATTTATTTAGAAAATGAAAAATTCGAGTATATTTAAAATATATTTTATCCTTTGTCATCGCAAATTACTTTTTAATGTGCGTGACTCATAGTATATTTTTCTAAATCTTTTTTTCAGCATCGAGTTGGTTACTTATATCTAAAGTTTCCAGAATTTTTTTGTATATGTTTTCATGACCTGTTTATTTATTTTCATTTAAGCGTACACTTCAAAGGCCTTAAAAGTGCAATTTAGGTCATTGTAGAGCAGGAAGTAAAATGAGAACAGTTTGGTTCAGATGGGTAACAATTTTATTTTTAAAATCTTTTCTTAAAATACTGTGGAAAAACTATTTTTTCCCTCTTTAAATTATGCCTTCATTTTAAATGAAGTTATTGAAATTAATAAAGGTTGCGATTGCTGAGATATGTTATATATTTTTTATATTAACATAGTTTTGTTAATTTCGTTTGAGCTAAGCAAATATTATCTTTTTATGTATTTAAGAACATGAGTTTATGAACATTTTATTTTATTTTAAATTTCATTACATTTAAAGATAAAGACAATAATATCAGAAGTTCACAAAAGTGTTCTTCCTTCTTATATCATTGCTTTAAACTCTTTAAAAATTTGTTAATTCAAGCATATTTCTTATTTATTAAAACTCTGCTACTACACTCATTTATATTTAAATAAAAGTTGCCCCGATTGAGATTAAATTTAATTTTCTTATTTATTTCGGCTGAATCCTGGTTTATTGCAAAAAAATATCACATCCCCAAAAATTTTTATTATGCCATTAAGTGTGTGAAATATATGGCAGCAAAAACATTTTTTTAATAAATTTTATATACATATTTTGTTTTTCGAAATATAAACAAAATAATTATTTCGCATAACATAGAGTAACTTTAAATGCGATGAAACTATTATAAACTATAGGTAAATGAATAATTATTCAGGGTAAAAAATAGTATAAGTCAACTTTACAATACTGCAATAGGAAAAAATACAATTGTTTTTCTAATTTGGATGTATGTTGTTATTTTAATTTGAAGTTATTTTTTTAAGTGTTATTAATTTCGATATGCTATTGATTAGGTTAATCAAATTATAGCAAATCAGTGAAAATTAAGTGCGGTTGAATAAATGTGATCTCGTTCATTTTCTCATTAACGGATTTTACAGCCAAACACAAGACGAATTGTTAAAATTGTGTTTGCTTTTACTACATAGAAATTCCTTACAAGTAATTTACAACAAACAAGACAGTTGTCCTGTCATTCTTTTGCCAATCATTTAGCACTACTCCTCAGAATAGTCACTAAAGCTATGGATTCACTGTGTATGTCACACTCTGCATTGGTGAATAATCTATTATCTCCTTTGGAAATCTTATGTTTGTTGTATTGAGATTGTTTTTGACTTGTCCAATGAAACTTGAAAGGGAAACACTCTTTGGGGTATCTTTTTGTACCTAGAGATTAGCATATTTCTTCTTCGGTCTTATCAGATGGCTACGTTATCTTCATTCCTTTTAACAACTCCAGAGCAACAAAAGAAAAATAATAAGAGAAACAGTGATAGTTAAGCTTATTTTATTACTCAACAAGCCATTTATATAGGTTGTAATTAGGAATTTGTGCAATATCCTTTTACTGTGGATAAGAATGAGGGAGGAAGGTATCTATGAGAAAACCCTTATCTATACACAAAGGTTACGAAAACGGATATTTTCACATTGGAATGTAGACATTCAGTATTGTCAAGTGTAATAATTAAATAGAGAATAGAATAGTGATTAGTATGATTGAAATTCTCTCCTTTCCGCCAAATATTAAATCAAGCATACGCTTTTCAATAAGCAAGAATTTTAAAACTGGTAATTATTTAATTAAATAAATAGATTACTCTAAAACTTATTGCACGTTATAACTAGAATTTCACATAGTTACTAAAATAATAAAATTGTAATTATCGAAAAAAATATCAACTGTCAAAAGTTATCAACTATAATATCAAAAATTATCAATTTATGAAAAAACATTAAACTTGTATGATATCTTATTTTTATGGAAAATAACAATCAGTCGCTGAAAATAAAAATTTATATATTTGTTTTAAAATATATTCGATAGAAAACTCAGATCAACTTGCCAGATTAGATATATAAAATAAAAAATCGAATAAACTAGTACTGAAAATAAGGACGGGCATATAAAATTAAACTAAAGAATACTATGCGTAGTGTAGGTAATATAAATAAATAAAACAGCTACCACTTTTTATGCGAAATAAAAATGGTGTACTTTAAATAGATTATTTCAAAGCTTAAAATTAAAAGGTACGAAATGAAATTCTACTATGTCCTAAACACCAAGATTTGCAATCATTTTAAATTTTTTAAACAGAAAAATCGCTTCTAAAGTATTTACATTCTAAAAAAAAATTTATTGCTTCCACTTAAAATTATGTTATAAACAACGAAAAACGTCTAAGTTCTTAAAATGTTAAAAATGCATAAAATAATCGATAGTAATCCTATTTCTCCAATTTCATTTTGCTTCAATCATGAATTTATAAATGCGAAATATGATTACGCTTTTATTTTAAAATGAAATCTTTTGAAGCACTTTTCTCCTTTGGTATTCAAAATCCATTTATTAGGAAGAAAAGGAAGGGAAAAAAATATTTCAGAAAAGTAAACTCAACACTGGCAAAAGTTTCAATAAATAAAGATGTCCACAAATATCACACTTCATTCAGGAGAAAAAGCAAAGGAAAAATGCTGTAGAGATGGAAAAAAGTCGCCCTGTCGATAACGAAATTGCGTTACGTTACCTTCAGTTTCACAAAAATTATAAGAGAAAAGGGGGGAGAAAAGGAGAAAAAAGGAAAGAAAACACGCTTTGCGATAAGAATTCTTATCGTTATTCATTCTTTCGTTTTCTTAGAACTATTATCGGATTCATCCATTATAGTGTAGGGAAGCCTATCTTTCTTCATCTTAATCGACTTCTCTGAGAATCGTTTCATTATCTCCTAGGATATCGTTTGCCGTTTCAGAGGTAGTGATAGAGACAAAGCTAGCTGAGACTAAGTGCGAGGATTCCGTTTTTGGTTTTTGATGCTAGAGCAGCTTCTTCATCATCTGGTGGGATCAACATCTCGAGGGAGCATTCACTTTAGGGAGAACTCTTTTTTGTGACCCTAATCTTCCACTCTGGGAGTAGTATTCGTTTGGCATTTCGGCTGCAGGGAGATTGTCACAGGCCAGACATATTTGCGAGAATAAACGTCTGATTTATATTGTGCCCAAGAAAATCTTTTTCTATAATAACAATATAAATATTATTTTATTTTCCAAGGATAGTCCACAGATTTATCTGTATATTTCATAAACTATTTTACATAACACTTATATGAAATTATTTAAAGAAAGATACGCTATTATTATTCGGATTAGTTAAACAATTTTAGCTTTAAATTTTTTTCTCAAGATGCATTATTTTCTATTTTAATTCACTACTTTTTTTATCTGTTTTAAAATATTTTTTGCAAAAATTATTTTTAATAAGTTTGATTCAATTATTTTTGTTTCATTATTAGCATGAAACATTTAAAAATAATAGAAAAAGCTATATTGTTTACTAAATTGCATTTCTACTTTGCAATATCGCATGATAAAAATCTTCTGAAACCTGAGTACTTTTGACACGTTAGTAGATTAAACTCCATGAAATTTTAAGTTTAAAAAGTCGTACAAAATATTATAATAGTGCATTTTTAGAAATTTATGCTATTTGCATTTAAGGTTTAATTTACATTTGATCATTGGAAGAATAGTATCTAACTTTCTAACTATTTTTGAAGTTTTAACTATATAGTAACTTTAAATACGAAAAAAGTTTAAAAATTCAAGCATAAAATTATCAACAATTTGAATAGTCCTTGTCATACAAAATATAATAGTAATCTTTGCTATTTTATATGACGGATGTTTGACTCGTTAACATGAGCATTTTATTATTAACATACGGTAGGGAACGTAAGTTTTGAGACTATAGTTTTTTTTCTCTTTTATAACTTAAGAAATTTCTTAATGATACAAATTAATACTTTGCAGCTTTAGTCATCATACATCTGGAGTAATACATAACATGCTTGAAAAGTCTTAATTTAGGAAACATCTGGAGGTTTGGAAAAATTGAAATAAAATTTTTTGAGACTATTCAGTTTTTTTAAATCTTTTATTGAAATCATTCATCTTAAGGCAAGAAAATGCAGCAAATGTTAACTTCGTTGGGTAACCTTTGGGCTTTGATGATTGCGGCACACAATCTACACTGCAAAAGAATGGATACTCAAATTTCACGAAATTTTCTTCGTTTTTGACAAAACCGTTTCCTGGTATATGCTCCGAGCTAAAATTGCATCAAAGTACAGAAATAAAAATCGTCACTTCCTTGAGAAAATTAATTTCGTCAATAGTAAAGAATCATTTCGACATTCTATTTCTTTCAAAAGTACTCGTAGTGCCTAATGTATCCTACTTTTCTAATCACTTTATCGTGGGCACTATATATATGAGTCAATATGGGCTTAACACAAGATGGCAAAGAGATACATTACACTCGTGCCCGAAGCGGGATTCGAACCCCTGATGTTGCTGGTACGAGGCTAACTCCATGCCCACCATACAATTCGCACGGCTTATTTCGTCATTTTATTTTCGATCGTCTAGTTTTTATTGTAGATTCGTAATTCTAGTTAAACTCCTACAAAGAACCAGATTAAAGTTTTAAGTGGAGAAAACATTTTCCTTATATATTTAAGAGTTTACGTTTCAACACAAGTAATGTGATTTAGTGACGAAATAATTATCAAAAATAACAAAATATAGCTCAAGGATTGCTGAATCGTCAAAAGTGAGAGATTTATTTATGAGAGTGTAAGTATGCAGAATATCATGCGGAAATTTTGCTTACAGGAAAAGTTAGAACAGTAAAACATATCGTTTTAAAATTTTTGCTTCCTAAATCGTGATTGCTTCCTAAATCATACATAAGTAACTTCGTGATTATTTAAAATCAAATTATCAATCAAATATTTTATAATTTCGAAAAAAAAATCATTTAATTGCCAGATTAGAAAATATTATCTTATCTTTGAACCAGAATTTTTTTTTTAAATCTAGCATCACGATTAAAAAGACAACTGAAAGAATTTAATTATGAAAATTTTTATTTTATTTTAAACTTATCCACACTTTGCTTTTTGGATATGAATGATAATGTAATGAAAAATATCATGAAAAATATATTCTCAGTAAAATCAATTCAAAGTTTAATCATAATATCTATATTACTTGACTAAAAACTTCACTCGCTTTAAAAATATACGAATTGGAAATAACAGTCCCCATTTATTTTCAATTTGTTATTTGTAAAATTTTTTCATGTCGACTGTTAGCTCCAGTAGGTATATTTTTGAAAAGAATGAAGTTTTTTTAAAATTTTTTATCAAAGAATCACTACTTCAGTTTATTGGCATTATTTAACATAATATCTGTACTTCATGCAAATAATGCATATCATGCATATTAGAATCATACTCTCTAATTCGTTTTAGGTGTGAAATTAAATATTAAATGTAAGACTGATTGTGATGTGCATGCATACATTACAAGGATACTAATGACAAACCTATCTCTCTCTCTGTATATATATATATATATATATATATATATATATATATATATATATATATATATATATATATATATATATATATATATATATATATATATATATATATATATATATATATATATATATATATATATGGGGTTTACAACAAGCTTACATCGAGATTTTTCCGGCAAAATTTATTTTCTATTTCAAAAATAATTCGACATGTCAAGATTTTGAGAGTAAATTCCTCTGCATAGGAATTTAAATTAATGTTAGATGGATAGATAATACCAAGAAAAGAAAATGTTTTTCTGGCATAACAAGGTTTTTGAGATATCGAAATTCGAGTCATTGACAGTATACTCTATAAGCATCTCGTAAAATGAGAGATATATTTTAAGTATATATTTCATTAGGATTGTAATAAAGTTATTCGATTTTATCTGATATTATATTATTTATAATAAAACGATACATTAAATCATCCATAAACAGTTAGCACTTTATTAGAATTGCAACTACATAATTTTAATTTAAGTAAATTTTACCTTTATATATTTCTTCTTGCAAAAACTAAACTTTTAATAGTTTTTGACCCATTAACAGTTACTTTATTCTCCAGATTTATATTAAAATAATGGTATTTTGCCTTAAAACAAAATACTCGTACTAAATGCAAAAGAGTTAAAAATTTGCATAATGATATTTCTAAAACATGTATCTAATCTATTGGGAATGCAAAATAGGCAATATTAAAAAAAATCGGAAATAAACTCTTTCCGTCCATTAAATGGTGATTTTTTCGATACTAAATAAGGTTTTCTGTGATTGAGTATGCATGAAAAATCTCTGAAATGTCAGAAGGGAGAAGAAATTTCTTTTGTGTCTTTCCTTATTACTTTTTAAATATTTAGGAAATGAAGTCACGTAGAGTGGTTCAGCCATTAAATTCAAAAATATGCCGCAAATGTGAGGTTAAAGAGCTCTGGGGCAATAGAATTTGATAAAAGGTACACTTAAATGTTTTCAATGATAAACTTTTCCTGAATACTTATTCATTCAGGAATAGTAATGTATTCCTTGAAAATACACTTTAGCCAAATGACACTCGATCGGATATAAGAGGTTCTTTAAAAGAAAATAACTACTTTTAGGATATGTTTTGGATATCTGATATAAGCTAAAAAAAGGAGATAAAAATAAGCTGGCGACTCACGAGTGTTTTAAGAATAATAAATGCCGGTGCAATTTTTTTTCCAGTAATGCAGATTTATTCACGTATTATTCACATTAATCAGTTTAGAGAGGTATTCGTGTTATATTTTTATTTGTGCATTTTTTTCATCGTGAAAGTAATGCATATTTAAGTTGAAGGTTATAGAAAAGGGTACAAAAATGTTTCGATGACATTTATTTAAGGATTTAAAGCCGTCTGTCCTGCTTTGGAAAGGATTTGATTTAAATAATGGTTATGACTATTATTTGAGTGATCATTGCAGTAGAATATATTGTCTAAATAAACGAAAAATTAACGTATTGATCAGATATTAGCTAAAAATGAAGCACAAATAAGTTGGCTACTCATGAGTCTTTTAAGCATAGCAAATGCAATCAATTTATTTTCCTAGTAATTCAGATTTATTCACATTAATCAGTTTAGAGAAGCTCAAAATTGGATCACCTGTTCAATGACGGTTATAAAATAAAATAAAATAAAATAAAATAAAATAAAATAAAATAAAGTAAAATAAAATAAAATAAAATAAAATAAAATAAAATAAAATAAAATAAAATAAAATAAAATAAAATAAAATAAAATAAAATAAAATAAAATAAAATAAAATAAAATAAAATAAAATAAAATAAGTTTAGAGAGGCATTCGTGCCATATTTTTATTTTTGTAATCTTTCCATCATGAAAATAATGCATATTTAGGTTAAAGGTTATAAAAAAGGGAACAAAATGTTTTGGTGACATTAATCTTTGGTTCTTAAGCCACCAGTCTGGCATGAGAAGGGATTTGATTTAAATAAGTGATCTGACTGTCACTTGACAGATCATTTAATAATACATATTGTATAAATAAACAAAAATTTAACAAATTTATCTGATATACGCTAAAAAAGAGAAAAGAAATGAGCTGACGACTCATGAGTGCTTTAAGCACGGTAAATGCCATTGCATTTTATTTTCTAGTAATGAAGTGTTTTTCGTATGTATTCTTCATATTAATCAGTTTAGAGAGGTATTGCTATTACATTTTTATGTATGCATTCTTTCTTTCTTAAAAGTAATGAATATTTAGGTCGAAGGTTATATAAAAGGATAACAAAACGTTTGAAGACATTTATCTTTAGTTCTGAAGCCACCAGTCCAGCATTAGAAAAGATTTGATTTAAATAAAGGACCTGACTTTTATTTGACTAATCAGTGTACTTAAATGTATAGTCTAAGTAAAAGAAAACATTTACGAATTGATCTAATGTAAGATTTAAAAATAAAATGAAATAAGCTGGCTACTAATGAGTGTTTCAAGCATAATATCCCGTTGCAATTTTCTCATTAATTAGTTTAGAAAGGCATTTGTGTTAAATACTTATTTATGTATTCATTCTTTCCTAAGAGTAATGCATATATAGGTTGAAGGTTATAGAAAAGGGTACGATAATGTTTTGAAGACATTAATCTTTGGTTCTAAAACCATCAATTTCGCAATCGAAAGGATTTGATTTAAATAAAAGATTCTGCTATTATTTGACTAATAATTACACTAAAATATGTTACTTAAATAAATGAAAAAATAACGAATTGAGCTGAACAGTTTTTCTGCTAAGAAAAACTAGAAAAGCTTACATTCAAATTATATTTACAATTACAAAATGAAAAGTTCGTGGAATAATCGAAAGAAAATAATTAAACGGAAACAATACTTCATCTCAGTTTTAAGTAAAATATAAGTTATTGTTTCAATAAATTAGTTTTTTTTTTAAAAAAAAAATATATTGTTTGAGCTCTTTTATTTCGTTATTCAAAGTCAAATCAATGTATAAAGAAACCTTTCTAAGGAACCGAAGGAAAAAAAAGAAAAAAAAATCATTTAAAAAAAATATTCCCTTCTCAAACATACATTTTCTAAAAAGGCATATATATATATATATATATATATATATATATATATATATATATATATATATATATATATATATATATATATATATATATATATAATGTAATCATATATTTTTCCGCTATTAAATGAAAAGGCAGACTGAGTGTAAATTTATTTAATAATTGCTATTATTCTAAGTACATTAATATGAACTAGAAATAACCAAAATATATTAATATATAAGCAAGTAAATGTATTATTATATAACTCATTTACTTGTTTTCTAAGTTATTACTTAAGCAATGATTCAAAATTATCTATTTAATTTATAAGATATATAAGATACTGATATATAATTTTTATTTACTTTTTTGAATTATTTTCTTTACATTTAATATGATCTTGGTTGTATCAAATACATTGAGAGATTTTTATACGAAAAAAAACAACTATAAGATGTAAAAATCACTTTTTTCCCTCTTTAAATATTTTTGAAAATTGTTTAGACATTTTTTTCCATTTAATTTGTTTTCTTTTTATTTTTATTTTTTAAAATCACATTTTACATACGTTTTCTTAAAAAAAGACATAATAGCGTAATTGATACGATAGTTTTACTTGAAATGCCGGGAACATAAAGTTAAAACGAATTCTCAATATGAAGTTTACTTATATACTTACACATACTTATATGATGAGTTAAAATGTTAATAAATAAATGGAAAAAAATGTTAATCTAACAAAAATAGGACTTATTTCAGAGCAATTGTTTAGTTTTTACAGCAAAGTTTGATTAAATATAAAAAATAAATAAAATGAAAAAAAATTGTCAACTATATTTTGAAAGCAAAAGTTTATCTATTTTATGCTATCAATTTTAAAAATAAAGTATCAATTTTATGCTATCAAGGTTTATATATCGAATTTAAAATATGCGTTTTTAAATATGCGCTGAAAACATGAAAAAAACTCTAAAATCAAGTATTACATGAAATGAAGGAATAACCATATTATATCATTCAATTGAAAAATTTCAAGTTATGATCAATCAGATTAATTTTTATTTTTAAAGAACTAAAACTTATTTTGTGTATATAATCGAAATAGATTATACACAAATTCTTAAAACTGCGATACACATTATTACCCAAATATCTTTCTCCCAATAATTTAAAAATATTAATTAGAAAAGACTACTTTTTTTATTTCGAGTAGTTTTAGACAAATCGCAGAAAAGCGATAAGAATTAGAATGAGAGAAAAAAGAATGTTCTTGTTTTGGGGAAGAAACTTTCCGTATTTTTCTCTTCCACAATAAAAAGAAAAGGGGGATCGTAAAGTTGGGTGAAAATAAAGAGCGACATGAAAAGAAGAAAAATCCCTGGATGGGGGAAAATGGGGAAAATCATCCATCACTCATGTGAAAAGGCTCGCAAATCACAACCCGATGCATATGTAGCATTCAAGAACGACTAACGACGATATGTTTCCTCTCTACCCATTCAAACCTACTATCTTTCTTTTTCCTCTTCAGCGCATAATAAAAGGAGGAAAAATCTACAAAATTTCGATACAAGTTTTTTTTTTCGTTTAATATTTTCCTTCCTCAGGCTTAGCGTATAGTGTTTTTTTATTTTATTAAGCTTCATCATGTCATATTTTATGTTTCTTAGAGGCCACGGAGGAAAATATTTAGATTTTTCTTAGTTTTTTCTTTCTCTCTTTCATTTTAATCTTTCTTCAGTGGTAACAGAGAAAACTTCGCGTCGTTATTTGTTTGCAAGAAATCTTACTTTTTGTTTATTTTGTCTCTATTTCGAATGGAATTGTTTCGCTCAATCTAAAAGATGTTGGCATTTTTATGAAAGAGTTTAAGTCTGATATTTTTAGCAACAATTCCGAAAAAAAAGAGGCATTTGATTTTAGAGTGTATTAGTTTTTTAATGTATAAAAATACCTTTATGTTTTTAGGATTAATATTACTTTTCATAGTGCTTGATAATTCAAAATAAAATTGTTTCACTTGAAGATTCTTTTATGAATGAATTAATATCTAGTTTTCTTAGTTTTTGAAAAAAAAATCTACTTAAGATTATGAATTAATATAAGCTGTCATACATGAGTATAAACGCATCATTATTTGACATTAAAATAGTTTTATAAAAAAAAACCTTTATTGAAACAAAACAAAGAAATATAGAAACGAAAAGTTTACGTGAAGGAAATGATAGCGAAGTTTTTTTAAGATTTTTACTGAACAGCAATATACAGGATTAGTTTGATTCGTTTAATTCATACAGTTGTAAATAACTGTTAATTTACAAGTATATGGCACACAAGAGGGTATTTTCGGATTCTGAACTAAGGGAATTACTGTTTTTTACGGTAACTTGTTCCGGAATTTTTTACATTACACTTGTAAATAAAGAGTCCCTTGAATCTGTATTAATCACTTAAACAATCTCACTTTAATTTGAAACAAGACTGTGTGGCTAACAGAAATATATAAAGATACGAGATATTTTTTTTACTTAGAAGAATATTTTAATGGATTTTAAGTATAGATATTTCTTTATATAGTGTTTGATAAATTTATTAAGTGTTTGATATTACATAGTGTATAATAAATTTATTAAACACGAAATTCGTCTGTAATATAAAATGGTCTATCTTCTTAACCATATGATAATACTTTCTACTGCTAACTGAGTGTGTTATAGTACCTAATCGTTTACTTAATCGAGTTTGTCGCAATGATTTTTACAAATGATTTTCATTGAATAATTTACTTGAAAGTGACTTTTTAAAAAATAAATTAACTTACGGCATCTATGATTAATTTTGATTTTTTATTTAAATGTTTATTTCATACAAGCTAGACACCGTAGCGTAAATAATGATGATGTTTTTTACGAATCATTTTTTTATTATAAATTACTTTGAAACATATATAAGTAGTTACAATATGTAAGATATTTCCTTTTATATTATTTGGTTTCTCTTAGAGAAGTTTAACGAATTTTATAGAATTAGTTATATCATCAACTCAGCTTTTATAATCAAGTTTTCAAGCAATTAATTATATAAAACGATTAAAATCATTGATGTGCAAAATATAATATAGATATTAAACTGTTAATCGCAATTATAATTCAGTAATCGCAATTAAACTGATTTGATAATGTCCAATATCTCTTGAAGAGTAAAGATCATATGATTTGTTCAATAAAGATGCTAAGGAAGGTTTAAAACGTTTGGAGCCAAGTAACTATCTAAAGTGCTATACTTTTTTTAAAAAATGTAACATATGAAACTGTAATAGGGTATACAAATAAGAAATTAACGTTTAAGTTTTCCTTCAAGATCATACAACGGCATGTAATACATATATACAACGACATTAAGATTACACTGCGAAAATAGAAAAATGCTTTGCATATTTCCTTGACAGTAAAACATGTATCAGAATAAGATTTGATATTTTGATAAGACATGATATATTGCTAATGGTAGAACTAATCTTTGATTAGTTAGAGCTGAAAACTAAAGAACATTTCATATTATCAAATATTTATCTGCTCCTATATGAGAGTTTTTAAAGTAGACAACTAGATCTACAGTATCTTCAAATGTATGTGCACCGAATTTGCAGTGGATCGGTTCAAAATTGCATATTTGTATAGGTTACACACACATGCATATGAACATTCTGTTTTAGTTATATTGATTTGTAAGTATTTTGTAAAAAAGTCAAGCAGCAATTTAGGCATTATATTTGCAATCGCAAGACTCACGAAAATAAAAATTTAAATTTTCATTCCGACCGAGCATTTTTTATTAAAAGCAATACATTAATATTCATCATGAATATTTTTCATAGAGTCATTTTTTTGAATAATAATTTAATTTAAAAATTTTATAATTAAAGTCAATAATAAAATTCATTTATTCTAAGCCTTAAATTTATCACTACATATTTTGCTTTTTCAATTTTGTCTTTTGTCTGTTCATGAACATTTTCTATCTTTTTAATTTGAAAAAAAAAATATTTCTATTTTTCTCCCATTTTTGAAGCTTTTAAATTTTTTTAACGAAATATTCCCTCACTAAGTTCAAATGAATAAAATTTCCCTCTGTGTGTTCAAAAAAATACAATATAGGAAAGAATTTGCTTTTCATGCTGACGGAGGTGATTGTTTGAAATTGGATAATATTTATGATAGACTTTTTAAACAGTTATTAATCTGTTGCTATGCTTTAAAATGAAAAACCATGCTCTAGAATAAAAAGTATTATGAAATTTAAATAGAAAATTAGTTTCTTTTTCTTGTTGTTGAAGTATCTGTTATAGAATTTTTATCCGTTTAGTATTTGCATAAGCAAGCATTTGTATATACACATTCAATATTTTTCTGTTTCAAATCATTATGAATTTACCATATTTAATAAAATACAAATTAAAATAAATACAATATATTAAAGAATTTATTCTTTAGAAGTATTTAATTAAGATAAATTAAATCAGGTAATGTATTAAGCTAATCTAGATAATTATAGAACTTCCGACGATACAATTTAAAGAATTTCAAATTAATAGCTTTTAAAAGCTTACTCATGTGAACAGATGATAAGATGGATAAATTAAATGAGGTTTCCATTAGGAATTTACCTTTTTGTTGTTACAATTACTTGAGGAATCGTTATTTAAAGAAAGCTTCTTTGAATTTTAATTCAAACTCAGTTTTAATTGTCTATTCACTTTGAATGCAAATTTAATTTATTGTGCGTCTTCAATCGAAGTACTTTTAATGATATATTTGAATTGTATTAGCGAAGCTCGTTGAGTTATTGCATTTTTGCATTTTGTATTTTTATGAGGTACTTAGAATTTATTTATTCTTTCCTTTTAATTGAAGAACTGGATAATGGTGAGGTATTGTATAATTACAATATTAAATTTAATTTGCAGAGTAAATATCTTTTTTTTACCTTTACAAAATGAGGACAAAATATGAAATTTTTACAATGCTACAGATTGCGTTTGAGCCCTAAGTAAATAATAGATATTTTGTTTTTCAGTTTTAATTTGATAATGTAATTGTAAGTTACAAACGTTACATAAATTGGATAATGGAGCAACACAAATTAAGTACTTAAATTAGGCCTCAATTATTTTAGTTAGAACAGTGGTTCCCAATATTTTCGCCAGTGTGACCCTAAATCATCGACCATCTTTTGGCGCAACCCGTGACTTAATGAATAAATTTCTTCAGCCATTTTAAACATATAAATTATTGAAAGACTTTGTATTATTTTGAACATAATGTTATAAGCTTTATTAGTTAATTTGAAAATATTTCGTGAATGAATGAAGATGTAATTTTTTTATTAGATTGAATTATCAATATTAGTCTTTAAATTAGGTTTTAAGTCAGATGTTGATTTCGTATGTATAAAGCGGTATTTACTCTAGTTCTTAATCAGATTTTAATGTATGCATAAAATTAAAAGGAATGAGATTAAATATGGTTTCCTTTAAGATAAAAACGAAAAAGGAAGGAAATAAACGCTGAGAATGGTCATCAGAAAAACATATTTCTGTGTTGAATTTGCTTTTTTTTTGTTCTAAAGGAAATACTAACGGAATTTTTCATAAATACAAATTCTTTAGAGCAAAATATTGTTTTGAAAAAAAAACGCTGTTTTAAATTTTTTTTTCCTCTGAAACATTTAAATTAAATACCTTCATAAAAACTACGGAAATATTAAATAAATAATGGATCATTAACTGAATATAAATGTAATAATGGGTCTCAAAAATCATAACTTGTTCAAAAATTTATATTTCTCGGAACATATGTGATCCTTTTACGAAATCCTAGGGTACCACGAAATACCATCTTGGAATCTCTGAGTTAGATAATACAGTGCAATTCAATTACCATTGCCAAATTTTGAAGTTTTTTAGCAATTCCTTGAAGTTGTACGTGCAAAAAAATACGAAATTTGGTACTCTATAATTAAATTTAAAAATATAAAAATAACATTTGATGTTACTTTTACCAGATGTTTTTATTAAGATGCTTGGTATGTTTTTATTAAAACGTTTCGTATGTTTTATCAAGATGATTCATATGAAAAACAATTGCTTTTATAGTAATTTCATGCGTTCTGCAAAAATATCTGACGCTTGAGATGGGATAAATTACTCATTTACATGATATTTAGAAGGTGAGAAAATAGTCACTGCTTCTTCATATTCGTATGCTGATTGTTGAATTATTCTAACTTCGATCTTCAGGTTAAATAGGCTTAATACGTATTTTAATTTCATCAAAATCAAATCGAATAATTCAATTGCTTGGATGGTAAAACAGAACAAATGCTCCGTACAATTTTAGGGTGATTTTAATAAAAAGCAAGTTTTTTCGTGCTGGTAAAATTCCTACTATATTGCTTATAAAAATAAATAAATGAAACGCAATTACTTAGTATTTTTAGCTGAAAAAGCAAAATTAAAATAAAACTATATAAAAAAATGTATGGTGTTAAATTGTAAAACAATAATAGTCATTGTTTTGCAGATATTAAGTTTTTTTATTCTATAGTAAAATCTGCGCTTTACTTAATAAAACACTTTGCCTTTCATGTAAAAAAAGAAGCTATTTTTCCTGGGAAAACATTAATTCTTTAGACAGCCTGGTAGCCTGACAACCTTCAGTAGACTGGTAATATTCAGAGCATCTTTTTTAATAAGGTTTGCAAATAAATCATTTGATGGTGGCACTGGCTAAATATCTGAACTCTGGCTAAAATATTTGTTACACGCATGTCTAAAAAATGGCAATAATAATATTTTTGACAACTTATAGTTTAAAGCAGGGGTTGCCAACTTACATGAGGCCGGGGGCCACAATTAAAAACACAAATCAAATGGCGGGTCGCAACTTTATCAAAATTTTATGTAGGACTCTTTTATGTTTGAAGGAACAAGAAATATTACTGTGAGAATTTTACCAAGTTGTACAAAACAAAAGTATTGAATTACAAATAAAAATAAGAAGTAGATTTTAAAAAATATTTAATTGCATATTAAAAAATTCGGTCTACAATAACTTTAATCTGCACCCATGTATTAAACAATTAATGTGCAACAGATATCTAATTGTTAAGATATAAAACTTTAAAAATGTTGGTATTAAAACTTACTTAGTGGCACACAAAATATTCAATAGCAAAATTGAGCTTTGTCTGCCGCAACCACCAGAGAATAGATATTTACATTTTAAATTTACAAATGTGTGTGTAAATATTTTCGTCCAAAATGAGTGCTTTCAAAAAGTAAAATCGGAGAATTTCTTCGAGAAATTCCTGATACACATATGCTAAATTATATTCACAAAATACAAAAAAATGAAATAAAAAAGAGCAACATACACAATTATTTTTGTATTTGAATAAATATTTTCTTGGATGCAAAACCTGAGAAATAATTTTTTTTGCACCGTTGGTATGATACATTTCACAGAAACGAAGAAATTAGGTTTTTATTTACGAGAAAAGTATTTTAAACCCATATAGAATTTTTACGAAAATTATCTACAAAAAAATGAGAGCTAATATATTTTAGTTCGCGGGCCACAAAAAAAGGCTTCGCCGGCCGGGCCGCCAGTTGGAAACCACTGGTCTAAAGGATGTTTTATAATAGTTTCGGCTGCATAATGCCGGCCGAACCATACTTTTAATTAACTTTTTAACATAGCAGTTACTTACAGTAACTATGTTTTTTTTTTGTCTCATTTATCTGTTAAAACATTTTTTAGCTTTAATTTATTTGAAAAAAAAAATACTTGAAAGAGGCATCAGCTCATTATTTTATTTAAACAGAATACGTGACTGTTACTTAAAATAAAAATAAAGTGTTGTAGCATTGCAAAATATAAATAAACAAATCAGCGAAATGTTTCTTAAATTATTATTAGTCAAAAACATATTTAAAAATTTTAAGTAATTTCGCTGTATAGTATAGAATGTTTCTATTTAATACAAGTGATGCTTTAATTCAGGATATATACATAGCTAAAATTAATTTTTATTAGACCTTTATGTTATATAAATAAAATAAAATTATGGAGGACACACAAAATATGTAGCAAAGTTTTTTTCCCCACAATAAAATGACAGAGGCAGAGAAATATATTTACAGGGTAGGAAAAGATTATTTACTCCGCAGTGTCATGATACAACATAAAATATTCGAGTAACTGCGATGCGTGTTAAGTAAATTATTTTGCTTTTATATGCATAACATGAAAATAAAATATTAATATTGCAGATGTGAAAAAAAAGAATTTAATTGGAATTGCCTGATATTTTCTTGATGGCTTCAAATTTGAGAAGTCTATAAAACAGCTAGAAGTTATATTATCAGTTAAAACTGAATTTGTTTACAGAAATAATGATGTCGATGCCAGTTAGTTTTGGCCAGAATTATCGTTTCATAGTTCGTTCGTTGAATAACAACATTGACTGCATTTAAAATTGTGATTTCCGTTATAGCTGGCGTTAATACATTTTAAATTGTAGTTTGTCATACATCAGTACAATACAGAAGATTCATTACAGAAAAATGTTTTTATTATCAGTTTTATAGAAAAAATAAAGATTCTTATAATAACACATACGAAAATATGCCTTTTTATTTCCAAATTTAAGTTTTTTTCCCCATTAATTCAAAGAAAAAATAAATTTGGCGAAATTATCGTAGCCTTCTAGTAATGATTAAGAAAAAACACTTTTCTGGTAATAGAAACAAAATATACAGTATTTAGACCTGTCATTTTTTTGCTGTTGTTGTTGTCGTTGCTTATGCTCTCTGTCTGACGGAGTCAGACAAGTTCCACGAGCTCGTTGACTGAAAGGAAGTTGAAGACTAGGAGAGGATTGATAAAGAGATCCTCCTTAGAGAGTCCCACGCAATTCATGAGGTGCTCAGGTAAAGTCTGATGAATTTGTCACTTAATGCAGGTGACGAAGGTTTTCCTGCCCTCGTTGAAAGTGAGGCACTGATGTGATCGCTAGCTAGCCTCGTTGGAACAGTCCGGGTACGTCTGTTACATGGAAAGTCAAGGGACAAAGCTGGTTTTGATACCTTGCACCAATTATGGTTTGGGGGTGTTTTCCACTCCTCCGAGATTTTTGATTTTTCCAGAGAGTATAACTCCAAAAAAGTTAGTGTGGAAGAGGGAGTTGTTGTAATCCTTTAACCCTCCTTAGCAAGAATATCGGCCATTTAATCGTTTTGTAATGTTTCTATTCAAGTGGTAACGGCTTACTGAAAAATTCTGCTTTTCAAAATTATAGCTCTTACTACCACGCATTTCGTAACAAATACAAGACTGAAAAGTAAACTTTACTAATGAGTGGTTTTTTATGCCATATACTCTTAGGTATCATGATGAAATACCCAAATTTTACCACATTTACGAAATTTTATCACATATGAAACATATAATTTTTGTTAATCAGTAATTAATTAATTTGCTTTAAAACGTATAGTTAATTAGAAAATATTTGAACAAGCAATGTAAACACTAGTTTGCAGATGTTTGCGCGATTTTCAAAATACTATAAGAAATATCGAACATAAAAGATTTTTTTTCTCCAATTATTTGACAAGTGAGTTTCCATATTTTCTGTTATCCTTTCAGAACTATGATCACATGATTCTCCCCTCATTACCCACGGTATTATAAAACATTCCATTTTGACACTTTTGGTCCATGATCACGCTGGCGTGATCTCCATATGGTACTTTAGTATTACACATCTGGTACTAATATGTATACTCAATTTTTAGTACGCAAATTCTCGGAGTATGCTGAAGTGCTTCAGCCCCTCATGGTCTTAAATGATCAATTTAATAGTTATATCATTAAGTTGCTGACTGCTTATATTACAATTTAATGTGGCAAAAAATCGTAACCTAACAAATACATACCTCGAATTCCTTCATAAACGCCAAAACCGTTTTGTTAATGCCAAGCATAAATTCCTTTTTTGAAAGATTTCTAAACCACCTACAATCATAGTTCTAGAGTTAACTGCGTATATTGCAATTTAATACGGCAAAAAAACCGTAGCCTAACAAATACATAACTCAAATCCTTCATAAACGCCAAAACCGTTTTGTTAATGACAAGTATAAATTCCTTTATTGAAAGATTTCTAAACCACCTACAATCATAGTTCTATAGTTAAATCATTCTGAATATTTGAAATCCTTACTGATTGTTTTCACAGCTTCTGCATACCATCTAAAATTCAACATGAAGCTATCATGATTGCTCACCAGAGAGGTTGTTAAAATTAATGAGGGAAGCTTCGGGGGCCCTTAACAGTTTGCCGTTAAATATTTCACCAGAAACTCCCTTGGCAAATAATTACCGCCAAGAACTTTGAAAAGTAAATTTTATTCGAAACATAGAACTTGCCATTTTTCTGAATTTATTGAACTGAGAACTATTATGTCCGTTGAAGGGAAATGGTGGGTCATTATTTTCTCTGAAAATTTCAGCATCTGCAGTAACTGATTTCCTTATCTTCTTCGTTCAGAAGAATCATCTTGCTATTTAATTAGACATTTGAATTCTTCATGGAATCTTTGATGGTTGAAGGTATATCACTAAAATTGAAGAGGCTAGAAAAATTAGACGTGTTGTATTATATACTAAAATGAACTATATTATCTGTAAAGGAGTATAATTAGTGAATAAAGATATTATCTAGAAGTGATATCTGGCAGGAGTAATTTTGTTTGCATTTGTTTAAGTCTGTTTTTGGAATGTATAATTATATATAAATTTAAAAAGGGTTTTACTAAACAAATCAAATATGCTAGGATTAGAATAAAAATCTAAATAAAAAACCTTTGGTAGTTAGAGGAGTCTTTTTTCTTTTAAATAAATACAGTTTTGATTGACAAGAAGATTCTTTTTCGACTGGAAAAATATTTACTAAAATTTTTTTTTATATCGGTGAACCAGTTTTGCAACATCACAATATATTGGTATTAAGGTACGTATTAAGTACAAAACAGTAGGGGAGAGTGGAGTCAATTGTAACAGGGTACGATTGTAACAGAGCAAAAATTTCGAGTGTCGGGCTCTAGATTCAGTTCCTAGGTGGCGCACAAGGTGTATTTAATAAATTTACATGTACACCCCTGCTGGCAACCATTTTTATGTACTTTTGAAAGAGTTACATCACAAAAGATATTTCCATGCAACGTAAGTACTTTTTTTGGTATTAGAATATTATATTGTAACAAAGTAATTTTGTTTAAACAAATGAAAATTATTAACCGAATATGTAAGTGGACACCTTAATTAACATTTCAATAAAAAAATTAGTTTTGTTAATTAACAAGCATTGTTTTTAACAAATGAAGCTGAAATAGCGTCTTGGGGACGATTGTAACAATAAGTAAAGGGACGATTGTAAGAGCTGAAAATAAATAATCTTATGTTTACAAACCATTACTTAACTCTTTAAGAGCCCCAATAGTTTCCTATATCATTTACATTAAGTTGCATGTGCATTATTTTATTTGTCACCTTTCACAGCATAAATTAAAATTTTTAGCCCCTTAAAGTTAAAAGTTTAACCCTTTAGGTCTCTGCTCATTATTATTTTTACTCCTAAAATATCACTATTATTTTGATCAATAGAAAATATACCACAGATATGATAATATGTATAATTAACTATGTTTCATTTGAATTTATGAACTGTAACAATTGACCCCGTAAGTGGGGACAATTGTAACGAGTGCACGACTGTCAAAAATTGTTAATAACTAAGATAATAACATTTAAAATAAGTTTTTTTTTCTAGTAGAGGATAGTCTAATTTACTCGTCTGTCAATTAATACTAATAATATATTGGATTTTTTGTTATTTAAAAATAGTTAAGTAAAAAATGCTACAATTGACCCCACTCTCCCCCAAGTATAATAAAAAAAGAATGAGTTTTCTGAAATTTTAGGGTACCTTGAAGGAAACAGTAATTTAGTAAGTTACTTACGGTGTTAGGTTTGTAAGCGTTATACATCAAGTCCCTACAGATACAAGGGTATTGAAAACTACATTAGATGCAGAATTTAGTTTGTAGGCAAGTAAAAATATTCTATATATCTATATATATATATATATATATATATATATATATATACAATAGAATTTTATTACTGGCCGCACATTATTTAAAAGAAATTGAATAATATATTATTTGAAATGCATTAAAAAATAGGTATTTCAATCTAGTAATGGGAATAATAAAAAAAATTTTTTTAATGTTTTTCTTAATAAATTGAAAATAATGAAGTTTTGGAGGAAAGTGTAAAATCATAAAACTAGTGAATTGTAAAAATGAATTTTGTGAAAGCAATAGGAAACAAAGTGGTGTCCGCTTAGTTTTTCATCGATGAAATTCTCATTTTTGAAGAGGTCAAGATCGAATTAACATTCTTTTGTTTAGATGAAAATTGTTTTCTAAATATGTACGACGAAATGTATGTTTTACAAATAGAGAAAATGAGAGTTTAGGGGAAACTAAAATTGAGTTTCAAAATGTAGTAGCATTTTAGAAATTCTCCCAAAACTCACATCAAAATTTATTATAAAACATTATGTGATATTTTAAAATAATAATGAATTAATCCTACAAAATTCTGTAAAAAAATAAATATGCAGATGAAACTTAGCTAGTGAAGATTATTTCGAATTGAGCTTGAAATTTGAGTTGAAAAAAATACGGCTACGAGAGAATCACACTTTAAATTTTTTTACTGTAAAAAATTTCAGATCAATTACGGTGAAAAATTCCAGCATGCAAAGTGCCGGAACTTTTTACCGTGAAATGCATTTTTACCGAACAAATGACAGTACAAAACATGTGATACACAAGAAGTTTTACAGTAATAATAATCATAAAAATATTGAATCACACTATTTAAATAATGATGTTCGATTAAAATTACTGCTATAAAATTCTTCAATGATGATTTTTATGCATAGTACAAGCCAATAATCCGAAGAAGTTACTTCTTACAGGAAAAGTATTGAAAGAACGCTCAATTTCGCTTGACAAAAAAAAATACGATGTAATGTTTTTCGGTAAAAATGGATTTTTAAGATGGTGCATTCAAAGCACCGATATCGTAATCTGATCCGGAATTTTTTACGGTGCATAGGCGCACACTGAAGATTGTAAGAGGCCGCTCAAAAATTTAAAATTTGAGTTTTCAGAACGAGTCATCATTTTAGGGTGTCAAAGATTATTTTTAAAAGAAAAAAAATTATCTGAAACCCTAACGTGACTTAACATAACTGGCATAACGTGATTTACTTAACTGGTTAACGTGACTTGACTTAAATGGCGACTATAAATGGCGGATCTTTTTCCAAACCTTAGTTTTATAAATAACTGATTGCCTTTTATAGATTCATATAATAGACTAGGTCTTACAGCCGTAACTATAAACTTCCTATAAAAAATTTAACTCTGAAAGTTAAATCGCAATTCATACTACGGTTGAAAAACAATACGTTCCATGCGTGAGCAAGGTTCAAAAGCACTAAAGTTTCGTAAAGTTGATTCGCCATAACAAAATATAAACTGCCTATTTAAAAAAAACCGGTCCTAAACGGTGTGAAAAATTTCCTAATTAAATTGTGGCAAAATGTATCGGCATCTTGGGTGCCATTACATTTTTACCGTAATATTTTACGGAACAAAAAAGTGTCATATACCGTAATTTTTACAGTTATATTTACAGTAAATTCACTGAATCACTGCAGTTAAATAAATATCACTGTAAAATTGAGGTACACAATTTCACGGCAAAAACTATAAAGTTAATTTTACTGATGGGTACCCAGGGTGGCAGTACTTCTCACCGTAACTTGATAAAAAAAAATTACAGTAAAAGTTAATTCCAGCATTTTACTACGGTTGAAAAACAAAATGTTCAATGCATGAGCAAGGTTTAATAGCTTTAAAGTTTCATAAAGTCGATACGCTATCACAAAATGGTTTTTCCTGCGGCTCAAACCAGTACCGGGGTTTAAGATACAAATTGTTTTTATTTTTTTTTAAAAAATAAAAAAAATAAATGTGTAGTTTCTGGCTTTAAAAGGCACAAGAGCTGGTTACTATTGGAACTTACATTAGAAAATTGGACTTTGGTTACCTTTTCTTCCAGGCAGACGACAATGAAAGAAAGCACCGCTGAAATATTATTTTTTTTCCAAACTCTTTCGTTCCAAATCTATTTTCTGATTTTTTTGGAATCTTTCGACGTAGCCCACGGCTAGGAGAAAATCGAGGTGAAAAAGTAGATAAAGATAGTAAAGCGATAAAAAACAGAAAAACAGAGACGCTGAAGAAAATATTTTACTGATTTGTTGTGCTCTTGGGTATATATTTTTTGTTTGGTTTCGGGTTTTTAAAATGTATTGCATTCGTTTCATATTTTTATCGAGGAATAAATATTTAATTCTGAAATCTCAGAAAAGTATATCGGTTATATTTTTAAACCTGATGTACCTACAAGTAAAATAATCTGAAAAGGACACACGACGAAATATTGTATCATTTTTAATTATTTTTTAAAATAATTTAAATTTTTTCTGTATTATAATTATTTATTTATCTAAGTTAAATAGTAAAGCACGTTTTTAGTTATTGTTTAAATGATTTAACGACAAAAATCAAATAATATGTTTTTTCTTCTAAAATACTGCACTGCAAAAAATTTGGGATCAACTTTGAAGGAAACATGCAGGCATTCAGTTTGCCGGTACTTTTTAACGTAAAATCCATCAATGGGAAAAAAATCTATTAAACTGAAATTTTTACAGTTATAATTAGCAGAAAAATCACTGAATTATTCTAATTAAATAAATATTGTTACAAAATTTACAGTATAATTCTTTACGGTAAAAATGGATGTTATCTTGAAATTCATTTTACGGATGATTGACCCGAAGTTTCGGTACTTTATAAGTTTTAATAAGATAATGGTAAAAATTTTTACTATTATCTTATCAACAATACATGAATTAATCATCAATAGAACAACATTCCATGCCTAAACATTATAAGGATTATGTTATATAAGCGATGGAATTATGTTACATAAGCGATGTAAGAAGAGCGTAAGCAAAAGTTTATGTAAATTGACGATATTGCTTAATATGATGAAAATTATCTGACGTAAATATCGCTTACAGGATTTTCTAGTTATTTTCTTTGTCACAATATTTTTTATTTATTTTTGGAGCAAGAGACAATCTTGCTGCCACATTGGTAACCTAAACATTTTATAAATACTAGCTATTATTTCGTCTGCTGAAGCTCCTGTTGTTAAAAGTAATTTGACAAAAATAGCTCTGATATTTCTTTGTACCTTGTCAATTGTTGTTGTTGTCGAGTCCATGGATGAGGTTGTACACTAGAAGCCATTTAAGGAGCGGTTAACTGCAACTGCCAGCTCTAGTGCCTCCGAGCTACAAAGGATCTTGTTAATTTTGTTACGGGTGTAAGTAATATTTTTCTTGAACGGAAAAAAAACTTTTACCAAACTATTTGCTAAAATCAGATTTATTTACCCTAATAATATAAATAAATGTTATATAAAATAAGAAAAATCGCTTCCAAAATTAACTAACTTTTAAAAAGCTTTTCGACTTTTCAATCTCAAGTTAAGGCAACAAAAGACATTAATTTGTATTATCTACAATCAACGAATAACACGATAAATAAAATTTAATTCAATCTTAAGCACTTATTTAAAATAAATGAAGAGGTAAAATGCTTAAAAAGACTAAGAAAACTGGTTTAAAATGATAAAATTAATAAAAAAAATTACACGAAAATTGGTGTAATATTTTTACATTATTCGTGTAATTTATTTTATAATTTAACATTACATTTTAACAGCATTTTCTTATTATTCATAACACATTTGAAAACGTATCAAGTTTGTTTCAAAAGCAATGACTATTTAAGAAGATTTATCTGTCTCATAAAAACATAACTCTTAAAACTCTTAGAACTCTAAAGAACTCTTTAAACTTAGTCCATAAGTGTAACTCAAAGTTGAATTGTTGTAACAGTCATGTTGTAATCGTTTAACTTTTTACTGGATTACTTACATTCATACAAACTTATCTTTAATTTAAAGGTTTATTTATTAACTTTTTATAACTAACATTTCAATGTCTTTTATTAGTATTTTTTAGACGTGTGATTGTGTCACAAAAATAAATAAAGAATAAAAGTTATTTCCGAGTTAATTTTTTTTTATTAAATTTGGCTTATTTCTCAGTGAATTTATCTTAGATCACGGCTTTCATAACTCCGCGATGCCCTAAATGTATATTTTTTTTCATTCTCTTTCCTCTTTTTTGTGTTCGCTGTTCTCACTCTTTTTATTTGTGTGTCGAATGTAGATGCTAGCACGGTTTGTTTTAGTGTAAAAGTATCTCTCTAATTTTACATGGTGTAGTCACATTGCGTATCATTATATTTATTTTAGTATATTTACTTCTTTTTGAATAAATGATTTGTCACATAATGAGTTGTAAGAATTTAAAATTCAGATTTTCTTTTACTCCAAAGATCAAACTAATCAATATTTATAATTTAAAAGAGTCAATACAGTGCTTGAAATAAAATTCTACTAATTTATATTCCAAATCTTAAGTTTTGATGTAGATTTGTCATACGTTTGATTTCATTGAGAATTGAAATTTTGCGAGAAATATGGCAGTGCCTGAATAATTTACTAACAAAAGGGAAGATGGATTTCAATTCAAAATAAAATGCGGTTAAACTGAACTCATTTATTTTCGTTATTCAGTTACATATGCATGAATAAAATATGACGTCAAATATTGTAGTGTTTCCGCGTGAACCAACTTTCCTTTAAATTGGATTATGCATGAACAGAAAAGCTATTCGTTTATTGATTTTCTTCAAATATATGAGTGCTTTGTGCTTTTCAATTCAGACTAAAATGAGTTATTGATTTGCTGTTATGGATTTATAGTAGCATTTATTGTAATCGAATAAGAAACTACTCGAAACATTCAAGTATTTGATGTATTAAGATAAATGCATCCAGATATTTATATGCTTTAATGATTGAAAATAATCCCAAAATTGCAGTTCATGCAAACATAGAGAAATAATACTTTTAAAGAGGTCAGGTTTGTGCAGTTTTATTGAAAATCAATTTCTCGTTTTGACAGATTTGAGAAAAAATATATAGTTGTAAGACATATATATATATAATTTTATTTTTAAAGGGGAATAGTTGTTACAAAATATAGAAATTTGTCAATCTTCATATACAAGGGTTCAAGAATAGTTAATCATAATTTTTTGAGCTTATTGTTAAAATGTTTTATATTGCATAAGGACGAACTGTTTGTTTTTATTTTCTTATAAGTTTTAAAATTGCAGAAGATTTTATAGATTTTCAGCTTTTGTGTTTCTTTTTTTTAATAAAAAAAATGGAAGATAAAACTAAAGTCTATAAAAAATAATATTTTTTTAAAATTTAATATTGCAATATATTTACATTTTTGCGATATTAAATTTTTTTTAAATTTGTTGGAATTGGCTTGGTTCCGTTATCAAGTGTTTTAAAACAAGAAATATTTATTCTTAAACAATTTAAGCAATGCTATGAAGAAATAATTAATAATATTAAAATTAAAAAAAATTAAATATTTATGTTTCTAAAAATAAAATACTCCCATTAAAGAGTCATGTATGAGCTCATACTGTCTAAGGGTCATGTAGTCTAAATTGTTTTGTAGTCTAAAGAGTCATGTAGGTTACGGCAGGTAACCAACAGCAAACTGGCATCAATGTGGTAGCTTCATGCACCAGCCGCATTTGCTTTTCAGGCAGGCTGGCACGTATTGATTTGAATCTCAGTGGTTTTCAAGTTGCTGATGAAGATAAAAATCAGGTGCTACACGATAACCACTCTTTGCTATAACAGCAGAACCATTCAAGCTTTTTAATTACATTCCAAACACCCCTACTAAATTTACTTTTATGCACATTTTCTGATTCAATATTTCTTAAATTTATTTTTAATTAAATAAATAGATAATTATTTAATTTAAAAAATATTTAACATTTGGATGGATATTTGTGCGAACTCCATACTTTAACCGTAAATCTCTCATATTTTTAAAGATTATTAATTTTCAAACAAAATTTCGAATGTTCAAAATTGTTCTGATCGAATTCCACCAAAAAAACATATAAATTTTAAATGGAAGTATTTATAAACCCAAGAAGAACCAGTATTAACCTGTGTACATGTACTCTTCAGTTTTAATGCGTATTAATATAGTATAAGCAAATTTTTAAATAAACGTTAAAAGTGATTATCTTTGGACTTAATGGAAATCTGTAAACGTCGTACAATTGTCTGCTATGGGTATCAACTCACCTTCGGTTGTTTTGACACTTTCTTTGCTCAAACATTTTCAAATTATACTAAAATATAACGAGATGTCAACACTCGTCTCCAAGATGAATGAATAAAAAATCCATCAGATTCGAGTCCGATGAATATGGTGGTAATTCTTAAACTGCAAAAGCAGCAGGAAAACAGGCTTTGGTTTATTCGCTTTATTTAGTCTTCCGTGTTGGGACTTATAATGGATAACGTTGCCGAATTTTATAGAACTTTGATCAACTCTTAACATAAAATAATTTGTGGCTTTTGTAATAGATAAAAATATGTATCTTTAAAATTCATCCAAGTAATTACTTGCCCTCCTGTAATATATTTTTGTGAGTTTTAAATTTAAAAAGCAAGTTTTATGTGTTTTGGGACAAAATAATCTTTAGATAAAAGTATTAAGATGAATGGACCGGTGTTTTAAAATGTGATTAGTCTTTTCAAGAATAGACTAATGTTTTCTAAAGATTAAAGTACTGCACGGTACAAACTAAAATTTTTTTAGCCAAAAGCGAAACAAAACTGATTTTTATCTACTCAAGGAGAAAACTAAATGGAGCGTTTATTTTCTGCACACAAAATAAAACATATATGTCTGCGCAGTTTCCAAACTCAAATTTGAGTTTAACTGAACAATGATTTTCGCCAAGGAAGAAGACTTTTATGGAAAACTACTTCCCTCCATCGTTGATTTTTATCCAGGCCACTAATGATGTGTCGTTTGTTTTCGCCAAGAGAGTTTTCAAAACAAAATAATGAATTTGCATATCTCTTCGCCAGAAAAGTAGTTGGAGAGCACTCTTTCGAAGAATTGGTCGATAAACGGCTTTTTCCAAAAGAAAACGAGAATATGGATTTTCAAGAAAAATAAAATGCTGCAGCAGCACTTATTTTAAAACCCAATTTTTCTATGCGGAAAATGCTTTTGGAAACAATAAATGTAGTTTTAAAATTCCTCTTCGTTAAAAGAATAAAAATTCAAGTTACTATTGTTTGAATAATTCTAAAATTTATCTTGTTTTTTTTTATCACAGAATCGCATATTTAATTAAAAATTATTAAACCCTCATGATAAAATTCATTACTTTTAGTTTAATAGAGGCATGTAACTAAAGAAAAAATATTTAAGAGGATTGTTCTCAAACCAACCCTGCATATCGATTTTAAAGGTCACACCTGGATACGCAGTTATAAAATGCAAATTTTTTAAATGCGCAAATCTGAAAGTCATATTACAATTAGACTAATGCTTTTACTTGCATTAATTTAAATAACTAGGAGGCTTCGCCCCCTGCTCGCTGGCGCTCACCAACCCCCAGAACTGCTTTCACAGTTCATTTCGGATTGCTTCGCAATCCAATGCTCGCTTTACTCGCTCATTGGATACGTTCTTAACGTCTAGTTTTTGTATACTTTTTTGAATACTGAAGTTCCGAAAACTTTTCACTGCAGAAAATTCTAAACCTGTACATTTCAATATTAATTTGAAATTGCAAACAGTTCACATATTTTTCTTAATCACACTATTCTAAATTTCAGTTGTTGAGAAAAGTAACTGTTGTAAGTTTTGTTTTAAAGTCTTTCCCACCAGAGGGCTAAAGCCATGTGTTGTAGAACAATATGAAATAGTAGTCTGCCACTGAATGCCGGATGTAAAGCATCGGCTTTGATGAAGATAATTTTGTATTTTTAATTCTCTGAAGGGCGCCACCCTAATAATATGGAATTTGTAAAATAAATGTAGATATTTTTGATTGTTGATGAAGCCCATCATTTTGTGTTTTCATCTGTGTTCAGAAGCAGAACAACTATAAGTTTTTTATTTTATCACAAAAAAATAAAATGTATAAAAAACAAAGAAAAGAGTAAGAAAATGAGTATAGTCATAGAAAAAGTTAAAATTATAATATAGTATTTGTCTTTTTGTTTAAGTTATTAAGTTAAGTTTAAGAAAACTTTTTGTTTAAGTTATTGCTAACAATTCAAATTTCTCCGAGGCAATTCTAAAGTATAAATTAAGGTAGTATTGATAAGTTGAAACACAATATTTTTAGATTTGATGTCAACAATACAATTCAATTTTTCACAAAAACGATTGTTTCCATTAAGTTCAATGTCAACAATTCAAATTTTTCTGAGGCAACTCTTAACCTCTAAATATTATTATTTTTATGTACACATTTCTAAATGTCAGTATTCAACCACAAAACAACTCAAAGTCCTCAAATTTAGCATAAGTTGTAAAATGTAATGAAAGAGGGTCATAGCAATAATGAAAGTAGAAGTAAAGTTAGCACTGTAAAATTAAAACAATATTTTTAATCAATGAGCCAAGTTCTTCAAGAAGCAGTTGTAGTTGCGCTTCTATGTCATTTTGATTTATGTTGCTAAGTTACCTTTCAAAAAATTCTATGGCTGGCAACAGCATTTTGATTTTTTAAGTTGTTTATTTTTATTTCTTTTAGAATTCGTTATTTTTTTAGCGAAATGTTTTTTAACCTAACAGAATTCTTTGCCGACTGTTTTCTCTATGAATGAAGAAAATAAAGTAAATATTTAACTGTTGTGAAAAGAATCTTATTTAGTTGTACAAAGTACTTCAGCCAAAATTTGGGAGCCACGTAAGAGAATTATATATATTAGATCAGAAACACATCATTAAAAGACAGAATGCTTTGGTGTTTTCAAAACAAAGCAAACGTTGCCACCGGCGGAAAAGAAATACAGCCAAAATTTGGGAGCCACGTAAGAGAATTATATATAATAGATTTTTAATTAAAAATAAAAGGAAACATTGTTATAGTATCAAGATATTATGGTTAAATATTTACTTAATATTTTTCCAAATAAAATAAATGAAATCTTTGATATTTTGACTGTTCTAATACTAATTCCATTATTATATTACAAGAAGTAATAAATTTGATTAAAGACTAGAAGCTTATTAAAATGCCCCATACATACGAATTTTGAATAATTTAACATGCTAATAGTCAAAACAGGCTTCGAGCGACTACTTAAAATCGATCAAAGGATTAACGGAATAGTCAAGGGACGGTTTTTGCAGCAATTTGAGGATTGAAGAAACAGTATCCCATCTCCATACTAGATATGATCTCCCATACTAGAAAGTTAATTCTCTGACACCGAAATTTCAAACTTTTTTCAATGTTTGTATTAAATTTCGGTCAATATAATTAAAAAATATTATACTTCTCATTTAAATAATTTATGGTTATGAAATAAAGCATTATTTCATAACCTCTCTCAATCTTTCAAAATCTTTCAAAAACTGATCACTTCCAAACAATAATCTTTCAAATTTGCTCGTATCTACAGTTATTTAGATGTAAGGGAAACAGTTATTCACCATTCAAATTTTTTAAAATTACAGAATTAATTATTCATAAATGTTTGAATATGAATGAAAAAAAATCAAACTACTTTTTTCGTATTTTTTATTTTAATACAAATCTGATACTCTTAGAGATATTTTTTCGTAACTATTAGGCAGTTTTGTATAATGAAATAGCCAAAATATATTTTAATTACAATTAGAGTGTCAGAAAAGAATATGTGAAAGGGACACTGGTTTCCCATCTGCCAAAGTGTTAAGTTCAGGTAATTAGGACTAGGTAACGAAACCTTTTTTAAGAAACTTATACAAAAGTTAACTTTAGTCAAAAGTTAACTTTATTGATAAATATGAAGCAATCAGAAACTTAAGTTAAAGGGTAACTAAGACTGAACATTGTTAAAGCCCCAGAGGCACTTTGCAGGGAAAACTGAAAGTTCATGTCATTACTTACGATGTAATGAAACAGTTAGAAATTTCAGAACAAATATCGTTGATGGATTTAAAAAAAATAGATTTTCGTACGTTAAATTTAATCACAGATATACAGTGCACTACATTTAAATTCTAAAATTTCAGATAATTTTTTTAAATAGTTCTTTTTCAATAATAAATCAAATAAGCATTTATATGTACTTTACTATTGTTCTAAATTACTTCATAATCCGAAGCCATAACTTATTTTGACTATTATTTGTAAGTATCCTCACCATAAATTGATAAATAAATAACTGCCATAATGTAGTTTTGCTTATTTACTTGTTAAATAATTAGAATAAATATAAATAAAAGAAACTTCAATGCAGATCGATAGAAATTTCATTTAAAAAATAGTGTTACATGCATGCACCCTCAATCATAAAAGTGGTAAGCTCTGAATTTATTTATGCATTTTTTCTTGTAAGTAATAAAAGTAAGTTTCGCCTGAAACATAAAAACGTATTATGAGTGAATCGATTATATATATATATATATATATATATATATATATATATATATATATATATATATATATATATATATATATATATATATATATATATATATATATATATATATATATATATACATATATTTTTTTACAGAAAAAAAAGCAAACAAAGTATTTGCTTTGAGTTTTCTTTCCTTTTTTTTCAGCTGAAGTAGTTCGATATTTCATTAGTGAGACTCTAGGTGTAAAAAAGTTTGCTCGATTTTCTGTCCTTGACTGGAAGATATTCTTATGCCAAAATATGAAAATTTTATGCTTCGCCTCATAACACGAGGGTAATGTTCTTGTCTTCCTAACTGGAAGCGAACCTATTACCCTAGAACCCTGCTGCCATATGGTGCTAAGTGCAAGTCATCCCCTTCCAGTGTTTTTCCTCGCCCTCGACATGAAAATTCTTATCGATTGGAGCAAAACATTTTATCAAACTACATAAATTGATTGAGGTGAACATAAGTGCGAACTTGTTCTTGGAACAAGTTCGATGATTTATTGGGAGAAAATGATTTTATATTTTTCGCCATTATAAAAAAAAATTAGACAGATGTTTGACAAGTTAATGTAACATTTTATTTTGGCTTAGTACACATATGCACACTTTTTCAAAATAAAGTCAAAAGTCTCGTATTTTTAATGCTCTTTGAGTTGATTAGTTTGCGTAGTATTGTTTACATTTGATTTTGCTAGAGTTTAAAAATTGTTATTTACATGCAAATATATAAAATATTTTCTAATAACAAACCTTTTCAAGATTTTGATAAATAGTCTTATACAAACAAATTTTAGTGAATGTAAATAAATTGTCTGGAAAATTGAATTTGTGCCTGAAAAGTATTTTTTTAGTTGTCTTTTCATACTTTTTTGTATTTTCTTACAAAACAATGCAGACTGTGCTAATCAGTTGTCAAAGCACTTTGTGTAAAAGATAAAAAATTTGCAAGATAATATTTATGAAAAAAAATATTATGTGTACTTGTGCCATAAATGAAATATTAACTTTGGTAATTTGTAATTTAAAAGAATTCAATTAAGTAAGAATTCAATAAAGAGACATTTTAGCAAAAGTAATTGTTAAATTTTCTTTTAAAAAGTTAATTTTAATTGCTCACTGCTTTAGATTTATTAATGCATGCAAAAAAATCGAATTCTTATAGTATGGCGATTTAATGGTAGTGCAAGTGCTTTCGCAAAACTCATTTTAAAAATTATATTAACAATATAAAATATTATCAGAAAAAAAATACGATCTGCAAAAAGATGAGTATGGATGCAGATAGTGTCCAGTCCAAAAAGCTTTTATTTATTTTTTTTTTCATCTTTGAGGTGTGCATTTATTTCAGTTGACATTTCTACCTTTGAAGATGAGTGATCAAGAACAACAGGTAATCAAAAATAAAAATAAAAAGATGCTATATCCCTGGACTGCAAGCTGGTTTGTCTGGATTTATGGCAAATTCATCAAAAGGCATGGCACTTCTTAAACTCGAAGGAATATTCGATTAAAAAAACAGCACTGTGAGCGCACATTTTCCAATTAGAATAAACTCTTGCAGTAATCTTATCTGGTTTGGTTACGGAATAAACATATTTTATCCCCTCGCTGGAGCAACAGGATGAAAATGTATGAGGGGTATGGTGAGCTTCTACAGTGTTAAGGTGGCATGGCCCCACTCGGAGAGTCAAGGAAAAAAATATTAAAGAAGGGTTTAACGTTATGCTACAATAGTCATTACGTGAAAGTTATTTCACTGGGAGCGTCGTGATTTTTATACTAAAGCTTGTGATTGCCAACAAATATTAGTTTTTAGCTGGCCTGTTTCTGCCCAATTTAATACTATAACCAGATTTTATTTTCGAAAGAGTCAGTGCATAAGCATGTTACAACTAAAACCGAACAGTGACAAAAAATATTGCACGTGTCGATCAAAGAGGCCAACAAACAGGTGCAGGTGATTAGCAAGCAGATAATTTCAATGAAGCTTGTTCTAAGTTGGGAAAAGTGCACAATTTGCAAATTGTAACTAAGTGGAACAATGTCACATCATTATTAATGACTTTTATTACACTTTTATTTTTAAAAGTTTTGTTTAAACAATAAAAATAAAAGTAGCGATTTGTTTAACGTTAATATTTAGACCAAAACGAAAACTGAAAGAGTAAAGAAAGTAAAAAAATAAAAATAACAAAAATAAATACTGCGAGTTTATAATCAGCAACTCTTCATTGAAATTGTTTATTATTAATATATTATTAAAGTATTGCATTATCTATTCAACTTGAAGAAAATAAATTTTCAACATGTAAAATCAAAATTTTAGTTAATTCTAAGATTTTTTTAACTTCCATTTGCTAAATATTTTCATTGTTACTGTTGAGCATGATTATGCTGAACTGTCGTTTGAATTTGTTTTTATCAAAAAATACTTGTGTATTATTTACTTATTTAATTTCTGTAATTTATGAAGCACTTGAGTTTTGATAATTTGCAAGACCTAAAATTTTTGTTGAAAAAGAGAAAGGGTGCTTTTTAACATTTCTAAGAAGTAATTAATTTCAATTTTAATAAAATAGGAAACTTTGGTATTTTTAACTTTTATTTTATTTAACTTTTCTCAGTTATGTTTTCTTAAACAGACATTTACAATTGTATTTTTCAATACTTATTAATTAAACTTTTTATATGATGAAATTTTTTAACAGCAAATAATATTTTTAAAAGTGATAAATGAAATGAATGTTTAAAAATTATAAATTTTATGTGATAGTTGTTTTTTAAATCATTATATATACTGCGTTAGTTGCATATAACCAAGTAAGCATAATTTCATTGAGGTTAAAATTTATAGTGTTCTGATTATAATAGTTCAAAACTGTGCAAGTCTGCTAAAAAATATAAATAAAATTAAGCTTTAGAATAATTATACCTTATTTGAAATCAGATACATTTTCAAGCACTATATTCTTATATGATCTGCAAGATATCTCACTATTTCTACACTGAAGAAAAAATACCAAGTACGATTTTAAGTACAAACTTGTAGTCATCATGCAAAAGTAATTTAAAATTGACAAAATAACTACTGTTTGAAAGAATCTGTGCAACTATATTACTACTAAAAATGGGCTTGTTTTTTAAACGAAATGTTTTTGCAATGAATCCATAAATTGAAACTAATATGCATAAAAAACGTGCTGTCAGTAAACAAAGAAACAACAAATAAATAAAACTACAAAAATAAGAAAGTAAGTAAAAAAAATGTGACAACATGCATTGTAAAAATTTTTAGTTTCCTCAATATCGAAATCTGTCGCAACCGTGAGTCAAAATTTTTTACAATGTATCGCATAAGCTATGACGAGTTCGGCAGTATTTAATTTTTAAAACGAAAAAGAGAATGCAAAATATTTTCAACTGATGCGAGATTGTCTTTTTTTTTGAAACTTTGATTCATTTTAAATCATTTAATCTCATAAATGATGTGTATTCCATTTAAAAACACGCACGATTTTGAATGCGAAACAAAATACAAAAATTCATACAAGATTAAAGTTTCACTTTAAAGATTTGTTGGGAAGATTTGCATATTACAAATTTGACGGAAAAACCACTCAATTATGCCATGGATTCCTTTTTTAATAATGTTTCAATTCAAGTATTTAATGAACTAAGCTAAAAAAAATCTTTCTTCCAAAGAAAATGAGAGCATATTTAGTGGATAACTGTCTCTCAAAATCACTACAATTTTAATAACAACTAAGAACATAAAAATCATTTCAAACAAATCTCCCGTATCTATTTTTTCTCTATCCCTTCTTTTAGAACGGTAGAGAGGAAGAGAGAGAGATTTGTGTCACAAATTCTTTTTTAACAACTCATAATCCCTTCTGAAACGGGAGATTGGAATATTTTTCCTATTTGAAACTACTTATTATTTTTTTTTCTTCCGGGGGGAATCACATTTCCCCTATGATTTCATTTTTTTCTTAAATAAAAAAAAGGGATCATCAGAGAATGAGATATTACTTCGGGCTGAATTTATAGAATGGTTAATTCAAGCGACATATGCCTGTGCTGAAATTTGAAGGTAGCTCTTCATAATAGAAGGCATCGATTTTTAAAATAACCTGAGGGATTTTCGTGCTTTTTTTCATGCTATGTAACTTACTTGAAATTTAAGTTGAGCAATAAGTCCTTAATTGCAACTTAGAAAAAAAATTCGATGAAAATATGTTTTTTATATCGTTAATTCTTTTTCAATTATAAATATAAGGGATTTTTTCGTTACGAAATTGTAAAGAAAAATTTAATCTCGAGTAAATAAAAAATATTGCTTATTTTTATTTATTAAATATACACTTTGTATGTTTTATGTAATGTGAAGTACATTATATATATATATATATATATATATAAGTTCAAAATGTAGAATAAAACAAAGAAAAATTATAGACATATGAAGAAAAAGGGGGGGAAATAATAAGTAAAAAAATGTAACAAACAACTGTTTAAAAAGAAGAAAAAAAAGAAAAAAAAGGAGGAAATTTTATTTAAAAAAACCGGAAAAAACTGGAAAAAAAGGAAAACTGGAAAATATATATATATTATATATATATATATATATATATATATATATATATATATATATATATATATATATATATATATATATATATATATATATATATATATACAGATGGGTGACAAAATAATACGAACACCTGTGAAATATCAGAAAATCTTTATTAATCAGGAGTTGGACCACCCTTTGACTGAATTACAGATTTAATACGACGTGGGATAGATGCATAAAGGTCATGGACAACGTTTAAAGGAATATTAAGCCATTCCTCTTGCAAAGCGGCCTCTAATTCCAAAAGATTTGATGGAGGTGGGAATCGGGAACGAAGTTTAGACTCCAAATATTGCCACAAATGTTCAATAATATTTAAGTCCGGAGACTGAGGGGGCCAGGCGAGATGTTCAACTTCATTGTCGTGCTCTTCGAACCATGTTTGAACGCACCTAGCGGTATGGATAGGGGAATTGTCGTCTTGAAAAATCGGTTTCTCTCAAGGGAATACAGTCTGTACAAAAGGATGAACATGATCCGCTAGAACGCTTAGATAGTCATTAGATTTAATTCTCCCATGCAGACGTACTAGTGGCCCAAGACCACGACAAGATATCGCACCCCAAACCATAATGGAGCCACCTCAATGTTTCACAGTTGGTTAGAAGCATTCAGGATCAAACGCTTCTTTGTCTGATCTCCAGACATAAACGCGTCCGGTGGTCTGAAATAAGGTGAAGGATGATTCATCGGATCATATTACCTGCTGCCACTGCTGTGGGGACCAGCCTTTGTGACCTCTACACCACTGACGGCGCTTGAAAGCATTGTTTGCTGTCACCGAGGGTTTACGAATTGCCACTCTCTCATAAATGTTCGCTGCATGAAGTTCTCTTTGAACAGTTCTTGTTGAAACGGGATCCTGAAGATGACTGTTCATGTCTGATGGTATCTCGGATAACGATTGCTTGTGTTTTCGAGCGACCACGCGCTGCAAGACACGTCTATCCCTATCATCAAGCTTTTACTTTCGGCCACTGTTTTGCTTTGAAGACTTCGTCTTACCTTCTTTCTTGTATGCTGTCATAACTGCTGATACAGTACTTCTTGCAAACCCCAAAAGGTTTGCTGTTTCTGTCACCGATGCTCCACTTAAACACGCCCCAACAATCATCCCTCTTTGCAATTCTGACAGGTCAGACATTTCACCTTATAAAAGCTTGTTAGATAAACTCATGCAACACAGGTGACTAATGTTGAGAGACTGATAGCATCCTCTTCACGCTCACTAGGTGGCAGACTTCTGTTGCAGGTGGCGCGGCTGTACTGCAGGTGTGAAATAAGTCACACTTTTTCACAGGTGTTCGTATTATTTTGTCATCCATCTGTATATATATATATATATATATATATATATATATATATATATAGATTTTTTAATAACCTGAGGGATATTTGATATTATTATTTTTGTGTTATGCAAAACTTAAAATTTTAGTTGAGCAAGAAGTCCTTAATTATAACTTAGAAAAGAATTCTATCTATGAAGATATTTCTATATAACATTAAGTTTTTCGCAGTTATAAGCATAAGGAATTTTTTTGTTACAAAATTGTAAAAAAAATATCCATGAGCTAATTAAAAAATGCTTTTATATATTACAAAGATATTTCATGTTTTATGTGATATGAAATATATTATATGTTGATTTTCACTGTATTTTATTAATCAATAAAAGTATCAAACTGATTGAAGTAAGAAAAAAATACTTTAAAACTTATAGATATTTTCTCTTACATGCCGTTTGAAATTTTGAATTATATGACATTTTATTTTTATCTATACGTTGTATAATAACTGGAACCTTCAAAAGCCTCTTTTCTAACATAGAGTATTTGATGCTTTTTGTACTTCATATATTTTTATATTTCATACATATTCATTCATATAATTCTTTTTTAGGCCAAAATAGGAAGGTATGGTGAGACAGTTTGATGAAATGAGGCAATTCAAATAACTTTTAAGTTGATTTCAAAAAGAATTACAAACTCCTATGGATTTCTAATTAAACTATACTGTCATCAGGAAAAAGGAAAGAAAAATCATCAGTTTTAGGTAAGACTGAATCATTAATTTTATTTAGTTTTCTAATAATATGCTTAGAATTCACATTGATAATATTGCCTTAGAGATTACGTTCTATGCTGAACTTCTAATTTATTCCTATTAAAACTGGTTATTTGATATATCTTTACTTCTGCAAAGAACTGACACAAATATTTATGACATTTTGATAAATTAAAATTTAGTGTTAATTATGTATTTAGATTGAATTAAAGTCACTTTTCTTTAATTGATAAATTTGATTGATAAACTTGTAATTGGAACTTTTTTATAACCTTTTTTTATATTTCAAAATTTTATCTAAATCTAAAGTAAATATTAGTCTAAAACTCATTTCAAAATTGAAGCTCAGTAAATGATAATTAATTTCAATCAATTTAAAATATTTTTTCTATCATTCAAAAATAATAAACATACTGTAAAAAACTTATTGAAAAACAACGTAATAAGAAAACGGAGAACAAAATCGAAATGCATAAAATGCTCCAAAACTATTCCGTTATCTGAAACAAAATTGACAAAGATTCATTAAATGATCAAAATATTAACAGTTTCGTTCAAGGATCAGAATTTATATGAATTAATGATAATCACATTATTATACGAATAGCACTGATTAATTGAAAGCTTTACACAACAGCGGTTTTAGCAGTATATTTTTCAGTAATTTCGGAGGAATTAACATTGTACGTTCAGCAGTCAACAGTAACAGCATTGCAATTGTTTTTTTTTAAAAAAGATATTAGCCTTAATGGAAATTTAATTCAAAGAACTTTAAAAAATGAATTCACTAAAGCCTTCAATTCCCAACATTTTTAAGAAGAAAAAAAAATGGGAATTCAGTAAGTCTTTAAAATTTATATTGCAGTGTTTTATGGAAACTAGAACAACTTGTTTGATGACTTATTATTACACATTGCCTTTCTGTATATTTTTTGATTTAATAATGAAAAAAAGAAGTAAAAACAAATACAAGCTGTAAGAAAAATTCAACCACAAATCTGTGACAGATACGAAGTTTATGTTGTGTTTTTTTAAGAACACGGGGCGCATGTTTCTAAACAAAGCGTGAAAATCGTAAAACTCCTTCATTTTGACTTTTAGTAAGTTCCTATACATCACCTGTTAAGCAGCTCATCCCCTGCCCTTATGTATCCTTCAGTATCCTCAAATGACTTGTATTGGTCATTAAGTAACCCGGGACACCTCGGGACACTAGGTCTTTAAAGAGCTTTAAAATTAGTCATTAGACATTTTTATTTCCGCAAAGCGCTGTCACAAATCTTTATAACATTTTGAAAAATTAAAATTTCAAGTCTAATCGTCACGGAATAATTATGGCAAGATATTTGTTTTAAAATTTTATATCAGTTTATTTCATAGCGTGTTTTAAAGGAGTCTATAATAATTTGTTTTAAATAAATAATACTATGATGCTTTTTCTTTATACAGTTTGGAGACATTTGGCTGCTTAGTGAGCTTAGTTGGTGCGATAAAATTCTGATTGTTTAATAGTATTCGGTGAAAACATTTAATAAACGGTTTTCTCACAGTTAAAAATTTTATTGCCATCTTTTTCAAGAGTGCTTGATAGTATTGCTTGAAGATTGTAAAATTACACACAAAAAAATTTTTATTCAACCATTTTTTCCGAAAAATTTCTAACAGTGTAGACCACCTCAAAGTTTGAAAATTTAAATTGTTCTAAAAATGCGAAATATATATATATATATATATATATATATATATATATATATATATATATATATATATATATATATATATATATATATATATATATATATATATATATATATATATATATATATATATATATATATATATATATATATATATATATATATATATATATATATATATATATATATATATATATCTGTAACAATATCTATATTAATAACGCTTTTTTAAGTAGGCATTTTTAATTGATAATGAAAATAGTGTGAATGGGGATTGTGGGATAGTGGAAAATTTTCTAATAACCTTTAGTTAGTTATTTTTTATATTAAAAACTAAAAGAAATTGTATGTAAGGAATAATAATTGTATGTACAATCATTTTTAATATATTTTAATATTCGAAAAAAATTCCATATGAAATGCATTTGTTTCAAACAGCGTTATAGTTTTTATAAAATAATTGACTTTATATTTAAAACATTGCATTGCCATTCCATCACAATTACTATCATTGATCTCATTTTAAATAAATTAACAAATTGTGTCAGGCAATGATGAGGCAAACCTACGATTTAACTGAAAGCAGCCTCGCTCCAAAATTATTTCGTAATTGCCAGAGAGAAAAAATGAATCCTGTTGAGTTTCAGTGGATTCTATGGGCTTTCTTCTTTCCTTCATACATATTTTAAATTTCCTTTAAAATAAAATAAATATTAATTCCAGTAAAATCTTTAAAAAAATATCACTACCTTAATCTCATGAGAAAAATCAGTGACGTGAAGTGACTTTGATTTGTTTTATGTAGTTTCACTATCATATCGTTGCTACTATTGTTTAAAATGGTTTTGCTGTCATAAATTTTGCTAATATTGTTTAAAATTATTTTATTACTACATTGTAACCAGTTTTGTTGGTCCTAATTTCTCTAAACTCTAATCCTAATTCTAATAAAGCAGAGTGACAGTATCTGTTTACCTAACATGTTGTTGGTAGCAGCATTTAATTTAATTTTACTGCGATTAGTTTTGCCTACGAATTCTTATACATCAAAATACTTAATCACTGTAAAATAATTTATAAATTCAAGCAATGTTACCGCAATAAAAATACTACTCCCATTCAAATTTTTTTTATGCGAAATCACGTAGGGCAAACAAATCTTCTAGTTTTGACATAAAATGACTCAAAAGCTGATAACTGATTTTGATACCAAAATGATTCTTGATAGTTATTCTAGATTTGTACAAAATTTTACGGTATTTTATTTATAGTCTTTAAATAGTAAAAACGAGATGTGTAGACGACGAACATTTTTTGAAACAGCAGATGTGACGAAGAATGCAATAACAATGGAGATAATATATATAAATGGATCCCTCAGGGTAATAGAAAAAGAGGAAGACCTAAAAATACTTGGCGTAGGAAGATTGTAAACGAATTGAAAACAATGGAAAAGACATGGAGAGAGGCAAAATATCAGGCCACAAATAGAGTGAGATAGAAAGCTATGATATGCTCAAATTCAGGAGTTAAAAGAAATATATATGTGTATGTAAATAAATATACGGAGCACGCATCACGATAATTTTTGTCCTTAGAATGAAACCAAGTGACTGGAGGGAGAATTAAGGGTAAAAAATTCTATCTCCCGCTTCCTAAATTCAATTCTTCTTGTTATCACTTTTGGAATTGCGATTATTTTATTTAGAACACAAATGAACTTTTAGAATGTTGTTATTTTTCTTAAAAATCATAGTAACACGGATTATTCTATTTTATTCATTATAAAATCGAAATTTATACTTTATAACTATCTTGCAAGTAAATGTAAGTAACTAAGAGCACATAAAAACACAACTTTACCATAAAGTCATGGAAATATTGAATTATTCAGTTTTAATTATTTTTTTAAAATTTTAGTGCTGAAATGTAGTAATCGAAGTTTTGGCGACATTGTTCTCTCTTTCCTCCTAGTTCATTTATGTCATATTATTTACGCTTATAATACTTTTGAAAGAATAAATTCTACAATATTTAATTTTTCAAATTGCATCTGCTTGCTTTGAATAAATTCAGTTAATAAAATACAATCTTTCCGAGAGAAGAGGAGCTATGAAAGAGTTTTACTAAACTATTCGGAAAATGGGACAAAGTTTCATTTTTTTTATCAATTATAAGTTCTTTGAAGAAATCGTCAAAACTTTTTAGACTGAAATCATCAGTTCTTTTTTAACTGTGATAGTAAGTGGAAAAAAATAAACTAAATCTAAACTACTGAATCAAGTTCTTATTTTTTATAAAAAGATCCATTTTTATCGCTTTTAAAAGCATTCAAATAATAAAATTTTCTTAATTTTACAAAAATGGAAACATTTTATATAATTTATGAATGGAATGGAATTAAGGAATGGAATTCTAAAACAATTTTTAAGCTAGCAAAGTGTTGCCCAAAAATGATTCAATATTTAACAGCTCTGCTAATCTTAATACTCCTGAAGCTTTTAACTTTCCTCCATTACCAATAAAAGCAAAACAAGAATCTAATATAAGAAAGATTCATCTTAACTGTCACACGCCTCCCCTCTTTCTCCGCCAAAATCGCTTAAAGAGAAGGAGCATGTGACATAGGGGACTATGATCTTTGGAACAAAAAAAAGATGGGAAAATATAGCAGCTAGGTTACTTTATCTGAGTTACACCTCCATGGAACTTTAAGCCAATTTAGAGACTCTAACATTATTTAAAGTATTTTATAGTACAATACGTATAATATATATGCCATATATATATATATATATAATATATATATATATATATATATATATATATATATATATATATATATATATATATATATATATATATATATATATATATAGGAGCCAAAAATTAATTCAAAACAAGTAAATCCTGTATTTTTTTAAATAATTATTTTAATTATCAAACTCATTAATTGCAAACTTTAAATTATCCTGTATAATATTATTACCTTGCGCGCATCCATTTTCGGGCCCACCCAAGGTAACTAACAAATTAGACGCGCTTCAGTATTGCAATAAGAACGTGCGATAAAATATAACTTTATTTGTGCTTCTGTTTTCATATTTTGTAATCTGGCAATCTTATTACGAAAATATTTTAAATCATTCTTGAAAGATTCCGGTACGCGTAAGTTCATTTTATTCGCTCCTCGCTATGTAGATTTCCTTTAGTGTACTGTTCTCTAATCTCTATACATTTTATTTTCTGTTTTATGCTTGATATATTTGTTTGTTTTTTCGTATATTTTTTTTTTCACTTAATGTGTTCTAATTTCGTCTCAATTTTTTTGAGTGCTCCTCACACTATTGTATTGATATATTTTGCTTTGCTATATTAATACAATATTAGAAAGCACTCCTTTTATCTATCTGATATAATCGTGTTGGCTGATGAAGTGATTATATCTTTTCTTTAATTTGTTTTCCGGACTTTTAATTTTTTTTCTTTTTTTTAGGTTTCAAAAATTTTATTTTTTTAAATACTTTCGAAAAATTATTTTTAATAATTTTCTTTTGTCATTATTTTTATTATTTTCCGTATTTTCTCAATAGTTTAGCTTATTTTATGAGTTTTATTACTTGCAGCTTATGCGCAGTTTATAAAACTTATTAATTTTCTTCGTTTTATAATTATATTTTTTCGCTCTTTGTTTTTATTGTGCTATAAATATATATATATATATATATATATATATATATATGTCTAAAAAAGATAAAATAATTTAAAATTTAATCACAGTCTCACATTAATCGTACTCAAAACAAAACTTGTTGGTTTGCTCCATTTCCACGGTAGAGTTCATTTTTTGCAGGAACTAGAAAATAATTCTAAAGTATACTAATAATAATAATAACATCAGCACACGGCATGTACTTGATCCTTTCGGATCCTTCCCGTTAGTAACTGTGCTCCTGTTGTTTAAATAGCTTTATTATTCTAGAAAAGTTTTTTGTTGTAATGTATTTTACAACTGTTTTTTTAAAATAGTTTTGCCATGCTTTTTAATACTACAGTAAATAGTTTTATTTTCATTTACTATTTTATTGCCATAGTTTAAAATAGTTGTATAGCTATAAATTTTATTGCACTTGTTTAAAGTGTTTTAGTTGTTTTACTTTTATCATTTATCAGCAATTATCTATAGTGAGAAAATAAACAAAATTAATTATTTTACATGCAAGCTTTTACTCGATTAAGTTTTCAAACTAGAGAAAATTTCTAAGCATATCTTGACAATTTGTGAATTTTTTTTTTTATTTAAACAAAAATGCTCCATAAACTTCACTAAATTAGCCTGTCTACTAAATAGTATCTCATTTGACTTCCTTTATTTCACTGAAAAAGGTAAAATAAAAAAATAAAAAATAAAAAAACGCAATCTCAGATTAATCTTACTCAAAACAAAACATCGTAGTTGGATTGCTTAATTTCCGCAGAAGCGTTAATTTTTCGCCGGAACAATAAAAGAAGACATCCTTTGCATTTCATGCTGCAGGTCGCACAGAAAATGAAACGCGGTTTTTAATTAAAACATGGTGGCCTATTTTCAGAAAAGTATGTAATTCATGGAACAAAATAAAAAAGATTTAGCATTTAATTAGTTTTTGCTTCTTTACGTTGCAGCTCATTTCTAGTTTAGTTGGATATAAAGCAGGGATTTGAGCTTCTTTTGTTACTATGGAATCTCCAGATTTTCTAGATGAACAGACAAGTGGGCATTTTTTCGGTAAAGATAATTGGTCCCAGTGAAGCAATCAAATCTTTTATTCTTTCCTTACAGGATTGTAAGAATAAATGATTCCCGTTACATTGTACGGATTACGATATGCATGAAATAAAACTCATTTGTGAATTAACGGAACATTGAATTTACGAAAAATTGAAAGTCTGATTAGAAATTTTTCATTATTTAAAGACCATTATTAATGTTCATATTTCAAATAAAAGAACATGGAATATTTTATTTTTGAATATTCTTTTGAAAACCAGGCGATTTAATGTTAGGGTTAATTATTCGAAATTAAACACAGAGTTTTTATCAAAAGGTTCCTAATGGGTTATATTAAACAATTTAAATATAGTACGTGTTATAATTAAAGAAAAATATTAATTAAATTGCTAGGTAGATTTTTATCTTTTACAATATAAAAAGAAATCTGATTCAAATTACAATGAAAATTATTGGCATACCGAGTGCAGGATTCATAAAATAAATTGTTACAGAAAAAAACTATAATTTTATTTTTACAGTAGTACTTGTTTAATTACAGATATTGAAGAATTTTTAAAGCAAGTATTACTGTAAAAATTGCAATATATCAGACGGTAAAAAAAACTGTTAAAAGGAATTTTATAGTAAGAAGTACTGGTCATAGAATTCCTCACAGTAATTTGGTTCTGAACATTTTACGGTGCAGTTATTTTTTCTTTAATAAATATCCATTCTTTTTTAAATTTTAGTAAATACATAATTAAATATTTTTTTCTTTAAAAAATAACATGTTCTATTTGAAGCTGTACCCCCAATTATTGCCAAAACGTTAATTAAGATAGACATTTCGGACCAAAAATAGAAAACTGTTATCGTAGGAACAATACTAAACATAAAAACTATATTTATAGCAGTAAAAAATTGGGAACAACAAAATTTTATTCTTTAAAATTTTGTGGAAATTCAACTTTAAAGACGAACTTCTGTATGCGTTTTTTATTCTTTTTTTGGGAGGTGGATGTCTTTCGGATATACATATATTAACTGTAACTTTGGTCAGTACTTTAATTACAATTTCCTACTCTAGCATAATCGTTTTTATTATAGGAATATGCATTTGTTGCATGGTAGTAATTTCAATTTGGTTCAAATGTTATTCAATGCCCTTTCCGTCAGACTAATAGTAGCAAATTTTCTTAGCTTTTCTCTCCATGCAAAGCAAATATGGGTTAGTTCCATCAAAAAAGGACCTCTACAAAGGCAAAATTACTCCCAATACTTATGATTTAGGAGTTTTTTTGTCTTCTGGATTGGGTTCAAAATTACAAGGCTACTACGTTGAATATTGGTAGACGTAAACTTTAAATTGGGTAATAAACGACTGTTGTAAAATATGCATAAATTTCTGTTAAAATGCATCTAAACACTTTGATTTTCAATTTACATGTTTTTTTCTGATCTCCATGCTTTTCTTCCAGATATTTTAGTGTGAACGAAGATTTTTCGCATTTTTCTCTTCTTTCTGTTCTTGTACCTTTTAATTTTTTGCCATAATCACTTGTGAATTCAAATAAATAGGATATAAAATACAGTGATACAAAGATTAAGAAAAAACACTAGTTTTATGAGAATGAACTACACCACAAATTAGATTTGTAAAAAAATAAGTAAATTAGTAAGTAATAAAAAAATAATTTAATTAGATATGTAAACTATACTGATTGCTTCGGAAGTATCAAATTGGATCGATGGAAGTCATGTTAGTAGTTTAGTGAGAACATTAACTGCAATTTGTTATTTGTAATTTGAATTATTTGTGATTATTTGTAATTTTACATGGATAATTATTTGTAACTTGAAGTGGTTCTTATTTAAAAGATGCCATGAGTTACATATTTTCTAGTTATAATTGTTTAAAAAATATAAATAATTAATAATACGTAGTAAATATTTAAATTTCACTTTAGGAACATACTTTATTTTGTTTTTTTGAGCTCTTATATGAATTTATGCTCTGTTACACGTGTTTCAAAAACCTGTTTTAGTCTGCAATATTTTTGCGATCTCAAACATTTCACAATTATTAGTGGTTCCCAATATTAAGAGTTAAATTTATCATAATTGCGCAAGATTTTTGTTTAATATTATTGATTAATGCAATGTCAAATTGCAAAAACGCCGTATATAGAAATGGCAAATCGGTGAAATCAAACAAGTTATCACCAAAAGTGGTTAGCTCTGAAACAATATTTGAAATACACATGACGTTTGTCAAAATGATATTTACTGTCAACATCACATTATTTTATCAATCGTTAACATAGATTTATTTGCGCGTCTAAAATACTATAATACGCAAACCTCGGCTCAACAACTCATCATCTTTATTTGACGCCATCAGAAAAGGCTTTCAAGCAGTTAAAACCATTTATAGAATTAATGTCTCTCAACAATCACGTAACAGATATCAAGAGGACGGGGAGCGAAAGGGTTATAGAATTCAGCAATCCTTGTTTTCTCGGGATTACATATCTTCTCTTTGCGGTATTGGTAATTCACGCGCAAATCACTGACCTGTCACGCAGTGCGGTCTCATATCACGGATCCTCGGTTGTCGTGGCAACGGAGTCATCTTTTCCATCTCCAAAATCTTTCCCATTATCTTGAAGAAACCACGCAAATGTGTATCATTTTCCTTTTCTTTCTTACTCTGAGGGCGTGATTTTAACTTTATGAAAGAACGTGCCACTGTGCTTGCAGAGCACGTTCATAAAAGGGTTATCGAACGATTTCCGACTGCCTTTACTGATCAAGTCAAGAGAGAAAAAAAAAAAAGAACAGAAAGATTTCGATTTGGATGATTCCCACGTCTCTCCTCGAGGGATGAAAGTTTCGGGATTGTTGAAGGGAAAAAAGACAAAGAGTGCAGTTAAACGTAAACAGTATGTTTTTAAACTTATTCCGGCAATCAAAAACAAACAGATTACTCAACGAAACTATTTTAGAATAATATCAAGATGCTATATTTTTTATGAAAATGTATAGCATATGATATAAATTTATGCACGGTATAATTTGTGCAAGCTATTTAATTGCATATTTTTAATTACCTTAGCCATCGATGTCTTTTTAATTTACTCTCACAAATTTTTATCAAAACATCAATTAAAATGCAAACTATGATTGTATTTATGAAGAGAAATGAAATTTTCATTTAGAAATGTGAATTGAAATTATCAGTGTAATCTGAATTCTTTTAACAGACAAAATATTATGGCCGTAATATATTTTTCGGTTAATGCGAAATCCACTGTAATGTATTTTCTAACTAAATAAGTTATTTATAAAATATGTGATTTTTGTAAATATTTTCTTAGAAATTTTTTAATTTTAGGAATTTATTTTGAAGACATTTAACTCTTTTAACATCATGATTTTTGTAAATATTAATATAAATATTGATGCATCCTTTTTAATAATTAAAAAGGATTTCAAATGTTCACATGCGTTTTTCTATTAAAAAACCAAGTTTAAAAATAATATTTTGCTTCTTTTCAGATTTTCTTCTACTATCACATATTTTCTTTTTAATTTAATCTCTTATCGTCAATTTTGCAATTAAAAGAAAAAATATTTTAAGTTTCCTAAGTTTTAAGAAAATTACAAATCCCGTAATTTTTTCTCAATTTTGTGTAAAATTTTTTTTTTGGTAGACGTCTGTTATTTTTGAAGTTTTAATGCTTGTATTCGCTTTAGTATACGTATTTTTTTAAATTTCATATTTAAATTTACCTTAAGCATGTACATGTTATCTTTGATAGATTAATGTTACTCTTTGCCTTGTCATCCATTATCATTTTGATTAATTTTATCTTGATCTTTTCTTTAGTAAAAATCATTGTTTTTTATTTTTTGACATTATGTTTAAACTTACATTATACATAATTAGTAGTTAAACAATTATTATAGTACACAGTTTCAACAATCGTGTACGTTTTAAAAAAGCTTAGCTAAATATTCAACGGTTGCTAACCTTAGTTTCCATTATCATTTTCGAAAATTTAAAGTTGCATTATCATACCTTGCTTTATATTGCAAATATTTGTGAATTGTGTGCGTAAATTTGCTACACATTTTTGTAGAAGTTTTGACTTAGTATCTATCATTTTTGTAAATTTTATCATCACTCTTGCTTTAGAAGAAGTTTGTATTTTCTTTTTATTTTCATGATAACAATTTTATTATACACTGAAGTTACATAAATTATTAAATTATTATAATATAAAGTTTAGAAAATGGCGTCTATTTATATGGCATTTAAATAAAGTTTTTAACTCATCAGTTTATTATATGTACACACAAACAGTGCAGAAAAAAATTCAATATTGAAATATAATTAAACATCCATTTTAATCTCTCTGAAACAAGTAAATATTTAAAAATATGATATGTCAGGTACAAAAAAAAATAGCGGGTACATTTTCTTTCATCGTAATCAAATTCTAATCAATCAAAACAAACCGTACCTGTCACGAAATACAAGGGAGCCTGTCACTTACACGAAATGATATTAGGAACATTTTAATTTGGGGCATATAATACATTATTTCCAACGGCCTTTTTTTGCAGTGCTTGGAGATAGCCTCCAAAGCAAAATAAATATTTCCCCACCTATTTATAGTTGTCAATGAGCACACTCCACTGCAACTACCTTTTCCCGAACCGGCAATCAATTCCATTGTGCTTTTGACAAAGAAAAACACGTGTCAGCAAAATGTTTGGATTCTTGATGGAAGCCCTTTCAAACTAAAATAAACTAATTTCTGAAATATGGCTCAAGTTTCTTTTCATAAGTTTTTGGCTTCGCTTTTTCTCACTTTCTTTCTCTTTCCTTCCACGCCAGCTGACTTTTTCTCTCGGTGCCGTCATCGATTAGAAGTGAGAATGCCATTGTTGAGGTACCACTCAACTGGAAAACTGGTCGCTTCATTTTTCACTAAGACTAGCGTAGAAAAAGAATTGTATTTTGGAAATCTTGTGACATATTTCTTTTCTTTCTTTTTTTTTTATTCGGAGTACTTCACCGATTTTAAGTGTTGTTTGTGTTGCTGTAGCAACCTTTTGTGACAGCTAAGAAAAGATAACGTTTAATTAACTTAACGTGTTTGGGATTTTAAAATTTGTTGCTTTTTTTTAATTTGTTTTTCGTTTGAAATGCCTAGAATGATGAATGTACTGTTCGATGTGTAAACATGTTACTTTTTCTGTTTAGTTGTACAACTACTTACAAATTAGAAAGTGTTATCAAAATAAGTTTCTTGTGACTTATGTCAATGACAACTCCTGTGATTACATATCAAGAATTTTTTATAGGTTAAGGATACGATCTAATTCAATAATTTATTGTTTCAACTGAAAGCAGCAAAAAAAAAAGCACCAAAGAAAGAAAAAGAACATTAAAAACAGAAAGAAATATAAAAATGGCAGTCAGCTGTATCAAATATGCAATGAGATCATAGTTTTAATGCGTATAATTTATAGTTATTACTTAGTTACTCGTAGAAGGCTTCAAGCTATTCATTTTATTTTATAATCATCGTTGAACAGCAGACCCGATTTTGCATTAAAGACTACCAATGTTCAACTCCGTAGTCTTGTAATTTTTAACTCAATTCGGAAGTAACTTCTGGATCAAGTATTGGGAGAAATTTGTATTCATGGAGGATTTTTTGATTGAACTTACCTGTATTTGCGTTACATGGAGAGGAAAACCACGAAAACCTTCAATGTTTACCCTGGTGCCTAAGGGACTATAATCCATTATTCGTCTACCACTGAGGAATTTTTACTTCAACACATTGGTCGGTGGGAGCCGAGTGCGGAATATTTATATACACCGGGCATAGCTGGGATTCGAACCCGGGTCATCTCATTGAGAGGTGAGCTTTCTATCCCCTGAATCACCACGGCTCCTTAGCTATCCATTAACGATCTACAAGAGAACGCTTAGTCAGGCAATGAAGCATTATATTGATTGCAAAAAACCTAGAATATTCTCTAAAGGCGTTTTAATAAATCATTCGATTGATAAATTAATATTTCTCAAAACTGATTGTGTTGTTGTACATTAGCTACAAAATCTGCCATAGTGTTTGTACATAGTTAACAAAAGAATCTACTCAACAAAAAATTCTGGATCAAACTGCTGTCAAATTTTCATAAAAGTACCGGCAGTCAGGGTAAATTTTTACCGTATAATCCATTTTTACCAGAATATGTTACGGAACTAAAAATATGATATACTATAATTTTCGCGGTAATAAATATCAAACATTCCAATTAATTAAATATTACTATAAATATTATGGTACAATATACGGTAAAAATTGATTTTATGAACGATGCATCCATTGTGCCGGTACTTTATACCGTAATTTTATCCAGATTTTCTTACAGTGCACTTTGAATCTTCTAGATCTTCTTGAAAACAAATTTTACATTTTGATTTTGTTGCATTTATCTTAAAATTGTTTTTAATTAATAGTTATTCAAACAACATTATTCAAATAAATTATTAAATGTTTCACTGATTTCTATTTTCTGAGCTAAAAATAGAACTTTTCCAAGAATTCTAATCGTTATTATTCTAAAATTTTCATCTTTCGTTTATTAGAATCCTTAAATAAATCAGGCAACTTATTTTACCTTAATGTTAAGTTAGTTGAAAAGAAAAAAAAGATTTACTAATGACAGTTAAATATTTTTATCCTATGCACCATCCTATATAACTTTTGATCTAATGATTGAATAGTGATCTTCACGTTCTAGAATTCCATATTAATGGTTCAAGAGGGTGACTTAAAATATGCTAATTAATTAGTGCAGACGATATTTTAAGTTACGAAATCAGACAAAGAACATACTTTCTCGGAATAAACATATTTTTTATGACGGATTCAGCTTTCTGTACTCTAAAATATAGGGGATAGCCCCGATCTTGGATATATGGTCCCCATAGTTTGATCAGGAGACCGATCCAAAGTTTGGATACCTAATGTTAATTTTATTTGTTCCATAATTCGCCATATCTAGAGAACCTTTTTAAGGAATTAAAAAAGTTTTGCACACAATTATGAAATTCTTTTATCCAAAGATAATTCCATGCAAAAAAAGGAATTTTAGTATTTAAATATTATTGTATAATAATAGAAAAAGTTGTGAGTTGCAAAGTACATAAAATTTCACTTTATTTTAAATTATCTAATTTTAAATAGCAGAAAACAAAACTTGAGCGAAATCATTTTAATAGTTCCTGAGAAATCGAGTTTCAAACATACGACTTTTTTTAAATTCGATTTCTTCGATTTAACTGATTTCGCTTCACTTTTTTATTTTGCCACGTAAAATTAGAAACTTTAAAATGACGTAAAAATTTATAAACCTTACAATTCGAAGCTTTTTTATCTATTACTAAATAAAATATTTAAAAAAAATAATAATATTTTCGAACATTTATTTTTTCGCATGGGATTATCTTTGGATAAACGAATTTCATAATAGTGTGCAAAAACTATTCAATTCGCTTTAAAAGTTCTCGAGATATGACGAAATATGCAAAAAGTAAAATTTATATTAGGGGTACACACTTTTGGTCACTCTCCTGACCAAACCATTAGGATCATATTTCCCAGATTGCCGCTACTCCTTATAATTTGTGTATCAGATATCTGAATTCGTCGAAAAATATGTAACTTTATTCAGAGAAAGTACGTTTTTGCATCTGATTTAATTAGTTAAAATATCATCTGCACTTATTAATCAGTATCTTTGAGGTCTCAGTCTCGAATCATTAAAATTGAGTTCGAGAAGGTGAAGATCCAATCATTAGATTAAAATTTATTCAGGGTGGTTCGTTTTTTTTTGGTGCACTGTTAAACATACATTAAAAATATAATGTTTATGCAGAAAATACAAAATTAAAACCGACATTTAGTCAGACGGTAAGATTTTTATTCAGTTTACTATGGGTGTACCCAGTATTTTAATCATTTTGAAACACTGATCAGCGCTGATTTGAAACTCCTCAATGGAACAACAAGCATACATCAATATAATACATTACATCAATAAAATACATTACATCAATGGAAAGCGATAATTTTTTCTCCTAATTCATGATGGTTTATCAGAATTAAATATTTGTTGGAAATGAAATACTAATCAGTATTTTATTATACTAAATATAATATTTTTTTAACAAATATTATATTTCTTTTATAATCATCCATTCAAACGTTAAAAAATATTTTGATTTCTCTAGTAAAAGTAATTAAAATTTTGCATAAGAAAACTGCAACTTTTGATGAAATTATTTTGACAATTTATTTAAAAGCTCTTTTTTTAATTTTTACAACAAACTTACTTAAATGCAAAAAAGAGAGAAAAAAATCTTTCTCTTAATTTAAACCTTAGCCATTTTTTTCTTAGTACATTGATCAAAATGTTTTTTCGTTTAAATTATATTTTTCTTTTACTTCAGCTTCTTTTTTACTTTCTAGTTTCATTCAAATCATTAAAAATGAGCACAATTACATAAATGTCTTATTTAAGCATATTAACAAACAAGCACGCAATATTTATAAACCAAAATGGAACAGATTAAAAAAGAAATAGCACAGAAGCTGAAATTACACAAGCGTGCAAAGAGACAATTCTCCTCTCGAAGATTTCCCCCTCGCATATTACTTCACTCAACGAAATAACAAGTGGAGGTGAATTAGCTGCCGCTGAAGTTGACTCTACAACGATGAAAGAAGTTTTTAATGAATACATGCCTCTTAATGATCAGGCTTTAATGAACAGTTGTCTCCCTGTGAGAAGAATGAGATCAATCCACCCCGAGTCCATCGCGTGTGGGATGATTGCACAACTGTATGGTGGGGGGTAAATCCATTAACGAACGAATGATCACTGAAAATATATAAAAATACGCGATTGATGATAACTATTTGAGTATTTTATGTTTAACTTAGAAGCTCTGAAAGTTTATCTATGTTATATGAACATTGATGCGTAAATTATCACAAAATTGGTGAAATTGGAGACAGAGAATGGACAGTTGAATTATCAAGCTAGTGAGCAATCATGAGCTTTAAAAAGCAAAAATAAACTGTGAACGTAATATATGTATTTGTAAAAAGGTGAATACGGATATCGTCAGTGGAGTTTTCAAATAAATAAAACAACTTTTTTTAAATTATTAGTAGCAGCTGAAGTAGAATTTAGAACACATGTTTTTCCTTCTTTCTTTTTTTAAAGTCACCAAACTATAGGGACCATATTTCCTAGATTGCGGATATATATAGGGGGTATATGAAAGTTATAAAATATCTAGTAAAAAAAAATTATAAATGCAATTATCGGACAATGGTTTGATAATGTAATTGTTTTTTATTAATTTTAAATGTCTTGATTAATTTTTAAAATAATTAATTAAAGGAATTTTATTGAAAGAATAAATCAAAAATTGATTTAATTTTATAAAAAATTTTTTTTCATAATTTTTGCTTACTTTATATTTTTTCTACTGCATCATTATATATATATATATATATACTCTTATAGGGAAAGCACAATTTGCGAACAAGTTTAGGGTTGAGATAAATATTTAAATAAAAAAAACCCAACTTATTATCTCTTTTTATTTATTTACTATATCTTTTAAAGTTTTTCCCTACTTTACACCATTTATTTTCTCAACCATAACGCATATATTTTCAAAAAGAAGAATTGCCTGCAAATCCTTTCCTCCTTCGAGTTATTTAGCCTTACAAGCTTTCTAAACAAATTTAAACCACGTTTCGACATTTTTGGAATTTTGAATACTACTTTCCGTACTTCCTTTTTTTTACTTTGACTGTTAAAAAAGAAAAGAAGTAGAAGGGAAGAAAAAAAAAATCGTTGTAGCAGTGAATTCTCTTCCTCAGTTCCGTTCCTCGAGGAAACGTGACAGTGCAAGAAAATTAAACACTATGAAAAATGGTCCATTCTTGTCGTAAGTGTTTGTATACACTTTTAGGAAGTGAAAAGAGTGAAAGAAAAGAAATTATCATAAAAATGCGAGGTTGTTTATTGATGTTCAAGAAATGCGTGCCTAGTGTCATAAAGCATTGCTTTTGTGACTCAGAGTGAAAAATGGCAAAAGACATGAACTCCTGTTTCCATTCTTTTAATTTTTTTTAACTCATTTGACTAGTTCCTTCTTCTTTTTTTTTATCATGTACGGAATTGTAAAACAGTATACTTTCTGAGTTTTAAAATCGTCTAGAATTATATTGTTATCAAAATGGAAAGTATCTACTTGATGCTTTGAATATATGATTTGGAATTCATAACGAGAGGAATTTTTTTATTTTGTTCCATATTAAATCATAATCCATGATATAGTAGGCATTACATATTCTTTAGCATTTTTATTTTAACTGCTTTCATACATTTTTACATATTTCTAAACATGTCTTTAATCTCTATCATGTTTCAAAAAAAGCTTTGTAGTGGAAATCAAATTCTATAAATAGATATTTTTTTTGAAACTGGTAATACCTTTTTACAAATGTTTGAATCCGTTGATAACCGAGATTCAATATGTTTTATTATTACTTTCTAGTTTAATGTCTAGATAAATAATTTTACATTTAACAATCCTTTTTTTTCATAATAAATGTCTTGAGGTCTGATAAATAGTCAAATATTGAGCCTCACCGTGAGATAAGATGATATTTTTCAGTAAATTTTTTATTCGAAAATCGATTTGTGAGATTAACTTTTCTATCAACTATTTTAATTGTGTAAATATAAATTTATAATGTACGAAAGTCGAACTGCTTGAAATGGAACTGCTATGAAAGTAATTTATGTGACCTAATGTGTAGTATTTTGAAAATGCTAATTCCACTAGAACGAAAACTAATTTTTTCCCCACTTCATTACAAAAGCAACATGGTTTTTATCAAAAAATTATGTACATTTCTACGAATGAATGGTTCTCCAAATAAATAAATAAATTCATCAAGAAATTTGCAATGGAATGGGTGATATATTATTGACTGATTTAGTTAAAGCTGAATCTTTTTTTCTTCTTTTTTCTTTTTCTTGTGTCAGTGCACTTGTTTGTCAGTGATCTTTTACCTTAAAAGGAATAAAAACTCAACATGTTGTTGTTTCCAATACCATTTGTCAATATCAGCAGGCCTGCTTGGTGAAACCAAACGGATATACGGCAGAGGGTGCGTTTCTTGTTTTCAGTATCGCCATCTATTGTTAAGAATATGACTTCAGCCACACAGACATCTTAGTCGGGTCTAGAGAGCTGATCTATTTATGCATCCATCACGTTCAGGTCAAAAAATACGATCCATATATCGTAATTTTGATCTGTGCCAGAGAACGATCAAATTTCAATTCAGTATTCCCAGAGGTTTTGATTGTTGTTGTTTCCAATGTCACTTTCTAATATCAGCAAGCCTGCTAGGTGAAACCAGCGAACTTAATGCAGAAAGTGCGTTTCTTGTTTTTCAGTGATGCTATCTATGGCAAAGAATACGACTATATACACTGACTCGTTATAGGAGCTGGAGGACTTTGTGACCCAACAGACATAACGTGTACCAGTCTCTATTTACAAATACGTGAACTCCTCGGGTGGCGGGGATTGAACTCACAACCTCTTGAACATGAGCCCAATGCCCTACCAACTAGGCAATCCTGACCCTACGCTTATTAACATGCACCAGAATAATGATTATGATTCATTTTTTCAGTGTAATCTTAACAAAGCGCGAATAGTTAAATCGGTGACCAGACCGACTTGTTTGTTATTTTTTAAATAAATCTTCTGCAATTCATAATCATTGGTTTGAAGCATTTAGGTAATATAATATAATATAATATAATATAATATAATATTATATAATATAATATAATATAATATAATATAATATAATATAATATAATATAATATAATATAATATAATATAATATAATATAATATAATATAATATAATATAATATAATATAATATAATATAATATAATATAATATAATATAATATAATATAATATAATATATGGATATAATATATTATATATGATATACTATATATAATATAATATTGGATAATACATAGGATTTATTTCACTTGATATTCACTTGATTGGTTGTCTAAAACATTAAACATTAAGTGACCACTTTTTTCATCATTTCCTAATTTATTTTTTTTTACTTAAAATGATTACTAATCAAGATTCAGTAAGAAAGCTTTTTTGAAAGATTTTCAATAGATTTTTTTTAACATTTTGTTTCATTTTCTAACTAAAAAATATTTTTTTCACTAAATTCAAACATTCAAAATTTTAGATACTCATATTTTTCAAAACAAACACAGTGTGTACACAGGATTTGTAGTATAACTTTGAAGATTTAAATGATCAGAAAATGAATAATTTTTCAAGAATAATTTTCCAAAAATTAAAGAATTTTTTGATGCTATTAAAATAATCTTTCAATTTTTGGTTTTTTAATCCTAATGTAACGCGGTCAGGTGCTAGTCTTATCTAATTAATTTTATAATAAAAGATATAAAATCATTAAAATTATTGCCATATTGTCTCTAACTATAATATAAATTAAATTTATATACAGTATGCTAAATAGAAAAATAATAATGCATTTATTAATAATGTTACATCTTAGTTGGCCTATTCCAAAAACCTTTTAGACATGACCTCAAGCAAAATTTGCACTTTGTTTACAAGCACCGAATTCTCGGAAATCTTCTAAAATGAATAATCTTCTAAAATGAATCATAATAATCTGATGCGCAGAAATAAATTATTAAACCCCAATATTTAATGTTTAATATCCTAAATATAAGTAACATTTAAAATTCAAAATCACATTTTCTATGCATTTCTAAATTCTAAAATTGTAAAGTCACAGAATCTAATTTTCAGAAATCTTCAGACTCTAAAAGAAAGTTCTCTAAAGGTCCTCAATTTAAATGAGCAATAGCTACATTTAAGGAGAGTCTCGGAAAGAAGAAGAGCGTGGCCGGGTGGAAGTTCCCGAGTCTTATAAGACAAGGAAACCACTAATGAGCCCACGCAGCTGGATAGGTCTTGACGTTGAATCTTTGAATTTTCGGACATTGTGGACTGAATCTGCAGGAAAAGGAGCTTTGTTTGCGGGAAACGGCATAAAACTTCTAACGCTAAACTAGCCACGTTGCTGAGTCAACTAGAACAAAAGTTTATGTCCTTTGTTTGCTTCTAAATAATTGATGGTGTCTTGCCAGTGTAATGAAATAGAATGAGTAGACTTTTCAAGAAGACAGAAAAGTTTCTTATTTTAAATGAAGGTTAATAAAATTTGAAAATGTTAACGAAACTTTCTTGATGGTAATTAAAAAGAGACATAGCCAATTCAAAATAATTAATTAATCATAATTCATCATCAGATTTTTAGGCACTCCTGTGCTAATAAATATGCTAGAAATTGTGCATAAAAATCGTGAATCTTTAGCTCAAAGAGAAAATCAGGAGAAAATTAAATCAGTCGTGAATCGTGAAAAATCGGCTTTAAGTTGAACCACATAATATTGTGCAGATTTACTGTAATCTTTATAAGGTGTAAAATTATACTATATTGCCGTTTATTTAAACCATAGTTTTGTACTCAATTTTAAGAAATAGGATAACATAGTTCACTTTAACTCTTAGTTTGCAATAAATCGAGCAGTACCGTTGTTTAACACGATCAAAATTTTTTTCCAGTGTAGGTTTCTATTTTAACATCTTTAAAATATATAATATATATATTTTAAGAAAAAAAGTATGGATTTTGAATAACTAAACTTATTTAATTGATTATTTTTAATCAATATTAAAATTAATTTAAAGTAAGTTCTTTGAGAGAACGTAAATGTAACTTAATAATATTTTTTAATAGATATTAATTATTTTATCAAAGTTATGTTATTTCAAATGCATGAGAAATTCAATACTTGTGCTATTTTGTAATCGTGCATGATTGAGTGTTGCAAAGAGTGTAGCTTATCAATATTGAAAAATAATTTTCTGTGTTTATAAAAATTGGTTTTTAATCATTTGAACTACATGGCAAAATTTTATTTGTAAAAATACTGGAAAAAGTAATAACGTAAGTAAGTAACGAAATAACGTCAGTTCATTATCAAGCGTGTATAAACAAGTGCCATGTAACACCGTTGTTAAAAATGTTGATTGTTTCATGTGCATTTCTCTAAGAAAAAGTTTCTTTCAGATGTATTGTTATTTATTTAATCGGCAAACAGTCATCAATTCGGTGTGGTGGATAAAGTTCCTACCAGTCCCAGCTGAGACTGGGGTTTGCTTCCTCGCTCTGAAATGTAGTTGTCTGATCGATTTGCACTGTCTCCGATCACTTTTGATTTGCTGCGGCTTTAGAGCTGAAAAATGCTTAAGAGCGGAAAGAATTTTAAATAATTTTGCTTCATTTTTATAAAACTAAGTTCTGTGTATTCTTAAAATTTTTACACTAACTTTACCATTCTTAATAATTTGTAATTTTACACGAGACTTGAGATAAAGATTTGCCATTCGATTCTTATGTAAAAATTTGACATTATTTAGCTTTCCACCAATTAAAGTAACTTAAAAACAAGGGTTTTAACTTCGAAATATCTGTGACCGAAAAACTGATCGAAATAATTTTTTTTCATTCTCAAAAGTGCATACGGAATTTTTAAAATCATTTAGATATTTTTTGTGGCCTCTATCCTTATACAAATTTGCAAGAAATTTAGTTTTAACTAACTAATACAAAACGTAATTTTTACCAAGAGTACATATTTTGTAAGTTTCTTACATTTTAACTAAGATAACTTTCTAAAGCTAGTTTTCTAGGCAAAATAACTCTTTCTCAATTAATTTTCTACATTTGATTATGATTAATAGTAGCAAAGTTAGAATTGTGTTAGCAAACACCTACTTATAGTTTTTTTTATTAATGCACCACATAAGCGATAAATACAAGATAAAATTCACTTTGTAGCATATAAAACGAGTATTTTAGTTTTCATTTCATAAAATTTAATAAAGAAATATCCAAGGTTCGCTTTGATCTAAAACTAATTTAAAAGCTTTTTACTTTTATTTTCGTAGAACGCTAATAGCATCGATGCTTCAGTAATTTTTAATGAAGAAACGTGCCCGAATACGGCGCGTGAATGAGTTTACTTTTTAGAAAAAAATATATTTGATTAACTTAATTGAGTAAAAGATTTTTCTTTTAAAATTGAAACTAAAAGACGAAAAATTACCTAATTAAAAAACTCTTTTCAAAGAAATTGACCGCAATCTTAAAAGAAATTTATCATGATATTAGTTTTTTTTATTCTACCTACTGAGTCATATGATAATATTGATTCAGTTTTCTAGTCATTAATATTTTGTATTACTTTTCTCTTGTGAGAGTGTATGTAATTTTTCGAAGCATAATATGTTTGATTTGTAATTAGTGTTCTATTTAAATTACTCTATTTCGATGAAAGAGAACTTTTCTATCGTTTTTTTTTAAATAAATTTAAATTTTTTTATTCTATTTGCCATGAAATATTTCAGATATTCGGGAAAGTGACTCTGATTGTAATCCAAAAAATTGTTTTTGCTTATTAAACGATAAATGTCTTTTTTTAACTTAATGACGATAAAAACTTTCAATCTCACTCATAAAAAAACTCAAGTTAAAAAAATAATAGTAAGACTTTAGAAGTTTTCTTTAATTTTTTTAATCCAAAATAATGGTTTAATTTGGCAAAAAGTTTTTTAATGTGGTGCTAAGTTAAACCGTACTATGATACTTTCGAAAATCGAGAATTTGATCTAACGATTCTATACTAGGTACTATACGTTCTAAGAAATAAGACCAAAACGACCAGAATATGGTAATTGCGGTATTCCTGACTCTACGAGATCACTAAGAGCTCTGCAATTTTTACCGAAGCTCTCTGGTAATAATTATTTTCAAAATTAGCAATAAAATATGGTTTTATATTGATTCATAAAATTTTATAAATGTGGTAAAGTAGGTAATCTTATCACGATATCTTAGTATGGCATTTCAATCATTTATTTGGTTAAATTTATTTTTCATTTTTGCATTTTTTAAAAAATGTATGGTGATAAAACTATAATTTTGAAAACCAGAATTTCTGGTAAGCTATTATCACATGAATTCCAAATGAACGGTTTAAATGCCGTATATTTTGACTTTGCTAAACAGATTTTTTTTTTACCAGAAATATTATTTCTAGAGAATACTGTAATTTTACTAGAATTTGTTTTTCTGTGCGGAAACTTGGTTAAATTTTACACCTGAAACTAGATTGCAGAATATCTGAGCCGTATTACTTTTAAAAGCAGAGATAATAGGGTTGTAGGAGGAATCCATTTTTCTGTTAGTGCATAATTGGTGTTTCCACTTAGGCTATTCAATTCCAGTAATATAATTCTTCCTTGAATTCCTTTAAATATAATTCTTTCCCGTCTACTTCTTTTACTTAACTTCGATGTATTATTTGTTCATGTATGTTATTGTATCCGTGATATTTTTCTTCTTCTTGTGCACTGGCAACTTCGCTGCATAATTAGTCTTTTTATGTTCTACGTGGTTTCGTGCCTGTCTTTGTGTTAAGCAAGAAATATATAGTGAAAAAATTGAAATCTTTGTGAAAGAATATTTGTGGAAGAATATAGAATGTGTCAATTAAGGGAATCGATACTGGTGGTCTAGGCGTACTCAAAATAAAAGGGAAAGAAAAGTTGCCAACGTAAACAAATGCCGCGTTTCAAAAATTAATCATGATCGATACCCACATGACGCCATTTGCAGGTATCCCATTACTTGGTGTTAATTGATTTTATGATTGAATTTCTACTATATTTTTTTAATCAGTGTGCTTTGTCAATATTTTTAATTACATTAGTTTTTAATAACATTAGAAAGTATTTTTATGTTCCATCTATAATTAACTTACTCACAATTACTACCTTGGTTGCGATTTTAATACAAATGTGAATGATTAAGTATAAGAAGAATTTGGTTACGTCGTAAGAAATGTTTATTGGCTAGCAATGAAAACCAATCAAAAGATCATTGGATGAAGGATGACAAGAGAAACGAACACCGATTGGATATATGCAACTACTTATATGGTTGTGTTTAATCACGTAGTTGTGCGTGGCCTGTTACGTGTACAGCTTTAAGACTATGGTTTATTATCACAATGAATCAACAATCGGATCAGATTTAAATGGATACCACAAGCGATGACATGCATGCATGTCGAGCCTGATTTGTTGACCTATGCGTGATGTCGCTTGGAAGTATCCAATATCCAATTTATGCAGTTTTTACAACCCATGACTTGAAATGCTGTTTCACGTAGGAAAAAAAGAAAAGAAGCATCTAAGGGATGAAAAAAACATTTGAACAATGGGTAACAAGTTATCGGAAAAATGTGATCACAATTTATGATTAATATTCATTATACTTGTTTTTCTTATTTTATTTCATTTTTTTAAATTTTATGCATGCTCATAAAATATATTTTTAATGCTTGAGAAAGAGACTAAGAGGGCGAAAGTCACAATAATTTATTTAAATTACATTTTTTTAATTAATAGTGATGAAAAAAAATTACCTCTGACAGAAATTGATAAAAAAGAACGAGCTTTGTTACATAACTTATCTGATGAAATATTGTCATAGTTTTATATAAAATCCTAAGCTTGACTGATTTTTATAGATAAAAACTAGTACTGTTACAGGGAAACTGAAATTATTTTCATTGAAAAGAACTAAACCTCGCTAACTTTATTTGATTAAATACCAAAATACTATTATGATTCAATTCCATAAAAGTAAAAGTTTTTCCATTTATGAGTTTCTCGTGAAAAAACTATTACTTTTCCCATCATACCGAAATTGTATTTCTAGAAAAGAAATGGTGCAAACTAACTTTACTTTTAAGTGACAAGATATTTTAGATTACAGTTTTATAAAAGTCGAATATAGTAGATGTCCTCGATGAAAATTGCATTAAAAACTAATCACGGCATAAGAAATTCATTTCAATAACAGGTAAGATTAATGAATTTTTTTTCTAAACTAAAACAATCTCACAACGATGTAAGAAAAATTCGAACGAAACTTATTTCTGCAAGCTTCTACAACTTCGAAACTTCTTGTACAAAAAGTGCTCTTCCTTTCCAAATAACTTGATCGAAATTACTTTTCGGATAAAAACCGGGACTCCAAGGCATCGCCTGTTTTTGACATCTTCAATTAAAGCGTCGATTTTCCTTCGGCTAGCACTTTGTGCCTGACATCTGAAAAAAAAAGGAAACTTTCTCATTTCTAACTTTCGCTATCGCTTTTTTTCATTTATCAAATAAATTATCCACAAGTGAATAATTGTTTCTGTTTCTGATACTTTTCAGCATTTGGAAATATAAATTTAGAAATATAAATCACACTTGTTTCTTATAAGCAGATTTTTAAGATGGTAGTTTGATGGATGTAAGTCATTACTTTTCAAAACAATGGTAGCTGACATTACTAATTTGTAATTTTTCCTAAGGATGAAACGTTTTCGATAAATTATTGCAACATCAACTGAGTTTTGAGACACATTTTGCCCATTTTTCCGTAATAATTTTTAAAACGTGGAAGCCTAATGTGGTTAATTAATAGTGAATTTGACCTTTTGATTAAAAAAAGGCATACTTTGATTTGTAAAATCAAGAAGCTTTGAGTAGCTGGTTGACAGAATGAAAATAATAGTTTGAGAAAATTCTCGAACTGGAAACCAATGAACTCGCGTTACAAACACTGTAAGTGAATTGATTCTTAACTTATGGTAAAATAACAGGCAGCCATCTGTCCTTCCAACCAACCGTAAGGTTTGCGGTAAAGAGTATCTTTTACCTTGACGGTTTTGAAACCTAATTACTAGCATGTTTATAAAACTATGACAACAAATCAATACGATTTTTTAACCATTTACAACTATCATAGTTTTAAAACCGGAAAAAAGAATTTTAACTGGACATTGTAGCTAGGCTAATCGTTAAGTAATGGACATCAGAGAGTGCAGGACACTGAAAACTTTGTTTAATTAATAGTGATGGAAAAAAATTACCTATAACAAAAATTGATAAAAAAGAAGGATTGTTACATAACTTATGTGATGAAATATTGTCACAGTTTTATATAAAATAGTAGGTTTGACTGATTTTTGTAGATAAAACCTAATACTGCTACAGTGAAACTGAAATTATTTTGTGACATTGTAGCTTAGCTAATCTTCAAGTAATTGGCATCAGAGAGAGGACGCTGAAAACTCGTGTTTTAAAAGGGAATGGGGGAAATATTGCAGTGACAACGCTGGGACTCGAATTCAACGTTCCGTCGGTCATGAGACTGGC